>NC_049170.1:88161182-88823682 GCF_009769625.2 Cygnus olor | reverse complement strand
GGGGACGGGGAAGGGGAAGGGGAAGGGGAAGGGGAAGGGGAAGGGATGAAACTTCGGTCTTGGCATTTGGGTTGGTACCTTCACATGGAACAGAAAGCTGTTACTCTCTACAGCAACATGAAAGGAAGTTGGGAGCTTGGGGTCAGCCTCTTCTCACAGGTAACTAGTGATAGGACTAGAGCGAATGGCCTCGAGTTGCACCAGGGAGGCTTAGGTTAGCAATTATGAGACATTTCTTCTCAGAAAACAGTAGTCAGGCATTGGAACGGGTTACCCGGGGAAGTGGTGGCATCAGCGTCCCTGGGGGTGTTCAAGGAAAAGTTGGACCTGATGCTTAGGGACACGGTTTAGTGGGTGACATTGGCAGTAGGGTGATGGTCGGACCAGATGATCTTGAAGGTCTTTTCCAACCTTAATTATTCTATGATTCTATGATTCTATGTTTAGACTATACTACATGTCAGGAGGCACTTTTTTTTCCAAATTGGTAAAAAGTGATACTTGTGGTATCACTCTGACACCAAGGTCTGCTACTCATATGGAGTACCACTGTCATCTCCAAGTTCCCTTGTTAGTGAAAAACCTCATCGATTCCAGTGAGAGTGCTGGCAGGATGGCCTACTAGCATGATGATTTGTGCCTTATCATTTAGTCATTTATATTATGCTAAATTTAGATATATCCAGATTCTTTTCAGCTCAGCTTGGTGTTTTCTTCTTTTTTTTCTACGACTAACTCTGCTTCCTTAACATTAGCAAATAAAAATAAAATAAAAATGTCATATTTGAGACATGAAGGATATCTCAGTCAGATAAATAAGGGGACACAGAGATTAGAAGTTTAGTTACTGCATTAATATCTACCGTTCTTTGTTTTTTTCTTTTTCCTTTTTCACTTTTAGTAATAAAGATTACTGAGAAAACAAGATAGTTCTACTCCATGGATAAACTGGGAATATTACTAGAAGTATTTCGGCTGGGTATTTCATTGCAGTAAGGACTTTCTAAAACAATTATCATGTGTTCTAAAGTCTTTATCACCTTATCTATTCTATTGTACTTTTACATTAAGGGAAAAAAAAAAAAAAAAAGATTCTGGACTTCATCCAATCTAATTTTCCAGTACGTTTCAAAGAGTGCGTGCCTTTGAGCTCCAGAGAAAAGAAATAGGAAAGCAATGCCAGTCATCACTAAGACAAACATTTCCAATGTTCTTTATATGTGCCAAGAGATAAGATGTCACTGTTCTGCTTTTTGTTTTATGAACTATTATTAGATTTTGAATAAGAGGATGTTATTTGTTTGATATATATATTTTTTTTCTTCTTCAAAGAAAAACCTTGGAATAAACTGAAATCTTTGCAGATATTCCTGTATTTATAACGACTAATCTTTAATGTCATTGAACAGTTCAAATAAGCTCCCGCATATCTGATCTTTATCAGTGATAATGCTTCTAAGTGCGGTAGCTAGTGCTTTAGCCCCCTCCATTTTATTTATTTGTTTGTTTCTAAAAACAAAACTGAGATGTGGTATAAAAAGCTTTACAGACAAATGATTTAATTAGTTAATTAATTCCTAAAATGTAGAACATCAAGAGAAGGTGATTTGAAGATAGAGGGGGGAGCAGGGTCTTGATTTTCTGGTGCTAAATCTATTTAAACAATAATTTGACATGCTAATCAAGACAAAAAGGATCAGCTTCTGTCTTCTCTGTTGTGAAGGTTGTATTCAATACTCATCATATTTTTGACTGACAGTAACTGGCAGTTTGGACATTTTTTGCTTGCCATATTTTCTTTCAACATGCATATTCTGGCACCAGCAACATAAGAAGGACAGGGACCTGACGGAGCAGGTCTATAGGAGGACCACAAGGATGATCAGAGGGCTGGAATGTCTCTCCTGTGAAAAGAGGATGAGGGAGTTGGAGCTGTTGTGTCTAGAGAAGAGAAAAGAGACCCTATAGCAACATTCCAGTGCCTAAAGGGGGTCTACAAGAAATCTGGAGAGGTGTAGCGACAGGGCAAGGGCTAACAACTTTAGAATAAAAGACAGTAGATTTAGATTAGACTATAGGAACACATTTTTTACTATGGGTGTGATGAATCACGGGAACATACTGAAGCACACAAACCATTCAATGATTCTGCGATTCTATATCTTCCTATACAGAACAAGGATGAACAAATACAGTAGACTGTAATTACCATCTTGTGGTGTGTCACTATGTTTTACAGTTAAGAAACTTTACAATGTGCACAAGATTTTTCTGATTTAGACATCTAATTGCCGTTAAAATAAAATGGGGAGTTAAACATCTATGTGCTTGTAGTTTGGATAATCATAATGTTATGTACTTCTTTGTACACTATATGAATGTTTGGTTTCTTAAGTTTCAAAGTAATTTCTCCCATGCCCAAGTCAAGCAGATGCAGATATCTTAGTATCCCTGAGCCTCAAATAAACCATCAGATTTTCAAAAGCTCTGAGGACTCTTTGGTTTAACTTAGGAAAGATGTAAGTATAATACACTCTGAGAAATACCTATGTCAGTTAATTATGTCTTGTATCCCATTACTATTCCAAGTAAATTAAACTAGCATATAAACTATGATTATTTAAAAACAACAACAACAACAACAAAAAGCATTATATATACGTATATATATACATAGAGAGAGAGAGAGAATAAAATCAGATCACAGGAGATTTACTCAACAGTGTTATTAGAATTAGGGAGATCTGAAAAGACGGATGCTCACATAAGCCCTGATACAAGTAGGTATGTACTAGAAATGCAAATGCTGCTCACCACAAATTAAGTGTGCAGTGAGGAAAAAGTTGTTTCTGATTTAAGGGCAGAAATGGAATGACATATTCCAAGACTAACAGAATATGTACAGCAACTTCACATGGGTAAATGATTTGTAAAAATAAGAACAATATGAAACATTCTCAGAAAACTGTTCTTCAACTGGTCTTTTTTTTGTCATCCAAGTCAAGGACTTAGCTTAGAACACAAGGCAGCTTTTTGTAGGAGTGTTGTAACAATGTAGGAATGTTTTTAGGAACTTGTATACTACCTCCATGTTGTGACAATGGGATCCTGGGTACCTGGTGTTCTCCAAGTTAAATGTTTGCTAACCCATTTTTCTAAAGAAAAAAAAAAAACTGATAATATTTTGGCTAATTAATGTTACATTATCTGAAAAAAAAAAAAAGTTTCACTTCTTTGCTATGGGGGGGCATCATACTTGCTGTGTTTGGCTATGTTGATACAGTAATTTTGGGTACTTACCCTGTTCTGAACAGGATTATGAATTGCTTTTGTGTCACAAAATCATTCCTTTAATTAGTTACTAACACCTACATAAGTTTCAAAATTTATCGTATATATATATATATAAAGTCTAAACATAAGTGCTACCCTTAAAACTCTAATCTTATTAAGTAATATGCAAACATCAATTTTTGCCAGAATATTTTCAAACAAACGCATCTAAAATACCGTCAAAGATGCTCTGAGGTAACCTGTTTGACTTTGTGTCGTGAGAGAACTAGAACATGCATGCGCATCATCTTTTGGGTCTTGGTTTTCTGGACAAAAATTTACCACCATCAAGCTCATCCTGCACTGTCTGTCACTGCTACATCCTCTTCAAAACTGCTAATTTATGGGTTTTGCTGGGTGAGATGCTCCCTTGATCACTTTCTAATCCATTTCAAACAAAAACCTCTGGGTTAGCAAAGAAAAACTTTCAGACTGTTTAAATTAACCTGACTTGTTTTGTCCAGAATGGAGCAATCAATTGAAAAACTCATCTTGAAGATTGGAAAGGGCTGTAATTTTTGAGGAATAGACAGTTGTTAACAATTGAGAAAAGGACAGGGATGATAGCCATTTATCAGATAATGTTTCAACTAGAAATGGACGTGTGTCCAGCTTCAGTTTATAGGAATATATAAATAAGTTGTTCTGTTACTAAGGGTCTTGATTTCTCTGTCTTTGGGACTTGTAGAAACTAACACATGCAGCCAGCAAAGACAGAAGATTTGAACAATCTCTGAAATTTCATTAAATCAAAGGTGTGAAAGCTCTCTGGACCTTGTTTCCCAACAGAAGAGAAAATTTGTGGGGAACAACTCCAGTTAGATCTGGATGAATAATTATTTCACAGAGGATATTATGAATAAATAAAATGCTTGCATGGAATTTAATATAGGATTGGCCATCAAAGAAATCACTTTCTCAGAACACAGAAACTTTATGGATAAGTAAGAATTCACAAAAGTCAAACTGCGATTGATATTATAAAGGAAATTAGAACAGTCAAAGATAGATACAGTAAAAAACAGCAAGATAGTCACATCCAGAGAGGATTTAAAATTAAATGAATGCTCTTTAACTTCAGGAGTAATGATGATGTTGAACACAGGTGAAAATGTGCATTGATAGATGGGGAAAGATGAAATTTGAATGGGGAAAATTTGCGGAAGCAAATCTCAGATAAATAACTTTTCTGAACTCAGAGTAAACTTCAGACTCATCACCTACTGCTTTGAAAGACAAGCATATGAAGCCTGGTTTATAAAACTTTTTAGTGTAGTTGCACATAAAAATGAAATGTCTTTCTGCTAAAGTCAGATTTCTGATATATAAATGGAAGAAATCAAAATGAATCAGAAGTATTAAAGGAAACTATTTGATATATTTTGGTAACATTCCCAAGGAAGGTTACACCTAACCCTAGCCCTAACCCTAACCCTAACCCTAATCCTAACTCTAACAACACCTAACCCTAACCCTAACATACACCCGAACCCAAACCAGCACCTGAATCCTAATTGAAATTGCTAACCCTAACCTTAACCTTAATCCTAACCCTAATGCTGGTAACCCTAACCCTAAACCTAACGTTAGCTCTAACACTGAACAGCATACCCCTACCATCCCTAACCCTAACCCTAACCCTAACCCTAACCCTAATAGATAACCCTAACTCTAATAGATAACCCTAACTCTAATAGATAACCCTAACCCTAATAAATAACCCTAATAAATAACCCTAACCATAACCCTAACCCTAATGCTAACTCTAAACTTAACCCTAACAACCCCTAAGTCTGAACCTAACCATAAACATAACCCTAACACGAACACTAACCCTTACCCCTAACCCTAACCCGAAACCTAACCCCGACCTGAACTCTAACCCTAATCCTAAACCTAACCCAAATATGAAACAAAACCCTAACCCCAAACCTGAACCATAACCCTAATTGCTAACCCTAACCTTAACCCTTATTCTAACATTGGTAACCCTAACCCAAACACAAACCCTAATCCCAAACCTAACCCTACCCCTATCCCAAATCTATCCCAGCTCTAACCATAACCCTAAACCTAACCCTGACCCTAATAACCCTAACCCTAGTGTGTTACGTTAATGTTTAAAATAATTGGGAGCGATACCCATTCAGTCTTCGTATGCCCAGTAGCTCCTCCACAGTGTGCAAGGGTTTTGTTTCGGCAGAAAAAGGATTGTTGTCAGATGGTATTAACTAGCCAAGTCTCTCTTGGTTCTGCATGTCCTTACACAACCCCTCCAGGGGATTTGGGAAACTCCTTCACGACATCTTGCTGACATGGGATACTTTGAAGCCAGTGAAGTGAGGTGCCCTGCAGGACATCATACTTAGCACTCAACATGATTGCTCAGGGATGTGCAAGCCAGGGGTGAAAGGTAGAGTTGAGGATTCTGAGAGATGGGACCAAGGCAAAGCAGAGGACTTGAGGTGAGCAGACTTGGGCCTGCTGAGGGACATGCTTGGATGACTCTCGTGTCATATGGTCCAGCAGAGAGGAGGGATGCAGGGAGCTTGTTGATGTTTGAGCATCGAATGATACAATGGATTGGGTTGGAAGGGACTTTCAAGATAACCTAATTCTAAGCCCCTTTCCATGGGCATCCTCTTGTCCCCTAGTCCTGTACATATAGCCAGGGTTGCCCCATCTCAGGTGCAGAATCTGACACTTGCTCTTGTTAAACTTCATATTGTTGGTGATTGCCTAGCTCTCTAATTTGTCAAGATCTCTCTGCAAGACCTCAACAGAGTCAACAGCTCAACAGAGTCAACAGCTTCTCCCAGTTTAGTGTCATCTGCAAATTTAGCTAATATACCTTCAATTCCTGCGTCCAAGTCATTTATGAAAACATTAAAGAAAATTGGCCCTAAAATGGAGCCCTGTGGAACCCCACTAGTGACTGTTTGCCAGCCTGATGTAACCCCATTTACTACTGCCCTTTGAGCCTGACCTGCTGGCCAATTGTTCACCCATTGGCACCCATTTAGGGAACTCAGAGAGCTGAGGAATGTCTCTTGATATGCTGAAAAGTGCTAGGTGGAAGGGTGCCAAATGTGACAAAGCAATTCCCTATAGAAAGCAGAAACCAACACCTCTTCTGAAGAGAGCAGAGGGCTCAGAGGCACCCAGTGGGCCTGCGCAAATCCTGAGATGTTACTGTGAGACATTGCTTCTGTAAAATAACAGTTGCTGAGGCTAAATAATCTTAATAATTACTAGCTTAGGCTTCATTATCTAGAGGTAAAAAAAAAAAAAAAAAAAAAAAGTGTAAGCCAGATGCTAGTCTCCATGTCCCTTGTATTTAATTCTGAGACATGACTCAGACTCTTTTTCCTTGACTTAAAGCTGTATTCTGTATTGAGTCAGAGTAAAGGCCATATAACTAGGTATCCTATTCTGAACAATGGTAAAATTGGATGAAAGTATACGATTGGCAAATGAATACCCTCCTTGGCTTTAGCTGTTTTCAGTTCAGGGAGTTTGTAAGCAGGGATAGTTTTTTTCTGTGTGAAATTTTCCCATTTCCTCCAGAATCCATCCAATCTTAAACATCTATAACATGCTTCAGCAGGCAGCTCTGCAACTCAGCTAGCCTTTGCATGAAGAACAAACTCAATCTGATTTTTTTGGAACAATTGTTTCCCCTACCTTCAAGTGGTGCTTTTCAGGTTTTGAACCACTGATCTCCAGCTTCACCATGCCACACATAATCTCACATTGATCATCATAATAATTCTTCTCAGGTGTCACTACTGCAAACTTCAGTGTCCCAACATGCTTATCCTTTACACAGAAACCACAGCATATCTTTCATCTTTCTTGCTGTCCTCTTCTTAGTATTTCCAGTTCTCTACACCCTTTTAAAATGAGAGCACAGGCACTGCATGCAGCATTTCAAGAGACAAGCAAACTATGAATTTATACCAGTGGCATATTAATGCTTTCTGTTTATTTTCTTTCTTTCTTTTTTTTTTTTTCCTAATAATTTCTGGCATTTCATGCATGGTTCTGACCACTACCAAGTACTGAGCTGACATTCTCATGGTACTATCTATCATACCAATCATAACCCTCACTGTTATCAGGGTTAACCCTGATAACCTCACTCCTGCAGGGTAACTCGAGAAACCGTCATTTTATGTGTGGAGTTAGAATGTTTTTTTTTGTATAGCACTTTACATTTATTTGCATTGAATTTTATCTCTTATTTTGTTCCAGTCTTATAACGTCTTTCTGCAATTCCTTACAACAAGGCTGCAGCTGTTGTCACCACATTGCTTTCTTTCACCACAAGCTTCCCTTTCCAGCTTATTTATCAATATGTTGAATGACATGGGACCCCATTCAGGACCCTTAATATCTTCATATGTGATTTTCTTCCACTGCAAAGATTGACAATTTAGCTCTGCTCTCTGATTTCTGACATTTGTTTATCCACAAATATTCAACCATGTGAGGTTTTTGCCTTTTATGCTCTTAAATGTACTCACATTGTCACATAAATCAATTAATTAATTGATTGATTAACAGCTATAAATGATGGTTAATATGTAGCTTTAACAAAGTTTAATTCCTTTTTATCATGAGGCTACTGCTGGGAATCTAACTATATTGTTTCCAGAATGGAAGTGCACTCTGACTTGGCCAGTGATAAAATCAAAGATGGCTTCAACTCAAGCCCGTATAGCTAAGATAGCTTCAACCTCACAGGCTTAATAGCACAGTTATAACAACAGTGCAGTCTAACCAAGTTAATAACCATTCACCTACTCAGTCCCACTTTGTTTCAAGGTATTTTGTCATAGGGCTGCGCAATCTACCATTATACTTTTGGTTGGAGTGTAGAAATTTTGAAAGAGTACTGTCGTTAATTGGTTTGCAAGCAAAGAATTTCATTTCATTAAGAGTTAGCAGTGATCTGTTGTTTAGTATTTCATGGAAAAACTGAGACATTTATGGAAAGAAAATCTGGGTAAAAGCAAGAAAGCATGCAAGCAAACAAACAACAACAACAACAACAAATAATTCAGATGTTTGAGAAGAGTTGTTCAAAGCATTGCCTTGGTAACTGCATACTTCCAGAACTGAATTGCATGAACTGTGGTAACTACTATACGTCAGGAATGAGAGGGAAGTGCTTGCTCTATTCAGCATGATTTTATAGTCCCCTCTTTGCACAGTTTCAAGGTGAAAACACAAGTCTTTTGTGCTTGGCTACATCTGAAATTAATGTGTTAGCATTTGTTCATAAGCTAATAACTTTATAAGTAAGATATTAACTCATGAATTTCCAATCTACTTAATAGATATGAAACAATACTTCTGACTGTATTTGTTTCTTTTGCTTGTGCTAGAATTTTCACTGAACATCTGAAAAATCAGCCTGAAAAGAAAAAAAGAAAATAAAAATGAAAGCCTATTATACTTTCAGCTTCATTGGTGTTTAATAAGATAAGAAATTCAGTTTTAACCAAATCCAATCAAGTTTATATTTGATACTTAATGAATCTTTCAATTTAGATACTTGTCATGAAATCATTTTCATTTATTTTAAAAAGTCTTTGGAGATAAGCTTGTATTATGAGTTCAATAACAAGGTTTGTTTAGCTACTAGCAGGTAACTGATAAATATAAACATTTTTTCATGATTAAGAAACATAAATAGTTTTCACATGAATATCTACTGGTAGCATCAAATGATTTTCATGTATTCTACATTCACCATCTCCAAGTTTATATAACAAAGAAATCAGAAAATTGTTTCTTTCTTGAAATTTAAAATCATGCAACAAGACACAATATTTCCAAGCATAGATCTCAGAGGAGATTTGAGATGATAAGCAATGAAAGAAGTCTCCTAAAGGAAGCCTGTTCTTTGAGACAGCAGACATTCAGGGGTTGTGCTGTTATCCAACCGCTCAAAGAGCTGATTATGCCACTAGCAGCAGTTTGTGGAAAGGGTGGTGAGCAGAAAAGCTGATAGGATTGTAGAACTGAAGCAGCTGATGTATATGTTATCTAGGAGTATCTGGTTTTGGTGTCATCATTTTACTAATGAATCTGAATTAATTAATTGCTTAGCCCATGACAGAGCAAGACTCCAAATGTGGCAATACAGCCCCATGTCAGACTAGGTACCTCTTAGCTACATATTACATAAGGATTGTACCTAAGTACCCAGGTACTAATACATACCTATAGACTATCTTCAGCATAAACATCACTCCAGAAATACATCTAATTAATGCCTCTGTGGAATGTTAAAGTTAATGCAACATAGACATGTCATATCTGTGGGATATGGACATATCAGAATGAATGGTCACATGATGCATATTCTTAATAGTGTGTGGATGAATGACATTCCCTAGCGCTATCAAGTATGTAAAAGTATTTTGTTTTTTGTGAAGCAAGACAACTCTGACAGTAGTATTCACTGAAGGTAGGGTACAGCATTCTTTTCTTCCTCAGTCAAAAAAGCCCTGAGCACTTTTTTATCTCTGACTGTCATACGGAAATACAGTTTTTATGATCTATGGCTCCAAAGGAAATGAACATGCCTTGATTGAGCAAAAAGGGACAGGCAATATATTAAAATATTTGGCAGACTTGAATGCTGTGGGGATGCAGGAGTAGCCCAACAGCATGACCCCTCTTGCACCATGTGGCATGGAGACCAGCCTACAGTGAACATACAGGAAAAGGAGCAGAACAAATACCAGGTAACCCATCTGGTAAATCAACCCTTGCTCCATTTGAAGCTCTCTTGCCACCATGCTGGCAGTGAGACAAGCCACAGCAGTTCCTCCTGACTTCTTTCTTCTACAAAAATGGACATGTCTCCATTTGAAGACTATTAACATCAATATGTAGGTTTCACCATGTAAAAAGTGTGTCACAAATAATTAATGTGCTACCGTTGAACAGAAGCAAAGAGCACTACCGAGACAGAGAAATGTGTTTTAAAATCTAATTGGCAGCAACTGAATGGGGTCAATAGAAATAAATAAAAAAAAAAAAAAAGCGCTACCACGTTATGTATAATTTATAGGCAGAAAAGGAACTAAGGTAGCTAATTTAATTTCAGTTATTTGCTCATAATTTGGCAGACTTTCTAAATACTCAACTACACTGAAGATAATTTAGAGCACAGTATAGATGAATTAACACTGGTACAATTCATATGGTATGTATCTTTGATGCTTGCAAGGATGACAATATTTTTATTAGATTTTGACAACTAATTTTACAGCTGTTAATGCATTTAATAGATGTTTGACACCTTCCCAAATGGATCTATCACCTATTTAAATTGCTTGTGTTCATAAATCCAGTTATTTTCTGAACACGTGGTTTTAGTTTTTGTTTTGTTCTGCAACCATTAAACATATCACAGATTACAAAATTTAGAGACAGTTACAGCATGTTGTTGCTATTAATTGCCAGCTGGGAATGAAATACTTTGAAATCTATTTCTTATTTTTAATGAAGTAGAAAGGAATTCTTTTTAGTTACTGACACTTATTAAAAGTCCACATAGCTGGTAATAATTAAGGTAGTCCTTAGCATTGAGGAAAAACTAATACAGAGACTCAGGAATGGAGTGGAGAGGCTGGATTTAAAAAAAAAAAAAAAGGGACTTGAGTAAAGACCAAGCTCTAAGAGATAGCCTGGGAGGAAAACAAAAAATCTTATAGGTCAGCAGTGGCAAGACTCAAGTAGAAAAAAGATGCTCTAAAAATGTTTTATTGATAACAAAAACGGGTTTGGAATTAAAGTTCTGGTTTAAAATATCTCCTGTATCTGAGTCCAAATGAAGAGACAAAAAGAAGAAAACAACTATACCTTTTTGTATTTGAGATCTCCTGATGTTTGACTAGATGTTTTCTATTCCTTCAACTAGGAGATGACTTTTTCTGTATAGTGTAAGTAAAGCAGTGTTCTTAATACCAGAGTGTTATTTGATACTATGTATTCATTGACACATTTAATGTTTTCTTCTATTTTCCTTTTTTTTTTTTAAGATAATTCTGATGTTTGTCTATGTAGCATACACACATTATATGTATGTGTATATGTATTTCTATTCAGAATGTAAGAGGCAGAAAATAAGGAGGAAAAAAACAGGCAGGTCGATTTTAAATTCATTAAAAAGGCTGCACTCATACTTTTCATAGAAGGAACAATGCATAAATGGTTCCATGTTTGATTATTGCTTATTAAGTACAACTATTATTACAAAATAAATTAGCTTGCACTGCGAAAGTTATTACATTTTTCTTGATAGGGAGAAAATACCAGAGAAAATATGTCTGTGTAATTTACTTTTATTTATTTATTTTTTCCTCTTTGTGCTACGTTACACATTGAATGAACTTAGGAGGCTGGGTGAGAGTGGGAGTTGTAAGATCATGTGATCACATACCTGATGTATCCTGATACCCAGGGAGATAGTATTACAATTTTGCAGAAAACTCTAAATATGTCAGTTCCTTATTTTGGCATGCTTGACTTTGTTATCTAATTATTATCTTTTCCAGTTTAGGTTTTCATTATAGAGCTTCTAATTACTTGAATTAAGAGTCTTCATGAAAGGGAAGGGCTAAAAATAAATATACCTAACTTAATGGATTCCCCTAACTGGGGGACTAGACCAGATGGTCTTTCAAGGTCCCTTCCAATCTCTAACATTCTGTGATTCTGTGATTCATCTTTGGAAAAATTTGACCTTGACATGGACAACCTGATTTGACTTCAAAGTTATATCTGCCCTAAGCAGAGGGTTGATCCATTGCAGACCCTTCAGTAGGTCCCTTCAGCCTCAATTATTCTGTGCTTAGTGATAGTAATTCCTGCCTGAGCATCATCAAAAGAGTGAACATCATCCTCTTTACCTCTTAAATTACAGAACTCAGTATGTCAACTATTGGCTGGAGCAGTTTATCAGTAACATGTAAACTGGTGTGTGTGGTGAGTGTGAAGGGTGGGATAGAGAAGAGGCACTACCGCTGGACTTTGGACTTAAATACATAACTTGGGACAGACCACTTCTTCCCACTTTTCTTTCCCTCCTTGTATGTGTTCCTAACAGTTCCCATGATGCCATGCTCAAGGGTGTGAATTAGAAATGAAAGACTGGTTAGAGCCTTTCAGCCTTCTATATTCTTATGTCCCTTCCTGAGCCACTGATGTATTTCTAGTTCATCACTTACCATTGTTACTGTTGCCAAGGCATTGGCATGAGCCCAACACTTAGATTAGGATATTCATGTTCAATTATTATCTTGGTCAGTTTTACATGCTGATTATATCACAACCACACCTGAACAGAATGGCAAAGGAAAAGAAAAGACACTTCTCAAACACATAGGCTTTTTCTACATATAATTTCTGATAGAGTTGGCGAACATTAGAGATGTTAGAATTTCTCCAAACATTCCTCCGAATAATCTATAATGAAAGATGTCAAGCAAAATTATCAGAAAGCCACTACCAGATCACTTGATAATAAATACATTAAATAGGAAAGTTTATATATTAATAAAAAAAAGCTATTTCAGTCACTAGACAATCCCTAAGATGTGTAAATTGTGATTTGCAGCCAGACAATCTTGGCAGGTTCATACAAGAATAGATACACACACATGCATGTATGCACACAAACAGTAACAGACATTAAAAAAAATAATAATATTCCCTAAGCCTATGTGAACAGTTATTTCTGCAAGACTGCTACCTGATTTTCTTAAAAAATAAAATCTAGTGGCAGAAATAACAAAAGAAAAATAAAACAAACAAAAAACACAACAAATTGCAGATTAGAATGCAAATGACAATTTACATAACACAGAATTTTTACATCGGAGTAAAAAAGTTGTGCTTTCCTGTAAATCCCAGGAATTACTGAAATTTGCTGAAAATATGATTGCACAATAAATTACCACCAGAAAAATATAGTATTAAATATAGTATTAATGGTATTAAAATTTACAACTCCATGCATTACTCTATACAAGGTTGGTCTTAGAAATTCAGTGATCTCCTTGGACTTAAAAAGTTTATATCGGTAACTTCAATAGTTACTACTACTATACTTCATGAATTAGAAATCGGTTTATCACTACTATTAACAAATGTAATTCAACATAATAAGTACAAGTAACTATTATTTGTAAAGACAGTTTACAAAAAAGAACTATACTTTTTATAGAAGTATGCTTTATACCAACCTGCAGTAATACAATCTCTCTGCCCATTTCATACAGTTGACTAAGCATATGAATTGTACATGTATGGGAGAACTAACAGTTTCAACATACTTTTTCCTACAGAATATTGTGTAGCATTGCAGACATCTGCCTCTTAGCTTGAACATTTTATATGTGTGTCTGCGTGCACCTGTGTTCACATACATATACGTAAATGTGCGCATGTGTACAAATAGATCTATGAATGTACATTTCCCTTATATGACAACTTCCTGGTAGGAACTGTAGATATAAAGCTCAAATTGTGTTCTCTCTATTTGTTGGTCATCACTAACAGCAAAGCCCATGCCAGCCCAGCCTTCTGCCAGTTATTGCTGAGTGACTCTCCTGTTTTCAGCTGCCTTCATAAAACTAAGCCTGTTGTTATATTCTCTGCTGTGTGGGAGCTGAAAGCATTTTTAAAGTCTGGTAACTAAGCTCTATTGACTTAGGTGTCAGGGAAATTTTTAGTATTTTTTAACTTACTGTTTTTTTTTGTTTTGGTTTTGTTTTGTTTTGTTTTTCCATGACTTGTTACAGTCAGATGTATAGTCAAATTTTCACTTGAACACATTTTTCAAAGTCTGCTGTCACAACATATTTTTCTAACAACCGCACTGTGATGTGTCCCCTCCCCTCTCACACTCCTAGATGGATCTAGGAGTGCAAAAGTGAAATATTTTATATCATTTTTTAAAACAGATGATCTCAATTAAGGTCAACCAAAAAGACTGAAAAGATATATCTATAAATCTTTTTATCTGTCATTTACTCATGGTTCTTGATCTACTGTTGCCTTCAGAAAACACTCTTATAAAATATTTTGGTACAATATTACAGAATTTCTAGAGCAACATGATTTTCTTACTCTCAGTAATTCATTCTTAATTACAAAGTCCTTTCAAACACTCAGATGGAAAGCATTATAGAACTACAAAGCAGTGTAATTAGTAATACAAGTGAAAATTAAATGTTCTTTGAAGTACAGGTAACAATTTGTTTATATGTCTGTTTGTGCAACCCTTTTTTGTAACATTTCTTAAGCAGATTAGTATAAGTGAAAAGTACTTTATATTTGTGAGATGTTTTTCCCGGACTTTTATATTCTGTTTTCAATGAACCTCTCTTAGCAACACTTAGGAAACGCTTAGGAAATGTTCAGATTATGTGCTGTAAATGTGTGCAATAAGAAGTGTGAGAAGTGTGGGTCACAAACAATTGACAAGTTGATGAAGAATATCTGAAGTTTATTTTAATTTTTGCATTTATCTGCAGTTTGTTCTTCACTCCTTTCAGAGTCAAAATAAAAACTTAACAATAGAAAACACAATTAAATTATTTACTTCTGGGAAATTTATTGTATAAAAATGTAAGGGATTAGCTTCAGTTAATCTGCCAAACAGTGGATTAAAAATTACATGCACATTGTATTTCAACACATATCTTTATTATCAACATCCATATGCTTGCCTTCTGATCTCTATATTTCTTAAATTGATAAATTTAGGAAAAAAGAAAGTTTTGATGCCATATACAACTCTAGCTAATTGTCAAAGTCTGCCTTCTTTGATGTAGGTATAATAGCTTCAATATAAATATAAATCATTCTGATTCTTGTTTATTCAGGACATACTTTCTGTATAAAATATCCAGTGTAAAATTAAGTGGTATATTTTATTATCAACTCTAGACTACTTTGCTTGTGACTACATTTTATTTAGGCCTAATTTATTCTTAATTAGCTACTTTGAAAAACTATGTAGTGGCGTGAGTGAAAATAAATACTTTTATCTAGGTTAAAAAAAATTATATGTACATCTCAACAGTATTTGAAGGTAAAAATTCCCAGTATAATTTATTTTCTTCAGAAAATAAATGTTCAGAAAAATTATTCAGAAAATATTTATTCAGAAAATAAATGTTAAAAAATTGTTCAAAAAAACTAAAAGTTAAAACATTTGGTAGTTTAAAACCTACACTATATGAAAATAAATATTTTGAATATAAGTAAGCATTTTGAATTTTGAATGTAAGATTTATCTGTTTTCACTGTGAATTTAAAAGCTATCCATTTAAGCCAAAACTAGTTTTTTTAGACTGGTTTTATAGTTAGAGGATAGAAAGAGACACACAGTTGAGTGATCCATCTTGCTTCATAAAGTATTCCCTAAGTGTTAGAAATCAACCTCTGCATTGTTTTTGGTTGGTTGGTTGGTTGGTTGGTTGGTTTGGTTTGGTTTGGTTTGGTGTTGTTTTCTTTCTGAAACATGACTTTTCCATGGCTAGCTAAGACATTTCACTCTTAGGTATTTAAAGTTTATTAGCACTACTCCAGCAGAATTTTGTCACACATGCTTATCAATTTAAGATTCTAAAAAGGCATTGTGATTTGGACTCTACAACTATTCCAACAGTTCAAAAGTGCCTTTCTGCTAAAACAAAGATTATATAATATAAGGTTTTAGGGAAACATAATCTGTACTGTTTATTTTTTATATTATCTGATAACCATCCACTATCTGAAAAGAAAAAGAACTTCTTCAAGGGAAAGCACAGTTTTAGAACCTCAGACACTCTTCACTGAAATAAAGGCATTGCCTCCTTACCTTTTTAAAACAATCATATTTTCCTTTTCAGAAGATCATTACAACTTGTATTAGAATTAGAGCAAAAAAGTGAGAACAGAAAGTATATATTATATTACTATAAAAATGTTTCATACTGTATTAACACTGTGGTTTTAGAAAAGCTTGAGATATTTAAAGTGGAAGAGTTTGCAGACTGGGACATTACTGCCAGTCTGAGTTATTCACAAACACTTAAATGCAGTCAGAATTTCTCAGTGGTTACTGGTGAAATAAAATGAATTATGGGATTGTATCAATGCCATTGGAATTATTGTAGGGAAATGAACCTCTCTTTTTCATTTAAGTTTATTTTTCTGACTGTTACAATGTATGATATTTACATGTGTAAAGTTTCAATGAGAAATTTTGAGCTTATTCTGAAAATTCTTCAAAATTTTAATTAAGAAAAATGGAAAAATGTTTTTAACTATCATTTTTAGATATCAAAATTCACCATGGGGAAGAGTTCCCATTGTCACTCAGCTCTATGAATAACAGCAAACTCATCACAGAACTCAATTGTAGGAGTAAGTATTGGGAAGAGGCATCCATAGTTAATTAAGTTTCACACTCCCTTCTGTCAGAGTTCAGCAGCTCTTGCAATAGGCATATTTTGGAATTATGCCACCTTTTAAACAAATACCACCTGTTTCTCTGTTGGAGACAGGGAGACATTCATCAGGCTTGATAGATTGTGAATCCTCTCAACATAGTAAAAATGCTATCTGAGTTGAAAGCAAAGGGAAAAAGAGAGAATTTTCATGTTATAGTCCCCTATTTTTTCATAATGTCCATCTCAATTTATAAATACAGTATTGTAAAGATTTATAGAGGATTCAAGTACTCTTGGTGTCGTTCACTGTTTTACTGGAATTGCTACCTTCTCCTAGTCTAGCTCCAGACTTCTCTGTGACATCAGGTATTACAAGGTACAGATGACTTCTTGTTCATTTTCTCCCTAATAAATCAGCAACATGTAAATTATCTTCATGGAAGCTGTTCAGAAGCTGTTCAAAATTCAACATTTCTTAAAAAAAAAAAAAAATAGGAAAAAGAAATAAATGAAAGACTGCTAATTCTGAAAGCAGAGATTTCTCAGAGGGAGTTTCAAGTGACTTTCACTAATTTACCTGTGGGTGATTCAAACTGATTGAAATCCTATGAGCTGTGTTTCTTGCTTACAGGGAGTCAGGATCAGTTTGAAGTGTCCTGAGAACTCAATCAAAGGAGTAAAGGAATTTCCTAAACTGAAAGTGAGAACTCTAAAATGTCTGAAACCCCCACAGATGGTTCAAGGTCTTCCACTCATACTACTCTCTATTGTTCTACTGAAAACCCCTGCCAACTTTGCAAGCAGTAACCCTCTTGCCTGGGTAACTGTCCCTGGACAACTCCATTTCACCCTCCTACAAAGCTACGTAGGGCACAGAGAAGTGTAGTATCCAACTGGACCTTTGCAAGAATGTATACAGTCATAGTGATTTTTTTTTTTCCCCATTTCTGTCTGAAGGTGTCATTAAATAACCCAGCTTGAGGATTTGTATCTTTAAGATATTGGATAAGTATGTACTTACCAGAAAGTGTTTCTCTCTGATATTATACTTTGTGATAGCTCTCCTTTGCAGGCATCTCCAAGACTCTCTCAGCATCTCTCCAGTGAGGTCACCAGAGAAACGGGGAACACATACAATATTTAAGAAAAATTTAGCTGCTTAGAAATAAACCTATTGCTACCCACCAAATACAAGTAGATTTACTCATGAGCACACTACTATATCATGAAAGGAATCATAAATAGATGTTATGTAGGCAAGAAGCTATTTCAAGCAGGGCTTTCCCAATGGACAAATAGGAGTCAAAAACTTATTCCTTCTGTGATGTTATTGTATGATACAATCTTTTTTTTTTTTTTTTTTTTCCTGAGTCATAATAAATCATGTCATTGTTCTGTACGTTTTAATAGGTGAGAAAACATCTTGGCTATTGGTTTTTGACTCATAGTAGGGGATTGCAGTTTGTCTACGCAAGAAGCATATAAAAGACGTTTTTCCATTTTCAAATTTTTAGGATAAAAATGCACAAGGAATTCATTCTCCAAGCCACAATCTGTACTGAAAGTAGATCTGGGAGGGTAAGGGGAGATGTGACTTCTGGCAGAACATGACAATATTATTCCAATTTAAGGCAGTTAATCTTTGTCAACAATTAATATGACAGACAAAATTGGCTTAAATGATTGATCAACTCTCACGGTGACATAACAGCTGATGAACCTGGCCATATAGGTTAAAAAGTCAAAATGAAGATGATAATGAATAGCATTATGCAAATCTATATCAAGTCAAAGAGGAGAGAAAAATCAATCTTAACAGTAAATTCTCTTATTCTTAAGAATGGCTGTTTTGACAAGAAGTGAAATGAGATATATTTGATACCATTAGAAAATAGCCCCCTCTAGTCTGAACACAGTGAACTGCTGCTAACAGGACTTAAAAGGACTGTTGCATTAAAAAACTGATTTTCCTATTTTCCTCTCAGTGAAATATTTTATGCAATTTTATCTTCTTTACAGCCAAAATGCAGCTGTGCCAGAAGTACAATGAGGATTAACTGTTTGGAAAGGATGTACAAAGTCTTGTAAAACTTTTGTTTTACTTTCTTTCTTTCCTTTTTTTTTTTTTTTGAATGAGGTAAGCATTAATTATGCATACATTACAAAAGATTTTTCCTCTTTGAAGTATTGAGCCACTAACCTGAGTAGTCTTTCATTGCTCTCAAACCTGTAGTGGAGTGAAACTGGAGTATGTGTGAGCCCTTCTCTCCACCACAGGAGCTGCCACAGGAAACAACTCCAGCCTTGAAGTCCATGGTTAACCTTAGTTTTGTACATAGAAAGAAGGAAGAAGTATAAATTCAAGAGGCAGAAATATAAATCAATTTCCAAGCTCAAAAAACTGATGTTGCTTTGGATTTTTGAGATCGATAAATTACTTCACCGATTGTGGAATTTGTTGTGTGAAGAATACTTTTAATGTATAGTTTATGTAACACTCTGAACTTACTTATATATGTAAAAAAGGGAAATCTCCTCCAACCTCTCATTGGATTTGTGATTTTTCAATTAAGGAAACATATTTTAACCCTCCTTTCCCCACAGTAATTTTATTTTAACTGAACTTCTCTGTACCCTGTGCTTATCAAAGGTTACTATTTTATACATGTGCAAGAAACATGGTACTTCTGGGATATATTCAATCATGGTGAATGCACAGTGAAGCTTTGGACTACTCATATTCAGAAATTTCATCATATGACATAGGAGAGTCACCATATTTTTCTTCCTATAATATCAGTGTAGGTAAAGCAGTTGTTATGCTGGAAGGCTTTGATAGCAATGCTAGAGTTTTTTTCAGTGTTTTTTACTCCTCTATTTAAAAAGGAACACAGACTTTAGGAGGACTCACACAATTGACTGTGATCTTCCATTTCTTTTCATTTCATTAGTAATTCACTTTCAGTCAAAGATGAACACTTTTTTAAAAGCCAGGCCTTGCAGACTCTGATGCCTACTCCACAGTTAATACATACAAATTTATTTTGCATAGAGACATTTTTTTCAAGCAATATGGAGTACTCAAGATACAGATCACGCCATTGACATACTCAGCGTGCTTACATTTTCTAAGATCAGAGAGCGGGCTGTCAGAGTGGTTAACAAATGTGCTTCTTCGGTTCAGCATTTCTAGATTTTTCCCCTAACACATATCATCTCTCAAGCATAATCAGGAAGGAAATTATCTTGTCAGAAGCTCCATAGTTAGCTCCTCACTGGAAGGTCACAGGCTTCCATAATGTTTGTTGTTGTTGTTTTTTCCCAGTTCCCTGCCCTTCTCTTTTACTAACTCACTTTGAGGAGAACTGGAAACTGAATTCATGCAGTTTGCTATGTATGCATATTTCATCAGCAAGTAATCCCTGTGCCAGTGTTCCAGCTCAAGGATTTCTAGTACCAGATTCCTTTTTTTTTTTTTTTTTTTTTTGTCTTTTTTGAACACCACTGAATATTGGCTATTTGTTGTAGGATCTTTTCTTTCAATAAAAGGAGAAACGGATGTGGGAGAACTGAAGACATAAAGTGTTGCAATTTCACCTACATAAAAAAGAAACCTATCGTTCAGGATTTTCCAGCAACAGGGATGTTACAAAGATTAGATGTTTAGAGTATGCTGCAAAAGAGCTAAGTTGCTCAGCAGCTGCTGTTAGTAAGAATGGTTCTTGTGGGAGAGAGACCTAAAAATGACTTCTTATGTGAGATTACTGACCAGGATAGCAGAAAAAGCCTGTTAAGGGACTACTGAATTGGGAATGAAGAGGTGGAGTACATTTCCAACCACTATTAAGTTGTGGGTGGACAGCAATATAACATACTTCTGAAAACAGGAAAGAAAAAAAAGACTGACTAAAATATATTTTATCTCCTTTATGAAATGTGCCTTTTAATTGTTCAGTCAAGTGAGTTAGGGCCAAGGTTGTCAAATAAAATGTGCATCAGTAAAAGAACAGAAAAGGATGAATAAGAAGCAGCTGAAAACCTCAGGGAAATAGCATGGACTTTCTGTGTCACTAAACAGATGGGTTTCCAAATGGTCCCATTCCCTTAGTCTGGATTTAAGATATGTCCATCCAAGATAATCTTGGATTGGAAGGGCAGAAACAATACTTCTACTGGCTTTGCACTGGGTCTGCAAAAGTTAATGGCAAAAGTAAGCAAACACAGAACCTGTATTGAGCTCAAAGTACTTTGGATCACAAGATCCTGTATCACTGTATTAATTCTGCCCCTGAAATTCATGCAAGCTCTTGTGCAGCTTTCCTCTGATTATATACTTCAAGGTTCCTTATACCTCCCGTATGAGGGAAGGGGTACAGTAGATCTAGCATGACAACTTATATATTCTTAAGAAAGAGGGCTCAAGCCAAAAGGTGATTGCTAAGTACTTTATTGCCTTTCTTAAAGGAAATATTTCTTAGTATCCTCAGGAGATTGTTTTCTTTGATGGGATCAAGCCTTTTCACATAGAAGGGGGGACTGACCATAGTAGCAAGCCAGTGTCCTCATGCTGGAAGACTTTTGGAAGGTCATCTTCTCCTGGACCAGAAGAGAAATGGTCTAACCATGTCCTTGTCATTCAGTTCAAAGTCTATCAGTTTGTTCTACTGGCCTGCTAAGCTTTGAACATACTGGTTATTATATTTTTAATAAGACATATGGCAATGGTTGGTTGTATCATATCATACTCTGGTCACAAAGTACAAAAGGTCTTTGATCATGAAGGGATGCCAGAAGGAATGCAGTGAAGATGCTCTTTAAAAAACTCTTCTTTTTCACATACTGAAGGGAATAACAGAATTACTGAACAGCCTGAGAATTGTTTAAATGCTATAAAGCAGAAATAATCTTTTGTTTTACTTCTCTTTATAGCCTTAACATTTTAGATGTAAATTTTTCTGTCATTATTACATGATCAAAATACCCTAGTCTTCTGCTTGCTTGTTATCTTACATGAAAACTGAATAAAATATAAATTATTAATTTGGACACTAGTCTAGAGGATGTGAAAAACCTGGGTTCATGTAACAGATTTCATGTGTTACTTTACACTTCTTAATCTTGCTATGGCTTTGGTTCTTCACTTGCAAAAACAAAATTTGATGGGTTTCTGCCTCACACATATTACGGCCTGTAAAACTATTCAATATTAAAATCACAATGGCTGATATTAAATAACCTAAGTAAACAGCTAACAGTCATTACTCCAGAAACTGAAGCTTTAAGAAAAACACCATATGTTTTGAGACTCACAATAACACCATGAAAAGTGGCGGCATGACAATACTGGCTGTGTTTTCATGTCTTCGACAGACTCCCTGGAGAGAGCCCACACAATCTCTTCAAGTGTCCTGAAAAAAAGATCCAAGAAATGGAGAATTCCCAGACATTTGATTATATTTGTTTATAAAAAAAGAGAAAAAGATTGCCTTAGTTTGAGGGGTTTATGGAGAAATAATGCAATACACCATGATAAAGAAAAATATCTGGAAACTACAAGGTTTTTTTTTTTTTTTTTTTTTTTTTTTTTTTTTTTTTTTTTTGTAGGCTGATGGGGCTTCCTGTGAAGTGAACATTAAGACCACCTTATTTGTTTGTTTGTTTATTTTTGCCCCCATGCTAACATGTTGGGGTCCCCAAATGAGAAAGCTTTAGTGTTTTTTTGTTTTTGTTTTGTTTTAATGTTCTTCTCTATCAACTTAGTCAATATTGTCAGCATAGCACTGTTTACTTTTTCTTTCCTTCCCTCCATCGCTCCCTCCATTCTTTCCTTTCTTCCTTGACCTTGCAGTCAGTCCAGCAAGTATTGAGGCACTCTGGGGACCCTGGGGGTTCTGCTGCAAACCAAAATTACTTTCTTCATCTCACCTGTGAGACTTTGCTGTGCAGAAGCTTCCTGCACCTTCAGCACACCCTGCCTCGCCTTCCACTCTGAGCTTGGTTCAATTTTTGCTGTGACTGCTCCTCCTGAATGGCTCTGCAGGCACTACAAGAATTTTACTTTGATGCACATGCATGGGGCTCACAAGGGACAAGTACCTTCTTGGTCTTTCCCAGTATTTCCCTGGCCAGCCGCACTAGTCACAACAACAAGGCATTGTACCCTGTGCTCACCCCACATTCTTTTTTATTTTGTAACATAGGATAAACTGCAAATAGCAACCCCAACACAAATACCCAATGCAGAAGCCAGTAAGAAATGTTGAATAGCTGTGTGCAAAAATGTGTCTCTATCCTGGATGTTTGTTGTTGTTGTTGTTGCTGTTGTTTTTTACCATGAAAGGGTATGGCTCCAGCTTGCCTAAAATACCAAAATAACTTTACCTCCAGGAAAACCTGAATAAGAAAAAGATCAAGATAAATGATAGGTGTGTAAAATAATTTTGTGACATTTATAAAGCTATTAATCACAGAACAGAGTAGATAAGACAGACACAAGATAAAAATAAAAAGCAACTATGTTCACTCTTCCTGCTAATGTTAAAATGTCTAAAGTATCCATACATTCCTTTTGTTTTGTTTAGGGGCTCTTTAATTCACTACTCTCTATATGTAGTTAATATGGATGACAACGTTGAAAAGGAAAGCTTCAGTTCTGAAAATTCCATATAAATGGAGTTAAAATTGTAAGAAAAAAAAAAAAAAAGGGAAAGGAAAGGAAAGGAAAGGAAAGGAAAGGAAAGGAAAGGAAAGGAAAGGAAAGGAAAGGAAAGGAAAGGAAAGGAAAGGAAAGGAAAGGAAAGGAAAGGAAAGGAAAGGAAAGGAAAGGAAAGGAAAGGAAAGGAAAGGAAAGGAAAGGAAAGGAAAGGAAAGGAAAGGAAAGGAAAGGAAAGGAAAGGAAAGGAAAGGAAAGGAAAGGAAAGGAAAGGAGGGAATTTAGAATGGAATATTTTGTCAAACTCCCACATATTTTTTTCAGAGCTTTCCTAATTGACATTCATTTTCATTAAATGACAAAACCATGGATAATTCTTTCAGCTAATGTGTCATACATAGAAAAAGAGAATAAAGACCGTCATTGAAACTTTGGTCAGGCTGGGTACTCAGGTGTAAAATCAATGTATTGGATCTCAGAGCCTCTTCTTGTTGAATATAGATGACATTGCTTAGGTAAAAGCTAAAAGAAAAACATGAACTGAAAACCCTGTGGTGCCTCCAACTTCTAGTTACTCATCAATCTCTGGGGCTCTGTCAATACAATGTAGACCATAGGTGTTACCTCTCCTTAGAATAGAAATTATATATTTTTCCTGTATCCTTGAACAAAAGAAGATGATTAGCTTTAAGGCCATGAATGCAGCTAAGAGTCATGGGAGGGTGTAAGGAATACACTTAATGTTACACAAGTGCTTATACAATTTACTGGAGTGAGAGTCAGAACTTGAACTCTTTCCACACTACTTCCCCACAGAAGTAATCTAATTATTTCATATTACCAAAACATTTTCCTATGTCTCTCATAAGGAGTGAAAACGCAGAAATAAATATTTTCAAAAGGAAAACAAGCAGTACATAGAAGAACTCTCTTGGTCATCATCTCCCACTGGTAATTTCTCAGGAGGTCTACCTTCTCTGTCCTTACCTTCTTAAAATCAAGGCTGTTTTCAGCAGACACTTCTGATATATATATATATATTATTTTTTTTCTTTAGCAAACCTTCACTTCATTAATGAATAAAGATCATGCAACTATTCATTTTAAAATATAATTCTGGTTATAGCACTGTTAATCACTTATTAGCTCATGAATACCTATGTCTAAAAAAAATACCGTAAGGACTAAGATGATTTATCCAAATGATAAAGCCCTCCTTTCAGCTTGGAAAGAGGTACTCATTACTCAGAAGGTCTTCCAGGTGGAAGAATATGACAAGAATATGGCAATAATACAGAAAGTTGTGGTCATTACCGTATGATAGCTCTATGATGAAACAGTACCAAATGACAGTACCAAAAATCTAACACTAACAAAATGTTACTGGTACTTGTCATTGTAATTAGGCCAATGATATTAATGAGAAGCCATCTTGCACAATTTAATTACAAAACTTTGTTAGGGATATGCTGTTAGAGATTTTACTGTATATCATTAAGACAAAGGCATGACTTGTGTGCACTGCAATTTGTTTGAAAATTTTTCACTCAGAACATGTCTTTGCATGATGCAGATGATAAAGTCTGACTAATGCAGAACATGGTAACTGTGAAATTGCAAGCCATTGAAAAAGTAAAGTGAAAAAAAAAAAAAAAAAAAAAAACAGCCTCCAAACCGCGCTGCAGACTTATAAAAATCTTCAAATCTTGTGGTTTATCAACTAGTTAGGAGGACTGAAAAGAAACCAAAACAAATACAGCAAAGGGAGGGAAGATTGAGGGTGGGGGGTGGAATTTGTTCAGTAACATGATTAATTTGTGAACTGTAACCAGAAAAGTTTGAACCACACTTTGTCCTTAGGAATGCCGGAAATAACACGGATCAGTAAGCTGCACTGCACTAGTGAACTGCACTGACCAGTGAAAATTTCTTCAGAACTCCAGTTTCACCTTTTTCAGTTACTGAATATAACAAGATCCTGAATTATCTGTGGATAATCTTACATAGGTGGGAGAAAAGAACAAAACTCCAAAGGTTTCCCTCGCAACTAGAACATGAGTTGACACCTACCTACCCACCTAGCTTTCTGAAAAGGGCAATCTTCTGACCTCATGACTCCCAAGAGTTTAAGAAATGCCACTGCAATAGTTCCATTTCTATTCACATTTCCCAACAGTCTTTATGATCCAAAGTGGTGGTCTACAAAACAGACTACTGTGAATAGTGACATCCCGTGCAATGCTCCTGTACAGAACATCTTAGCTGTTGAAAAGTCCATATTTAACACTTCACTGTGAACTAGCAAAACTGTATCAAAGTTCAGAAGTGAGAAGACCTGAGGCTGAATATATCTTAAAAGATAGCTATTATTTTTCTGGTGGAGGTGGCTTGTCTTGTGATCTTGCTATACTGTGTACTTTTAAACACTAACCTCATTCAGAACTGTTGGTATATGGACTTGTTCTTTTCACACGTTGACATTATCATTTCTATACACTATATAAGTGGTGAAAGGAATGACTGGTCATTACCTTTACTGCTATTGCCTACATGAAGTTCTAGTCTGCTGTAAGAGACACTGTCTAAATAGGATTAGTGCAAAAACATTACATCCTATCAAATACAAGGGGATAAATAGATATATGTATTATTCTGGCACTTTGTCGGTAAGCAACCTACAGCAGGAGAGGAGAGGCTTCTCATCTGCCAAATAAAGTCACATCAGAAGGGTTCTTTTCCAAAACAAGTTATGTCTTTCCAAAAATAACTGTTCACATCAAATAAAGCAATATAACCAGAGAGAGAGAGAAAGAAAGAGAGAGAGAGAGACAGAGCTGCTCTTCATTCTTTTTAGGAGAGGGATAAACAGTCATTGTCTGCGGAACAGACCTTAGAGATGAAACTAATGTAACTGTTTACTATAATCCAATTTTGGGTTGCCACACTCACCAATGGTACCTTCTGTGTGAAAACTGAATAAAGATTGCAGGATTATGAATTCACAGACTGTCATAAATCTTAATTGTTGTTGCTTATGAATTCCTAATAGAACTCCAGCAACCTATGCCATGCCTACTGAATCCAGGCAATATATGAAATAGCTCCTTGAGAGTTTAACAGCCCACAGTTGCAAAGCCAGGCTCACCAGACCAAGTTCACAGAACCAGGACTTTTGATTACTCTGTACACAATGGTGATCTGTACGCAAGAGGTAAAACCTTAACTGTGAGAGCCGCCCTAAGGAAAGAACAACAGGGAGACAGACCAGATTGTTATCCCTAATAGGAATTAGGTAATTAGGTTCATGCCTGATACACCTAGTTAATCAGCACACAGTCGGAATCCACATAAACATCTTTATTTTAATTCCGTGCAGAATCAGGTGCTTGGCAGTTTTTGGTAAAGCAAACACATTCTTGACTAGAACCACAGTTCTTTACAACTAGCTCCTTGCAAAATTATTTCCCTTTGCTGTTTCTTATTGATGGATGTGACCTGCCTAATTCTTCTCTTCTGAGAATGAGTATTATGGGACCAGAAGATAATAGGCTTGTTGAGGGGTAGCTGTTGTCTCATTTACATATTGGTGGGACTGTTTTCAGATATGTTAGTAATCCTTAATGAGTATACAGGTTACTGTGGATGAGTTCCCTTCTGGCCACTTCCTTGTTCTTCCTCTGTCCTTGTTTCCTGTAATTTGAGACTAAAACTTCCTTTGGCTGTCCTATTTCCTGTTACTTGAGACTACATGACTGCAGAAAGCAGTTCTTGATCACTGTCAAATCTGGATTTATTTTGCAAATGTTTGTACTACCAATATACAGCTTTGAAAATAAGTACAGTGGTTCAAGTAATGAAATGGTAGCAACAGCTGATCCAATGTACAAGCCTTCCTACGTCCCTAGATGATGGATTTGCTTTGCTTTTGCAGTGCCTCCTGGAGATCATTCTTTTGGGAATGAGGGCATAGTTCTGTGAAGGATTTGAGAAGCCCTGGAAGGAATATTTCCAAGTCTTGTATCTCTGTCAAGAAGGTCAGGGAGAAGGTGGGGGAGGGGGAAGGGGGGAGGGGGGATAGTAAGAAGGGAGGGGGGGAAGGGGCATATGAAATCATACTATTTTTATAGTATCTATAATGAAGTAAAGTTCTGTTAGCCATGAAATGCAGCTATGTCATTTGCCACACAATCACTTTTGCTGACTGAAAGAGAAAGGAAAGAAAGTATTACTTGTGGAGCTCCTATTTGCCCTTCTAATTGCCCTGCAATTATTGAGTTTTAGTTTTGTTACTGTTTTTTGTTGTTGTTGTTGTTGTTTGTTTGTTTGTTTGTTTTTTACACAAAGAATTTACTATAGAATGTATGACAATGCCATGTAATAAAAAGGAGAAATACAGTTTCTCCCTAGTTATATTGTAAAGTATGATCAGCAGCAAGTTATGGGAGGTGTCATTTTTTATCTGGCATTGGCATTCTAATTATTAAAGGCCAAGTGAGAAAACATTATGTCTTGATTTTAACTTAAAGAACTTGTTTTAGGCATGGACTGTAAGAATACAGGCAAGGGTTTTAATGAAAAAAATTTACATGGAGGTTTTCTGCTGTTGCTTGTACATGTAAATTTATCATGAAAACATTGTTTTCTGTGTCAGTATTTAGCTAGGAAAGGAACCAGGTTGATCTACAAATGGAATAGTTTATAACAGGAGAACAGACTGCAAGGAGACAAAATGAGTTTACTATTTCAGAAATATCAACCAGCTACTGGTGGTGTCCTCTAGGGAAAAAAAAACAAACAAACAAACAAAAAAAACTAGTTTGTGGACTTTATTTTTTCGTTCAATTATTTTTTCTTACATGAGATATTTACATGGAAAAGATCTCTGTTCATTTGAAATTTGCCTATGCTTGTTCTAAATAATGAGTAAGAGGCATATCCCCTGTATTTATATTTTCAGTAGAAAATGGTTTATTTAGTACATCCTCAGTTCCATAATCATTAACATAGATGAAGATCTTTAGTGCTGTCAGCAGTCCTACTGCAATCCACAGTACTATTAATGTTTGATTTCAGTTAAGGCAAGGTTACAGGGAAATAATATCTTTCATTAGACAACTTGATTTTGCTGGAAAATACTCTAATGCTTTTTGTTTACTTGTGATGTCTTACTACCTTCAGAGGGGAAATCATGTCTCATAGCTGCATTACAGCTACAATAACAGTACTACTTTAAACATGTGCACATATGTGACGGAAAGCCTGAGTCTTGTTAGAAAAATGATGCCTTTGCATCACTACTACAGATGTGACATAAGCACTTGTTTTATTTTGTTTTGTTTTGCTTTGTTTTTTAACACTAATTGTTTTAGCAGCTTTGGAATTCACTTCTCAGTGCTATTTCTACACTATCCTCTCATGTTCAGAGCTAGATATTTTCATGAATCACACAGTGAACCTGAGTTAGTAAATGACAGATGAAAAATAGTCTTCATAGAAAAATATTGTATACTTTTTAAACCAGATGTAGTTCTCAGTCTGGAATATGCACCAGCACAACTGAATCATTAGCATGAAGATATGAATAAGTAGGAATTAGCAAAGGTTAGGATTGCTTAAGTTGACACCATCATCAAAAGAGCCATTCATTAAATTCTACCCTGGAATCTACCTGCACTTTGGAGAAGTTCCTATCCTTATGGATATCCATATACTTAGGAACACAAACTACAACATCACAGTTTTAGAAATGAAAATAAGTCTCTTACGGATGAAAATGCAATTAAGTTCTTAATCATCCCAGTTAGAATTTCTTCAGGAAATCTAGATTGATACCTCTGACCTTTACAATGTCTCTACTGGGATTTTTAAGAAGAGTAAGTTGGCAAATTTGTGTGTCAGAAATGGATTGGGGGAGGGGGGTAGGTACTAAGAAATTTGTAACCCCATGTTATAGCATGTATGCAGCCCCATGTTAAGCACATATACGTCTGCTTAATGCAGATTCTGCCAAGACTGTTCATCCAAACACTTCACATTGCATGTTGTCACAACACCCTTCAGGGTCATTTGTTCATAGCTGGCTCACAGGAGGTTAAAATCTGCTGAATCACGATTATTTCTTCTGTAAACAAGTAAGTGATGTGTGAAAAGCTTCCATATGACTAAGCCATGCCTTTCTTTTTCTACAAAGATATCAGAAATTACAAAGCCCAATAGCTGTGGAATCATTTGATGAAGTAAGAAATCATGATTTCAATATCACAATAACCTTACTCATTTGAGAACAGCTTTATTTTCTGAAAGGTGTGGTGAAAAAATATTTGCCATACATACTAAGATCTATTTCTTAAATAGTCATAAGTAACAGTAAAAAATACACACATGTACAACTCTTAAAGATGGCAAAACATATGACAGTAACTTAAGTTGTTCCTAAGCGAGGGACAGTTTCTTTTGGTGGTATAAATCAGTGCAGTTCTACTTGTTTCATGAACTAAACTGATTTAAGCTACACTGAAAATCTACCTTTCTGACAGTTTCTTTGGAGTTATTCCTGGCACTGAAATGCGTCCTTGAAGTTCAAATGAAGACACATCCTGTGCTCTTATGTCAAGAGCTACCTCTATATAGAGTATTATGAATAAAGTGACATCTAATAGGCAATAATATCTTCTGGGAATGATACCGTGTCCCATTTATTCAGCCAGAGGTGTAAGTTGTGTTCTGAGAGTTTATTTTTAACTGGTTGTCCTGTTCTAAACTGAGAGTGAATAACTTCCAATTTATCACACTATGAAGCATACAGATACCTCACAGATTTCTGGCTGGTATAGTCATGTTATTATTATCATCCAAATGAAGAAAGCCCAGAGTCTGAATTTTATTTTCTAAATTCACAATTATTTCCTGTACTTTCACAAGTTACTGTTAAATCGCCACTACTCAATCTGTTACTCATGTGAGCCAGCCTTTTATCTGCTTTAACTCAGTGGTTTTTGAATCTTTTGATTTCTTGATAGAGAACAAAAAATCACTCTGTCAGTCTTTTGTAACACAATATGCATAGAATGTTCTTACACTTGATACTGTTATGTTTGATGGGGAAACAGTGAGAAGGATGGTCTGTGAAGTAAGCTAGTCAGATAGCACATAACTGTATAAATGAAATGCAGTGAATTCAAAGCTATAAGTAATATGTGATACAGTGATGAGCAATCAATTCAGATCATTATTAATTGAAGAATCAAGCCCTTTTAAACCGCCAAAAGTTAGCTGCTTTCTTCCCAGCAGCTATACCAGACTGCCCATCTATTCACACACAACATTTTAACATATCAAACTTACAGGGTACAATTTTTCGACACATAATTCAATTCTAAGGAATCTAAGACAGGAATCTAACCACAGAAAGCTAAGCATTCAAGGCATATCAGGTAAATTCTCTTGGAAGGTTTTCAGGTGTACAAAGGCAGGCCAAATATTAGGCTTGACCCAGGGACCATAAACTAAGATCCAAAATGTATTAGAATAATGGCACAGTGATATGACAACTCTAAATTTCTGGTCAGATACTTTCTGTCTTCTCTCACAATAAGGAGATTCATCTCTCTCACAGAAGGGAGCCTGTGCTGCACATCAGGGAGGCATCCTGAGCAAAAAGTACACATAGGCAACCAAACCCAAATCCCATGAGGTGTGATGGAAAGACAAATGAATCTTTTTCTTTTTTTTTTTTCCAAGGATTTGATTTTTTTTAATGAAAAAAGAAATAAAAAGTTGTGTTGAATGCAGGCAATCACAGGAATATTAAGAAGCCACCCTTGCACACAGCTTCATCTTAGTTTTAAGCCTGTCTTTCTGTCTCGTTTTTCTTGAACTGGGTCCATGGTTTTCAGAGATAAACAAAAAACCATTTAAAACAAAAAGGATAAAACATTATGTGTCCTTCCTACATTATGTGTAGTAGAGCTTCTAGGATTTGTCCCCCTTGGGCAGAGCTCTTTAGTTTAGTGAATCCCTTTAGTTTGCTATCCACAGAGAATAGTATGTGTACTTAGCTAGTTAATCTACCTTTCTGCACCTAAAGGAATATTATCCTCCTAATCCACCACCAGTACCAGCCTTAAGCCACCCTCAGATCAAGGAAATTCAGAGAGAGAATTTCCCATCTGCCCTTCTGTGAACTGGGACTGATTTTGCCACCTTTGTTCATAAGTACAGTGTGAACCTCATTTGGTGAACTGAGCCCTTGACTGAGACTAACCAGTGGCCATTAAAATTAGTAACATTGAAAAAAAAAAAAAAAACAATCTGTAAGTCCTAGGTTGTCTTCTGGTCAAAGGTAGAAAAGTGACTGGCTCTTAGAATAAATGACATTGTTCTGTACTTGCAGACTACTTTCACTGTGGCTGCATCTTCATCTGTATGAACTTAACCAGACAAATGTAGACAAGATATGGTCTAGTGTCAAAACAAACAAACAAACAAAAAACACATAAATAAATTAGTTTCTCTAAGTACTATCACATTAACTAGGAACCACATTTTAAATTATTTTTTTTAGTTGTGTAGTTACAACACAAAATTGTAACATACTTGCATACCATGCATCATCCTGTCTGAGATGGGGGAAACAGCAAAGAAGATACATGGTCTGTCCTATCTAGAGCTAGCTGAGGATTTAAAAAAATGAATTTATTTTTGTCAGAAAATGCTACATTGATGAAATCCATTTTATTGTTTAGAGCTATTTCACCAATTTATACAAAATATAGACAAAGTAGAATTTTTGGAAGCCTCACTGTTTTTTGTAAGTTGCCTAAAATGTTGTTCAAGAGTTTTCAGATTGTAGTTTCCAGATCAGCTTGCCATGTAGCCTATTTATGAAGCTTCCCAGGCTTTTTACAACAATGTCAGTCTCTCTGAGAACAAATATTTAATTTACATCCTCATTGAGAGCCATGATTACATGATTCAAGAATCTCAGTAATATCAGAATTTGACTGAAGTACAGGAACTAGGAGATGTCAATTCATGTCCTTCTTAATCACTCTTCTCATTGAACTATCATTTTGAGTTTGTCCAAACCAGTCAAATAGCAATTGTTAGTCTTTGTCTCCAGCCTCTCCAAAACAGAGCTAAGAGTGTGTCTTTATTCAACATATGTGGCTTTTAAAGTTATACTTACAGTAAGAAATTTGTACTTAGAAGCTGATATTCTAGATATCAGATAAATTTAAAATTACTGGCAAGTTTCTGATTAGTAAATTAGTACTTGTAAAGGTCTCAAAACACAATCTCAGTGATTCAATACAACTCTTAAATTGTGTATTTTCGGAGGATAAACAGTGGATATTCAAAAAGAATATTACTCACATCTCTTTGCTATGTCTCTTGGAAGTCTGCTGTCCTATAACATCTATTTACTAAAGAGAAATGGATGTTTGCATGTGTAGTTTAAAAATCAGGGACTTGAGCTTTGATAATTGTTAAGCACCTCTAAGTAGGTCAAAGACTATATTCTTGAAAAGGTTTAAATGACTACTAACCACTTAGAAATAAAAATGCAATTAGGCCAAGATGTGTTTTTGAACAATTGAAGAAAATACTGCTACTTAGGAAAAGGTTTAAGGCAAAAGCAAACAGGAGTGAAGCTGATTGTTAGCTTTGCTTTTTCTGTGATCTTTGTTTTGCCTCAGAGTGAGGATAAATGTCTATATGCATTTTGCATGCCTCCCTCTAGCATGTATTTGCCCATGTTGGCAAGTGTGCAGTCATTAATTCTCAGATGCTGATACAGTCATATTCATTGCACGTGTCAGCATGTATACACCAACAGTGTTCTAGAAGGCAAGAGTCTCATTTAGGAAAACTCTTTTCCTTTCTTCCCTTCATGAAATCCTTTCCTAGTTCAGAATTAATAGTTACCATGAGTGACAAGCCCATTCTCAGCTCCAAGAGAGTAAGAAGAATTATTTAAAAATACATATATACTCTGCAAGTCTAATATTTTGTGTGCCTGCTAGATTTTTTTTTTTTCTTGAAAAGTATGCAAGTATGTTCTAATTTAATGAAATTATTTTTCTCTGCAACTTTTAATTCAAACAATTGTCACAGAAAAATATAACTGAAGGAGTGTGTCTCTTCTTCCTCTTTGGAATTTTTCTTCCCTTATCTTTTATATATCTGAACATAGCTATTAATTCCTCAATAGTGTTTATTATGACATGTATTAAAACAAACAAACAAGCAAACAAACAAAGATTGGAAGTTTCCACCAAAATCACCATCTGCTTTTGGAAAAAAGATAGAAAGACACTCAAAGCTTAAACCACTTGGTTCACTACTTGGCCAGTGGAAATTCAATTGAAATATCTTTCAAGAATCTTGGAGCTGAATTTCAAAGTAACTTGAACCTGAGTTATACTTTTTTTTTTTTCCTTAAGGAAAAAGCATATATATATATTCAATAAATATATATATATTCATTTTCATTGCTTTCCTCATCTATATTGCAGAAGTTATATTTCCCTGCCCAGTAGTGTCTAGGAAAATTTCTTTACCTTACATTAGACATCCAGGTCTGAGTTTATGTTTAGGCTCATTGTATAGCCAATGGATGTAAAAAGCTAAAACAGGTCATCTCAACACAGGGTAGTTTTCTCTAATAAAGAATCATGTGGAGATGTCTTTTTCCTTTCAAATATCAAAGGGAACCAGGATAGACTAGCTTTTACTTGAACCTCTAACTTTAAGGAACCTAAGTTAGAGAAGGTGAATCCCACCCAACGTCTGAAAGAGTTTGTCCCTTTCTATTGAGTTCATTGTCAAGGACAAACATGACAGAGTAATTTAACAACTATTGATTTATTTATGGTATAGCTTCTTCCCCTCAGATTCCTCTCCTACTGTTGTAATTAAAAACTCAATAGCTGGTTTTCTTTGACTCTGGCTGTACAGACCCTTGTGGATTTAATAGTTTAACAAATTCCACTGATGTCAAAATATTTTTGTCATTTGGGATAGTGCTATCTTATTGATTTTTCTTCTCATTGCTTTGAAGAATACAAAACAAGATAAGTAAGTTAAATACCAAACCCCACAAAACTCCAAAGAAAAAAAGCACAAATAAGAACAAGTATATGAATGTTTCAGGGTAATTAGGAAAAAAGGCATGGATGACTATCTAGATGAGGAATGTGCTCATAAATTATATAGACTTCTTTTGATTCTAGGCTATTTTCTATTTATTTTTTAAACAAGCATTTGCAATTGCTCCAAAACAGTACTTTAAATGCTACATGTGGCTGGCATATTTCCAAAGCAAAGACCTTTCAGACTTAAAAGGTTCTAGGACCACCCTATAGAGCAGTGTCATAAAGGAGAGGAAAACCATCAGTGGTGGCTCATAGTCACCTGATCATGTAAATTTTTTTCAACTAAAAACAAACAAACAAACAAACAAACCACGTTAGTGATTACAAGATACCTTTCCAACACATAGCGAAAAATAAGCAGAGGATTTGAAGAAAACGACCCAATAAGAGCAATGTTAAAATTACCATGTCACATCCTCATCTTTTTTTTTTATTTCATTAGCTGAATTTATTAGGACCTTTAAAGGGACTACTTTGAAAACACAGTTAGGATTGAGAGTAGATTCTGAAAGAGACATTTTGAAGTTTTCTTTGTGAACAACATATAAATAATTAAAAGAATAAATCCCTCTCAACTGTGCATCTCTCCTTATATTGTGCTGTTGTTTTGACAAGCAGTTCCTGAGATTCTTTACTTACATTTCCCATATTCATATTCAGTCATCTGTCTGTTCTGTCTATGCCCTTCCTTTGTAGTATTCAAATACCCCCTTATTCCCAAATTACTTTTTGTCTGTATTTTTCTTCCAATTACATCTAAACTTTCTGTCAGTACCTCCCTGTGGTCCTCTTTACCTTCCCTTAAATCTCATTGCTTTTAGATCTATCTTCCTCCAACACACTATTCTTTTTAGATTAAGGTGCTTAGTTGCTAGCTTTTAAAATTGTCACACTCCAAAAGGTCAGTCCTTAGTCCTGATAACAAGGTTCTATCTTCTGTCAACAGGATTTATAAAAAAAGCAAGTATCTCCCATGCTGGTGGAATAACCGATCAAATTGCTCTGATTGCCAAAGCTCCCTGACCCTTAAAATCTTCTTTCATGTCGCTTGCTACAAAGGGACCTTCTTTACTTCTGCTGACTCCATTATCAAAACCAACACTTCAGAGTACCAGCCTAGGCCTGGAGAATCCTTCAATCTTCTTGTCGCATTCCTTCTTTGAAACAGGGTTGGGCTGTCCCTCATTTGGGTGGTAGACCAGCCTGTTAAAGTCCTAGCTATTTGTTTGACATTTGCCCTGAAGCTGTCTGGTTTAAACCAGGCAGTCCATTGAGGTGTGTGTTTCTCCCCTCACTTGCAATCTCAAACATATAAAGCTAATCCAAAGTATCTGTAATGCTAAAAGAACATTTTGTTGTTGTTACATTCACTTTAGGGGTGGATAATTGAATCAAGGTGGATTAATTCTTTCTGATACATCTCTAGCAGGAATATATATGAATATATATATTCACTTAGGACATTCAGAAGCTCTGACACGGATATGTGATTGATTAGTTTAATGGGTCCTTTGTCAAGCATCTGCACTAAGCCTTTTTACTTAGCATTGAAAACTCCAATAAAATGTCTGCAGCATTTTTCTGTATTTTAAAAGTATGTATTGCGATGCTCTGGTAATAACAGTAAAAACATCTCTACATGAAAGTACACTAATTATTATGGTCAATAATATGAAAGGGTTTACCACCAGTTTTAAATGAGCAACTGATTGGCAGTGGAATATGTTGGATTGTTCTGAAAGCATGATTAGAGAAAGCTTGCTGTCATAGCTATTAATGTTATTTTTAAACCTGCCATATATAGATCAGAAGTCAAATGATAATATCTTTGAAGGCTTGTAATCATTCATGCAAGTTAGAAATGTATTTGAGAATTCTTAGTTAGGACATCTTAAATATCATTGCCATGGGACTTTAAAATCACAGTACTGATGAAAAGTTGCTTTAGGAAACACTTGAGTGACATTCAGTATGTGATGTTTCCCTGAACTTCTCTGCAAAGATTAGAAAAGAAATGGTTTTAGATTCTTAATCAATGTTATCACAACCGAACCAATACAACACAAAACAGAGAATATTATCCTATTGGCCTGCAGGTGAAGTACATTTCCATAAAAGAAATTTTTGCTCATCTCCTGGCGTGTATGTATTAAAAAGGTTACAGAGTTCTCCCTGTTTGCTAAGGATTTCTTTATGAGATGTCCATAAACATATCACATTTACCCTAGAAGGGAAATTTGATGTTTTAGAAATACAGGTAGTCTAGAAGAGGCATAATTTCAAAGTGAAATTAAGTAAGTCATGCATACATCCAACCATCAAAGCACTAAATTAATTCATGGAGCTTCTATACACTGCTTTGAAAACTTACCTACAAACATCAATGGCTGATGAATAAAGGGTTATAAATACATATATATGTATGTATATATATATTAATATACACACATGCACATGCATATAAAAGCTACTTGAAGAGGAATAAGATCAATACTGCAGCATAACACTGCAGTACTCAAGTTAAACAAGGCATCTAAAATTCTGAAAAGGGATTGGCTGCAGTATTTCCAGCTCCATGCAGGAAAACTTTGCCTTTTCAATTGGCTGAAGAGTCTGGATTTAAGGGAGATATTTTGATATGTCAAAATTTTTGAAAAATTTTTGTTTTTTGAAACAGGCCTAGGTTCAGTTTCCTGTGGAGATGTCTTCTGACTTATCAATGAAATGTAAAGTCACACATTTGAGCAGAAGACCTGAGATAAATGTTCATGACAATCTTTGCACAGCTACCTGCTGCTGTGAGAGAGCACAGAACACTACAGTTGATTTATCTTTCATGGGGAAATCAAGTCTTTTCTCCTGAAGACAAGACACAGGGGAAAAAAGAAAAGAAAAAAAAAAAAAAAGTGAAACAAATTATACTTGACACACTTTTTAAATTTTTTGAGCATATACAGTTCTTTAGAATAAAATGTAAAGAGAAAATGCTGTGCTGAAGATAAAAACGTACTATGCAGATCAAAGTTAGGGCTGGTGTAGGGCAGATTCACTATATAACAAGAGATGCAATCTGCAAGCATGAGAATCTCTTTGGAACAGGCAGTCTGTAGTGTTTAGACTCACTGAGAAATGAAGTGTCTGATTTTCATTGGTTGTCTCTAATTTGTGGTGTTCATGTGTTCATGTGTCCCGTACTCCTATTCTTGAGATGTGTGTCCTGACCACATCCTCAGTAAACAGCAAAATGTGTTATTACCTTATAGATGATTCATTTCTGATTGAAAGGAAACCTGAATGGAGAGATAGGGAAACAGTCATGTTATAGTTTTTCAGGGGAGAAGAAAGGTAAGAAATGCTTATCTCTAAGTTACAGGTTGCCCAGAGAAATTGTGGATGCCCCATCCCTGGAGGTGTTCAAGACCAGGCTGGATGGGTCCCTGGTGTCCTGGTTTCAGTTAGGACACAGTTAATTTTCCTCCTAGTAGCTGGTAGGGTGCTATGTTTTGGATTAGGAGGAGAAAAGCGCTGATAACATGCTGATGTTTTAATTGTTGCAGAGCAGTGCTTACACCAAGCCAAGGACTTTTCAGCTTCTCGCTCTGTCCTGCCAGAGAGCAGGCTAGGGATGCAGCAGGAGCTGGGAGGGGACAGACCCAGGACAGCTGACCCAAACTGGCCAAAGGGGTATTCCATACCATCTGACATCATGCTAAACAATATATAGGGGTGGCTAGCTGGGGTGGGGGGGCTGGCTGCTCGGGGATAGGCTGGGCATCGGTCAACGGGTGGTGAGCAATTGCATTGTGCATCACTTGTTTCGTACACATTATTAGTAGTAATACTATTATCATTATTATTATTATTATTATTGTTATTATTATTTTCCTGTCTTAATAAACTGTCTTTATCTCAACTCACAGGCTTCACTTTCCCGTTTCTCTCCCCCATCCCAGAGAGGGAGAGGGGAGGGTGAGCAAATGGCTGTGTGGTGTTTAGCTGCCAGCCAGGTTAAACCACAACACCTGGCAAACCTGATCTAGTGGGTGGCATCCCTGCCTATGGCAGGGGAGTTGGAACTAGATTATCTTTAAGGTCACTTCCAATTCAAGACATTCTATGATTCTATGATGATTCTATGATTCTATGATTCTATGATTCTATGATTCAAGTCATCTAGTTACCCTAGAAGGCTCAACAACTGCAAGATTACTCAAAAAAAATCCCATATGCACTAATACTTGTTCAGCTACATGTAACAAATCTGCTCCAGCAAGTATTCACAATCCCTTTTGTTTGCTTTCTGTGAGTATTTGGAAGAATAATGTTTGATGAAGAAGATAGTGTTCCAAACCTTTGTGCAAATATGCATTTATGCCAGAAGTATTTGGATGGAAATCTTGACAGCTGAGATTTTTTCAAATAACAATAGAGTTAACCCCTATACTTCCAAATCCTGAAGAAAATTGAATGTGAAAGAAACTGTTCCACCATAATGTTTAGCTTTACTTTCCACCTCAGTTTAAAACACCATGCTCATGATTCTAAAAACAGTGACTTTAGTAAGACTTCTTACAATTGTAGAATTATCTATAAAGCTGTAAGTTTTTGGAAGGGACAACCTACGAGGCAGGATTGTGATCTGGGTTCATTTAACTTATTGTACAGCATTGAGTCATATTTAGTTGATTCAGTTCAGTTATCCAGAAATAGGTATATGTGATGTTGAGATGACCTGTGGTATCCCAGCTGGGCTCCAGCTACTATAATGCTTATCTTCTGTAGCTCCTACACCTCCTTTTCCAGCCCAGCAGATATGTCAGGTAACCTAGGACACTGCAAATCCTAATAAGTGCCCATGTTTAGGACACTGAATTGTACCTTTAGTTCAGTCTCAGTTTCTTAGCAGTAACAAGGAGACAATCTTTAACGTCTTCCTAGGATTATCATGATAAAGAAATCCATCACAGATTGTTTACTGCTTTAATATTGCGTTGTTGATACTCACATAAGAAACTGCAAGTCATGTTCTGATGGCAGGGATCCTTTGTTCACTGATAACATCTTATAAAAGAAAATTAGCTGTCAAATATAAAACCACCAATGTTTAAAATTCTGTTACATTGCATGTTGTTAATACACATGAAAATATTTTCACTAAAAATATGGGTACAAGAACTTAAACACATTTGGAAATACCATATTTCCAATGATTTTATGAATGACTAGTTTGAGATGTTTTCTTAGAGATTTTAACTTTTATATCCACATGAAAAGATTCATAACTGAAATTAGCATCCTTTAATATTTCGTGTTGTTGACAATCTGATATTCTTGATTAACTGTTTTTATTGAAACAAATCCAGCCAAAAGCAGAGATGGTAGAACAGGATTTTAAAGATCTAAAAGTAAGTACATTTTTAAATAGGAAAAGTATTTTAAATGAAAGTTATTTATGGATTGTTTTGATTACAGTGATACGTGTAATAAAATAATACTATGTTCCAAAATTCACAATTTATATAGATTACAGAAATACCTTTTGCTAAATCTTAATCTGAAGGATTATGTTTCAGCAGTTATACAGATAATTATCTGCCCTCTAGAGGTAAATGAAGGGATTGGAAATGAAAGCAATAGCAGCTGTGGCTAATGTACTAAATTCAGTTTACAGTATAGCCACATATAGTACAGCCACAGTATCCAGAAAATCCCATATGCCTGAGCATTCTTCATACAGTCAAACATGACCAAAGTTACATGCCAATATAATAAGCCCATAAGTAATAATGCAAGTTAGAGAAGTGTTAGGAATAAATGACTGGTAAAAACTCTTCATTTATATCACCCAGTCTCAGACAACTCCTATCCACACCTCCTTAAAAGTGTTGGTCTTAGAAAATAAGTATTCCAGTAATTCACAAAGGAAAGGACTTATGTTAAAGTTTGTGCCATGGGAGGACAATGTTTCATACCGTTCCCCTTCTGTTATCTACACATAAGTACAACTCCAACTGCTGCAAATTGCAGGTCTTCTATATAAATATCTTAAAGGCCAAACACATGACATTTAGCAATTCCACTGAAGAATAGGAAGAGAAGCAATTTAACTTTTTAGAAATTCCAGAAGATCACAAGTGAAACATTATGTATATTTGCATTTTTCTTTTATAGAGTTATCAGCAATTTTTGGACAGTCAGAAATACTAAGAAATGACAAGATTTTCTGAAATTTGAGCAAATATATTTAAAAAAAAATGAGAGGAGAAAGATCTGACAGATAGGCATTACTGTTTTTCTGATATTGATAGCCTTTTTCCAGTAGATTTTTTTGTTTGCTTGTTTTGAAAGTGGTTGAGGCTGGAAGGGATCTCTAGAGGTCATCTGGTCCATCCCTGCTGCTCAAGCAGGGACACCCAGAGCAGGTTGCTGTAGACCACGTCAAGTCAGCTTTTGAACATCTCCAAGGAAGAAGACTCCACAGCCTCTCTGGGCAATCTGTGCCAGTGCTCCATCACCCACAGAGTAAAGAACTGCTTCTGGATGTTCAGATCCAGCCTCCCGTGCTTCAGTTTGTGTCCTTTGCCCCTTGTCCTGTCACTGGGCACCACTGAAAAGAGCACATCTTCTTCACACCCTCCCTCCTGGTATTTATAGACATTAATAAGATCCTCCCTGAGCCTCCTCTTCTCTAGGCTAAACAGCATATTTCTATACAGGAACAAACAAAAATTTATTTCCTTTTCTTCTGTCATAGTAATTCTTTCTAAAGTGTTTGTGTAAATCTGTTAGTGAAGGTTTAATTAGAAATGGGGACATTATATAGTATAACCGTAATTGCTCTTTCAAGACTGTGCTTGCAACTAGACCTGTTAGAATTTTTCCACTGAGAAGGATTCATTTTCTGAAAACAGTAAACAAAAAATGTCTCTCACCTTGAAGCAGAAAACAAAAGAAATGATTTGCAAGTCATGCTTATAACCAATCATTAGTAAAATCCTGAGAGGTGGGTTATATATTATAACACAGATCCAGGCAATGTTGGGGAAAAAAAAAAAAAGTCAGAATGAAGGAGCAGGGATACTGAGTTAAATTTTAAAATGGCAAAATGGCACCCTGAGGCAGAGAACAAGAGCAACCAAATAATATAAAAAGAGAGGGAGTAGAATGAATTGTTCCTGAAAAACTCTTTAAGAAGGAACCAGAAATAGAGAGCTTTTAAAATGGAATAAAAATGGAGGAAAAAAAAGGAGAAATAAAATTGTACAGAAGGAAAAAGCAACACTCTCTTAATGGATGCTCCCTCTTGGGACAGTCTATGATAAGCAACAGTGGACCATATATAACACTGAAATGCAATTTATTGCCTATGTAGCAAAATTGTTTAATAGCTAAGGCACACAACTGGGAATCAAGACATACTGTTTCCATTTCTGTTTTTGAGACCCTAGATGCATGCCTTTAACCAAGAGAATTTTATAAGTACATCAGTAATATTTCAATTAGTACTAGTTCTTTTGAGTAATTTGCAATATGTAGTACTCATTTCATAAATGAATATCAAGCTCAAATGTAAGATGAAACCTGTAAGGTCCAGAAGCCAGAGCCAGGTTCTTCACAGAAGTGAATGTCAGGGGGACAAGAGACACTGGAGACAAAGTGGGAAAATGGGGGCTTTATATGAAGAAGGTGTTATTCACCATAAGGACTGTCAGGCACAGGAACAGGTTGCCAAGAGAGATTGTCAGAGTCCATCCTTTGAGATTTTCAAGACTCAGCAAGATAAAGCCATGAGAAACCTACTTTGATCTCTCTGCTCACACCACCACTTTCAGTACATAATTGGACTAGAGACCTTCCAAGGTCCCTTCCAACCTGAATTATGCTCTAATCCTATGATTCTACCTAAAATAGAGGTGCAATTTTACCTCTGAGCATTTTGAGCTGACTAAAAGCCATATAACTGCATTAGTGCAGTACTAAGCTAAATGTAATGCACTGTTTCTCTCAAAAAGGGTTGTGAAGTTGGACTCGTTGCCACCTTAATGTAATAAGCCTGGGTTTGGTCAGCTTGCTATAAAAAATCCAGCTTATGATTCTTAGAATATCACTTGTAGGCAAACACCTTATGTCTCCTCTGTATCCATAATATGGGTAAAAATTCATTTCATCAGGGTATTGTGAGGATACAGTGTTTATCATATATAAGATGTTCACTTTATGTAGTTATGAAAAGCCTATAATCAAAAATTAAATTAAACAAATACTAATTTAATTTTACTAAGTAATTATATGCCTTATCTGAGAAAAAGCAAGAAACTTCATCCAGTAGGGCAGGATAAGTCTAGCTCATAATATGGGCAGTTCAGTGAGCCTGTCCTTTGAATTCAGAAAGAAGTTACTATTTTGAAAGAAAATCGTTCCCATCCTAAGTAGCATAAAACATCAGAAAAGAGGCTGGTAATTTAAATGAGTCCAAAGACACCCACAGCAAAGAAGAGCTGTAAGCTGAGTTGCACTTCTCTCTTTCACTCTTGCAGTCATCTTCTGTGGTATTATGCACATTATACAGGTGAAAGTTCAATGTGTGCCAGGATGGGAGGATCCCTTGCTTCCTTTCTGAATTGAGTTCCCTCCAAAACTCAGTTTTCCTCAGAGGCTGCTCTCAGAAATGCTGACTACCAGCCACCAAGGGGAGTCCACTGGAATGTCTAAGCCCACTGGTATCCTATGGAGGAAAAAGAAATGAAATCAGAATACAATTAAAAAAAAAAAAATCTGTAATATAATATGTTCTATCTAAAATGTATATGTGAAAGAAACACTACAGATCACTGTTTTAGGCTCTGCACAAAACGTCGATCTATAGATTCCTCTCTCATAATAGCCACTTTGTTTATTACTTCAGTTTTCTTTCTGCTACAGTGGTTCTTATAATAAGCTCCCCTAGTGATTTTTGAAACATGGAAAAAAATCTAACCTTATTTTGTCCAACTGTTCAGTCAAATTAACAATGCCAACTCTGATTTCAGTTAATATAGAAGCTAAGGCAGAACTGCATGTTCAGAAATCATTTGTATGTAAGAAGCTGTGCTGCTGATCCCATGCCAGCTTAGGGGGAAAGACAGAAGTAAACAAAAATGGCATCCTGTGGCCTTGAATCAACTCTCTTTACCAAGGTCTACTCACACTTTATTTATTTATTTCTGCCCCTGTTCATTACGGAGGCTTTGTGTTAAGCTCTACAGCTGCAGGGGATATGCAGACACCAACTTGATCAGGAAATTCTGTAGCTGAGAGACTTTAAATTTGGCATATAAACAGAGTTAAAGCACTAAGGGACCTGATTTGCCCTGCTCAGTATTTTGTGCAATCTTCAGCAGCCAATGCTCTACAATTTACTGCAGAAAACAGAGTAACTGAAGAAAAAATATGTAGGCACCTAGACTGCCACCCACAGGAAAACCTAAACACTCTTCACAGTAAAATGGGAAAAGTGGTGGTAGAAATAAAGCTATCTTTGCTAGAAACATGTCAAAAGAACATTTCTTCAGTCTCACTTGTTGCAGCTGCTCCAAGGTAAATGAAGAATTCAGGGGAAAGGCAAAGGGGGAAAGGTTAACTCAGAAGGCCAGTGCAGGAAGACCATATATCCTCTCAAAGAGATCCATTTTCAATGAAGGGTTAATAATTTAGCCTGCAAATGCTGGGCTCTCGAGGCCAAGCCCTATAGTGCAAGTCAAGACAGCAATGTGTCTAATACCAGTTTCTGCAGAGCTGGGGGCAGGGAACCTACCTGCCACAGAATCTTTTTCTTTCAGGACTCTTGGGCTTCCCAGTGTGGAAGGAAATGTGGGTTTGGCAGCAGAGCTCACAAGCTCTGTTATTTTTCCCCTATGCTTCCCTTCCCTTCTACTCACTGTTTTCCAACACAAAGGATCAAAATATAGCTGGTCAGAGTTCTGTGTAAGGCCTGCTTAGGGTCTACTGCAGGGACCCTATTTGCTCAGGCTGTGTACTGGGCAAAGGGAGTGTTTCACAGCCAAGACTTTTCATGGTTTAGAACAGAAAGAGAATGTCTAATTGGAAGAGTGGCTCTACAAATCATGGCTGCTTATCCTTTATTCTAACTATGAATAGCTCAGGCCGATTTGTCCTGTATTCAAAAATATGCTAAAACAAAAATAAATAAATAAATAAAAATCTCTCTGAAGGACTAGGGCACACAAATAACTGACAAAGCTACTGGGATACAGTATCAGGAGTTAGGCATTAAAACCAACAGTTCACACAAGCTCCAGAAATCTCAAAAGAGAAGTACCATAGTGGTATTTCAACATCCATCACTGCAAACAACTGCTTTTGAGTATAGTCTTTTTGTGTTCTCCAGAAATAGTTGGGTGCTAAAACTTTAAGCTCTTTAAAGGGATGAACTCTGTCTTATGGTTTGTTTTCTTGTGTATATAAAAACATAAGGAATGACTTACTGAGTGGGACCAATGACCCATCCTGTAGTCCTCTAATAGTGCCAGTAGATAATGTTATTTGTGGCGAACAAACACATGGCGTGGTCTGTCACCACATTCCCTCGTTTGGCCCAAGAATTGAAGTATGGCTTGGATCTTCAGCCCTCTTCTATTTCAAGCAAGCCTTGCAGGAAGGTAAATCCTCTCTCTCACTCACCCCTAGCCAGCTTTACTCTGAGTTGATTCGTGTAATTCACAGGGACTTCTGCTGGAAACTGCTTCATGGCACAGGAGTGTTCACAGGCTGTCTCCTGGGTCCCTCTCTATATGCATACATCAAGTGCACTGCGTTACAGCTCCTAAGCATCACTAAGCATCCTCCATCCTGAAAAATGATGCCCTACCTTTGCAATCTTTTAGTAAAAAAAAAATAAAAATAATTTAAAAAAAAATCTTTGATGTGGAAATTTGTCAAATATATTTTGAAAAATCCACCAAAATTAAGGTTTACTTAATCCCTTTTATTCATGTGCCAGGTGACATCTTTGTGAACATCCAGCTGGATTTCCTTTTACTGAGCCTCCTGAATCTTTGCTGAAAAATTGTAATTTATCCACGTTTAAGGATTTTAATATGGCCTCTACCATCTTGCCATAGAAGAACAGAGGTCAGGCTCAATGATCTGTAGTTTGCATGATCCCCTTTAGAGCCTTCTCTTTAGATATGCTAGTCATTTGGCCTAGTGGGTGTTTGTAAGTGTAAGTTTCAGACATCAGTGAGCAGTGCTGCAATTTCACTTCTGGGTTCCTTCAAAACTCATAGGTCAATCCCATCTGGTCTTGGTGCCCGAGATTTATTTGGTATCATACTTCCTGAGTATTTACTTCAGGTTATTCTAGGTCACCTGATGTATTTGCTACAAAGAATTCACAAAGTGTGGGAATTTCCTCAGCACCTTATGCATGCAGTAAAAATGAAGGCAGTATTTCACTGAACTTCTCCACTATGGCCTTATCATTCATGAGCTCCCCTTTTACACCTCATGTCATCAAACAGTTCTACCAATTCCCTAGCTGGCTGATTTTGATGTATTTTAATAACTTTTCATTATCAGTTTGAGCATCCTTTGCAAGATTATGCTCTTCAAATTCTTTTTTAGCTTCTTTAATTTCCTGCTTGTATTTGACCTGCTATGTATTGTGGATTTTCCTGTTCTTCTCATTTGAGAAAGCTTTCCAATTTTTAAATGCCAGCATCTTCTGTATGATAGCCTCTTTAACTTTTTTATTGAGCAATGCAGGGCTTTTATCTGGATTTTTTTTTTCTTTTTAATCCAGTCTTCTAACAGTATTTTTTAATTCTGGTTTCTTCTGTTTTGTATTTCCTCCTTCAGTTTCTCTGCTTTGCTTTGTTTTTACTAACTTTCTTATTTTTGTATATTTCTCTTCCTTACAATTGAGTATCTTCATGCTGAATTTTTATTTAACCTATTCTTTTTGACTACAACATGAAGGGAAGGGGAAGGGGAAGGGGAAGGGCCAGGGCCAGGGCCAGGGCCAGGGCCAGGGCCAGGACCAGGGCCAGGGCCAGGGCCTGAATGTGTTTATCTTAACAAATAATGTGCTGTTTACCAATCAACCTCAATGGATACAAACATGTATATAAGGTTTTCACTCAATAAGAATTATGGAGTACAAAGCAAGAGTGCTCCTTTACTGTTTGTAGCTAATCATTATTTTTGTACTTACATAGTTCAGGCATCCAGTCAAGGGAGATAAATGTATCATCTGATTTAGATGAACTGTGCCATACCACATGTAATGTATGGTCAACGTTAACAATTCACAAGCATCCCAGGTGCTTAAAAATCTTCACATTAACGACTGAATTAATATGAATATGAATAAGTAGGAAATGCATAAAGACAGAGTTGAATTCATAATGGTGATTATTCATATAAATAATTCATACATTTCTAGTGTTAATGCATGCTTGACTCCATGGTAGCATATCTGGTAGTCTCTGTCAGAGTACATCATATTGTTCCTATTGTTTCCTTTTTATAATGGGAAAACAGGTGGAAAAGGGAATAGTCTGACACATAAAAGGGTTTATATGTTTCTCTAATACATGAGTTTCTGGCATCTGTGTAGGTCCTATATAGGAATATAAGATGTTGTTTTGCCTTATATATCAGAATAATTCTATCTTTGCTAGGATTTGATCTTTGAAGTGTAAGTATGTTCAGCAGATAGAGATAGAGAGATTTTAAAAAATAAATAAAAATAAAAAATAAAACTCTTTATTAAAGAAAGATGTTATCAAAGGGAAAAAATAACCAGATATTCCATTAAGTGAAAAAGCTGCTACTTGGAGAAAAAAAGATAAAAGAAAGTCTGAGAGAGAATGATTTTTATTATATGACACATAAGTCATGTTAACATCTGGCTTGAAAATTCATATTGCTTTGGTCCGGTTGAAGATTATGGAGAATTAAGATAAATATACAATTTTAACAGGTTAAAGTTAGATATCAGGGAATTAATAACATAAGCACAGTTTTGTAGTTTCTATGTCACTTTCTTTTGTTTCAAATTCCTCAGTGGAAAATATTGGAAAGAAAATTTCTTATATTTTCCAGTGACTAATATCTGAAGCAAAAAACAAACAAACAAAAAAATCAAACCACCTTATAATAATAAATGATTGCCAATATATTTGGCGTATTTTGTGTATGCTTAAAAAAATAAAAATAAAAAAGTTTTAGTAAGGGAGGGAAATTCCATATGATTTTGGTCTCAAGGATCTGTTATTGCAAGGTTTAGGGGAAGAGCTCTAATCTCAGTCAAAATGAGAAGAAAAGGCTGAAGAAGTGTAAATTCCTTACAGAACCAAGGGAGCATGGACTGGATGAGGCAGTGCACATTGGTCTGCAGTGAAGCAAGAAGCAAGATTTAAGTTTTTCTCCTCTCACTGCCCAACTCTAGCATGCTCAGAGGTTAACTCCCATTAGTGACAGCCTGACAGACCATACTGGTCCAGACATGCTTTGGTCTTTGCAAATACCAAAGAAGGCTTTTGTGTGACTCCCAGAAATTTCCTGTGCAATCCAGCTGCTCAGAGTGGTTTACTAGCTATCACAATGATAGAAAATGCAGTACAAATTAGGGGAAATTTCACTTAATTCCTACTACTTGACTTTGCTGAAGAGTAGAAACATGCAGATGGTGAGTTATGGTGAGTTACCATGCCTCAAGGGAAGAGAAATTACTTCTCTAAATATGCTAACTCAACAAATTGGAATAGTATGAGATTACTGGGAATCTAATGACGTGAGCTCGCTGTGCTATCATATGGTAGGATATAAGCCAGTCCTGGAACAGGCGCCAAATGGCTGCTCTAATGTGGCATGGTACATGAGTCAATCTCTCTTCCTGAGAGGCAATGAGTATTAGTTTAGCAGCACTTAACTAATGTTGCTCAAGAGATTCCAGAGTGCTCAGTTTAAACTTTGTTAGACTGAACACACATCCATCTACATTCTCCAAATAGATTTAACTTATGTAACAATGTTAGTGCTGTAGAAGGTGGTGGCAGAGCAAAGAAATGAATCCTGATTACCATATGCAGTAGGCATGCTAGTCCTGGATTATCAGTCCACTTGCTATTGATATTCATTAATGCCACCACTGCTCACACTGCGATGTGCTTTGCAATACCGATAGCTCCCTTGGTAAAATGGAAATCATACAGGTGCTTGTCAGAGTGGAACAGGTGGTAGAAGCATGGTTTTAAAATATGATCAAATGTTGTAATTTGGAAATGGGAATCTTACTGTTTCTGAATTCAGCTCAGGATAAAGCTAAACCGATAGCTAAGAATATGTCCAGCTTCACTGGATTTTTTCTTGTTGTATTTTGTAATCTCATTTATGTGTTTATTGTGCTATCAGTGCTCTTGATTAATTCCTTGGCAAGTTTGCATCTGACAACAGCTTCCATTGTGGAATAAAACATACCTTGTCTCTCATCTCCTCTTCTCCAGTCTGTGAGTATCAGTACCAAATTTGTAAAAAGAACATTGTTTGGATACTTCATAACAGTGTGTGTGTTGAAAATATCACATATCCTAGTGCCTAAAGCTTTTAATGCTTTATTATCCTGTGTTTCCAAAGCTTCTCCATATGTTTCACATGTACCAAGGAATAATTTATTTGGATTCATTTCAATTATATTCCCTCAGAAACAAATACACTGGACTGTTTTCTCTGGACTTTGTATTTATTTTGAAGATTAGCAACTTATATCCATTAGAAACATGTTTTAATAGGATGGAGTTCGGCTTTCAGGAGAAATAGTACATTGGCAATCTGAGAATCAGATCCTTACAGCAGACTTGGTATGTGTGCTAATCATAGAATTATCTCACAAGGTTTTAGCATGACCTTCAGATATCCTTCCAGATCCTTCCAGATGGAAGATAGTAGTTAGGAACTTCTGTAGTGTACCCCAAACTCATTCCCTCTTTGACACAGTTTCAGAACAATAAGCATATTGGTAGCGGCGATGCTGTTATCTTTTATCAAGGAGAGTACTCAGTCCAGTGATTTAGAACTTCAAAGGTCTGACTTGCTTTCAGATACTACTGATCTGGTCCAAATGCTGAACAGTGACAGATTGCACATCATATTATCAAACTCCTGAGGTAACTCATAGGAAAATTTAAAGTACAGTTAAGAAGAAAAACATATTTTCAACTATCAACAGGACTGTCATATTCATAATCTTACTATTGTTTAAAAATGAATCAAAATGAGATCAAAGAAAAAAAAAAAGGTCTGTTAATATTCATTTGGACAAACTTTCACGTAATTATTGCTTTTGTGTTATCCCCCACCTTTTTAGAAACGTTGTTTTCTACAAATGCACAAAATTTTTACACATACAACAGAAAATCAGGCAAGAATTGAATATTTGCAATGTGTTTCTTTGTGAATTCTGTTATATTTGGCAGCATTTTTTACAGATAGAAAGTGATTTTCTTCTGGGAGTTTATGTGCAGTTTAATTCAATTGGCTTTAATGAGTAATAGTACAAGATTCTAAGCAAACAGAAAACAAATGATGCGAGCTAGGACTACAACAAGCAATGCCCCATACAGAGTTTAGGGAAAAAATGTGTCGTTCAAGGTATCTCTTCAAGATAGATTTTTTTTTTCTGCCTCTTTTTTTTTGCACAGCTTCCTTGGGCAATACCAAACTATTTGGTATTGAGGTTTCCCTCATTCAGCCTGACTCATTATTGAGTCAGCTTTCTTGTTTTTAGTATGTCTGCCTCCTGTGATTCAATTAATTCCTCATCATTTTACTTCCAGTCTACCTCTGTCATGCTTTAGGTAAAATAAAGGGTATTGTTGGGCTCAAAAACTAATGATTCATTTCGTGCTGTAACTATGGATCTGGATATCTGCCACCAGGCCAAAATGTTACCACATTAAATTGAGAGAGCTATATTTGAGAGATAGAATACTTCTAATTAACAGACTGTGCTTAAGCTAAAAGGCTTTATCTACATTTACAACTTCCTGGTATTCCTGCTGAATGTGAGACATGATAAATCCATTCTTTATTTTTCCTTTTTTTTTTTTTTAATCTCTCTCTCTTATTTTTCTTTTTCTTTTTACCCCACAGGTGCGTGCTACCCTGGTCAGAAACCAAGGAGTCAGAAGTGACTGAAGTAGATAGGTTAGTCTGGTGAGTAGGGCATTAATAAAGTTCAGCATGCTGTATGAATTTAATGTAATAAATTACCCTTCCATTCTGTTGTGAGGATGAATACACTGAAGATGCTCAGGCTGTATAGTATCAGGGACTGAAAAAGTAGGTGGATAATAAGACAGACCTAAAAAATAATAGACTTCTTAGTCAGTATTCAATTACCATTCTCCTTTCCTAAATTTAAGTAATATTTGTCAATAAGATGCTCAAAAAAGCTGAAATCTGGTAAGTGGTGGAAGAACCACTTTGAATTCATTAGAAAACAGACTTTTCTCCCTTGAAATAGTTGGGAAAGGAAAATGTCACCACAGTATGTATTTTGTTTTGTATCTGTGGATTTTGAAAAAAAAAAAAATTCTGAAGGACTTCATATGAAGATTAAATATTCTATTTTTTGACAGTTTCTTTAAATGTGCTTGATAGAACAAGAAGTGATTGCAATAGTGCAGCTTTCACATATTTTTCAATGCTGGAGAATTTCTCAACCTGACTTACGTTACTGGAAACACACAATATCTGGATTTTCTCCTGACTTTGTCCACAGTTTTTATCAGTTCAATAGCTGATACATTGTCTGTTGGCCCAGATCTCCAAAGCTTCTGCCATCAGTGGCTGTGCTGCCTTGCAGACTTACAATGTTAGTAAATGTCTGTTTGCATTCCTTGCTTTCATGATAGATGGGTTTTGACAGTACCATCATCTGCCTTCAGAATCAGACAGATATTGGCTGGTACCTTCTTGTCAGAGACTCTTTCCTACTAATTGATACTATTTTTTATCTCTTCCCTCATGTTGCATGATTTCTACTTAGTTCCAAATCCACTGATTTATAATACTTCATATCCTTCAGTTTTCAGCCTCTAGTCTTTCATGTCTACCTTGCTATGGGCCAGTCATAAATACTGAGCACTTGATAGATTTACGAGACTCAAACATTAAAAAGCCATGCCTTCTTCTGTCTTGGGATTGGGTTAAAAATCATGTACATTAAATACATTTTCTCCTCTTTGTCATCTGTTTCAGAGTTTTAAAGATTATTTTGTAAATTTTCAGTTTTAGTAAGAATTTGTTGCTGCTTAAATATGAAAAGCTGACATTATCACGCTGGTGAATATATATTTAAAGGACACCCAAAATCAAGGAAATACACAATCAATTTATCATAGAAGCATAGAATATCCTGAGTTGGAAGGGACCCATAAGGATCATCAAGTCCAACTCCTGGCACCGCACAGGTCTGCCCAAAAGTTTAGACCATGTGACTAAGTGCACAGTCCAATCGCTTCTTAAATTCAGACAGGCTTGGTGCAGTGACTACTTCCCTGGGGAGCCTGTTCCAGTGTGCGACCACCCTCTTGGTGAAGAACCTCTTCCTGATGTCCAGCCTAAACTTCCCCTGCCTCAGCTTAACACCATTCCCGCGGGTCCTATCACTGGTGATAACGGACAATAGGTCACCTGCCTCTCCACTCCCCCTCGCAAGGAAGTTGTAGACCACGATGAGGTCCCCCCTCAGCCTCCTCTTCTCCAGGCTGAACAGGCCCAGTGACCTCAGCCGCTCCTCATATGTCTTCCCCTCTAGGCCCTTCACCATCTTCGTTGCCCTCCCGTGGACACTCTCCACCAGTTTAATGTCCTTTTTGTACTGTGATGCCCAGAACTGTACACAGTACTCGAGGTGAGGCCGCACCAGTGCAGAGTAGAGCGGGAATTTGTAATGCCTGCTGTCACACTAATTGTTGGGGGGGTTGTGGGAGGTTTTTTTTGTTTGTTGGATTGTATGTCTCTTGTAAGGGCAAAGGACAACTAAGTATGCATGCAGTTATATAAATGAAGCTCTTTTGATAGCACATTTTTAATGCTGAAAAGAAAGCAATTTGTTTTAAACTGAAAGTAAAGACTAAGACTGTCAATAAGACTTGCTCAAATATACACAAAATGCCAAATTTAAGCCAATGTTTATATATTTACATGTTAGTATCTAAGCATAGCTTTCACATGCAATTAAGTCTTCCATCTTTACAATCTGTCCTACAAATGTTCAAATCATCAAAAGTTTCTTCTTCATCTACCCAATTAAGAAAGTAACTTATCCTCCCGTTTTTCTGTATAATAGTGCTGACCTTGACCACTAGCTCCCTCCAAGAATTTTCTTTTATGCAGAAAAGCCTTAGTCTTACAGATCTGCATATTGTCATTGTTCTTCTTCCCCTGAGGGCCAGTAGTACTGTCTATAGCCCTATCCCATCCTCCCTGATTAAATTTAATTTGAAATCTGGATTTCCATCCCACTTAGGTAACAAAACCAGAAATTAGTTGTTAGCCTTTAAATTTCATGTGCACCTTCCACTGAGGTGTCCATGAATTTCACACTTCTCAGTTTTTGGCTGATAAGAATATCTGCAAGCCTCTCACAGGAACCCAAATCAAGACTGTGAGCCTCTTCCAAAGGCAAAGATGGGTATAGTTTCATTGCTTATTGCAAGATTCAGCACCTGGCTTTTTTTTCCTCTTTCACAAGCCACCTCCAAATTTTCTTATGTGTAAAGTATCTTTTTTCTTATGTGTTAAAGTATCCAATGTGCATTTGATCCCTTCAGGAAAGTGAATACTGCTTTTTAATGTATGGAGGTAAAGTCTTGCTGTATAAGTACTATATTCAGACATAACTTTGTTGATGTTGTAAGAAATTTGATAAACTCATAACCTGTACTCCTGTGCTTCACTGTCTCTTTTTTCAAACCTCTCTTGAAGAAAAATTTTTGCTATTACACTTTAATTTTTAGTTTTTATCTAAATGTATCTTTAATTTCTGTGACAATTTTCTCTGCTGGTATAAATCAAGGCAATGTCCTTGTTCTGACTAAAACACTAGCAGTGTGGAAAAAAAAAATGAACACTTAATTCTTTATTTCTATAGATTAGTTCTGGGCATTTTTTTCATGAAAGAAAGTCAAGTGAGGATTGTGTAGCAGGTAAAATACATTACAATGGAGATATTTCAAACCACTGCAGTTCACCAGACAATACTAAAATCTATTTAGAGACATGAATTTCATGCTCAGAATAGCTCAGTTGCGTTATGTTTTATTTTTCTGAATAGTGTTAGATTTCTATATATGCAATTCTGGTACAGACGTTCATCTGGGGTAAACCAGCATATTATTGACTTCAAGTGAGCTCATTCAAATCTCAGTTTTGTTTTGCATTTTTACCAAAGAGAAACCCATGAGTATTTTAAGACCTTGTTTATAAAATATGCTATAAAAAGGTAATGGTTACAGCTGTGAAGCTGGTGCTTTTTAAATAGATACACCCTGTTAATTTTTAAAACATGCTGCTTTCATTTGTAATTTCCAAGGCACTACACATTTTTCTCCCTCTGTGCTGTACGTTTACGTCTAAGGGCAGACGTCACTGAAATCTTTAGGCAGGAGAACACAGACTAAGCAGTCACTGTCAATACATCCAAATTAGCTGCAAACACAGAGCAGCTTGAGCAGGAAAGCAACAGTCCCTGCAGCCTTCTACCCTTCCTCCATGCTGGTCAGCTCTCTGCCCTCTCTGCACCAGCCTTTGACTAACTGAAAAGCTGCTGTATGGCATCCCTCCCCTTTATCCATACACACATGTATTCAGTCTTCTTAACTTGGGAGTAAAAAAAAAAAAAATCTTAATTATTTCAAGCTTTCTATATACCTGTGGGTAAAATAAGGGGATGCTTGAGTCTGAATGACTATTGCAAATATAATGCTGATACTTTTCACACTGTCTTTGCATTTTCTTCCCAGTGATCTTTCTGTGTTGTTTGCAAAACTGGGCGTCTTCCTACTACTAACCATTTGTGCACTTACCTCATGATGGTTTCATCTATCCAAACTTCTTACAGGAAGATCTTGAACATCAAAAGCCATATTATAGTCAAGATATGTGGCATCCATTTTTTCCCTTTTGTTAGCTGAGACAAAGAGATTGGTTTGGTCCAATTTGGTCATGTAAAAGCCACTTTGTCTGCTTCTCATCGTCTTGTTATTTTCTAGATGCTCATAGATGTATTGATTAATAATTTCTTCTCCCATGATGCATTTTAAAGTTAGACTGATTAGCATTTGTTTTCTTTTGTCTATTTTTTTTTAAATATAATTTAAAGGGAATCACTAATTTTATTTTCTCCAGCACTGTGAAGACCAGCCCAGTCTTTCATCAAATATTAAAGACAATTACTAATCTTTCAGAGGTTACTTTGGCTTGTTCTTTAAACTGACAAGTTTAATTAGATCCTGCCCACTTGAACTTCCTCCGGCTTACCTAAATGTTCTTAATACGTATTTTCAAGGTGTATTTTCTGGGATCCTAATCATTTACTACAGAAAATATAATAATAATTAATAATAATTTATTATTATTATTATTATTATTATTAATAATAATAATAATAATAATAATAATAATAATAATAATAATAATAATAATAAAAGTTTCTTAATCCTTTTATTTATATGCACCCTCTTTCCCTAATAAAATAATTTTACATTTTGTTTATTTTCTTGAATCAAAAGCAATTGCATTATATGTTCCTGCCTTTTGTAACACATTTGCCCCTCAACTTTTTTTGGTTTTATGTCTAAATGACAATTTTATTTCTTTATATTTAACTCAGATATGTCTTCTTGCATCTGGTATTTTTGCAACTTCTTTTTTTTTATTATTCAGATAATTCCTGTTCTTGAGCTGCATTTTCCAGTCTCAAAGCATAAATTGTCATTTAGGTTAAAATTCTGTAGTCTATGAATTTTTGAAAATTATATAGGACTGTAGTACCTTGTGGGACTTTTACATTGTCCTGAACTCTGCCAGCCATTCATTTATCAGTGATGTCTAAAATACAAAATGATCTTACATTTTCTAGTAGGAATCGAAATAGACACTGGTAATATTCACCACCATGTTTGGCAATAGAAATGCAGCTGATGTCTTTGTTGAGAAAGGTGGCTGATGTTTTTGGTGGAATTGCTCCAAAAGATAAGTTCTGATAAATGAATTAAGGTTTTCATCTTTAGACCTATGGGCATCTGAACTTACAAGATGTCTCTGCATAAGCAAACAACATTATCAAGTTCTCCACCAAAAGAGAGAGAAAGAGAGTCAATAGAGATGATAGTTCTGACGAGGTAAAGGAAGACATATTCAATCCCTACCCACCCCCCCAAAAGGAGAAAGCAGAAAAATATTCTGAAATGACCCAAGTCTGTAGTCTTCTAAAAGCTCTTGTACAATGATTACTTACTGCTTATTTAACAGACATTACATTTGACTGGGATTGAAAGAGGTGATGGTAAACCTGTACTTGTAGATGACTGCTACAGATGAGGAAGGAGGAACGTCTAGCTATATTGGAAGGAAACTAAAGTGACTGTTCCCTTATGCTGGAGGTGGAAGGATAGTCTCTGTTCTCAGTCTCTCACAGAAGGAAGTTTATGAAGAAGGTCGAGGGTCTTTTGCTAAAAGCAGTCCCAACTTAATAAGGAGGATCAAAAGTCAAGACATTCTGAAGTTATAGTTACATTTCCTAGCTGCAGGAAGATTTACCCCAAGCTGGGGAATTATTTTCTTCAGAAGCACATGGAATGAATGGAGACAGTATGGTTTTGAAATACAGGCTTTGGACACTATCTTCTATTTTCTAAGCTTTGGTGCAGGCCATTTAAACAATTCGCACAAGTTTATGTTTTCTCTACCCCCCACATTGTGGAGCAGTAAGAGAGACCAACTATTAGAAGAGTATCCACCAAACTGCCTTTGTGATACCTTTTCTGCCATATTTATAATAATAAATATATAGAGAGAGAGAGAAGAATCTACATGTTCTTACTTATTCAAGCTTTGCCAGTCTCTGTCTTTAAATGATTCATATCTCCAATTCTGTAAAGTTACATTGAACTATGATAATAAGGCACAGACATTATTGGAAGGTGTTGATATCTCAGATATGTTTATTTTCTGGTGTTCACGAAAGAGCAATGTAGGAATTTTCTCTGCTCATAAATATTTCCCATTTAAATAGTCATAATGTGTAGATACAGCAAGTTACTTCTCAAAATTCTGTAAACTTTTCCTTAACTATCAAGTATAAATGGCATGATTCATAAATCACTTTATTTCCCAAATTCCAGTATTCTATTTTCATCCTATATTCTTCTGCAAGCAATATCAAGCCATAAACCATGAAGCAGAGAAGCTGAACAGCAATAAGTATTGCAAGCAGAGTGTCAAAAAACTGCTGAATTAAACTGGAAAGAATCTGAACTAGAAAAATACTCTCTCCTATATGTAGACCAATCATGTTCTAATAACATCCTCCCTAACACACTGCAGTTTCTTCTCTTTGTATTGCTCTTCCCTCTTTGCCTCTCCATCCATTCAAGAAACTGACCCTGAACTCTGCAATAGGAACTTAGATAAAAGTAGGGCTTGATAATAATTCTAGTATCAGAGCTCTCTCTAGTGGTGACTGTGTTACCTCATTACCTATTATTCATCCTAGTTAAATACAAAAAGGATTGAGTACTACTCAAATGGGACACCAGCCAAATTCCTCCTTTTTGTGACACCCATTTGAGAAATATTATGTTGACAGAGGTGTATCATGGTGAGCATACACAGGCCTGGAGATCAGAGTGATGTATTCTGGGACCTTGGACTTTGGGCAGCTGAGGTAAGGATGTAATCATCCGGCCAGCAGCTACTTAAACCAATCGAAGGCCAAGAAAAAAAAAGACTTGATGAGGGGTTCACAATGCTAGCTCTCTACTCTGCTGAAGGTTGCAGTTCCCAACAGTAGCACTGACAGACAGGGATGTCTGATGGGTCTTTAGCTGGCCATTTATTTTAAACTATTATGTTGGTGGTTTTACTCCAAGATATCACCATTTACATTACAAGGGATGAGGGGTCAGTCACCTTTTCTTCTGTTGGCTGTCAGAGGGGAGGAGTGGATACCAAGGTTGTAATATGAACTTCAATGTAAGTTTGGTGAAGGTTGGTTGGTCTGTCAGTACCCTAACATGAGTAGCTGAAGCTGTATCATTTTTCTTTTTCAGCCTGTTTCCAAAAGAGAAGAATCTGCTTTGAAGGAAAAGAGAAGTTGAAAAGTATGTCAGATTGTGTAGAGACTCACTAGAGCCTGTTCTGCCTATGGAGAAGGAAAAGAAAGGCAGTATGGTAACTTCACCTGACAGAGTAATTTTGACCTCTTCCTTGGAGGGAAGATTCTTCAAAATGAGAAAAGTGAAAGGATGACAAGACTTCTATCACTTTATCTGGTGTAAGTTAACATAACTGAACACATCACTGAGTCTCAGAAAACATCCACAGAAGATACACAAATAAGAGCTTTATGACTTACCTGGTGACTGCAGGTGAAAAGTCACAGCAAAGCATAGAAGAAAAGTCTGTGGCTCACTTTAGTAATTCACTTAAGCATTATCATAGTGGTCACACACACGCACATTAAAAAAAAAAAAAAAAAAAAAGTTCTTCATAAACATTACTGGAGGTATGGCCCATGTGCCATTAAGCTCGGAGCATAGGAACTGCATGCGTAAGAACATTTGAGAAGTTATGACAGTTTGGTGAAGTTCCCACTGACTGGAAGAGGAGAAACATAACCCCCATTTTTAAAAAGGGAATAAAGAAAAACACAGGGGACTACAGGCCAGTCAGTCTCACCTTTGTGCCTGGCAAGATCATGGAGCAAATGTTCCTGGAAGTTATACTAAAGCACATGGAAAATAAGGAGGTGATTGGTGACAGCCAACAAGGCTCCAAGGAGACCTTACAGCAGCCTTCTGTTCCTACAGGAAAGTGGGGAGGGACTCAGTTCAATTCACCTTTCACAGTTATAAGCATCATAGAAACAGCTGTTAAGGAGCAAAGACATACAGTGGCCTGCACATAAGCCCAGGTTAGTAGTTCCTTTGTATGAAAGCATATCTACCAACAAAAATGACTCATTCATTTTTGAGAATGAGATAGATATAAAAAAGCTGAGTAAAAAAAATCAAGGAAAGGCCATCTAATTCCTATAGATTAAAAAATAAATAAATAAAGTAGCTCTCCAACATCAAAACAGCACAATCATTGGACCTAAACTTGAAGCTTCCGTTTTTTTTTTTTGGTTTATTAGAGGATTTATTTGTTAGAAGATCTGATAATTCTGCAAAGAAAATACAAAAGTAAAAGTCAACTGCAAGAATAACAGTTTGAAGGACGCAGACGTAGTTAAAAGATCCAGTCTCAACTGCAACTGCATTACCTACTTGAAGTTCTTTTTCATTCTTTCCTGCATCTGTATTGCATATCCACCTTTAGGGCATGTCATATGCCCTAAAGGTGGATATGCAATACAGATGCAGGAAAGTCGTACGACATGCCCTAAAGATCATAAGAGGTAGAGGTAATTTTCTCTTCCCTTCTACTAGCATGCCAGGCAAAGATTTTTCTTGGTCTGTCAGGAATTTCTGCAGCAAGGCTGGTGGGAAGGGAGAAAGATTTTGGCCTTCAGGTCACTGCTATGAATACTTTCGGGTCAATTCCTCTATATAAACACCCATGAATATTCTTTGGTACAGAATATGCATAAGGAGAAGAGTGAATAGCCTCTCTCCAAAAAGGTAGAGCATCACAAAAACAATTGTCATTGTCAAATTCCACTCTGTGTGTGCAGCAACAGTTTTATTGCAGCAACATTTTATTGTGAACTGTATTCTCCTGGTTTATATTTATGGCCATTAAACAGACTTTTAATGCTGACTTCGAAAGACATACAGCTGATGGCTGAGAAGTTATAAAGATCTCATTTGTCTTTTTTTTTTTTTTCTTTTCTTCTTCCAGATCAATTTGGGGTGGTCACTCAGCAATAAATTGAATATCTAAATCAACTTTATTTCTTCCTTTTTAAAGATCCCTTGCACTTGTCTTAGCAGTGACACCAACGACACCAACTATTTTAATCCAATCATTCTAAATCACCTGATTCATATCAGTAATGGAAAATCCCTATAAATTTAACAGTAGTTGGATCTTAATTACCAAAAAAGTCATTGTGTGAATTAGATTGGAATATAGTATGCTTTTATAGAGACCCTTTCAGACATAAGGTGCAGTGGCAGTGAGACATTTATGATGAACTGAACAACGTCTGATAATAAAGATGCATCACTCCACTAATTTGAAGGGTCCTAAGGTGATACAATTTTGTCAAGGTGGCTTTATACCAGGATTCTGCAGTCTAGAAGTCAGGTTTCTGTCAGGCAATATTTCTTTTTGCAAGTCTTGTTACTTGCAATTTTCATGCTTGGCAAGGTAAGAAGTGACAGGCTGAGTCAAAGCTGCAGTATCTACAGCCAACTGTACATCCAGATTGACATGACAGCCTTAAAGAAACACAGAGTTATTATAACTAATAAACATGTTTTCTTCAATTTGTCAGGGAAATCAAATACATACATTGGGGGATTTCCCTTGACGTTGGCCAACAGTTATACAGAACACACTGTTAAGCCATACTTACTCTCTGTATGCAATGATGACAAAGAAATTCTAAGCAGACAGCTTTTCTTATTTTTATTCTATGTAATAAAATTATACTGCCAATTTTTCATAACAGTCACTATAGCTGATACAAAAAGCCATATGAGTCAAAGTTTACTTGTATTTCAGTTACTTTTGGTATGACAGAATAGTAAAAGCAGTTGTTTATTCAACATGCTTATTTTACATATTTTTGCTTAAATCACAGGTTATACTGCTTTGATAGATATCTGTCAAATACATTTTCTGTAGGCAAAGTATACATAAATATATACAATGTTGAACCGATTTATTAGATTAGTGCTAAAATTAGCAATGTCTTCCTTTTATCTTGTATAGGGCTTTTTTTTTTTTTTTTTTTTTTTTTGCCTATGATACACAATTAGTCCATTCTTGAATTCCAGAAATAAAACCAAAAGTCTTCAGCTGATGCTGGATATTTTTGTTGGTATTTTAAGACTCGTGTATGGTTGTTCATCCTTTTGGCCCAAGTTTTTACACAGGCCATTTCTCACTTTGAAGCTCTGCCACATTGATCATCTCTCTTATAAATCATGTTTTGCTGTGACACTTCTCTTTTTTATTCCAACAGATAGAAAACTCAGATAATTATTCTCCATATTAAATGTATTTGGATACAAAAAACAATACACTGGGTTTCCAAAAGAAACTTTAGCAACATATAATTGATCAACATTTCTAGTTGTGTGTACTAAATTCTATTTAGGGATCCAGGTTGGCTGCAAAGATGCAGCTGTAATGGCACAGAAGGCAAAGACAGAAGTTGAAGAGGAATTATCTACTGTGCTTGATGTTGTATGGAAGCAAAAAAAAGTTGAACCCCTCAGAACTTGCTTTGCATACAATGTGAGGAATATAATAAGCAGTTTTAACTCCCTTAAAGTCAGATCTCAAGGATGCAAAATGCTCTAGAAAATCTGTCTATATGTTACATACTGTTGTTTATTTTGTTACTCACTACATCAGAATTTCTATTACAGTCTTTGTTAGCATTAATGTCTGTACAAATCCCTAAGCATTACTTCTGTTTCATCTTGTTTGCTCTTTTCCTTCTGCTATTATATTTTTTTTTCTTCATGAATGCACTGCTTAATTATTCCATCCTCAAATGGCTTCTTCACTGCATGTTTAAAAAAAAGAAGTTTCTAACAGTCCCTAATTCTTACCTTTCTTAATTATTTTCATTATTTGTTTTTGCACTGTCATTTTTCCTTTCATCTTTTCCATGCAAATATATTGTGCTTTACTCAATAGGAGCTACTTATATGTCAGGTTTACCTTGTCACTCACCAATCTGCAGGCTGTTACCATGGTGGGTCACACTTTTACAAGAGCAGATAAGGAGGCTAGATATCTTTGTGACCCCAAAATACAGAGACAACATAGCATATAACTTAAACGTTTTTATAGTACTTATATATACATGCACATTGATTATTATACATAAATGCTAATTAAGGACACAGTTCTCCTCTGTACTGAGTCCCAAGGCACTTCAGTAATTCTGCCAGCTGCCATGGGACCCATTGTCTGGCAACATTGTGCTTAGAAACAATTAAAATTTTGCTAATGAAACTAGTTTTCAACTTGCATAGAAACATGTTTCCCACTCCATTTTATATAGTATTATTGTATGTATTTCAACAGGACTTGAAAGTCCAATAGATGCAGGAGCCTTATTATTCAGCGTCAAGTCCAAATCACTGTGATAGTAATCTGTGTCCTATGGAGTGAAAAGGTTTTGCACAAAGAATGGAAAGGAATGAAGTAGCTCAGATAGGTGGTAGAACATACTCAAGATCACAGGGCTGAGCAGGAGAGGGGTGTCTCTGCCAATATAGTTGTGCACCTTTATGACAGACCTTTCTTTTCCTCTGAATAGGATCTTTGCTGTAGATGTCTTACATAGTCCATAATACAAAAAATGAGAGAGAAAACAAAGACAGTGATTTCCTGAATTCACAAATATCAGAAGCTGTCCTGGTTTCAGTTAGGACAGAGTTAATTTTCCTCCTAGTAGCTGGCAGGGTGCTATGTTTTGGATTAGAATGAGAAGAGCGCTGATAACATGCTGATGTTTTAATTGTTGTAGAGCAGTGCTTACACCAAGCCAAGGACTTTTCAGCCTCTCTCTGTCCTGCTAGCGAGCAGGCTAGGGATGCAGCAGGAGCTGGGAGGGGACAGACCCAGGACAGCTGACCCAAACTGGCTAAAGGGGTATTCCATACCATCTGACGTCATGCTGAACAATATATAGGGGTGGCTAGCCGGAGTGGAGGGGGGGGCTGGCTGCTCGGGGATAGGCTGGGCATCGGTCAACGGGTGGTGAGCAATTGCATTGTGCATCACTTATTTCGTACACATTATTACTATTAATACTATTATTATTATTATTGTTGTTGTTATTCTTTTCCCTGTCTTAATAAACTGTCTTTATCTCAACTCACAGACTTCACTTTCCCGTTTCTCTCCCCCATCCCGGAGAGGGAGGGGGGAGGGTGAGCGAACGGCTGTGTGGTGTTTGACTGCCAGCCGGGCTAAACCACAACAGTCCATTTGGCACCCAACGTGGGGCTCGAAGGGTTGAGATATCGACAGATTTGACCAGAGTGTGTTAAACTAAAATTGGTATAAGTATTCGACCTGCTTAATAGTTGCTAGTCACAATGTTGATTGCCTTAATCTCAAGTCTGCTGTGCCTGTTTCCCAAATTGAGTTTTATAGCAAGTTACTTTCTGTATGTGCTCCCTGTCGTGATGTTTATCCTTTCCGGGCCCTGGTTTAAGATTGTTATGGTACTGTGCGGTGTAACGATGGCTTATGAAATGATGAGATTTCTGGTCATGACTCTAACCTGGTATTTGTACTCAGCACTGTCGTCGACTCTATACTTCGGAAACCATATCTCAGAAACTATTAGCAATTACACCTATTGCCTTTTTTCATCAGGGAGTCAGTCTCTGGAGGGGACAGGGGAAGATATTTTTTCCTACCTGTTCACTCTCCCTTCCTCCTTCACCACCCTCTTATCCCCCGAGCTAGTTACGGTAGCTCTCCAAGATGTTGAATATCCTTGGGATACTCAGACCAGCATGTTCTTGTTGTTATGTCTCCTGAATGCGCTTCAGGTTTTGTTTAAGGTTAAACAACTACTTAGGAATCTCATCCGGAGATCTGTCTTGAGGCGGGATATTTGCGAGTGGCAGGGAGTGTGGGAGGATATGGGCAGGTTTCTAGGGCAGTGGGCACCTCCAGTGTTTTGGACATTCACCCCTGAACAACTGCAAAATCCTAAAAAACTGGTAGAATGCTTGAAAAAAAGGTGTCATGACTCTGGCAGTTCCAAAGTGACACAAATCACTGTGGCGTGCTGGGGTCTGGCTTGTGCCTATCGAGCTGCAACTGATGCTACATGGAGCAAGTGGGTTGCACTCAGCAGGCTCGAATAGGAAACCCCAGTCGCCCAGGAATCCTGGAAGTGATTATGGACTGGCCAGAAGGCAAGTACTTTGGGATATCATCAGAGGAGGAGGTGGTCTGTGCTGAAGAAGCCCCACTGTACAACAAGCTACCAGAAAATGAGAAGAAATATGCCCTGTTCACTGATGGGTCCTGTCGTATTGTGGGAAAGCATCGGAGATGGAAAGCTGATGTATGGAGTCCTACACGACGAGTTGCAGAAGCTGCTGAGGGAGAAGGTGAATCGAGTCAGTTTGCAGAAGTGAAAGCCGTTCAGCTGGCCTTAGATATTGCTGAACGAGAAAAGTGGCCAGTTCTCTATCTCTATACTGATTCATGGATGGTAGCAAATGCCCTGTGGGGGTGGTTACAGCAATGGAAGCAGAACAACTGGGAACGCCGGGGCAAACCCATCTGGGCTGCTGCATTGTGGCAAGATATTGCTGCCCGGGTAGAGAACCTGGTTGTAAAGGGACGCCATGTAGATGCTCATGTGCCCAAGAATCGGGCTACTGAAGAACATCAAAACAACCAGCAGGTGGATCAGGCTGCTAAGATTGAAGTGGCTCAGGTGGACCTGGACTGGCAACATAAAGGTGAATTATTTATAGCCCGATGGGCCAATGACACCTCAGGCCATCAAGGTAGAGATGCAACATACAGATGGGCTCGTGACCGAGGGGTGGACCTGACCATGGACACTATAGCACAGGTTATTCATGATTGTGAAACATGTGCTGCAATTAAACAAGCCAAATGGTCAAAGCCTCTCTGGTATGGAGGACGATGGCTGAAATACAAATATGGAGAGGCCTGGCAGATTGATTACTTCACACTCCCCCAAACCCGCAACGGCAAGCGCCACGTACTTACAGTGGTGGAAGCAACCACCGGATGGCTGGAAACATATCCTGTGCCCCATGCCACCGCCCAGAACACTATCCTGGGCCTTGAAAAGCAAGTCCTATGGCGACATGGCACCCCAGAAAGAATTGAGTCAGACAATGGGACTCATTTCTGAAACAACCTTATAGACACTTGGGCCAAAGAACATGGTATTGAGTAGGTGTATCACATCCCTTATCATGCACCAGCCTCCGGGAAAGTTGAACGATACAATGGACTGTTAAAGACTACACTGAAAGCAATGGGTGCTGGGACGTTCAAAAATTGGGAAACACATTTGGCAAAGGCCACCTGGTTAGTCAATACTAGAGGATCTGCCAACCGAGCTGGACCTGCCCAATCAAACCTGTTACGCACTGTAGAAGGGGATAAAGTTCCTGTAGTGCACATAAGAAACATGCTGGGTAAGACAGTCTGGGCTACTCCCGCCTCAGGAAAAGGCAAGACCATTCGTGGGATTGCTTTTGCTCAGGGACCTGGATGCACTTGGTGGGTAATGCAAGAGAATGGGGAGGTCCGGTGTGTACCTCAAGGGGACCTAATACTGGGTGAGAATAGCCCATGAGTTGAATTATATTACGTTAATTATCATATAACACTGTATGTCATCGCTACCATGGTTGCTATATATCATAGATGAAAATGGTGATTAATTAGAAGGTATTGGAAAGAGTGTAACCTGAGCATGACATAAATGGTATGGAATAAGGGGTGGATATCTGTCCTGGTTTCAGTTAGGACAGAGTTAATTTTCCTCCTAGTAGCTGGTAGGGTGCTATGTTTTGGATTAGGAGGAGAAGAGCGCTGATAACATGCTGATGTTTTAATTGTTGTAGAGCAGTGCTTACACCAAGCCAAGGACTTTTCAGCCTCTCTCTGTCCTGCTAGCGAGCAGGCTAGGGATGCAGCAGGAGCTGGGAGGGGACAGACCCAGGACAGCTGACCCAAACTGGCCAAAGGGGTATTCCATACCATCTGACGTCATGCTGAACAATATATAGGGGTGGCTAGCCGGGGTGGAGGGGGGGCCGGCTGCTCGGGGATAGGCTGGGCATCGGTCAACGGGTGGTGAGCAATTGCATTGTGCATCACTTATTTCGTACACATTATTACTATTAATACTATTATTATTATTATTATTGTTGTTATTCTTTTCCCTGTCTTAATAAACTGTCTTTATCTCAACTCACAGACTTCGCTTTCCCATTTCTCTCCCCCATCCCGGAGAGGGAGGGGGGAGGGTGAGCGAACGGCTGTGTGGTGTTTGACTGCCAGCCGGGCTAAACCACAACAGAAGCATAATTCATATTCATTTAACTAAAGCAAGGTTTCCAAACTTTGCACAATATTTTTCATTATAAGACATCATAATTACAGTAGATCTTAGCAAAATAACAGTGCATCACTATGCAGCACTAACTTAATTGACAGTAAAGGAAGACCTACATGGATGTTATGACAAATGGTCATCCAGTACACCCTAGCATTTCACTCTTTTAAAATTGTGTTTCATGTGTATCTGGACTTAAAATAAGCCACACCTGATTTACATTGGTGGAAGGGAAGGATGAATGTGGTCTTTGAATTACATTATCAACTATGAACAAAGTGTTGTTGCGTAATTGCTGTTTTCTGTATTGTTCATTTTGAAGTGCTTCATATTATTAGTTTGTTTAATATTACCTAAAATATTGAACATCAAAATAAACTGAGATGGTTATAATAATATGTTATTATAAGCAGTCAATATTACAACCAACCAAGCATATTAAAATGAATGTACTCCTATTTAAAAAAAAAAAAAAAAGTGTAAAATTTGACAAAATATTTTAACAAATTATAATTTTTTTATAAAATTATTTAGTTTTCCATATCAATGTATTGATCATGATAAATACATTTGGTCTTTAAGAAAACCTTATATGGAATCCCGTTTGTATTTGCTGCAATTTTTGCATTGCAAATATAATAGCAATCTCCAATGGTTTAGTATCATGGTGCACAAGGGATACAAATCTACTCTGATTTTCATGAGTTGATTGATACTGTATAAGGTCTAAAGGAGGAATAACATTACTTACAGTCATGCTATGCAGAAGAGGAAAAAAAGAGGCAAAGTAATGAGTAGCATTAGTGGCATCAATTTTCATAGCACTTTTATGATAATAGAGTTTTCCCCCCATAACTTCAAAATACTCTAAAAATACATTATTATTAGAAAGGTAAACACATTTTTCAGTCTAACCTATACTGAGAAAGCACTCCGCACAACAGAATCCATGGTCATTTATCTAGGAAATTAAGTTAAAGCTAAAAGCAAGAAATTATAAGTGTATATTTTTTTAATTTCTCACAACATTCATTAGACATTATTTCCTCAGACTAACTTTTCATTTTGAAAGCACTGATCATACAATAAGTATCCTCTACAGACCTTTTTAGTTAGCAGTCACACTTTAACAACCCAGTCTTGCCTGAGACACAAACCTGCTTTCTCCAAACTCTTATTCCTTCAGTGAAGAATTGCCAGCACTCTCAGCTGGACCCTCTCATTCTTTCTGTGCTTTTTTTCCATCCTCCACTTTGCTCCCTTTTGTTGGACAGTTGCTGTTTATCTCCATTTCCAGCCTTACCTGTTGCTCATTTTTCAATTACTGCTCTGCCTCAGAGAGCTCACTGCATTCCTCTGCTGCTTTGCTTTTTTCTCTTCCTCAGTTTTCGCAAACACCTACTCTGCGCTGCATTTTGCCCTACCAATATTTCTTGAAGCTAGAGGAAACAATTACACCCACATTCTTTTGGCAGTTTAGATATCTTGTAGTAACTTATCTCTTAGGCTACCCTTGATGAGTGCTGGATTCCTTTCCTTTAATCAGTTCTCCATAATTATTTCTCTCCTTAATCAGTTATCTGATTACTATTCCCTCTCTGCCAATCACGATTGTTCCCATCATCTGACATTGACAATTAGCCCCACCTTGCTCATACTAGGAGCTTCCACTCTCAAGCTTTCTGACACCCATACTGCTGCTAAAGATGGTGTCAATATGAGAATGTCGCACAAAGAGCCAGTATGGATTCAGACAGACAGAGGAGTCTGCTGGACCACTAAAAAACTCCAGCTATTCTGCTGGGTGCAAAGGGACATAGGAAGAAGGACACAAACAAGAAAGGCAAATTCCCTTTTTGAAGTCTACCTCCCCTGTTAATGTCTGACATGGTATGCCTGACATGGCAAAACTTTGGACCCATTTCTGTTGATCCTTTAATTTCCTTTGCATCCCTGACTTTTCTGCACATCAGCTCTGTCTGTTTTACTAGTTTATACCCATTGTGTATAGCCAGATATTAAGAAACTAATATTTTGGGTAATTATCCTTGCCAGCAACTTGTCAGACCCAATGCCATTGTCCCACATCATCTGTAATTGATTTCCTTTTGCACATCTTTTCCTGGGTCCAAATGGCCCCACCTTGCCACATGCTGCATCCATGCTGATGGGGGTGTCTAGTGGGATCTTTCATCAAGACAGAGAAGCTTTGTGGTCTGTCCTTGAAATTTCTTTCCCTGTTTTGCTATCAACCTTAAATATCAATGGGACTTAAGTTTCTCACCCTTGATGCCCAGCTGGGGAGGTGGGCTAAGCTTGTGAAACCAGAGATAGCTCTAAAAAGTTTTACATATAGGATATTTGGCCTTAGATTTTCAGTATCACACAATACTAGAGTGAATTTATACTCTCAGCCAAATAAGCCTGTCCTCTCCCTGGTGGCATTCAACACACGCCTCTGAAAGATTTCCAGATAAATTCTATTCACTTGCATATATTTGTCAGCAGACACTGCCTGGAATATTTTCTGTTTATTATATACAGCAAACTAATTGAAGGCACTATAATCACCTCCTCAAGCTGGATATTGTTTTTGTTTCATTTACAGTTCTGATTTGACAGAAGGTATCCAAATATAACAAATAAGATATCCAAAACACAATATAGAAACCACAAATCTTCCTCCTCTACACCAATGCCCTGCAAAACAGGTTTCTTAAAACTTTGCAGACTCACCCCTTATTTCACTGTGGAGAAAGGTAAAAGTGCGTATGAAATCAGTCAGCTAGAAGCCAAGTTGCCATATCCCATCCAACAGAGAGAAAGAGACTCTTCAACAAGAGACTGAAGATTTCCAGCAACAAAGTGGAGAACTAAATTAAAGAGTACTTCAAACAAGCAAAAAAGGTGAGTTCAGTTTTGACTGAAAATGTGACTGTACCCATTACCTGCACAGTCCAGTAGACTGATTCTGATTGAAAATTTAATATGCATTTTATAACATTACTCCATGGAAAAAGAAACACTTTTTATATTTTATTGGTACTACTATGAATACCAATAAAACACCAGTTAGGGTAAGGTTTTTAAGAATTGGTAATTCTAGATATTTGACGTGATCCTGTATGACTCTTCTCACATTCCTTTGCAGCTTCCTGTTTGATACTCAGCTGGATATGTGATTTTCAGAAAGCAGGTGTTCACTGTTCTACGATGGGAACCTCTCCAATGGCTCATATTGATCAAAAATCACTGGTTGCTTCTGGGAATAGCCTCCATCTGCAGTTTCTTTTCCTTTAAGAATGGTTGTGCTATAAATCTGAATACCTTTGTAGAAAATAAGTTGCATTGTTTCAAGAGAGCTCACAATGTGGTAGTGGGTGTTACATGATTAGCAGCTGTAGCGATTAGATGCTGTTCTTTGGGTTTCAGAGGCAATTTTTCCATTACACACATGGAGCTTTCCCATTTTTTTCCATTTAAGATCAAAACAATTATCTCCCAAAGCAATGACAATCTCTAGCCATTTCTTAAAAATGGACAGATGGATTTTTCGGTTTTTGGATACTTGCCCACTCTATGTAGATACCAACAGCAAGGAAAAAAAAAAAAAAATGGAGCAACTACTTTTTTCATCCCCAGTCTTCCATCATGGCAAATGAATAATTTTTAAGCATTAAATTGGAATATATGGAGCTCCAAGGACCAAGCTGAACCCAGGAATGAAGGGAATTCAAAATACTGTGAATTTGGGCTGTTCTTTTTTCCCCTTCCTCTCCAAGTGCATGTACTTATGCTTCTAAATCCATAGTTAGGGTTTCCAATAAAATAACCTGAGTTTAGAGATAACAACAATTCACTTATAGTGACAAACACAGCTTTATGCTGAAAACCTTTCAAAATCAGGCCAGATTTGTTTAGACACCAACATCTGCATTTGTAGGTTTGGATTTTTAGTAGCACACAACGGTAAAACAGCTCTTGTGTGGATTTACAGCTAATGTTTGCAAAGTATGAAAATGGCAGAACATTAACATTATCAGAGCACAGGATATTAGCAACACCGATTTCTTTTTATTATTAATAGGAACTGTGCATCAAGTACACTTCACACTGCATTGAACATCTTGCCCATTCAGTTCACTTGTCATTAAAGTGAAGCATCGCAACATTGATAAAACATACAATAATGGAGTGCTTCCAAAGATGTTCAAAATATTTCTAAGCAATTAGTCACCATTCCTTATTCAGTCAGCAATCATCCAATCATATATATATATGCATATATATATATATGCAAGCCATGAACAAAAGAAGAGTGAGGAGGTAAAGATCACATAACATGGATCACTGATCATTCAAATAATTTTCAGTTAATTTGGCAGATCTCCAGGGGTGTGATTCAACTTTGTACAGGTTACAGAATGAAATCCATTTTTGATTATAGCAGAACAATTTCACAGCATGATCTTCTAAACTTTAAAAAGAAAAAAAAAAAAAAGTCAAAAGCCTTGAAATGGTTTGACCATTCATTTTATAGAGGAGATTTCTTCAGCATGTAACAATTTTCCTGTCAATTCTTTGGAGGAAAAAAAAAAAAAGAAAAGGAAAAAAAAAAAAAGAAAAGCACTGGAAAATTAGATCTGGGATTAACTGAACTCTATTTTCCTATTAAACTCTTTGCTTTCTGATAGCATCATTTCCTTACTTTTGATTATTCCACTGTTTCAGGTGCTTTTGTTTGTCTTGCTTTTGTCATTTATACCTCTTGTTGCACCTGACATACTCACATTTTGTAGCTTGTTGCCTTCTGTGAAAGTGTAAGATTTGTAAGAAAAAAAGTGAAATCAGAACCTTAATTTGAAAATTTGACCTCTTTTTATTAGTATTATCAATGCTATTATTATTATTAATGCTATTATTATTATTACTATTATTATTATTTCTCCATTATCTAGCATAATGTGACTGTTCCCTGAAAGAGGCTACGAAACCTATCATATGCAATAATGTAAAGCAAAAAACAACACATGGTCCATAGCAAAAACCGAAAACAAGTAAATGCATGTCCTTCACAAACCTGGTTTTATCAGGAGGAAATGATCCACATGAAATAAAGAACAAATTAGTACACTTTTTCAATCTTTACAGAATCTTTTCAGGCAATGAGGAATATTTCTGGACTTCACTTTCTCAGATTTTATTCCATATTTGGTGTCTAATCTCTGAGTAACCAGTTTACAAAGTAAAACATTGCAACAGAACTGGGATCTTGTTAGCTGAAGGATTACTCTGGGTCTATAGTCAATCACTGCAGTAAAAATATCTGAAGTCTTGCTTTGTCCATTGGGGTTAAACTTTCCAGGACAGATAGATAAGATGGGCTTTTTTTTTGTATTTGGGAGTTACTCCTCTCGTCAGTTCAAGACAACTTAAGTTTGGTGGATGTGGTTCAAGATGCAGTTGTGTAGATTTTTTTTTTTTTTCTGATTTGTATCTGCAACTGCCTGCTTAAGATAGTTGCTAAGCATACTGCATTGTGTTGCTACATTTTTAAAATCAGTGGCAGGTTGTCACAGCAACGCATGTGCTGGCTGTCATTAAAGCAAATAATCAGGAAGGTGAAAAGCAATATTGTTATGCACTGTAGGTGACTAAAACCTTTGTACTCCTGCAAAGCTTTTTTTTTTTTTCTTTTTTTTTTTTCTGTAGAAGCACTTCATTACTAATTAAAGGCCAAATCCTCATCATCATCTCATACAGCAAAGAGAAATCAATTCATAGCAACTTTGAATAAACATTTCCAAACTTAAGGCTAGAGAGGTACCCAACTTAATCATCTCCATGCTAGTGCACATATAGCATGGGGAACAAACAAGAGGAACTAGAGATGTACACATGCCTGCAGGTCTATGACCTCAATGGCGTTATGGAGATGTGGTAGGATGTCTCCCATGACTGGGGTGTTGGAATGGAAGGATGCAGGCTCTTTCAGAAGGACAGCCAGGAGAGGCAAGAAGGAGGTGTTACCCTCTATGTCAACGAGCAGCTGGAGTGCATGGAGTTCTGCCTGGGGATGGATGAGGAGCTGGCAATGGATCTGGGTTACAGGGAGAGCAGGGACATTATAGTAAGGGTCTGCTACAAGCCACCTGATCAAGAAGACCAAGCAGATAAGGTCCTCCATGGACAGATAGAAGCAGTGTCATATTCACAAGCTGTGGTCCTCATGGGGGACTTTAACCACCCCGATATCTATCTATGGAAGGGACAGCACAGCAGGGCATAGGCAATCCAGGTGGTTCCTGGAATGCATTGATGATAACTTCCTTCTCCAAGTGACAGTGGAGTCAACAAGGAGAGGTGCTGTGCTGGACCTCATTTTCACTAACATGGAGGGGCTGGTGGGGAGTCTGAAGTTCAAGGGCAGCCTTGGCTGCAGTGATCATGAAATGCTGCTCTTTAGGATCCTGAGGGCAGCGAGGAGGGAGCACAGCAGCTTACTACCCTGGATGCTGGGAGAGTAGACTTTGCCTTCTTTATTTTTATTTATTTATTTATTTACCTGTTTATTGCCTTCAGGGATGTGCTTGGTAGAGTAATATGGAACAAAGCCCCAAAGGGAAGAGGGCCCCAGGAAAGCTGGTTAATATGTAAGGATCACCTCCTCCAAATTCAGAAGCAATGCATCCCAACAAAGAGGAAGTCAAGCAAAAATGCCAGGAGGCCTGCATGGATGAACAAGGAGCTCCTGGTCAAACTCAAAGAGAAAAAGGAGGCCTACAGAGGGTGGAAGCAAGGACAGTTAGCCTGGGAGGAATACAGAGACATTGTCTAAGAAGCCAGGGATCAGGTTAAGAAAGCTAAAGTCCTATTAGAATTAAATTTGGCCAGGGACATCAAGGGCAACAAGAAAGGTTTCTATAGGTACATGGGTGATAAAAGGAAGACTGCGGAAATCATTGGCCCTCTCCAAAAGGAAATGGGAGACCTGGTCACCTGAGATATGGAGAAGGCTGAGTTACTCAATTACTTTGTATTGTCTATCTTCGCCAGCAAGAGCTCTAGCCACACAACCCAAGCTGCAGAAGGCAAAGGCATGTACTGGGAAAATTATAAACTTCCCACTGCAGGAGAAGATCATATTTGAGACCAACTAAGGAACTAAAGGTGCGCAAGTCCATGGGGCCTGATGAGATACATCCACAGGTCCTGAGAGAGCTAGTGAAGGCAGTTGCTAAGCCACTGTCCATCATATATGAGAAGTTGTGGCAGTCTGGTGAAGTTCCCACTGACTGGAAGAGGGGAAACATAACCCTCATTTTTAAAAAAGGAATAAAGGAAAATCAAGGGGACTACAGGCAACACTTGCCTGGCAAGATCACGGAGCAGATCCTCCTGGAGACTATGCTAAGGCACATGGAAAATAAAGAGGTAACTGGATTAGAGCCAGCATGGCTTCTCTAAGGGCAGATCATCAAATCTGTTGGCCTTCCTGTATTGGGTTTATGTGGCAAAGGTTTGGTAGCAGCAGGCTGCAGGGGTCGCCTCTGTGAGAAGAATCCAGCAGCTGCCCCATGTTAGATAGGGGCCAGTTTCAGTCGGCTCCAAAGGGACCCACCACTGGCCAGAGCTGAGGCAATAAGCAATGTTGTTTGCTCCTTTGTGAGGGCATATTTTAGAAAGGAAAATAAAATAAAAAATAAAATTTAAAATAAAATAAAATAAAATAAAATAAAATAAAATAAAATAAAACTGCTGTACAACAGCAGCTGGGAGAGCAAGGAGTCAGAACCAGCCCTGCAGCCCCCAGGGTCAGTGCAGCAGGAGGACAGGAGGTACTCCAGGCATGCAGCGGAAGTTTCCCTGTGGCCTGCGGAGAAGCCCCTGGTGGAGCAGGCTGTCCCCCTGCAGCCCATGGGTCCCACATGGAGCAGATCTCCACACTGCAGCCTGTGGAGGAGCCCCTGGTAGAGCAGGTGGATGTGGCCTGGAGGAGGCTGCGGCCCATGGAGAGCCCCCGCAGGAGCAGGCCCCGGGCCGGAGCTGCAGCCCATGGAGAAGAGCCCACGCAGGAGCAGGGGGTCTGGGGGGAGCTGCCGCCTGTGCAGTTTGCTCCTGACGGATGGGCCCTGTGGTAGGGACCCATGTGGGAGCAGTTCTGGAAGAGCTGCTTCCTGTGGGAAGTCCATGCAGGATCAGTTCCAGAAAGACAACATCCCATGGGAGGGACCCCATGATGGAGCAGGGCGAAAGAGTGACCGTGAAGGAGAAGTAGAAGCAAAGTGTTATGGACTGACCACAACCCCCATTCCCCTGTTCCCCTGCACGCTCAGGGGAGGAGGTAGATGAGGGTGGATGAAGGGAAGGTGTTTTTAGTGTTTTGTTTTTTTGTTTTGTTTTGTTTCTCACTCCTCTAGTTTGTTAGTAATATCTTTAATAATCTCCCTATGCTGAGTCTGTTTTGCCTGTGATAACTCTTGAATGATCTCCCTGTCCTTATCTCAACCCTTGAGCCCTTTTCATCGTATTTTCTACCCCTTTCCCTTTGAGGAGAAAGAGTGAGAGAGCAGTTGTGGTGGAGCTCACCTGCCTAGCTGAGTAAAACTGCCACACTTCCGTGATGGGGTTACAACATTGGTGGATAGAGGAAGAGCAACTGACATCATCTACCTGGACTTGTGCAAAGCATTTGACAGTCCCTCAAGATATCCTTGTCTCTAAATTGGAGAGATGTGGATTTGATGGATGGACCACTCAGCGGGTAAGGTTTCATTCATAGAGTTGTGGTCAATGGCTCAATGTCCAAGTGGAGACCAGTAACGAGTGGTGTTCTTCAGCGATCAGTGTTGGGACCAATGCTATTTAACATCTTTGTCGCTGACATGGACGATAGGATCGAGTGCACCCTTAGTAAGTTTGCTGATGACACCAACCTGTGTGGTGTGGTCAACATGCTGGAGGGAAAGGATGCCATCCAGATGGACCTGGACAGGCTTGAGAGGTGGGCCTGTGCAAACCTCATGAGGTTCAACAAGACCAAGTGCAATGTCCTGTACCTGGGACAGGGCAATCCCAAGCACAAACACAGGCTGGGTGGAGAATGAATCGAGACCGGCCCTGAGGAGAAGGACTTGGGGGTGCTGATCAATGAGAAGCTCAACATGAGCTAGAAATGTGTGCTTGCAGCCTAGTAAGCCAACTGTACCCTGGGCTGCATCAAAAGATGCGTGGCCAGCAGTTCGAGGAAGGCAATTCTCCCACTCTACTCTGCTCCCGTGAGAACCCACCTGGAGCACTGCCTTCAGCTCTGGGGTCCCCAGCATAAAGACATGGATGTATTAGAGTGAGTCCAGAGAAGTTCAGAAAGTTCTGAAACAAAACAAACAAAAGAGGATGGAGTCCTGGCAGGAGTAAAAATGGTTGGGCAGTGGTTTCTGCCACCAAAATAAACTGAGAAACCTAGTTAATGGTGTATATTTTTTAAAGGTCAACTTTATAGCTACAGTGACAAAAATTCTGATTATCAGAAGGGTTAGGTTAAATAGCTTTTTTGTACTCACTAAACCTGTCTTGGAAATGAAACATATAGACTACACCTAAAGTGTATAACCTTCTACAGTTTGCTGTTGTTTTTTATTTCTTTGAAGGTTATCATGTAACATTATTGTATTCTGAGATGTCTTTGAACATTTTTTGCTCATTAAAAATCACAATAATTATCTGCCAAAGGAGAGGCTGACTAATTAATAACCTATAATATTTTATCTTACGTTGTGTGGTATTTGTGTGGTATTTACAGTGGAAACATTTCATTAAATACAGTTAGTTCATGGATTACATGTACTCTCTGTCCACAAGTGGTAGGCTTCTAAAAGATAAAGAGGCTTGCAGATAGGATACATGTTATCAGGTGGTATATTTTTGCCCAATTATGCTTTTTCATGACATTATTAATAGTTAGGCTTTTGACTTCTTTTGGTAATGCATCAAAACACCTTCATGGTATGGGTGATCATTAATACTGAGGGACATTACAAAACCTTCTGCTTAAATTTGTTCATTTTAAATTGGCATCCCTCCCATTTCTTTTCTGGCCTAATGATCGTCTCTCAATCTCCAGGCTAGACTCAGTCCTGCCGTACTGCATGAGTGTAAACACCCTAAGCACATATCTCCTCTTCCCATGTTCCTTTTACCTGAGCACGTCTTCCCCCTTAGCTGGCTGCATGATGGGGCACTGATGGCACGGGGGGAAACCCTCTTATTATTGACCCACGGAAGGGCACCTGTTGCCACAGGATACATGTCACAGCACAAATCCAGCAAAAACTGAGAACGCTCACAGACTATCCATCCCCAGATCCCCCACCCACAACTTGGCTCTGAAGGTCCTCCCTTCCTTTTCAGTAACACATTTTGTTTTAGCTACTTTCTACTACACCTCTCATGATTAAGCATGCAGTGCATGTGTGAACAATGAGTGATAATAAATGTAAGTCCCTGAAGTGTCTATCTAAGCCTTGCAGTGAAAAGTACCACACATAGTATTTCATGAGTGAAAGAACCTAAACTATGGATAACAAGAGAACTGAATGTTAATTTATATGTAAAACAAAGATTGAATTTTTTCTTTTTTAAAAAAAGTAAAATGTCTTGGGAGGAAAAATGTATATGCATTTTTTTCTGTTCATACATGGCTGCAGTGATATTGGTACTATATTTGAATAATAAAAGTAACTGGAGCATAAAATTAATAATTTTTCACTGACCACCATATTCATTTTAAATTATTTTTCCTTGCAGTCAGGTAAAGCTTTGTGTCAATTCTCATTTTCCATAAGTTCTAGACAGTTATTCCAATCAAACGTAACAGAAAGTGAACAGGACTGTATTAACAGCCCAGGAAGTCACCAACGGTTTTTAAAGCACAAGTTCAGTATTCCGGTAGAAGTTGCATATAACTGTAAATTCTCACAATATGACTCTAACACAGAAAATAAATGATTAAAAAAAAATTGTATAAAGTGTAGAAATTAGGTCCATTTTCAGATATCCTCATACCTACACCAAACCTTATATCCTTTCTGGGTTGTAAAGTTTTTTGCCTAAACTATCAGAAACTTACTATAAATAATCCAGTGACAAACCGTTCAACTCATTTATTCATTCAACTAATTTTTCCATTTATCTTTCATATACAGCTTAGAATACTGACAGATATGACTTCAAAATACATGGAAATTTTTTTTTCTTCATCTGGATTCATTGTATTCATTTTTCCTACACAGGTTAAAAATTCTCTGACAGTATGATATCCTCACAACAATGTCACAACAATGTCATCCTAGTTTCCAAATGCTTCTATTCAACAGACACAAAGAAAGGGCAGTCACTGTGCTGTATGAAAACCAGGCCAATACAAAAGACAATGCATCATATCTTTATTTATGTTCTTTTTTTTTTTAATGTCTCTACTTTATTGATTCAAAATAGTCATCCCTGATAGATCAAGGTGAAAAATCTAGAAAGACCAGGTGAAAGGTAAAGCACACAGTAACTAATAACATAATTAATTGATCCTAAATAATGTCTTTGACCAATCCCTCCTGTTAGTTTCTCGTTCTTTAGATTAGGGTTCCTTAGCTTAAAGTACAGTCTGTAGGTCATTATATGACATTAAATAAAAATAATAATAATAAAAAAGTAGGTTATAAAAGATATGGAAAGAAAAGGTGATGGTTAATTGATAAGAGCTTTTATTTTAAAAGAACATAAGCACAGTGTAAAATGTTATAATTATCAAAAGATAACAAATCAATTAACTAGATTCCATGGTCTATCCCATTCTTGTTGCAAAGACAAAATATCTCTGCCAGTTTGTGTGGGTGCAGTTTTCTAATCAACATGAAACTAAGGATTCTTAAATACAGATCCAAATTTATCACCAATTAAGTTGTCCTACCAGTGGAATCATGGGACTGCTAATGTTTGTTCTGCGAAATCATTCTAATTAAAATACAGACATTTAAAGAAGTCACTTAACCATCACAGACCGTCAGTTAATTTCAAAACAGCTTTGTTCCACTGGTGGTCATAGCCAAGGTTTATAACTCCCACAACCCAGAAGACTACCTCATATTAAAGTGTGAATGTGATATGTATGTAATAATGCTGATGTTAACCTAATTTCTCTGAGATAGCACAAGCAGTTTAAGGTCTTAAGCCATTTCCCTCAAAAAATCAAAAAGTAGTAGAATTTCCACCTTTCAAGCCAATTCGAAGCTAAGTTTTTCATTTTCCCTAAGGTGATATCAATTTTCTTGACCGTAAAATATATGATTTTTAGAATGAACTCTCAGAAGCACTCAATAGTAAATTTTGATAATCAGTAAGAGATAAAAGTTAATGAAACCATGTGAAAGTAGCTACATGCACTTTGGTACAGGTTTGTGAAAAACTATCAAAGCTGTGTCATAAAGAGACTGTTCCTGCAAAACTGCCCATCAGACTGATAATCAGCCCTTGATATCTTTTATGCTTTGAAAGATTCATCTTAAAGATCTTTCACATTGGTTTTTAATTTCAACAAAATGCAAGGTCCTGCACCTGGGCCAGGGCAATCATGAGCACAAACACAGGCTGGGTGGAGAATGAATTGAGACCAGCCCTGAGGAGATGGTCTTGGGGGGGTGCTGATCAATGAGAACCTCAACATGAGCTAGCAATGTGCACCCACAGAAGCTGTGGATGCCCCCACCCTTGAAGTGTTTAAGGCCAGGTTGGATGGGGCTTTGAGAAAACTGGTCTAGTAGGAGGTGTCCCTGCCCATGGCAGAGGGGTTGGAACTAGATGATCTTTAAGGTCTCTTCCATCTCAAACCATTCCATGATCCTAAAGGAATAATCTGATTTAATAAAAACTAATGTCAGATAAAGCTATGATATGTGTTTTATATTGATTTAGGCTAGTTTAAAGCAGAGAGATGGTCCAAACAGCAGGCAATGGCCTAAATGTATGGGGAAGAAAACTTCCACTGAACTGAAATACGCTTCCACCTTAAGTTTAGAGATACAGCTTCGAAACTGCTAAATTAGTACTTTTATAACTATTTTATCAAGCATTTCAACTAGATGACTCTGCAGAATTGTATCTTGATTATCATGCCTAATCGTAGGTACATGGCATACACAATATTAAAAGAGTTGTAGAGGTGCACCCAAATTAGTAATAGTTTGCATACAAGCATAATGAGTTAGCTTTTGTCACTTCTCTGAATGATAGAAACCGCACTTGCGAATAAAAGGCTTAGGACAAAAGTACTATCTTTAGTAAAACATTTATTTAGTATTTAGTTTCATGTTTGTTTCAGAGCAAATAGCTTTTTAGATCATTCATTTTGATATTTTGTACGTGTACCTTTATTTCTGACCAAGACAGTAAATAAGACATTTTTTTTTCCAGTCAAATCTAGTTGTTTTCTTCTCTAAGCAGACTGCATTTTTTTTTCCATCACTACCGTGATTTGAAGGGATGCCACAATGTACCAGAAAGGTAAGTTTCAAAATTATAGTAAATCTTAAATGATTTAACAAATAAAACGCTCTGAAGATCTGCATTTTTACTTTTTTTTTTTTTTTTTTTTGTACATAATTTTAATCTAAATTTATATCCAAATTTTGGAACTCCAAAATGATAGGATGAAAAATCGAAACACTTCTGAATTTGGGAAACTTCTACATCCCTCGTCATTATAAACAGGATCTAATGAGGAGAAATGTTTCTTTAAAGATACGCATATATTGTAAATTTGCCCAAATATTTATCACTGAGACGTATGTGAAAGATTGTGCCCTGCAGCTGCCTTATTTTTTGAAAAGATTTCTCTTAATCTTCAAAAAAAAATGAAAATCTAATTCTCCTTCTGGCTGAAAGTGGATATGAAAAAAAATCCACTACAGCAATAAAGAGCAATGGAACACTAAAAAGTAATAGTGACAATGACAACAGATTTAGTAAGAAACCTAACCTAAGGGTATCCAGTTAATGGTCCTTGAGGATTATTCCAGAGGAATTTTTCCACATGCATAGAAAAGATACCATATGGAGCTAAATTAATGCAACAACGAATGGAAAAGAAAGGAAAGGAAAAGTAGAACATCATTTTGTACTGCCTGCAAAAACATCCTACAAGGCAGAAAGAGATTTGAGAGAATAGCTGTTTATTGCCTAGTGTTTTTCTGTACAGTTGTGCCAGTCTAACATTAGGATGGATGCTGTGGAGGCAACATTCTGTCCCAAACCTTACTCATTCCCATTGGCAAGTTTGTAAAGGTTATTCTTGTCTCTTCACTAGAAAACAGTACCAACAACTGAGGACCTTTATATATTCCCAAACTGTCTAAAATATATAGCAAACACTAATCTGTACGAAATTATTCGTAGTGCTAGCAAGACAAAAAAAAAAAAAAGGTGAAGACTTGGGACTTCATAAAATACTTTTCTAAGTGCAATATTATTGTGAGGCCTCCTCCCATTCAAACTCCTCTTTTTGAGTACTCTGGATAAAGAACATAGGTTGCATTATGATGAGCTTGTCCTCTTCCTAGCTTTGGTGAACAGCCAGGTTCCTCTGTTATATTTTGCATATATCTTTTTTAACAATTTTAATTTCAATCACTATAAAAAGAAGAAAAAAAATCCATAGCATGTGGTTTGGAGAATAGTCAGACTTGTTATTGTCATGGATAAGCACCAGCCTTGGACATTGAGCAGCTTGCTCCAGCTTACCTCTTATACAAACTTTGTGGATGGAGGTCTACAGGCTTGGTTTGAGAGGCTGCTGAGGGAGGGAGTCTTGCAGTTGTGGGATGTCCCTGTTTTGGCAGCAGAACAGAATCTTGAAGGCAGGTGCCCTTAATGAAACCTTTTGCTTGATTATTTGTAAAATGAATATTAAAGTTAACATCCTTGGATATGATAATGAGTTTTATGGAGTACACATTAAACATATATGACTATAGTACTTGACTCTACCCACATCATGCTAAATGTCACCTCAGGGGGGGAACAGATAAGGTTAGGATGTAAAAGAAGAGTTAGTGTTAGGAGGTAGTATTAGGAAAAAGTGTTAGAATGAGGCAGTCAATAATGGGCTGTGCTCCTTTCTCCTCCACCAAGACAGGGAGGCCTTCTTGGTAAACTCTGCACCTTTACCTTTTGGTGAGGAATACCCAGGATAGCGTTTTGCTAGCAGTATTATCATATATTAGTGCTATTGCAGTAATTCTATTTATCAACAGCAATTCCAAATCCGTTATATCTGTTGCACTTTTAGATATTTTCAACTTTGTGAAACTCTCTCAGTGAAAGTCCTTAGCAGGACTCTGAAATAGGCAAACATTTGATTCCGATAAGTCCCCTTTAATGAGACCCATGGGTAATATAAATCATAACACCCAAGTGAATTTAGATTCTACAAAATTAATGGACAAACGAAAATGAAGTAGAGAAACTTTATAAAAAACGTTCAGCTTCTACTACACAAAAGTAGAATGTAAACAATTATCCTTAAAGCAGGATTTATACCTGGAAATAGAACATTGATAAAATCTGTCAAATGTTTAACAATAAAATCAGAGAGGCTTTGGAGTGGTTCCTGTGTGTGAACCTGCTTATATATAAAAAAAGAAAAACTACATTATAGAAACAAAGTTTAATCAGCCCAGCAAGTGGTATGTGGATCTTGTAAATGCCACTAAAAATATAGTCAATGATCAGAGCAGGTAAAATTATACTGAAATTGTTGTACCTGTTATAATTGGTATATTGTTCCTACTAATTCCTACAGGTGACTACCTCCTACATTTTACTAGTTCAATATTAAAAATCCATCTTTTAATAGTTAAGAAAGGATCTGGAAGGAGAGGCAAGAGTACGTTCTTTTTTTATAGCACTTCCACTTCAAAAAATATATATATATTATATATTTTATAATATACATTATATATTTATAATATATATATATATATATATATATATATATATATATATTAAATATATATATGTATTTCACTGGAGAGCTTTTTTACTTTTCCAGAGATTAATCTCTTGCAGGCGTTCTCATCATAGATAATTCTTGCTAAGTGCCTCTTTGTTAAACAAACAAATGAAAATATCTACGTTATAAGTAACATCCCATAGATTTCATTCACAAAGATATTTCCCTTGTAAGAATTTCTTTACTATGTTCATATCTCATCTGACTTCTCCCTGTCTTCAGTATAGTGATGGCACTTAAAATATACATATATATATATATATATATATAAGCACCCTGTTTCCTCTATTCTAAAAATTTAGTTGTATTTTTAGTACATAGTTTTATTTGAGTACACTTAACATCTATTTATTTACATTTTAATTACTATCATTTGGGAATTGATCCATTGTATTTCCATATAGCTTCTAAATCTATAGCTTCTAGTATCTAGATTTTTTTTTGACACAGGTAATAGAGTCTTTGCTGTTACAAAGTCAGCATTTCTTCAGATTAGAAGTTATAAAAAGCCAAGAGGTTATACTTCCTATATCTCCATAAATACAGCTTTCTTAAGCTATTACTATATTCACTGACTATTTATATAACTTTTTGCCGGCATTTAACAGAATAATTTCACTAGGAAAAATTACAGCAACAGTTGAAGCTACCCTGTTAATGAATGCACTCTCAAACCCTCTAGTTGCTGCTTTCCAAATATGTACTGTCCTCTTCAACTCTAAGTGCTGAGGAAGAGTGAAAATTAGTTATGATTGCTGTCAAGGAGTTTTCCCAGTAGCTCAACGTTTGAAGGTTACTGTTAACAATTAATTGGTCATTAATTGCTTAAGATCATTAATGATTTTATGATGCTCCACTTCAGTGAGATTTAAAGTATTCATCAGCTGCAGAAGAAAAATTGGTTTCCTCAGCTTCCTCTTTCTCTACCTTTCATGTAATTTAATTGGTTGACTGGAGTACATTAATATTACTTCGCCATGATTTCCAAAATCTTTATAAACAAAAGTTGCTAGTTATGAGTAAATCAAAAATATTACCATCGTTCAGTCTGTACAGCTGCATAACAGTTTTCAGCACTGTCAGCTCACTCTTTCAATGGGCTTCTTGAAGGAATTACTGTGGTTCTGAACGCATAGGTTTTAGAATAATGACTTTTTTTTCTCTTTCTCTTTTCATGCTCACTTTAGTAAAAATGCACATAGATGTGGCATGATGAGCAAGCAAGACTTTCCTAGACATGACTAGTTAAAGTCATGTAATGCTTGTGATACATTTCTGAATAATCCTACCCAATGCTAGCAAAAATATTTGAAAAGTTCTTAAAAATTAGTAGCATAACATTAGTTTAACCTTACAAGAATGCTTGTATGTACACCAAGGTCTATTGCAAATTCTAAATTGAGTCATTTTCTGGTATTTGACATGGAATTTGGATACAATTATGTAAAATATATATATATACTAGTTTGCATTTCAAAGTCAAACTGACCATCTTTTCTCTTCAGTTTTAATATTTGGGATGGCTGAAATATTTTATTGAAATGTACCAAAAAGATCCATGCAGATGTAAACACACAGCTTGAAAATTTTGATTAACAGATTCTTATGCTGGAAGTCATTAGAAAAGGTCACTAACAGCTGCATGTAACTTACATACAAACAATTTTATACCAACTTTCAACTTATTTTTAAAATAATAAAATTAGGCATTTAAAATTATTTAAATCATAAGACTAATGCTAAAAACAAACAAACAAAAAACCTTAAATGAGATCATATAATTAATTTTTAGTCCTTAATTCCAGACTTAATTCCTATCTTTATAAATCTTCTTTATCTGCTTCATATATACTTGCAATTGTTCTCAGGTAAAATCATAGTGCTTACAAATCAAATACTATTGAAATTCTGCTTCTTCAATACAGAAAACAATACATATGAATTACAAATTATTTGTTTTTATATGAAATGTATTCCGTTTCTACCTTTCTAAATTTATTGACAGGCTCATTAGCAAATAATGTATATAAACTTCAACTCTAGCTAAGATTAATACAGACAGTAAGCAATTATATCATTCTGAAGCATCCACGATATCATCATGCCTTACATGATGATACATGGCATATTGATGCTCAGTACTTTTACATCTTCCAAAGTTTTCCGAATTGTGTATTGAGATATCTATTCTGACAAACTTGCATCAAGGATTAAGAGCCCCGCAAACAGGTTAGAAAAATAATGGATCCAAAGAAAATAACATTTTTTGCTCTATTTCCCAAACTTGTTCGCTACCTACATTTTACATCAAATTGATCTCAAAGTTCTTTCTCTACAAAAAGGTAGACACCTTTACCATATCTAAAACATACATAGTAAATTATATTCTATCTATGATGATAAACAACTTTGTGGTTTGAGGTATTAAGAAAAACATAACCACTAGCATACACTATTATTTTATATCTGTCCATTCTTTTAAAATCCGTGAACACATCTATCACTTAGATAAAAGTGTATATTAGGTGTGCTGTTAAAATTCATGCAGTATTAATACATCCCAAATATATTACATTCTATTATCAAAAAATAACATTAAAATATTTTGAAAGCATATTTTGGAGGTAATTTTGAGTATATTTAACAAGAATAAGGAAGAAGGACATGAATATCAGATACAGAAGGTAATCCAGATACACAGGGCTGCAGGGAAGAAAGACAAAACTAGTGTCATAAGTTGATGTCTAGTATTGTAATTGATGTTTCTGTGTGTAAATGAAGACTTATTGCTAGATCTTTCATTTTAGTTAGAGACGCTGAAAAAAATAATGGAAAAAAATCACTGATGTAGAAGTTTCAACAGGACTCAAAATTCTAGTAAGTCTATGGTATCAGTTGGAGTGAACAAGTACTGTTTTTTTTTGTTTTTGTTTTTTGTACTTGAGTATCTTATCTCTAACAATGCTTAAAAAGTTTTCTAGTCTGAATATGTGGAATGGAGTAAAAAATTCTAGCTGTTAAACTGTTCTACTACATAAGTTTTGCAAATAAAAAGTACATGTTATGTCCCTTTAACTGATTAATTAACTCAAACAACAACAACAACAACATCAGGTTGTGATATCACTTTATGGTGAGAGGCACAGGACTTAAGACTTAATAAAATTAAGTATTCAGGAGAATCTTGTTGCTAAGCATGAAGGAGTCTAGGAGTCTCTAAAAAGAAATGATCTGCACAATCTTCAGACTGAAATATGCCTACAAGTTTGGTGTTTTTGTTGTTGTTGTTTTGTTTCTTTTGTTTGTAACATTATAAATTGCCAATTATATTCAGAAACAAAATGCAGGTGTTTCAAATTTGGGTTATTTTGGTTTACTTTCAAATTGCATGTTAAGAGTTATTTCAGTCTCTTCTTTCATGTCTCTAGAGTACGTCTCTATTCCATATGTACTTTCTGAAACAGTCCTCATTTGATTTAATTGTCATCCACTGGCTGACAGATAGGAAGCTCTGTCACCTGACAGAATAGCATTACCCTGGTTGGCCCCTTCATTTCTCTCACCAATAACAATATTGACCACCTCAAACCTGTTAAGGCATCAATACCTTTCTCATATCTAACGTTTATAGTCAAATATATAATGGTGCCTAGAGAGGGGGGAATTATGTTAAAATCCCTGTTTAAACAAATCATGGAAAATCCCACAAAGCTCTAGCTGTGAGGCCAGAGGTAGTAAAAGGGAAATAAAATGATATTGGCTTCTCTAAACAGGCCTCAAGTTCACCAGGAAAAATTTTATAGGAAATGTAATGGACCCAAACTCTGAAAGTGTCTCCTGTGCCCGTGAGCTTCCCAAGTGCATGTTAACTCTTTGTTAAAGATAATTGCTGTTTAGAGCCTATTTAGAGCCTCCAGGTTTTCATCTTAGAGAAACGGGAAAGCTGTGAAAGCCCAGCAAAAATAGAGATTTCCAAATAAATAAATAAATAAATAAATAAAAGGCCAATTTTATGCTTGTGACTCTGGCATATGTAACAATGAATGTGGGAAGAGTGGAGGTGTCTTCTCCTTTCCACGTACACTGTTCTGTAAGTCGTCTTCCAAAAAGCTGATGGCTGTGTGGCTCCTGTCCTCAGCCAGGCAGGGATTTCTGAATGTATGTCTCTAAAAATTGAAGATCTCAATAGGAGAAAGGGTATGGGAACAAACAAACACCTGTTGCAGCAATGAAAAGGAAGATCAAAACTGCTTTACGGTTACAGGTAATGATCTCCCTATTGAAGAGATTTGGAAGTGTCAAGATGGGGTGTATGGGGTCTGAGGGAAGATGACAGGGAGTGTTTTACTATCTGTGGACTGGCTATTAAAGTGGAATTAGCCAGAAACTTAACATCTGTTAGCAGTGGGTCTTATTTTCTTCAGAGGTACCTGGAAACTCTAATGTATTTCTGCATAGGCAAGTCCCCCAGTTACCTATGGTCTTACCCAGTAATATGCTCAGGCTGCCACCATCTGGGATGGCTGTTTCAGTGAGAAGCAGGGATGATGCTTTGTGAAAGCAGTGAGATGATTTGTCAGCTTGAAAACATATAAAGAACATCACAAAGGCTTGAAGTTTCCTAAAACATCAACTAGGACAACCCTGCACACACACCTAGGCCCACATTCAGTGACACTGTTGTCCATGGTGACTCAGCATGGAGCTCCACTACTGTCTTCCCACTGAGGAATTGTTGAATGATCTTTCACTATGAAGCTGTGACCTTTTCCATCTGAGCTCTTCCATGTGTTTAAGTGCAGAAAGAAGAGCTGAGACAGTGGTTTGTCTGGACTAGGCATGTGCACATGAATTCTCAGACATCAGCGTCAATCCCAGAGACAGGGATTTGCTTTTAACTGGGAAAGCCTTTACCAGTGGTCTTCATGTTAGTTCTCTGCAAGTAGCTCAGGGATCAGACCTCTGTGCCTGCTTTAGGGAGAATGACTATCTTGCTCTGACTGTACATTGCCTTGTTTCCTGAGGCCCTTTCCAGTGGTCCCCCTTCCTCATCTGCTGTCTGGTTGATTTGCTCCAATAAAGCAATTCTGAATTTTCTACTTTCCATTGTGAGCTCCTAAATTGTGCTAGACTCCCACTTCATTCACTTGCCTTTCCACCGTCATTGCACAAGAAACAGAAAAGTGATTTTATGTGGATCAGCTTAACATACTGGTGACAGGCCCAATTTCAAGATGATGGCATATAAAGCAGCAGCTGAAAGTCTGAATGCCAGTTAACTAGATGGTATTATTGCAATTAAGGGAATTAAGCACAGACAGACTGTTTTGATAGCTAAAAGTAGATACAGAGTCCAATTAAGACGGAGTAGAATCTTTAAAGACCACCTGCAAATTCTAATAACTTCTAAAGTACTGTAGCATAGTTATTGAAAATACCAGTCTTTGTTTGTTTGGTATTTCTTCTGAGGGCATTTCTTAATGGATTACCAGGACCTTTGTGTGTATTGCAATAGCAACACAGGGTGATGTCAGTAATAAGACTGGCTTTGAACTTAAGCATTCTGTTCACCTTTAGATACAAATTTTGGTACAGAATACATTTTGGGTGACAAGGAAGCCTTTCAAATCCATGACATTTTCAGAATGAGTCTATAATATCCTTCAAAAGCTCTTTTTTTTTTTTTTTTTTTCTCTGAAAATTGATTTCCTAAGCTCTGCAATGAGCTGATAGGAATGATAAGTGCAAACTAGATTAAATGATTCTGCCTGTGAAGAGTATTTTCTAACTGGCCCTTTTTCACAGGGAATTTACATCGTAAACAGAAGCTGCAGCAGCTTGGTTAACGTCCTTGGAGACCAGAAGTCAGAAGTCACTGTTCCATTTACATAATATTTCCTCCCAGCGGAATATGTGTTGATTTATAGAAAGCACTTAAAATAAATTGTTCAGATCCACTTCAACCATATAATTTTTCTGATATAGAGCTTGCTTTAAATCTTTCTCTTGTCCCATTCTGAATGACCTTATATTCATAAAAATGTTTAAAGGTTTTACATTTAAGATGCAACAATAGCCACCTGATGAGATTTGGACAGAATCTAATGAGTTGAGTCTAAGCAATTGCAAAGAAGATCCAAAGCCCTTAAATAAGATTTTCAGTATTTAGTGCACTCATAACTCCTGCCTGTTATTTTAATGGAGGTGGCAATATTAATTGAACCAGGCTCATTAGAGAATGAACTTATAGCACTTCTAACACTTATCACTGTAGAGAAAGAACACTCATAGTCTTGGTACACCTACATACTTTTTCATTCCAGTGAGATTAATTACTCTAATATTAATATAATTAAAATATGCAGTATATATTTTAACATGGACAATAAAATAATAGAATTTAAATCTTCTTGATGACACGTAAATTACACCACACTGATAAAACAATCCTAAAACCTAAAATAAGTTTATCTAACTGATTCAAATCAATCTTAATATTTACATGTTATCAAATGGACTTGGGAGACCAGTGTGTGCAAATGTGATATATACATGCATCTATCTTTGTGTATATATATAGACAGATATAGATAGATAGATATGATCTATAAACAAGTATAACAGCATCTGGTACAGTAAAGAAAGGATAAGTAAGATCCTCCCTTAAAAGGCTGGGGCTAATTTAAGGTGTCTAATAATAATAATAAAAGTAGGAATACTCCTCTGGATTTCTACTGGAGACAATTACTAAGCAGATGTTAATATTGCATTTGTAAATGTTGCCACTTAAATTCCATGCTTAATGTACTTCCCATTTATTTTCAAAACAAAAGCCCCATATCAAAAAATAAATAAAATAAAATAAAAAATTTGTAAGAGCTGTTGTACCCAACATTTGGTCAAAAGGTCTCTGTGACTCTATGCAAGTTCTATTTTGAATTACAAGTGCTGAATAATTTAACAAAGCAACTGAGACCCTATGTAATTAACTCAGTGGTATATTGACTTTTGTAGAGCTGTGCAAGTGCCTGGCCTTTGTGTTTATCCATGGTGGTATCAGAGAGTATAACATTTTTCTTTATTAGAAGAGGAAAGAACAGCTTGCAAGATACCATGGTGGATTTTTTCTTCCTTTGTTTCCTTTTTACAGATATACTGCAGTTCCTGGTATCTGAGGGCAAAGGTTTCTCTTTATAGATAGTGATAGCAGTATTGGAAACAACTACCTTACTGAGAATTGCAATAAATTTTTCCAACGTCCCAACCTCTGATCAAAAGTCACAACAAGCTTTTTATACATTTTGCTTTCAGGCTCTGGGGGTTTATTGCTTTGTCCTAGACTGAATACTCGAGAGAATGCAAAACATAAGGGAACTGCAGCAGGTCTTGTTCATGCTGCAAAGTTATTCAATTAACAGGTAAAAAAATAAGATTCAGTGCCAAAATAGTTCTCATACACATGTGGTACTTCCCCCTCACTCCACCATCCCCTCATAAATTCAGTTAGATTTATAAATCATTCAGTCATGCATTTTGAAAGTAGAATAGAGATGTACATAAAAAGATCAGCTATTTTTAAAGATAGAGATTCCAGCAGAATTCTCTATGCTTAAAATAATTAATCCAATTCCACTGGTAATATCTTTAGGACTAGAATGAACTTTTAATTCACTGTTCTTGGTATCCACAGTGAAATTCTTCTGTGAGCTTTACAATGGTAAATTCACAGCTGTTCAGAAGGATGGTATAAAATCTAAGGTTGATTTAAGGGTTTCTTGGGCTCTCCATTCTGTTGCTTCCCTTTCTGGTTTTCCTTTGCAATTTGAAAGCTGTTGAGGCCATGTGGAATTGAAGAAATTGTTTTAAGCTAGGTGAACAAAAAGTGTACAGCAGCACGTGTATATATGTATATATATTTATTTATGGTTATGACAATAGAGTTTTAACCAGTACCGAATAGAAACTCATTAGTATTTGAATAAATATTGCTAATCTAAATGCACATACAGAGAAAAATACTTTAAAATCCAACTTCAGCTAAAGGATCACCATAGCACACTAAGAAAATCTGATTTATTCAAACATACGAAAATGAATTTAAACATAATAAATGTGCTTGCATATTAGCTTTCTGCCAAAAGAAAAGAAACAGACCCTAGCTTTCATCCTCAAAGGGGTATATATAAATATTTAAATGTTTAACATTGAAGCAGTTTACAGAATTACAGTGAGACAACTACTAAAATATATAATATTAATGTAAAATTAAACAAATCTCAAAATAGTGGCTTGTACTTTTTTTTCCCCCTTCCTTACCTTCATATTGCATGCACATGTGTGGGAATAGAAATGTTGTTTTTGCAGTGTTACATTGTTTAGAAGGAAGGAATGTGGTATTGAGATATGCTTACAGTGATAAGCTCAGCAGGTGACCTCGTAAATGCAGACAACCAGACTCCTTAGAGCAACCAGGTGAAAATCACTGTGTTAAGTCAAGCCAGATAAGGGGAGAAAACATTACCACCTCAAAAACAGGCCGGCAACTGAAGGCCAGGCATTGTCTGTGAAGCATCAGATAGATTGTGAACCTGGATTACCCACTCCAGTGGGGAAACAGGGGAGGGTCCTGTCATCAAAAAAGTATATAAACTGTGTTTTGGAACTAGTAGGTGCGCTCTCCTGCTTGTGGGGCGCCCGCCATTGCAATCGCGAATAAATTACTACTTCACTGAGATCCTCGCCTGAGCCTAAGTTATTGGCTACGGAGTGTTTCTCACAATTTGGGGGCTCGTCCGGGAGCCAGTCACCTACCGGGGAGCCCCACCGCCGCAGCAGCAGGAAGGCATGCCCCGCTGATTTCAGCGGTCCTGTGCATCGACGGTGGCGGCTCTGCGGAGAGCTGACAGAGGGCCCGAGACTGATTAAAGAGGCAGGATCCATGAAGTAGTGGGGAAGGGAAGAAGGTAGGCACTCCGGGTTTAAGAATTGATCCGGTAACTCTGTGCACAGACCAAGGTAAGAAATATTAAGTATTGCCTTGGGGGTCGGGTGAGACTCTGTGTGATGTGTGATTGAGACGTACTTTTGTACAAAGCGAGTGTGGAGTCCTGATCCGCGGTTCCGTAACTCCGCGAGGGGCGCGGCCGGAGACGGACGAAGCGTGAGATAAGGGAGAGAAAGGAAGAGTCTCGGGAAATTTGGTGTATGGTAAGCCCTTGCACAGGGAAGTGCTTGGCAGTACACCAGGGAAATTTGGTGTACAGTAATCCTTGCACGGGGAAGTGCTTGGAAGTACACCAGGGAATCTGGTAAACTCATAGGTGTGCGGTAGCCCTTGCACGGGGAAGCGCTTGGCAGCACACCAGGGAAATTTGGTGTACAGTAATCCTTGCACGGGGAAGTGCTTGGAAGTACACCAGGGAATCTGGTAAACTCATAGGTGTGCGGTAGCCCTTGCACGGGGAAGTGCTTGGCAGTACGCCCCCATTTTCCAGAATAGGAAAAATGGGAAATATGAGTTCCAGGGGACAGGGAGATATCCCTGGGGGAGTGCCTACCAAAAGTTCTTCCTGAAGAATTGTAAGAAATTGGAAAAATAATCTCAAAATTAGAGGAGATGATAAAAGAAAAAAAAAAAAAAGGTTAAATATTTTGTATTAGTCTGGACAAAAGAACCAATTAAGGAAACAGCAGTATTTTGGCCAAAATACGGGCCTGATGAAAATTCAGGCTTTAAATTTATGTGTAAACAATAAGATTCCTTTTTTTTTCGGAGGAGGAGCCAAGTTATGCTCCCTATAATCCTAATATTGCACCGGCGGCAGCAGCAGCTGCTCCAGGAAGGGAGACAGGGACTGCAATTAACACGGTCCCTAGAGAAGAGCGTACTCTAGGCTCTGGCAAGAATTGGAACAAGGTAGAAGAGGTACTGAGAATTTTGCCTTCCCTGATACTAACAGTGCTAACACTAACTGTGTATCCTCTTAAGTGAACTTCCCCCCTCCTTACCAGCAGAGAGGTTAGGAGTTTTAAGGAGATGAAGTCTTTAACTGAGGACCCCAGCAGGCTAGCTGAACTATTAGACCAGTTCCTAGGACCTAACTTATACTCTTGGGGGGGGGAGAATTATGTATATAAATATGTTGTTTACAGGGAAAGAAATGGGAATGATCAGGAGGAGAGCTGCTATACAAAAATGGGAAAGAGCTCATCCTCCAGGACCAGGGGTAATACCGGCAGGGCAGAAATAACCATTTGCCGATCCTGGCTGGAATAATAATAGTGTGCAACACAGAAATCATATGAGAGACTTGGGGTTAGAATGAGAAAGTACTTGGGGATGAATCCTGAGGACCCGGTATCCCAAGGGCTCTTGAAAGTTCATTTTGTGATTAAAGCCTGGCAAGATACACAGAAAATGCTCCAGAAGGTGGGGGAATGTAGTGAACAGTCACTGGGGGACCTTCCTGCAGGAGGCCCTGAAGGTGTGTGTCAGGAGGGGGGATGAGAACGAAAAGCAGAGAGTGAAACTAATGGTATTGACAGTGTAGCAGGTAGTCAGGCAGAGGGTTGGACAAAGAGGAAGAAAATCTTCAGGGGGAGTCAGGGCCAGGATGGAAAGGAGAGGAAGAGAGATGAAGGAATGGCAGGCAAGGAAAGCTACCTGTGTTGCGGCCTGAATCTTCACAGGGACAGGCTTTGATGGGATGCTTTAAGTGTGGCCAGGCTGGCCACTTCAGGTAGGAATATCCAGAGTGGAAGAAGGAGGAGAGAAGGAAAATGGGATGAAATATGTTATACTGATATGTTGTTTCAGCATCCTGGAGGGAGAAAGGTATGGAATTAAGTTGGCCAATGACTGAGACTTTGGTGAAAGTACAGGCTGGAGAAAGATAAAAAGAAGTGTTAAAAAGGGTTATTGAAGGTGTTAAAGGTGTGGTATGTAATGTTTGACAGAGCTGTTTTTTGAATGAGTTGGGGAAGTTGAATGAGCAGGGAAAGAGGATGTAGGCATTATCTAAGTAACAGTCTAGAAGTTTTGGTATATTTGCTGTGGTGTTTGGTCAGTTTCCCAAGTATTGAGAAGGGGGGGGGGGGGACGGGGGGTGGCAGCCTGCTCCACCAGGGGCCTCTCCACAGGCCGCAGGGGGCTTCAGCTCCAGCGCCTGGAGCGCCTCCTCCCCCTCCTTCTGCGCTGACTTTGGTGTCTGTGGGGAGGTTTCTCTCTTCTCGCTCTCCCAGCTGCTGTTGAGCAGCAGCTTTTTGTTTGTTTGTTTGTTTGTTTTCGTGAATGTGCTCTCACAGAGGCACGGACTGTGTTGCTCATGGCTTGTCTCTGGGCAGCGGTGGGCCCCTTTGGGGCCGGATGAAATTGTCCCTTGTCTGCCACAGGGCGGTTTCTGGATTCTCCTCGTGGGGGCTGCCACTGCAGCCCCCTCCCGAACCTTGCCATCAAACCCAATACACTGGGGCAGCTAGGTCATTACTGGCCTATAAAGTATCAGGGATTAAATTAACTAATGAAACCCTAAAAAGTGATGGGGGTAGAAGGGGCTGGGATAACAGTGCCACCTTTGGGGGATACCAAGCTGAGACTAGGGGATAAAATGATCTCTGGGCAATTATTGTATGTACCCAAGGCAGGGACTAACTTGTTGGGAAGGGATTTGATGATGAAATTGGGCATTCAAATAGTAAATTGTTAGACTGGAATAACAGTGTTATTAATGGAGTGCTCTCAGGCCCTGAGAGCAAAGATATATTCACCTCTGACTGGAAAGACCCTGAAATGGGGGCGGGAGCAACAATACATATGGACAGTTTTACCTCAGGGGTTTACAGGGCCACTGATTTATTTGGGCAAAGTTCTAGAACAGATTTTGGAGCAGTTATAACCTCCAAAGGAGGAATTTACTGTTACAAATATGTGGATGATCTTTTATTGTCAGGACAGGAGAAAACAGTTGTGAAGGAAGCTACTAACAAGCTATTCAACTTTCTGGGAAAGCAGGGCTTGGGAGTATTGAAAAATAAATTACAATACGTAGAAAGAGAAGTCAGGTATTTAAGGCATCTAATGTCTGAGGGAAAATGGGGAATAAATCCAGAGAGGATTCAGGGAATTGTTGAAAACTAAGAAAGAACTAAAAAGTTTTAAGAGAGAGATTTTTTTAAGGAATCAGGAGCCACGAAGTCTGAGGGAAAATGGATACTCCCTGATGGGAGAGAAATGCTGAATAAAGCACCAATGAGGCAAATATGATGTTTTACACCAAGAGAGTCATTGGGAGGTGCAAGCAATGTTTGATGTTATGCTAAGAAAGTATGTCTGTGTAGGAATATACACTTTAGTGAAGCAAATATGCAGAGGATGTACCATACGTCAAAAGGCAAATAAAAAGGTCATCCATAACTCACCTAGAGGGGGACGGGAGCCAGGGATTCGACCTTTCCAAAGTATACAGGTAGACTTTACTGAGTTACCTAAAGCAGGGAGACTTAAGTACTTGTTTGTCCTAATTGACCACGTGACTGGATGGGTGTAAGCTTTCCCCTCCGTATCTGCCACTGCAAACACGGTGACTAAGGTATCACTGGAGCAAATAGTCCCTAGATATGGGATAGCTGAAAACATTGATTCAGATCAAGGAAGTCATTTCACTTCACAAGTACTGCAAGGGTTAATGCAGGCCTTAGAGATTGAGTGGGATTTTTACACCCCCTGGCACCCCTCCTCTTCTGGGAAGATAAAGCGAATGAACCAGACATTAAAGAAGCAATTAACTAAATTAGTGTTAGAAACCCAACTTCCTTGGGTAAAATGCTTACCTTTAGCACTCCTACAGGTTCAAACAGCACCAAGAAACGATATAGCAATTTCACCATATGAGATGCTGTTCGGATTACCCTGTCTGGGCAGAAGGGATGAGATACCACAATTTGAAACAAGAGAGTTTTCTTAAGAACTGTATTCTGGGGTTGTCCTCTTCTTTGTCATCTCTCAGGACCCGTGGGAAATTGGGTCCTGATTCAGACCTGGAAAAGATCAACTCTGGCCTGAATGGGAAGGACACTTCCAAGTACTACTAACCACTGAAACAGCCATAGGAACTGCGGAAAAAGGTTGGACTCACTATACTTGAGTGAAGGCATCCGTCGACCCTAGTACCTGGGAAGCTGTTCCTACAGAAGACTTGTTGGAAGCTGAAATCGAAGAGAAAAAAATCTCATACTGGACTCTGAGCTGGATAAAAGCTTACAATTGTAAACTAACCTTTTATTTTCACAGGTAGCTAATGAGTGTGACTTGTGATTGAGAGAAAGGACAGACCTATAGTGAATTGAAGTGCTCCCAAGGGTGGTTTGTTATAGTAGTAGTGTACATCTTATTCTTCGTATTGATAATTATTTGGAAACCTAAGGTTTAAAAATAATGACAGGGAAAAATCAATTATTAATTTTGTTTTTAGTGATTGTAGGCCTCAGAGAAAGCCTTGGTCAATTGGCAACTTGGAAAAGGCATGACCAGATAATAGTAAGACGGGATACCCTGTCAAAATATGGGTGAATGTGACAGAGAGTTATGAACCACAATCCATCACGTTTGATGCTTGTGGAGATTTAAATGCTCAACGACAATTGAGCAAAGAGCACAAATATCTCTGTCCTGAACCTAAGACTAGCAGTATGTTTGAAGGACCCCCTTGCCCAGCATGGACTGATGTATGGTGGATGACCAATCATAAAGGGTGGTCACATACATCCACCTCAAGTGTTTACTTCATGAGGTTAAAGAAACAAATTGACATATTTAAAGGAACTGTTCAGCCCAATTGTCAGCATCTACAATGTAATTCAATAACTATAACAATTAGTCAGGCTGATTACCTCACAAACCATACTTATGGTCTCGGAGCAGATGTAACTGGGCGAGACCCAACAGCCAGATTGAGAATAGCTGTAAGGGAACGATACTCTCTTGCCATCAGAGAAAGAGAGAAACTCAAGGAGAAAACAGGAGAGAAAACAGGAGAACCTCTTCGAAATGCGGCAGTTGTCACAGTTAAAGAAATAAAAGATCTTAGGCAAACATTTGAGATTGAAACAGGGTATGGGGATGTGAATGCCTGGATAGAATGGGTCAAATATACTGTCCAGAGTCTCAACCATAGCAATTGCTATGCTTGTGCCTTGGGATGACTGATTGCCCAGATAGTGCCCTGCCCATTGAGGTGGACCAAGGATTCCCAGGGGATGCGATGTATGATTGCATTGTACCAAGAAAAGACTGCCTGGGGAAATGAGGCCTGTAAGTCTCTCTTTGCTGTTCCCTTCCTTGCGTGATAGCAATATCAGGGTTCCCCCTGTATTCTCTACAGCTATAGGTAACCATACAGCTTGCCTCTCACGGCAGGGTGTGAGTGCTACCCGTCATCTGGGAGAATTTGCCTTGTGCACGAGGACCTTGAATGCTACCAAGGACTTGATGGGAAACTGCTCAAGACTTGAGATCCCCAGGGCAGATCTCTGGTGGTACTGTGGAAGGAAGATCTTACGGTCCACCCTACCATCTAACTGGGGAGGCACTTGTTCAATTAGCTATACCCTTCACCCTGGCATTTGAAAGCGAAACATCACAAATACCCAGAAGAAGTAAAAGAGGCTTAGGAATATCATTTGATGATAGAGTATACATAGATTCTATAGGGGTGCCTAGAGGAGTTCCTGATGAACATAAAGCCAGGAATCAAATTGCTGCAGGGTTTGAGTCACTGTTCTGGTGGGTAACAATTAATAAAAATGTGGATTGAATTAATTCAGAGATTCATAAACTATACAAGAGATGCGATAAGAGGAATCGCTGAACAACTAGATGCCACCAGCAAAATCGCTTGGGAAAACAGAATAGCATTAGATATGATTCTTGCGGAGAAAGGTGGTGTGTGTGTGATGCTGGGCAACCGTTGTTGTACTTTTATCCCTAAAAATACTGCCCCGGATTGCACAGTAACTAGAGCATCGCAAGGGCTTACTACCCTTGCCAATGAATTGGCAGAAAACTCAGGAGCAGACACTTCCATCACAGCATGGTTGGAATCTTGGTTTGGTAAATGGAAAGGGATGGTAGTGTCCATATTTACATCCTTAATTGTAGTAGCAGGAGTTTTGACAGCCATTGGTTGTTGCATTATCCCCTGTGTAAGGGGACTTGTCCAGCGGTTAATTGAAACTGCACTTTTGAAACAAATGACCATGGATCCACCACCCTACTCAGATAAGATGATGATATTAGAGGAAATGGAAAGCAAAGAAAGTGAAGAAGAGGAAGACATCTACCAAATTACACCTTAGAGAAAAAATTTGCAAAAATCAACAAATTATAAAAAGAGAAAAGGGGGGAATTGTGGGAATAGAAATGTTGTTTTTGCAGTGTTACATTGTTTAGAAGGAAGGAATGTGGTATTGAGATATGCTTACCGCAACTGAAGGCCAGGCATTGTCTATGAAGCATCAGATAGATTGTGAACCTGGATTACCCACTCCAGTGGGGAAACAGGGGAGGGTCCTGTCATCAAAAAAGTATATAAACTGTGTTTTGGAACTAGTAGGTGCGCTCTCCTGCTTGTGGGGCGCCCGCCATTGCAATCGCGAATAAATTACTACTTCACTGAGATCCTCGCCTGAGCCTAAGTTATTGGCTACGGAGTGTTTCTCACACATGTGCATCCAGTTATAAAGTAATACAATTGGGCTATGAGTGGGGTAAGTACATTCTCTACATCACTATTAGAACATAGTCCTGTTCTAGGTCTGTGAATTAAAAAACAAACAAAAACTTTCATTTTTATTTGTAGAACAGATAATCAAGATGGAAGAGTTAATACTAGTATACAGAATTAGGTCAACCATTAAGTCAAACATGGAAATTAATAAAAAGAAACATCTATATAACACGTTCTGCTTATACTTTCTAGGAAAAGTATATCAGATCACTTACTGAAGGAAAAAAAGTAATGCAGAAGCACAAGATATACATTACAAAGTTGCTGCATGAGTATTTGTTACAGGACAACTACAGTAGTGGCTGTGGAGTTCTCATTTACATTTCATAGCAGAGGAAAACTCCAAAGGATCAGCCTATATTCATTGTAGAATAGTATCACTGTATACTACAATTGTAAACCTTCACTATTTATTTTCCCAGTTTTATGCAAACCTGTTGTATTATTTACATTTCCAGAATGTTTCATGTGCTAAATACAAGCACTTTCAAAGCAATTCCAACATTTTTTTTCATAAGAAAATATTAGCACATGAAAATCTGATATAAAGAAGATGAGTCAGTATATTGACAGGGTAACGTTTCTTATATTTCTCCAAACAAAACTGAAATAAATCAACTGAGTTTTTAAGTGGGAAAGAAAGTAAAGCTAGCCTGGCTGATACGTTTTCAGGCAACATTGGAACTAAGAGAAAAAGAGAGAGAATTTCTAAGAAATGCTTTGACACAAAACTAGTTTCTAGAACACAAGAGAACATGACAATAGACTGAGTACTTTTTCATTAATTTCATTTGAATCCTTGTTACTGATAATCCATATATTAAGTGAGGTATTCTCTTTGCTCAATGTCAAAAGATCATGGCAAAATGTAAAATAAATAGACAAACATTTTTATTACTAATTTTTCATTGATATTAAAACAGTAGTATCTGCTCTGTTAGTAAGGTTTGTACAAGATTAAAAAATGTGTTCTTAGAAATCTTTGAAGTTATGCATTTCCATTTATTTTCTTTCCAATTGCAACAGCTAGAATCTAACCTGGGATATCAGAGACAAGCCATAATTATTTTTTGTTCTCAGATGTTTTTATACATAGGTTTTACTCCATGGAAATGTTGCATAGGTGCGATTTTAAAAATGAAGACAGGTGAAGGATCTTCTGACACACGATTCAATTTCCCTTATGCTTTCTATTGGCCTTATAATAGCTAAATGAGTTCAAATCAAAATGTTATCTTTAGTCTTTGAACCATAACATAAAGTAAACAGAGCTGCTAATGACTACTGCTAAATGGAGGCATTGTGAACAATGCACTGGGTTATGCAAACGGAACAGCACTCTCTAACATGAACTTTTTACATACTGCCCCTGAGGGCCTCTTTTACCATTCCCATAAAGACAATAAAGGAACACAACTACTTCAGTTCAGTTATTTGAAAGTGAGATACCTAAGTTTAAACTAATCACTCAACACTTTCTGTCAGTCAGCTGAGAGAAACAGGCACATACAGATCTGGGTCATTTGATTTACTTTAGATGCTATTTTTGTAGATGACTCACCTACTTACAACAGGTATTTCAGTCCATTGACTATAAAGGCAACTTAGGATCATTAGCTCAGACTTTGAAGTCTAATGTTTAGGTATTTAAGGTTAAGTAGGATAGATCCTCCTCTTTATGGTTGTACCAATCTCTCTTTTTTGCCTTCCCCAAACTAGGTCTCAGCTGTTTGTTCTCCAGAGATCCAGCTGTGATGTGGTCAAAGTATGTGCCCTATGAGCTATCAGGCTGCCAAACCCATAGGCTGTGGAAAAGAGCTTTGAGAGGCTGCAGAGTAGAACCATACGTGTGATGACTGTAGTTACAGGCAGAGGTAGAACCACGAAGTTGGAGATTGCTAGTAACTCAAAGATTCAAGGTAAAAAAGCACCCACATGAAAAAATTACAAAATCTGAAAGAGAAAAAAAAATTAAAAAATATACATATATATTCCAGCCTTTTCATACCATTAGATTTGGTGGATGCTGACAATCTATTAGATTGCTACAGGTAGATGCTACAGATCTATTTCTGGAAGCAGTGGAGGCTAACCCTTCTTCTCTTGACTCATACTTGCCTGGATAGCATCTTTTGATGTCCTAATATGACACCAAAAGCTCTTAACAGGGGGGTGAGCATTCCAATTACTACCATAGTTATTTAACTAAATCCTAGAAATTTTGTGTTTCCTGGCCAGAAATAACTTCTCTGTTCTATTAATCCTACTTTAGAGACTCTTCTATAGATGCCTGAACAAAATGATCCAGAGAGAGATGGTAACCTAGTTAGTGAATATACTATCTACAGAAATGTATAAGACAGATCCTCTCATTAAGCATGGTTGGAGTTATTTGGCAGTTGCAGTCCAAAGCTTGTCAGACAGAACTTCAAAGAGTAAGAGGAATGGAAAAAAAATGCAAAGAACAATGAAATGCCACAGTAGTTCTCTCAATGAGATGTGTTGTTTTCAGCCTGACCTCCAGTTAGATAATTGACATTTGAAATTGCTTCTCTGTAAACCATCTGGGATGGTGCTTCTGAGAGGCTCATGGCTGTGTCAGAGATGCAAAGCACATTGCTGTTAGAAAGCAAAACAGTTTGTATGAAGCTCTTGCAGACTAAGAAATAATATAGGCAGTACATATTGAATAACTGTGGTACAAACATTTAGTTCACTAGACTGTAAGGACACCAGATCAACAAGTTTGTTCCCAACAACTTGACTGAATATGGAAACTTTTCAATAACTTATTAAATGTGATGTTGAATGTTCATAATATCAGAGGTGTCCAAACCTTTCTAAAAAATCCACAGTTGATTTCCTTTGGAAAACATCAACTCACCATTTTTCAGTTTGGAAGATTTGTAATGCAATATTTGTAAAGCATGAGTATTTATTTACTTTCATACATTTTAACATTTGTTTCCTATGCTACCTTCTGGAAATTCTTGTGTTATGTTTCACTGGTAAGAGATACTTGTGTTGGCTTGTCTAACAAATGCATTTCACTTTATTCTCAGCACTTTCTGGCCATCCATTTTTCTAGTGCTAGGTAGTCCTTCAGAGCCAATATTCTCTGTCAGCATTCTGCCATTTTCAATAATCTGGCTATACTTTAAATCTGTTGCTGTTACATACTGATTCCTCCATCTTAATTATTAATAAGATCAAGAAGAGTGGGTGATTTTATTAGAAAGCCATAAAGGTCACAATATACTGTACACATGTACATAGGTGTATTGCTGTTTTATTAAAATAGAAAATCCCAAATGTGTTGTTTTTTGTTTGTGTTTTGATGTTGTTGTTTGTTTGTTTTTAATTGCCTTGCTAAGCGTCAGTGAGTAGCAACATAAGCAGCAACTCTTTTGCAGTGCAGCATACCCAATGCTTTTTGGAAACAACTAGTGTACATGAATGGCATGAATATCAAAACTTGGAACCGCTTTACTAACCTGTTTGACTCCTACCACTTCTTTTTTTTGCGTTGACTTAAGCTATTAGCAGCTAAATGTTTATCCTATATTTTGTCGGTGACAACTCATGTATTTTGTTAGATTTTCATCAGGGTAAGAGGCTGTGCAATAAAAAATAGTAAGTAATGAATGCTGCTAAAATACTTGTAAGAACATTTATCCAATATTGATGACTGATGTATTTATAGTTATTGTATGTCATCATTTAGATACTTTACTACTGTAAAATGTGTTTACCAGTATTTTTTATAATTTGAAGAACATTTGTAATTAACAAGGTCAGATGTGATATGGATCCTCTAACCTGATACTTGACTCATTTTAGGGAGAAAAAAACGAGACCACTGGTATTATCAAGATTGGTATTCTTTCTATATTATGAATGATTTAATTTATGATTTCATTGCTTTATGAACTGCTCTTCAGAAACAGCAGGAATGGCTAACTTAGTAGCTGATTCAATTATTTCAGCAGAAAGAAAGAGAGAACGTGGGGATTATAGTAGAATGTTTTTAAAATTAAAATAAAACTTGATGACGCGTCTGTTCCAGGGACAAAGACAGACTGATAAACTCTATGCCCTTTTACTGTATTAGGTATTTTATGTTATCCAAGCAAGACTCTGTCTAATCTGATTTCCATTATTAAACAGCTGTCTTGACTTTATACCCAGGAGGGAATGTTAAAGTCAACAGATTTTTTAGGTATTCAGGATGTGGACTGGATGGAGCACAGAGGGAAATTTTCATTCCTTTTTGCATTAAATATACTATTTTTTCCCCTTTAGCATTTGGTCAGTATTCATTCATAACTGCAACTTTATTTTTCTGTAAGTCCTATGTCCAACAACTGTCCATCAATATAGATAATTTTTACTTTTTTTTTTTTTAATTTTATTTTGCTTCTGAAAAAGCTGCAAATTGTTTGCCATTGTTTCAAATTACTACTTCATTATTAGTAATGTTCTGGTCTATTCTAGGCACCACTGACAGTACTAAAACAGAAATTGGAGTTCAGAGGTTACCTTTTTTAGTGCAGATTGATTTTATGACATAAGAAATAGATCTTAAAAAAAAAACACTATACTTATTAATAGTGACATGCTTTTATTGCACTACAGAGTAAATTTTTACTGCTTCTAAAATAGATTGAAACAAAACTGATTTTCCATCCTGGAGAGGGAAATAATACATGGTCAATTATTATCTAAGATGTGTAACAGAAGGAAAATAATGGCCTATCAACTTAGTTCAGACTTCTCATGAATTATTTATTATTATTAGTGTGGACTAACTGGACTTAATCACCTAATGCTGGCCTAAGCTCAGCACAATTCATTTTGCTTCTGTTGTACTGTCTTATGTATGTGGCATAAATCAGATGCTCCACACCAAGACTTTGGAGAAATTCTTGTGCTTTGGAGAGTCTGTCATATCTCAATAAGCTAGATGTGTAAAGGGATGGGGGAGAAAAAAAAAAAAAAAAAAAAGCCTCCCTTACAGCATCCAGCTGCTCAGTTGTGAAATTTCTGCTGCATCATATACCAGGGAATGGACCCATCTCAGTGGCAGACACCTCAACTGTCTATTCCAAGAATCTCATTTTTACAGGAAGACAAAGAAAATGGAAAAGGTTATTTTTAATAAGTAATAATAACAATAATAATATAATGATATAACTAACAAAAAAATAATATAATAACACAATTAAAACTGCTTTATGCATGCTTAGTTTCTACCCCTCTGGGTCCTTAGGTCAGTGGCTTAATTCTGGTGTTGATGATGATGTCATGGTGAGTTGTCAGCACCTCAAGTCCTACATTGGGAGGAATGGGATGTTTATGTTAATGATCTCTTCTTCCCCATTCTGGGATCCACTTAGTGGATCACACTTCTGTGTGTTAGGACACTTTTACACCCTTCTATCTCCTCATGGCCCTGCAGCTCCATATTACATCTAAATTTAACATACATAGTGCCTTTTACATGTCAGTACAGTTCCTATTACTTTATTCTCTTTGCTGCCCCCAGTCGAGGTCAGCATTTCTTTATTTTTTTTTTTTTTTCCTTTTAGCTTTGTGTTCTCCTATCATCCCATATATGCGCTTCATTGCATTGCAACCTGGGCCTCCACTTGAAGGCCACTGTTATTATACCATGCCTGCACCTCCCTACATTTCATCATTAGGCTACAGTCATAAAACCATGGTGGTATCACATAAACAAGAGCAAATCAAATTACCCATAGATACCTGGCCAATTATAAAATTTCTGTTCCAGCAAAACCATGTAAACCAAAGCTGCACGCAATCAAAATACATTCGTACAGAGAAGTTGCAATGACCTTCAGTCCTGAGGCCTTCCTAGCAAGCTGTGAATGAATCTCATGGCCTCTTGCTAGCATTGGATTTACCACATTACAGGTCTATAGTGTAGTAAGAGAAGGCAAGAAAGCCTGGTGGTATACTCACTTGCCGAGGCCATCGGCTCCGGGGCAGACGCATTCTACAGCAGAGCGGGGGATCAAGACAGGCAGGGCTTTTTTTTTGGCATCGAGGCCACTCGAAGCAGCCGAGGGAGCTGCCAGGACCCGGCAGCCCTCGCGAGGGAGGCTGACGAGGCATAGGCGGAGCCAGCAACGCCCACTCCCCAGCCCTTGAAAAGCAGCCCCTAGGGAGCGTGGTGACCAGGAGCATGTCGACCAGGGCGTGGCGCGTCAGAAGGGTGGGGCACGGCAGTTTGCATGGCAGTGTGCGCAGGCAGGGTGAGCAGGGAGGGCCCCTCGCCACGCTTTTGCAGCAGTCTTTCCCTTCGGTACTTGTAACCTGCCTGCGAGGAACCTGGTCATGGTATCAACCAGGCAGAAAACCGTGGCCTCCGCATCTTTTGTGGCCTCTCCAGCCACAGTAACCGATGTGGCTACTTAGACGGAGGGCTCTGGGAAACACGCAGCCATCCAGGTCTTGGGCTATAGGGTGTGCCCGAGTCTTCTGTCAGTATCCGACAGCAGCAGTGAGGAGTATGCCTGTGGCAGGTGTGCCCAGATTGAAGAACTGCTCAGCCAGGTAGCGGAGCTTTGGGAGGAGGTGAGCAGGCTCAGGAGCATCAGGGAGTCAGAGAGGGAAATTGACTGGTGGAGGCGTACTCTACCCTCTCTGAGACAGACTCACAAGCCTGCCACAGCACAAACATCTCCTGCTACGCAGAAGACAAAAGTTCCCTCATCCCGCCAGGTAGCAGGGGGAGACCTAGGCCAAGGAGGGGAATGGAGGCAGGTTCCTGTTCGGGGTGGTAGGCGAGCCCTGTCCCTGCCCACCTCACCTTCCCATCTACCCTTATATAACAGATATGAGGGGTCTAGAACACGACAGTCAGAACAACGAAGTAGACGAAAGCCCATCCCAGCTGGAGAGGATGCCTAAGGCAAGGCAACCTACCCCCCGCATTGCTACATCAACTGTCAAAAAAGAAAGAAGGGTTATTGTCATGGGGGACTCCCTTTTGAAAGGGACAGAGGGCCCAATATGCCGACCGGACCCAACCCACAGGGAAGTCTGTTGCCTTCCTGGGGCTCGGGTGAGAGACTTTGCTAAGAAAGTCAAGTGCCTGGTACGGCTCACTGACTACTACCCGCTACTAGTCTTTCAGGCTGGTAATGACGAGGTAGCAACGAGAAGTCCGAGAGCGATCAAAAGGGACTTCAGGCCTTTGGGGCGACTACTTAAAGGATCAGGGGCACAGGTTGTGTTTGCCTCTGTCCTTGCGATAGGGGGGATCGATGTTGACAAGCAGACTCATCACATTAACATGTGGCTTCGGGACTGGTGCAACCAGCAGAATTTCGGGTTTTTCGATCACAGGAAGGTCTACGCGACACCGGGCCTGCTGGCACCAGATGGGATGCGCCTCTCCCAGAGAGGGGTGAGGATTTTTGCTTAGGAGTTGGCAGGGCTGATAGATAGGGCTTTAAACTAGAGTCGAAGGGGGAAGGGGATAAAACCAGGCACGCCGGTGATGAGCTAAGGGATGGTGTGCTAGAATCAGGGGGACTGTGTGCTAGTGAGGCCCTTCAGTCAGCTACACAAGGTGCTGCATGTGGGGAGGCGCATCTGAAGTGCTTCTAGACAAATGCACGCAGTATGAGGAATAAAATGGGTGAGCTAGAAGTCTTGGCCCAGTCCCGCAGCTATGACATCATCGGCATAAGCGAAACCTGGTGGGATGAGTCCTGTGGCTGGTGTGTTGCAATAGATGGTTACAGGTTCTTCAAGAGGGACAGGCAGGGTAGGCGGGGTGGCAATGTATGTGAAGCATGGGCTGGGCTGCGTGGAACTTCAGGTTGGCGATGGCAAAGTTGAGAGCCTCTGGGTAAGGATTAAGGGATGAACAAATAAAGGGGATGTCACTGGGGGAGTCTATTACAGACCACCCGGCCAGGACGACAACGCCGATGAATTATTCTTTGCAGAACTAAGAGATGCCTCGAGATCAACTCCGCTTGTCCTAATGGGGGATTTCAACTTGCCAGACATCAACTGGGATCACCACACGGCTGACACGAGCAAGTCCAGGAGGTTCATAAAGCACCTAGATGATAACTTCTTGGTGCAGGTACTAAGAGAGCCAACTAGGAAAGGTGCCCTCCTAGATCTGTTGCTGGAGAACAGAAAGGGTCTTGTGGGAGACTTGGCAATTGGCGGCCGTCTCAGTCATAGTGACCATGAAGTGGTTGAGTTTAGAATTTATGGTGACAGAAGGAAAACTGTCACCAAAACTTCAGCCCTGGATATGGGGAAAGCAGACTTCAGGCTGCTCAGGGAACTAGTCAGCAAGGTCCCCTGGGAAACTGCTTTTGAAGGCATTGGCGTCCATCAGTGCTGGTCAATCTTTAAGCACTGCCTGCTAAAAGCACAAGATCAGGTGATTCCAAAATATCGGAAGTCAGGCAAGCGGGGCAGAAGGCCGGTCTGGCTGACCAGGGATCTTCTACTGGAGCTTAGCCATAAAAAAAAGTGTACGGCTGCTGGAAGGACGGTCAGGCGACGAGGAAGGAATACAGGGATGCTGTTCGTATTTGTAGGGAGAAAATTTGTGTGGCCAAAGCCCAACTAGAGTTGAAGCTGGCCGTGTCTGTGGGAGACAATAAAAAAGTTTTTTTTAGATATGTGAACAGAAAAAGGAGAACCAAAGAAAACATAGGTCCACTACTAGATGGGGAGGGTCTCCTCACAGACAATGACATAGGCAAAGCAACAACGTTTAATGCCTTCTTCGCCTCTGTCTTCAACACTGATGATGGGCTTCAGGACCCAGGGTACCCTGTGCCGGAGGACCATGACGGTGGGAATGACAAACTCCCAACCGACCCTGAACGTGTGCGGGATTTGCTGCTCCACCTGGATCCATACAAGTCCATGGATCCGGATGGGATTCATCCCAGGGTGCTTAAAGAGCTGGCTGACATCATCGTGGGACCTCTCTCAATTATTTTTCAATGATCTTGGGAATCTGGGGAGGTCCCATTGGACTGGAAGCTGGCAAATGTTGTACCAATTTTCAAGAAGGGTAAGAAAGAAGACCCTAGCAATTACAGGCCTGTCAGTCTCACATCAGTGCCTGGTAAAATTATGGAGAGGATGAGCCTTGAAGTTATTGAAGCGCACCTGGGGGACAATGCAGTCATTGGTCCCAGCCAACATGGGTTCATGAGGGGTAGGTCCTGCCTAACAAATTTGATTTCTTTTTATGATAAGATCACCCATCTAGTCGATCAAGGGAAAACAGCTGATGTGATCTTTTTGGACTTCAGCAAAGCTTTTGACACGGTTTCCCATAGGATCCTACTGGACAACATGTCCAGCATACAGCTAAACAAAAACATCATACGATGGGTGAGCAATTGGCTGACAGGCAGGGCTTAAAGGGTTGTGGTAAATGGGGCCACATCCGGCTGGCGGATGGTCACTAGTGGGGTCCCTCAAGGCTCCATTTTAGGGCCAGTCCTCTTCAATGTTTTTATAAATGATTTGGATGTAGGACTAGAAGGTGTTTTGAGCAAATTTGCCGACGACACCAAACTTGGAGGAGTTGTGGACTTGGATGAGGGTGGAAAGGCCTTGCAGAGAGACAGATTGGAGAGCTGGGCGATCACCAACCACATGAAGTTTAACAAAAGCAAGTGGCGGGTCCTGCACCTGGGACGGGGCAACCCAGGCTATACGTACAGACTGGGCGACGAGACGCTGGAGAGCAGCCCCGCAGAGGGGGATCTGGGGGTTGTGGTTGTGGGGTTGTGGTTGACAGCAAGTTGAATATGAGCCAGCAGTGTGCCCTGGCAGCCAGGAGAGCCAACCGTGTCCTGGGGTGCATCAAGCACGGCATTGCTAGTCGGTCAAGGGAAGTGATTGTCCCCCTCTACTCTGCGCTGGTGCGGCCTCACCTCGAGTACTGTGTGCAGTTCTGGGCGTCACAGTACAAAAAGGACATTAAACTGTTGGAGAGTGTCCAGAGGAGGGCGACGAAGATGGTGAAGGGCCTAGAGGGGAAGACATATGAGGAGCGGCTGAGGTCACTGGGCCTGTTCAGCCTGGAGAAGAGGAGGCTGAGGGGGGACCTCATCGCAGTCTACAACTTCCTCGCAAGGGGGAGTGGAGAGGCAGGTGACCTATTGTCCGTTATCACCAGTGATAGGACCCGTGGGAATGGTGTTAAGCTGAGGCAGGGGAAGTTTAGGCTGGACATCAGGAAGAGGTTCTTCACCGAGAGGGTGGTTGCACACTGGAACAGGCTCCCCAGGGAAGTAGTCACTGCACCAAGCCTGTCTGAATTTAAGAAGCGATTGGACTATGCACTTAGTCACATGGTCTAAACTTTTGGGCAGACCTGTGCGGTGCCAGGAGTTGGACTTGATGATCCTTATGGGTCCCTTCCAACTCAGGATATTCTATGTTTCTATGATATATATAAACCCTATGAGATTTCACCTAAGGAAGGGATTCTTATAAGAGGCTTAGTAGTGTGAAGTAACTTTGAAAGGTAATATTTGCTTGTGTTAAAACAACATACCACAGCTCCAGATCACTTCTATTTCAAACCAAATCCAGCACCAGAGCTCAGGTAACAAGCCACATTGATCAGAGGACAATGAGGTTGCCAGTCCCTTTATTACTCCAGTGAGCACATGCCAACTAATCCAAGTGGTCGAAACACCATTAGCCATTAAATGGAGCTCATGGGAGAAACAGAGGGCAGATTTACTCTCCTATGCATATCTGAAAGCAAGTGCATCTTCTGCATTGTTTTTCAGTCTTGCAGATATGCCTTCCCTGAGGGGCATATTCTCATGCTGCACATCTAATTCTATTTAATATCACAGTCTTGAGGAGTTGCCACAGAACAGAAATGCAAAAAAGCCTCCTTCTTGCACATTCTTATTCTGACACTAGTAATCCAAGTACAAACGTAGAATAAATATCTACTTGATAAATAAGTATTGAGTTAACTAATAGTTAGACTTTTCTAGTAGGTGGTTCAAGGAGAAAAGCAGAAAAGTACTTTTTCCACATGCCGATAATGAGATGTCAAAGAATTTGGTAGCTCTGAGAAGGGCATATCTTTCCTCCCTTTGCCTGGGAAGAAGAAGTAGCTTATTTCACACTTCCAGGCTCTTTCTCACGCTGCACCTGCATGCTCAGAGTGTAACTTTTGCCAGCAAGAAAGAGAGATAGGAGAGGAGTTTTAGCCCTATCTTGCATTACTTCACTCTTTTGCTTACAGGAAATATCACATTTCTGTGAAGTGCCATCTTTCACTTTACTGACTGAAGTAACAAGGAGAGATTTTTACCCCCAAATCACTCAGCATCCAAGGACAAACTAGTCCCAGGTGCCATAAAACTAGGAAATCATATGAAGTAGCATCTGGCAATAACTTTCCAAATAGAGAGATTATTTGTGTCTACCGAATCTTAGTGTTTCTTGGAATGCAGTGTTTATCTTCAAATGAATAAAGCTACATGAATCTTTTCATAGTAATGTACGGTAAGCCGGTAAGCAGTTATTTTTCTACGTAAGCATTTAGCTTATGACTTCCAGCTGCTTATTTCTTTACAGCATTAATAATGTATCAGGCTTTTATTTATGGTTCAGCATGCAGCTTTTAGCAGTTGATAAACAGCTATTAATAATATTTAAGAACAGACAACCATGTAATACACACATTAGTCTGTGCCAGAGAAAAGGTGGAAATGCCACACAAGGAAAGGGTGGTTTTGTGATAAATGGCTCAGAAAGATTGCTTGCAGTCAAAAAGTGAGCCTGATTCTGATTTTACAGAGGTGAGATTCAGAATTAACCGCACTGGAATTACATCACTATCATCCTCATGAAATAAGGACCACAGAAATAAATGCAACTACATAGACATATAAAATCTTAGCATCTAGCAGTGTTACAAATTTAAACCAAGATTAAGACAAGCTCGTAATGCTACAGCCTCAAAACACTTTTTCTGTCATACCTAAAGGGATTTACATCCTATGCCCAATATTTTATGGCTCATCAAACTATAGCATTTTACCAATATTTTCTTTAAAATGAGTTCAAACAAAAATGATAGGCATTCTGCAAGATATGCAGGTAGAATAAATTTGACCATGTACTCAAATTCTAAAGATCATATCCAGAAAAGGCAAAAGTTCTTGATTTGGTGAGATAAGAAAGTTGTTTTCATATGTACATGCATATATATCCCTCTATTTAGGTTATATTCTTGTTTTTGTACCTTGATGGCAATGGGAACCATGTGAAGTTAAAACAAATGGGATAAGGACATTAAAGAATCTCTGAATCTCTTATTAATTTGGTGGCCAGGATTTTCATTGTAAATTCTTAGTGCTCTAGGGAAAAAAAAAATACAAACAACAACAACAACAAACATAACCAAACCTTGAATCAGTGAAATAGTGTTTGAGATGCTTTGAGATAAAAGCAAAGAAAAAAGAAAAGATGGCTACTTGCAAGAAAGCTTTTTGTGTTATAAAGCGGCATTCAAATACATTGGAAATAAAAGAATGCAGTTTTTGCAACTTTCGATGCTTTCTTTCCAGTAGCTTCATACAAACTCTCTTTAGTTCCTTTTAAGCATTAACCCCTTTCTTTTAAGCCTCTCCCCGGTATGAAATGTTGGATCTGCTGATATCCATAGCAAAGCTCCCACTGACTTTAATGGATTAAGAATTCCATTGGCTTGAAATATTGTGAAGAATTAGATGCAGAAGAATGTCCCCCCCCCAAAAAAAAAAAAAAAAATTATCTGTCCTGCACTTTAGACAGAGTTGTGTTGATCTTTGAATGGTAGCCAGGGTATGGGGTATGAGGATACTGAGGAAAGAGCTGACAGAAACTGCTTACATCTCTCTTCCCCTCAGCCCCAGTGCAGGACTTCTGTCTGAAGTTGAATAACAACAAGGAAAAGAGGTAGCAAGAAATTAAGCCGAAGATAGAGAGATAGGAATGATTTCTTTAATCTTCCCACACCACCTTTGGAGTAAAGTCTCCTGCATCAAAGCAAATAGGAGAGAGGTGGGGAATAAAGAGGAGTCATTTTCCAAGCTGAGCATTGTCATACTTCCCATGAGAAGGGAGCAAAAATCACATGCTACAGTGATGGCAGACATTGCATCTGAGCTGCAATGACCTGTTTCCAGCACAGTTCTTCTTCCAGAAAATGCAGTCTCCTGAAAAAATGTACTTGAGCCAGAAATGATAATTTTTAATCTTTAATTAAAACATTCACTCCTACCAGGAAATATAAATAAGAAACAACAAGAGATTTGTAGAAATATAAACAAAAATATGCAATGATCATAATAATAATAATAACAGATAAGCCCAGACACAGAGCTGTTACAACAGAGAAAAAAGGCTGTATCAGGTCAGCAGATACTCCCGTATAGCCCTTTAATATACTGTGGGTAGCAGCTCAGTAAAACTTGAGAGGACCAGGCATCAAGAAATTACAAAAAAAAAAAATACAAACAAATTACAGAAAACAACATGACAAGACCAACAGTAGGAACCAACTTACTCTTCCAAGTAACATAAACATGGTATCACTACTGTATATCTGCCACAAACAGTAGCAAGATGTAGTGCACACAGTGGATCTCTGACTTGGCAGATAATCTTCCTGAACAGTAGACAGGCTCTTGGGACAGCTCTGATAATGCAACATTAATCTGTGGAGGTGATTAGGGTTGCTACGGCAAGTTTGCAGCTGTGATGGGAAAAGAAAAAGGTCTATTTTTTTGCCTGAAAGCATGTCAAGTGCTGTTTAGCACAATACTGCTTAGCACAATAATCCATCAAATGATCCCTGTGGTATTTACTAAATCTTCATTAAGTTGAACATGCAGAAGAGTTATGGAGCTTGTAAACAGGCATGTTAATTCAATGACACAGCACTGTTTCTATCGCAGAATCCTGTGAGATACATCAGTGCTGCATCTGATTAGAAGAGAAAAAGATGCAGAAGTGTCAGAAATTGAAAAGGTTCCTGATGAACAAGGAAAGAAACGAATTATTTTATCTAAACACTTGAACAATGTGGAAAAAAAAAACCAACATAGGTGGAAAAAAAATGTTACTCTCTCAAGTTTACTTATAGTACAGGAAAGATACCCTTGACAGGGTTTTCTTAGCTGGCTTAACAAGTTACTTCAGGGACCTGAATCTGAAACTGCACGACAGAAATCAGACCAGTATTAATATTCAAAGGAAGCATTATATCCTCACAAGGAAATTGAGAGTATTCACAGATGACCATGAAAGGAATGAATTCCATTACTTTTCTCAGCCACAATGATTTTATTTCAGCTGAAAATTATGAAGCATGCACTGCTATTGTTCTTGCCTTTCAGAATCAACTGCTTGGTAATTGTCAGACAATATGAGGATTTCAGAAAAATAAAAGGAGTGTTTTCAAAGAAGCACAATTGTAAATGCTTCATGGAACAATAAAAGTGCTATTACTGGTAAATATACCACCCAATCAGAGCCACACATATCTAACACAACACAAAAGACAGTCATTTAAAAACTGCAAAAGAGCAAGGACATTGAGTAGCCAGAAACAAAATTTTTCCTATAAGCAAAGACTGTGGTATCAGCTAGATTCTAATCAGGATTAGGCACACTGTCAGAGGTTCAAACAGTCAGGGGAAAAGTTAAGATTTTCACTAGCTTGTAGAAATTTCAGTAAGTACAAAAGTCATGAGAAAGACACAACAGTAAAGTTAGCTTAAATAAAGTGTTTGTAAGTGACTACAGAATTCTATTTAAATTAATGCTTAAATAGGAGGATTTCAACAAATAAAATTTTGTGACACTAGGCAAGTGTTTGAAATAGTAAAAAGATAGAACATAATAAATAAATAAATAAAAGATAGCTATGACATTAATTTTATTTCTGAGGACTTTTCCAAAGCTGTTTATAGTGACAACAAATAAGTTCCTTAAAGATCTTACATCTTCTACTAATTATGCCTTTTCAGTGCATAATAAGTTTCAGTGCAAATCAGTGCCAAGTGCAACAAACCACAGCCACTTTTAACAGGATGAAAATACCTCCTCCAATTTGTACATAAATGTAGTTCCATCTCTGAAGTTCTCATTTAGAGAAGACTTTATTTCCTAGATACAAGCTTCACCAACACACATAGTTTTATTTCATAAAAGATATGGACAAACATATATGTAATTTCATAAAAGAAGTCCAATTATAAGCTCCTGATAGGACTTTCTTGTATTATGTGTTCATCACACTAAGATGGCAGCTGAGGAATAAATGACAATGCAAAGAATGTGTTCTACATATTCTCATATCTAGTGCAGCCAAGGCCTCCCTCTGCTACAAAAATAATTATTATAAGGGAAAAATAGAAAACAAGTGTACAAGTTTATTTGTAAGGGACACAGCTAAAAATATGATTCAAGTCTTCCCTGATCTTGTAGAAAGCGTAGCTATCCCACATGTTACTTAGTAGGTGTCAGAATTCCTTAGCTGAAGGGCTTCTGAGTCCTAAAACCTTGTGAGACACCTTTCATTTTTCTGTAACCAGGAAGCCGACTTGTGCTTTGCGTTTTTGCCCTGCTGGGACATCCCCTACTATCTTCAACTTTTCCCCAGAGAAGTAAAGTGGGGCAATGTGTATGTTCCTTTTACTGTTTCATTCAGCCAGAGTGCAGTAGTAAAGACAGAGCCAGTGACCAGCCTGTAGCCAGGGTATAGAGGGAACTGGACTTCTCTTCTGGCCATATGGAAAACAGCACAGCAGCTGAGGCCTCATGAAGTGCAAGGTAAAACCAAATGAGTTATGAGCTCCTTTATTTTTGGCAATGGCATGAGAAAGAAAATTCTAATCTAGGTCTTAAGTAGCATTACATTTTCTGTAGTCCATGTTATTGACTCCACCGAGCACAAAAAAGATGCAAAATCAAGCATTATATCAGAACATCTCATCGAAAAATAAAATTTTCTAATACTTACTTACGAGTAGTAATTCCAACTAGGAATTAAAATTTAAAGAGGGGATGATAGTGAAGATGGAAATTTGAATAAATTCATATTGCTGGATAATTTCAAAGCACTTGCTGTGAAATCTGGTCCCACTGAGCAAGATGGAATGGTGGGTTCGGAACACAGCCATTCTGGATTACTGTGAGACATACTGACACCTACATGGGGGACGACAGCTTGTCATACTGAAAGTGCTAATGACTGCCACCAAGAGCGTCTGTACTTACAAGCAATCACAGACATCATTAAATCCAATGGGTGGGCCAACTACTTTTTTTTTCAGGGCCAATGGAAGGAGCAATTAAGCCCACAGAGAAGCACGTATGACATGTCAGCAGCTGTTACCAAAAAAAAAAAAAAAAAAAAGAGGGATAAAAGTAAGCTTGCTTCCCTCATCTCTGCTAAAACAGGGTCTATCTAGTGCCAGCTCCCTCTGGAGAAGGTATATGCAATATGTTGAAGGATGAGAACATGGACTGTCATTATAGGGAGTGATATTACTAACGCATGCTGAGAACAGCACATTTTCAGAAACTGTTTAAAGCAAGAGGAGAAAAACAGGATGGAAATGAATAGGTGGTGATCCCCAGGAGTAGATAAAAATGCAGTATCCCAGAGAGACCCCAAAGAAGACAGACTGTTTAATCCTTCAAGGTAATCCTGAACTTTCAAGGAATACATGACAACACCCTATATTTGTTATTCCAGTTCTGAAGGAGAAGGGAAACTGCTGCTTCTGTAATGCTGTGGTCTTAGACCCACATATTACTTGCAACCTGATCTTTTACATGTTTAGAAAATGTAAAAGTACTACAAGATTAATAAGTCATATCAGAAAGAGTATACTTACACTAAGAACACAAGTAAAACAAAAAGTGGTAAACTTAGGGTTAATTCTGTGCCCTTTGGCAATGTCTATTGCTGCTGTAGAGTCCCAGTGTCCTCAAAAGTGATTCAGTACTACTGCTCCACATGCTTAAGGAAGATATAGGATGCCTAATGGACTTTAGGCATCTATACTCCAGCTACAGTTTCAATAGGATCTATCTTTCTCTTCTAACGAACCACATGCAGACAAAGCAAGCACAATGTTGACATCATATACACTATGGCAATCCTACCAACATTTAGCTGGACTGACTCATGCCACTGAAAAGATACATGTGGAATAGGGGCTCCTTTGATGAAAATGGTGCTTGCATATTGATGTAAAAATGTCAAAAACAGACATCCTCAGACTTAATTTGGGGTTAGCAACAGGAAATGGAAAAAGAGTGACATATTTGGGGAAGTTGGATTATCTTACTGTTGTATTATTAGCCATCGAAAGGGATCACAAGGCACTAGGAATGAGGGGTGTCTTTAGTGCAGTGTAAGGATAAGTACAGAAACATGAGCAGGAGCTTAGTCAGACAGGGAGATAGGTCAGAGCACAGAGTGGCATTGCAGTTGGAATGGCAGGCAAAGGCTAGAGGAGAGCTAGCAAGCTCCTGAAGCCTCACCCCTATTCCTGCTGCCTGGCCCTATTCAGGCCCTATAAGGTTAAAAACACCTTTTCAGTGATTCATCAGTGAGCCTATATCACTAAGGATTGCCTCAGTGCAGAGGGTGACATCAACCTCCTCCAGACCAGCCTCATGCTACCATCTCTCTCAAGGCAGAAGTTAGTACCACCACAAGTCTGGGCTGACAGCAACCTTCTCAAAAACACATCTGAACTGTGAATTGGCAGGAGATGCACGTCTCTGGTGAAGACGTTGTACCTGATGATTGAGAGGCATTAATGTTTTTGTTATAACACACTGCCATGGTGTTGTGCTAGCTGCTTGCCCCTTCAAAGAGCTATTAGACTTCCTGGAATGGCTATGCCCCAGTCAGATGAAATGCATGCTCAATTTTATCACCACATTCCTCGGGAGGATGAGGAACCACAAGTGTGTGACACTAAGAGAGATACTTAAAGCAACATTATTCATAGAGTTGAATAAAAGTCAGATACTACTCCATTAGTTGCATATGTAATCTATCTTTAGGTCGACTGTTTACAGTCCTACGGTATGACCTGTACTTTTTCCTGCATTCCATATGGATAACTCTCAACTGTTATATTTTCTTATTTTTTCTTATTTTCTTACTTTGGCAAGGCATAAGCAAGTATACTGAAATTCAGAGAGTGATTCTCAGCACCTTTGGCCTCTTAATACCTAGTTGTAATTCAAATGGTCAATATTAAAGACCCTTGTTAACCACAAAAAGATAAGCGAGATATGATCCATATTAAAACTTGAACGTGATATTTCTACATCAGGAAATACTGCTGAAATTAGTTCAAAGCCTCAGACATAATAAAACTGGCATGCTTAAAGGATATGAAAATTCCTTTAAAATCATGGGAAAAAGAAAAAAAAATACATGCAAAAAATAGAAAAAAAAAACCTGTCTAGAGAACAAATGTAAAAAATACGTTTAAAAAGTATCATAAAAAGGGTGAAAAATGTGTTATTTTTAAATACACACAGCAATATATTTAATTTAAAGAGAAAGTAGCCTCAGATTGGCATGTGATTTCATACTTTCAAACTTTAAACTATGTTTAAAGTACAAGTAATCTTCTCTATAATAAAGAAAGTATCATAGGGTCATGGGGAGATGTAGTACATAGTACAAATCAATCAGTAGTGACAAGGGATCGAATTAATTATACATCTCTGTGGACCACATCTAGGAGGAAAAAAAAAAACAAAACACCTCTACTTCAATACAAAAAAAAAATAGCACTCCACTTTTGGCATGCAGTCCTTTTTAGCAAAATGAAAAACAAACAAACAAAACCCACTTATTTTTGCATCTAAGAAGTGTCAACATACCAAGTTGATACTACTATTTCTAGTATACGACATTTCTCATACTCTTCAGCAATAATCGTAATCTAAAGCAGATCTAATTTAAAAGGCACAACGGAATTTTAAAAATCTTAGCAAAAAGAGAATGAAAGGTCTAAGATTAAGATTTGTGAGTGCAAATGTTGATAAATAATACAACTTCAAGGACAGATTTCATGGGGAGATCCCCTGGATACTCACAGTCTATATATGTTAGGTCAGCTCCCAGATTGATCTCAGAGAAGTATAATTACCTTTCTTTCAAATGAAACCTAGGAGCAGTTAAAGAGAATGACAGCTTGGGGATTTTTTAGCTGCCACATGCATACAACTAAATAAGAAGGACCAATCTCACTGGCTACAGAGAGCTCCTATTGTTATTTCAGATGGTCTCTGGTGAAAGGACAGCCTCCCAGAGCCTTCCCCAAAAATTTAGAAATATGGGGATAGGAGAAGCTCTGCCTCTGTCTGACCCATGGCAGATAGGAAACAGGAGGAATTTGTTTCTCCTATGACAACATGGGAAAATGAAGGAAAACTGCCAGGATTCAGATACCATGGATGACCAGGACACACCACACAAGGTCCTTTTGTGATAAAATGTATGTGACCTTTTGCCAGGAGCACACTATGAAGCCTGGGGCTATACATGAAACACTGAGTCTGATTTTCTACTTGGGCAGGGTACAGGGAGAAGAAATATCCACACAGACTTCATTTTTGCCTTATTGTTGCCTCCTGGCCAAGCTCTTGCCTGTCCTTATCAGATGCCTGCACAGTACTTGCTGCCCTAAACAGGGCAAGAATTGGGTTCTATGAAGAGAGCAACCACCTCAGCCTTTCAGAGCTGCTGCAGTGGTAAGAGTCAATGGTGATAGTATTTGGATCACTGCCACAAGGAACTGTGTGACAGCCAACTCAATCTTCCCTGGAAGTACTCCTCCCTACTTCCAACACTGGACAAGGTTTCATGTCCAGGCATCAGACACCATGAAGTATTTCCCTCTTACACATCCTCCGCCCTAACTTCCATGCTGTCTCTGCAGGAGTGGGTTCTGCTTCTTGCTCACTGACCCCAACCCAGTCCTCAGGCATACCCTCACTTCTAACCCAACTAGGTGCTGCCACCCTTCCCAGTCTGCAGGCAGCCTATGACAGCTTGGTGGAATCTAGCTACGGCTGGCACACTGGGTACACCCTCTGAATGAAGAAGCTCTGGCAACCGTGACCATTCATCCAATGTGCGTGGTGCTGCCTGGTCCCAGCCTGTGAATATGGATTCTCCTATGATCCAAATTTACAAAGGGGATTGCATCATGACAAGCAGTCAAGACAGTCTCCCAGGCAGATGCCATCAGCCTGAACTGGACTGATTCTCTGGAAGCATTCCTTCGATTGTATTCTCTGGAAGCACTGCCCTGCCATTTGGTGCTCTATTACTGGTGTATTATGTCTCACTTGGCCTCATTCTGGACAGCAGAGATTCATGAGCAGATCAGTGTGATGCCAAAAGTGATGTGAGAGTTGAGGGAACAGGTAAAGAGAAAAACAAAATGTAAGCACAGTTAGTTTGTCACAGTAGCTGTGTGAGAAAACAAAGGCTGGTGAACTACAGTTTCACTTCCCTGACACACACCATGGATACTCTCTCCATGATCATACATGTGAGCCAGACAGCAAACATAGGTATCATGGGCTGCTGCCTGAGACAGATTCATTGGCAGTATGGGTATAACCAACATTGTATTAGATAATACAATGATCCATTTGTGAGCATATGTGAAAAATAGTGAACTCTTGACAGACAACTGAGGTTACAATGCAGTTCTTGGGCAGATCTACATCATGGGCCCATGCAGACTAAACAAAAGAGGTTTTGTTTGTTTGTTTTAAATGTAAAAAATGGGAGCAGACAACAGGCCGAAGAGGTACAAAATTCAGCAGTAATTCCTATGGGGAGGCCAAGTAAGAGCCTGTAGAGCAATGAGTTGGGCAAAATTGCTGAGTTTTCACTTCTAGAAAACTCTAAGTAATAAAGCCACTTGTTTGGTTCTCGTGACATGCAGTCCAGTAGACAGAATTTTAATTACTGAAAACTGTACCTAACATTTCTGGCTACTGTTGCTATTTTTTCTTTCTAAAGAAAATCATGCAAAATTTGCTAACAGACTGAAAAATACTTTCACATCTCACAGAATCAAAGAGTCACAGGATGGTTTAGGTTGAAAGGGACCCCGGAGGTCATCTTGTCCAACCCTTCTGCTCAAACAACGTCACTTAGAGAAGATTGCAGAGGACCTTGTCCAGGAAAAAACAAAGCCATTACATATATTGTTGCTGCTCTTCTATGCAGCATCATAAACATTTGGTGCTTTATCTGAAGAAGAAAGTTAACAGTAAGGAATTTTAATTAATTATTAATATCTTTACACCTAGAAGAACAACAATACAGTGACTGGTGTCTAGAAAGCAAATGTTACAATTCAAGTTCTCAGATTTGCTTTGGAAGATCTGTAATCATGGCAGAATTGTGAACATGTGTCACCTAATATTTTATTTCATATTCTTTAGGAAAGGGGAAGTTCCTGAGCTAAAATACTAGTCTTAAAACACTTAAATCCAAAGAGTGGGGGAGGGGGGGGTGGAAAGAGGAAAGAAAAGAGAAGGTTGTGAAAGAATGGAATTAGATCAGGCAATAAATCCACATCTTGACAAAAGGCTCTTCTTTTGAACAGTATACAACACTGGATTTGAAATATACATCCTTGCCAAATACAACCACATCCAACTGTAAGCAATGATCTTGATCACTGATCAATGATCTGGAGACTAGACTGTACCCTTACACCACATTATCTACTGAAGTTTTAACTGAATTCTCAGTTACATCAAGGCATTCCTTTCAATGTAAGAAATTCTTGGGACATATTTTTCCATTTTAATCATTTGATCAAGACAAGGAACATAATCAAAATCCTATGTCTGAAAACCAACTGTCTATTTGTGAGTACAAATTCAGCCCATACAGGTAAAATAATCAACTTTAACACTATTCCAAAAAAAAACTGAAATTACCCTGTAAAACTAAATATGGATAAAAATCCATATTCACAACTTCTGATAAAGAAAGAAGTCTGGTTCACTAATTCAAAACAGGTAAACAAGAAGTTTTCAATGCTTGCAACTTTTTTTCTGTATGTTTCCAAAAGAGCTTGACAGAATAACTTAGTAAGGGATAAATTCTTATTTTGTTATTTAATACTAGACAATGCATTATAGGATTTACTCATCTATGACATTATGATGATCCAAAGACATCTAAAAGAATACTTAAAGAAACAGATAATATTGATAGGGAATCATTTTCTTCTGGCAGTGGTGGAGGAAGGAGGAAGGAAATCATTTAAGAGAAGCTGTTAAAATGCTCTATGTCTTATTAAAGTGTTTCCTTGTAAAGTCTTCAGTAGCACTGCAGTCTGGTAGTACTGTGGTATCTCCTTAAAATGGTAAGTGCTTATACATATAAAACTATGTTTTTTAACATATGCTTAATTTACCATCCTAGAACATCTTTCTGTTGCCACAACAGAAAGCAATTAAAATGTTGGTGTGCAAAGATGAAAGGCATAACTCTGTACAGCAGGAGTAACACTCTCCACTCCGTCTCTAAGTCAGTCACAGTGGGAACATTCCTTTCTGTATTTTGTTATGGGAAGAGAAGGAGAGGGAGAATTTGCCATTCATTACTTTTAAAAAATCTTTCAGAACACAATATGGTTGAGGAAATAAAGGTGTAGTTTAAAGGAGGTTATAAATGAGGACACATTTAAGAAGTTAAAGGTATCCTAAATGAAAACATTACAGAATATTCATTAGGGATCAAATGATGAATGAATGCCCCAGGAGCACACACAGACTTCTGAAAAACTCTGGAAATCAGTGATGGAAAAGAGATCCTAAGGGCATTTGCCTGCAAACATGATAGCCAAGCAGCCACAGAGTATCCAATACACACTTTCTGTGGTTTGCCTTGCTCTTCCAGAATGATGGGGATTGGAGAGATATATGATGGGTAAAGAGAGATAAAATCAGTTTGTCAGAGAGGGAGGCCTAGCATCATAAACTGTGGTGTGGAATTACATATTCCTTTAGAATACAGACACTCAAATGTCATCGTATGGAGTTATAAGGTAAAGTTTTTTAGTAAATAATGTTCTACTATAATATAATGTTGATAATTCTAGTTGTTTTCACAGTTTCAGAAATACATATTCAAGAGAAATTTAAATAAGTTGATACATATATATATGCAATACTTGTATTTACTTTAATGTTTAAGCAACTGTATCATTGTTAAAAAACAATACTATTATCATAATTTTTTTGCATATATATTAATTAATACTCTTAAATATTTTAGTGTTAAATACACATTTTTTATATTTAGGATTGGATTATTAATGAATAATGATCCTTGGAAACTCTTTAATACAAAATAACATTGAGAATACTTGAAGTTGAAATGTAGAAATTCTCATTTAATTAGACTGTTAATCGTGAAAATCCAAAGAATGAAATTGAAGATTCGATACTAAAGAAACAAACAACAAGAACAACAGTTACAAAACGTACAGACAGTTGCTGTTTTTGAATGTTGCAAGTGGAACTCAACAGCTGACAGACCTAGATTTCAAAGCAATTATCTTCACAATAGCTTTTGATTCATTCTCAAAAAAAAAAAAAAAATCAAAAAGAATTTAGAATGTGTGGGGGAAAAAAAAAAAAAGCTTATGAAATATGAATAAAAAAACTTTCAAGCAGTGGGAAAAAAAAAAGCAATTTCTGACCATCCTACATGATAAAAAATGTCACTTACAATCTCAAAACAATCGCAAACTTGTGCTGCAGAGTGGGGAAAGTCAGAATACCAGTGACTGGCCTCTTCAAAATGAATGAAAAACAAAAAAGATGCCTCACACATCTGTGTCAGTGACCCCACACTCCATATATTTTTCAGGTGTGATTTTAAGTGGTGTCTCCAAAGCCTGGTTCCATTGACCATTACATACGTAAAGATATTCAACAAGTCAGCTGTAACTTAGATATTAGTTTCTTTCTACTGTTACATACTAGTGCAAATCTCATTCTAACAAGTATCTTGACATTAAAAATAAATAAATAAATAAACAAACAAACAAACAAAACCACCAACTACTATAAAACAATTCAGGAAGCTACCAAGACATCTTAGTAGATGATCTTAGTTAAGATATTAGCAATTATTCCTGCCTGTTCCAGGTAAATATGGCTTTTTTTTTTCTCCTTTTTTTTTTTTCTTTTTTGTTTGTTTTATTTTTAAAAGCTTCTGCCAACATAGATATCTTCTGCTTTATATGCAAGGATCTTGGTGTTTAACTTGACTGATTACTCACTGCAGGGTAGATATCATCTGTAACACCTGTGATGGTAGCTTCATCCAAGGATCAAGAGGTCCCAAATAGATAACATTCTCAATTTGGAAACAAATCAAGAATTAATCAATTCCCAGAGAAAACAACAGGAGAAATGTAATTGTTCTTCCAAAGAAGATTTTTTTTTTTTCTGTGAAATTTCTGAAGGATTTGGGTCTATTATTATGAGTACTAACTAGGACAGCATATGCCTAATGAAGAGTTTTCTTGTCTTAAGCTCAGTGTTGTGAATTTGCTCATCTGGAATCTCAACAAATTTGTGTCAACATTTCTGATCTTACTGTGTGACAAACTTCTCAAATCAGAAGGTACAAACTCTACATTTTCAATATTAAATATTCATTTCAGATAAACTGAGAAATGAAGTAACAACACAGGTTACTTTTTTTTTAAATAATAGATCATAACAATTAGAGGTACAGCTGTTTCTCTATAATTCTCCCAGCCATTGTCTTGTTTATGTGTGGATTTTAAATTGAGTTTTCCATTAATATCTCATTTATATAAATTTTGCAAACATATAGACTTAATGAAACCAATTCAAAGCTTGTCTAGTTGTACTGCATTTAAAAATGGGATGAATAAAATCAACCATAGGCAAAAATCTAGCTTCTATTGCTTGCATTTCAACAGCTATTCAAGGTCAATGAAGTCTGTGAGAGTTTCTAGCAGTGACAATTTATGCAGGAGCAATAAGAAAATAGAATATGTAGCTAATATTTGCTTGTTGAATTTTGTCTGTGTTTTTTTTTTGTTTTGTTTTGTTTTGTTTTTTAGCATGGCACAGACAAGAGAGGCTGAACTCTAGTACCATTTGCATGGTCACTGGATTACCTATTTGTATTGTGACCATGGAACAACACGGACTTTACCCTAAAATCCCAGACCCCTATTCATGCTGACTTATATTGTGGATCCAAACTAGGTCATCACGTATGAGAAAGATTGCTTTTTTGGCTGCTTGCCACAGTAGTATGTACAGATACCCCAGTTTTATACTACAGAACAGAGGTTGTCTGTATCTTCACATACAGTCCAAGCTTAAGTCTAAGACCTGTCTGTTCCTGATTAGTTCTTCACAGCATCTCCACAACCTTTTCCATCTTCAAATTCACTGTACAAGAAAAACAACATCCAGTAGACTGAAGGGGCCCTCTGACCAATGTTTACCTGCAGTGAACATGCAAGAAATGAGTGACACAGGACATGAAGATGATACTCTTCTGGTTAAATATTTGGCTAGATTCAACAGAAAAGTAGCACTTGTTTTAAAGTACAAACTAAAAGCAATCTATGTTCATATCAAAGAAGAAAACTGTCTTTCAAGGACATATATGCCCAATTTTTGATTGGCAAAATGTATTTTACTTTCTAGTTAAGAGACCAGAATTGAGCTTTTGTTGGTCCATGATCATCGATCGGGTTCAAAATGTTTACCAAAGAAGATAGTGAGACAGGCAGTTTTAGAGAGACTGCTTCAGTCAAAGTCTCCACCTCCCCTGCTCTGCAGACATAACCAAGACAGGACTACTCAGGCCAGAGCAGCTGAACTCTGGCAAGCAAGAGGGAAGAACAGAGTACCCAGCGCAAGGACATTCTCCACTTATTTTCTTCAGTCAGTCCTGGCCGATAGTGGAAGCAAAAGTTCAAATTGTTTCGAGGGGGCCTGGGAAGTCTTTTTTTCCCCCTTCCCTTTGGAATGAGGCTTCCTGTGATTCTAAACCTTGAAAGTGTAGCTACAGATAGTCTAACACATGCTAGAATGAGACTATCAGCAGTGCTCTTCTCAGACCAGGGTTCCAAACTATATATGTTTAAACCTTCTTGAAATAAGATAAAGGGATAAGATCTGCAGGTGTTTCCTGAGTTGTGTTTCTACATTTATGTGCAGAATGAAGGAAGCTGAATAAAGGAGGACCTGAAAATCAGTACACTCCTCCACAGTATTTTTGTGCCCTGGGAGGAAAAAGTCTCGGGAATCTCCTTTAGCAGGGTGAGGAGGCAGAGTCATGGAACAGGCTGGAAAGACAGTGATACTCCAGTCCCACTCATAGCTCCTAAAACTCTTCACAGCTCTCCCAAATAGAATCATATTCTCTTCCATCTACTTGCTGCATCTACTTCAAGCTCTGTTTTGCACATATTGCTCAACTCTAGAGGAAAGTGTCTTATTTTTAACGACGTTCAGAAAAGAGTACTTGGCAAAGCTTTTCACACTGTCCCTGTACTGCACTTGCTGATCCATATACAGTATTCTTGAACTTAATATACTATTCTGCTTTTTGCTTTTTCCTTATTTTTAAAAATTTCCAAATGTATACAGTCTAAAACCATACACAAACAACACATGCAAAAGTTAACATCTAAAGCATGTCTCAACATTCCTCATTCTCCTCTATGTGAGGAACCATAATGTATTTTAATATACCAAAGAATGTCTGGGGGGGGGGGGAAAAAAAGGCATTTTTTTCCTTCTTTCTTGCCTCTGTATCAGAGATGTTCATTTTTACTCAGATTGGCAGTCAAGCAAGAAGACAAATCACCAAAGCTTTAACACAGAGTGATATTAACAGGGCTTCCAGGAAATCTTTTCAACAAGAACCAATGCCACATCATTAATAACTGAACAATGTTTTGCTTCATTAAAGTCATGACAGACAGTTGTTTAAGTGTAAACATTGGTTCCTGAATTTCATTTTTAAAAGCAGTTAATTTTAAGTGCTTATAAATCACTCATTCTGCCACAACAAATTCTTCAATAATTTTATTTAATACATTTTTTCCTAAAAGGCAATATGCAGTAAACTAAAACAATTTTAAATAAATGCTTAAAGATTTTCCCCTAAGTTAGTTCACCAAGGAACTGTTCCAAGAAAGTCTTAAGGAAAGCAGGCATGGCAAAAATGCTAACTGATTACAAAACCACTTTGAAGCAAGACCTTAAGGATAATCTATGACTGACCAAGTTAACTAAGTATGTGTCTACTTCAGTCTGCATGCTTTTCCTAAGAAGATATCTGTGTTTCTGAGCATCTGTGTTCCAAAGTAGCTTTCTGGTTTTGCTCAGTGGCAGATATTACAGGATCTTTTCCTTAAAAACACACACACAGTGGTTCAGGTTAGGGACACATAGTTAGGTAGCAGCTTCAAGTAATGGGACAGGGCTATTCATGGAAAGATGTGGTTAAAAGCAACAAGACGTTTTAAGTCTTCCTGTCTACAACTGATTCAATTAAAAGGCAGGTATTTACTATGAAAACATCCAAGGATGTCTCACATGGATGGACTATACACATATGGCACACTCAAATAATATCTAGAAAAGCATGCTACAAAGCCATATAATACCTTCCAGGTCTCTGAAAGTGGGTCAGGTGGTGCCAATGCACATGGAAGACATCAGTGACTTGCCGAGTGGTGCCATGCCCACCAGCTTGTGTGAAACAGATGTAGCTCTGGCTCTGCAGGAATCAGAGGCTTCCTGAGAAGTGTGAGAAAAAGATAGGACAGGGGAAAAAAATGGACTGTGTTCCTGATTAGTATTCTGATTATTTGGTGGTGGCAGAGATGAGACTGAACACATAACCAAATACCAACTGCCTTGTGCTCATGAACACTTTTATTGCACAATTAGTTTCAAATTCCGTATTGCCCATGAGTTAGCCTGTTGTCCCAAGGACTCAGAAACTACATTACTAACAAACAGAAGTAAAACTGATGACCTGACAAAGGCATCTGGCTATACCATATAGCATGCAGGATACAGTTGTAGTTATACACCTAGGAATTGTTCTGCATAAGTGTACCTTCCACCATATCCTCTTGATATCTGTGAGGCTGTGCTGTAAACTAGACCAGAAAACCTTGCTGACTAAAAGTAGCCCCCAAACAGTCATTCTTCTGGCAGAATAATTTTTGACCTCTTCCTTGGAACAGTGATGTGAAATACACATTCACTTTACAAAAGATAAGACACTTGGGGAATGGAGGAGACATACATTCACACTCCTACAAACAATATTAAGCTTGCCTGGATACTGGAGAAGGAAATATTCTATCAGACAGCACTCAACTGTCACAGCTTTTGCAGATTTCAGGTTTCACTGTTCTGTCTTGAACTGGTAAATACATCCCTGGTTTTTGGACTGACACATGGGGGTGGAATATTTAAAACATTTAGTGCAAGCTGCAATTTTCTGTTTCAGTTCATCTTTTGTTTTCTTGACAAAGAACAACCCAGGATTGCTGCAACATCGTCCTATTACCACTCCTATTCTTTTAAAGAAAAGTGTCAGAATGCCTAGATTTCATGTTTTCAGACATTCAGTGATAATTTTTCAGAGGGTCTTTCATTGTATCTTCCAGCTAAGGAAATGACATTTCAGTAGTGTACGAATGAGGACCAAAGCTGGTGTACTATCTTGTTAATCAGATGCCTATCATATGTGGATGAAAACTCTTTTATTTTTTTGTGTTTTCATCTTGTTAGCAGATTATGTCCTGCAATCATTCACACAATTTCAAATTCCTCAGGCTTCTGAGGAATAGCATCCTTGATTGTTCTATGTTTAGAATGAGATATTTTAGAATGAGATATGGCGAGACAGAAAGCAACTTCTGAGACATTAATCCTCAGACCATTATCTCAAAATTTGGACTGTAGCATAACACTGACATTTGACAGGTTTCTTTTTAAGCTCACCTAGTTCTGTATAAAGCCAGTTGTCATCTGTTCACTAATCTGCTTCCTACACAGCATGCATGTTTATGCATAGACACAATTCACAAGACACTTTAGAATGAGCTCCCCTTAAAATAAATAAATAAATATTTCAAGCAAAAAGAAAACAGCAGAAGTGAGAATGGTACTCAGTTACATACTGACTAAATACAAAATGGGCTGTGAGGAGATAAGCAAGCAATGAAGTTCAAAGGTAAGGCCTTACAGAAAAAGGTCAAGAGGAAATACCAAGAGAACTGCATACAGCACAGCTACACTTAATGACTAAAAATGAAGACTATCCAGAGTGTTCTATAAACAGTTGTTTGACAAAATAGCATGAAACCTATAATATGAAAGAACTTTCTGCAAACTAAGCTTACTGTGAATGTTGAATAGCCAGCAAATTTAATCCAGCAGAAAGAACAAGAGTAGAAAGTCAACAGAATATAATGAACAGAAAAACAAACACCTTCACAAAATCACTAATGCTTTCCTATGAAGTTTCCTAATGATTTGAGCAGTATGTAAAACTAAATACATAATAACAAATACTGTAATTGTTCCTGCTGTGGTTGCAATGTGTCACATTAAGAATGGGGATGTATTTGTAGAACCCCTTCACAATGTTCTGGTGTTAACATACATTAAAAACTTTGTTAAATGTATAAACATTCACATGATTTAATGTTCTCAGACTAATTCCAAAAGACTCATTGCTTCTCTAGGTCTGCAGCCACATCTAACTCAACTGATGTTTCTGCTACTTCTGTGGGAGATGGCTACAATTCACTTCAAAGAAAGACTATTGTCTTGAGTAAGAAATACTGTGCCACAGTGAAACTTTCATGCATAACAAATGGATGTGGTTAGGTATGCTGTATTGGTGCAGCACAAGAATAGGTGTACAGGTGTATAACAGATAAGAAACCACAGAGAATTATTAACAGCCCCTCTTGATTCATGGATTTATTTTTATTTTTTATTTAAATGTGTGATAAAAAAATAATTTGTGTTATGTAACAGCTATTTTATGGAAAAACCTTGATGGTCTTCAACTGAAAGATGAACTTTGTTTATTTTTGAAATCTAATCAGCTTTCAAAGAATGCCCATCAAAATGGTGTTCAGCTGTAACAAGACACATCTCAAAAATTGCACTCACCAAATGTTTTGTTTCAATATCTCAGTGCTAGTAGACTATTATTAAAGAGTAAAACCAATCAACTCTTGCAGAAACTACCCCAGCAGACATGGCTGGAAAGCAGCTATGTGCAATGTCTCCCATCTTGATAGTTTAAGAGAATAACCTGGTCCAACTTTAAACTGTAGGACAAATTAAAGTTTTTTATTTCATAAGCTTTCATAATTAGTTTTAGCTATAAAGATATTTTCACTCAATAAATGGCCATAGTGAACAGTTATTTGCCAAGTTTGAAGTAGATTAAGCTATCTTGAAGTAGAGATCAATTCAATTAATCTGACTAATCAGTTAGTCCTTTGTAACATTTTCTCAAAGCAATTTGGTTGTCCAAAATTACAGAATTACAGATATTTGATCAAGTAGAAAGGCATAATTGGCTGGGCTAGCACTACTGTGGTTCACAGATCACAGTCATCTATCCTTTTCGTAAAACATTTCATCACTTAAAATATACAGCACTTCATGCTTATTTAGCTCATTTGATTTCATGACTTCTTGAGTTCAGGGCTTAATGAAAGATACATTAGCTTTCTTTATGGCACTCTTTTTATATCTAGACAGGGGAGGAGATCCTGTACTACTGATGAACAGAGCAGATAACAGGGCAGCAGGAGACAATTTTAAATTTGGACCTGTCAAATTTGTGGGGCCGAAGACAAGACCAGTAGTTCCAACAGCTCTGTCTTTTCTTACATTTGATGACTTCATCTGACTGCCTCACAGAGAAGACAGCAAACCTCCCTAGCAGAAATTAGGGAACTCTCTTCTATAATTTTGGATATTTCAAGTTACCATGGCATATGAAATACATGGAATAGACACTAATACTGTAAACAGCTCCTACAGACATCAACAATTAATTTTTCAGACAGCTGTTAGTACAGCTCCACTTTTGTTATCACATCTACTATGTTCGTCCTGCACTCTTATCTATTAGCTTTGATGAAGGCTTCCCGTACACAGTTTGTCTGAAGTGTCAAGGTTCGGATCTTATTTTATGCTCTGATTTTGAGGAAAACAAAAATAATTTGACAAAAGAGAAATACTGTGTAGCTCCTCCCAAATTCATTAGATGTTTATTTGAATATGTATAATTATTGCTATGTCAAAAATGGCTACAATAAATTAAATTTCCCGTCCCATATCTGTAGGATCTTTTGTTTAAGATTTACATACTATTCTTTTATAAGTCCATCCCTCACAGAAACGCTCTCATTTTCTACAAGTGAGGATGCATTGCTTGTCAAAACAAGACAAATGCTTCCATGAGCAGAAGTCACTTTACTGGAAACTATCAATGCATAACAACAAATTTGAGTTGTAAGATTTTGCAACTTTCACATCTCATGAGCAACATGACAGAAATCAGAATTACAGACAACCACTTCACTCTTATAACAGAACTCATGTGAACTGAAATGGTTTTTAATCAAACAGGCATGTAGGCTGCAAATATTCACTGAACAATGACTATTTCAATACCTCATTTACTTCTGTTAAACCCTGTTTTTGCATTTAAATAGTTATGAGTTTCCTATAATATTGGCCATATGTTAAACTAATCATTACCATTGTTTTATTTTATAAAAGCATATTTAATTTCAGTAAAGTTATGGCCTTAAACTTTCCTGCTGATTTTAGTTTTGCATGTGTAGTTAATCTGAGAAAGAAGTCTATCTATAAAGATTTTCTATTGGATTGACTTGTGTATGAATTTCAGGGAACTGAATTTTACGTTACATGGACTGACAGGTTTTTGTCTTTTCAATCTTCATTTGCAGTCCAGAGCAATGATTCAAAAACAAAGGCTCTTTCTCCCAAGCCCTTCTAACTAGTAGAAGGATAAAAAAGTAATTATAGTCACTTAGTCTCAATTAAAATATTGTTTTAAAATAATTAAAAAGCAAAATAATATGGTTTGAAATACATCAGATTTTATGAAAACTTTCCTAGCATTGTAATAAACACATCTTTTGACAAATTAGGCTGAGTACACTCTTAAGAGGAAGGCACTGCTCCAACATTACTTTTTGACAAAGATGCAGAAAGAACTGTAGGTGCAGGGGTAATCTATTAAGACTAAAATGGCAACTCTAGCCATTAGAGCTTCAAGTTCATTGATATAATCTATATTGCCTACTCTAGACTTAGCATTATCCCCTAGAATATATGCCTGGTAAGAATTTCTTTCAGTAACAACAATAAAAATAAGGCAAATTCGTTTCATTAAAGTAATATCATTTGGTCATGAGAAGACTGCACCAGTAGATTCCTTTCAGTTACCCAAGATTTCCGCTCCTGTAGAGGGCAAGTTCTGTGTACAAAAGGCAGAAGACAAAGAAGAGGTACCTTTTTAAAAGTATTCTATATAGGCAGATGACTATTGAATTTAAACCCTCATGGATAGTAAGGGCCGTAAAATTTAGGCAGGCTTTGAAGAAACTGGGAGCAGAATGATTGACCTGGAAACAGACATGTACAAAAGAGTGAAATTAGGAACTCTAACACAATAAAATTAAATTGCTTGGGTCAGGAGGGGGAGGAGAGAGAGACCATGCAGAAAAATCAAGGGATAATAAAAGCTGTGAAATAAGACAGAATATGTGAATAAAGGATTTCCCTGAAGATGTAGAAAGACTATAATAGTTTCTAAAGCATTATTTTAGAATGTTCTAAAGTGGGAAAGAATTAGAAATAACTAATAAGAGATCCCACCACATCTCATTTCCTTTCCTAACATAAGACCACCAAAGGACATGACATGAAACCTACCCTTCAAACAACAATAACAAAACAGATTGAAAAGAGATGAGTACTATCTGTAATAAGTCAAAAAGAACCTTTGTTTCAAGTTAAGTAGTATCAGAAGCTAACTTCAAAGAAAGGTAGTATGACTGAAATTTCAGCCTACTGGAGGGCAGACTGTAGAATATTGATTTGTTAAATCCCTTATAATCTTAAATCTAGTAGCTGGAAAATCCTTCTGAAAGTCAGGAGGATTCAGAATCAGAGCATGAGACAATTTTAAGCTTTTCAGTGTCAGTCAAAGTTGGAACAATGTAAATCAGTTGTGCAGGTCATACTCATGGCCATATAGTAATAACTGGAGGGAATGAATGAACATAGGAGAAGACATCACTCCCACTGGTCAGAATAATAAAGATGTTATACTGTGGTGACAAGTCAGATGCAGATACATGTAACAAAGACACCTCAGTAAGAAATATTGTGGGACCACTGCTCAGGTACCAGTTTTATGGTATAGAAGGATCAGCAGCTTTCCCCCAGTGGCCCTTACAGCGGGCATCACATGAAAACCTACTTCATCCATATCAGTCTGATGCTTTTTGTCCCACTACTACATATCTCTGAAGCAAAATCCCAGCACTTCATCATGAAGACTAGGACACATCTAAATTCAAAGGAAACTACAAAAAACATCTGCTTTTCTATATGAAACAATATCTTGACCATCCTTGACACAGAAAGGAAGAGCTAGATTGCATGAAAACATCTGTGTCCATAAAGAGATGATGAATACACAAGGCTGAGGATGCAAAGAATATCTGTTTAATGTAAAGCACTTAAAGCCCTGTGCACAAGATAAGATGATGAACTTCATTCTGGCCTAGCCTGTGCCCACTGTAAATATGAATGTCGGAAGTGTGTGGGCATTTATTAATCAATCTGGAGTGCAGCCTGCAAAGAAACTGGTTTTAGGGCATAACGTATTCATGACATAGGTGCACTGGTGAAGCAATTAGATACAATACTAAAAAGATATATCCTGAGGAGTGTTCAGAGAGGTAGGAATAATCAGTTGGAAAAAAAAAAAAAAAAAAAAAAAGAAAAAGAAAAGCATCCTGAAAGGTAAGGAAACTGAGGAACCTTCCATTTTAGCAATTCTTAGCAGTATTGCAGGGGTTACATAATAACAAATATAGAATTGAAAAAAAAAATAATAATAATTAAAAAATTGTGAAGACTGCCTGACTGACTATAACTGATAGCAATGGCAAAGCTGTTTTCCAACTGTGTATGAAGGTTCATACACAGAAAAATACCTAGTTGCACTGACATATTACTTCAGATTTAAGAGTATAGATCTGTTCACACTTATATCCCGAAACACTGATGCTACAATGTAGTATTACTTAAATATTAAAGGAAAATACATTTATTGCTTGTGTTTGATCCAGCACTCTACCCTTGAGTCTTGGTTACAATTTAGATATAATAATGCTTAGGCAACAGATTCAAGCCATTAATATCTATCTTTATTGAGAATAAACACTTACTGGAGCCACATGGGAACACAGTCTTTTCTAAATCATAGAATAATTTATTGTAGGATTAAACCCTGAAGGTCATCTCATTTAAACTCCTGGTGATAGCAGGGCTTTTTGTGCTAATATATTGTATTAGCATTCATAATTTCATAATACAGTGTATGTTTTCAAATTCAGACTATTTTGTTTTGTTAGAAACTTCAGAAGAGAAAAATATGTTCTTTATTCTGATGTTTGCATAGCTGTTGCTGTTGTAATAAGGCTTAAATCCATGACTAGTTCTTCTAGATACTATAGCAATGCAAATAATAATGTTCTTCAAAGATAAATGAGCAGAGCATTCAACAGATAGTCTAGCACGCCAGTTAATGCTCTAGTTAATACTACTCTAAGCGTACCACTGGCTAACATCATAAAGGTATGCAGTAGAACTGATTTTTATCTCTTTAGGAAGAATAAAAGTTTACGTACAAGAAAACGAATACCGCAGAAGCACTACAGTAAATAGTAAAGATAAAGAAATTGATATTTCTATGCAGTCAAATGAAACTTAATCCTCAGGTTTATTTTCAAATAAGGTATGTAATGAAATAACAGATCAAAGTTCTGGGGATACATTTTGCATCACACTAAGCTAAAAAACATTTACTTGACTTTAGCAAGTGACATCTGCTTTTAGCAAGCTATCAAATGCTATCTCACAAGAAACCTTTCAACATAAATACTTTCAACATTGGCCAGAATGTAATTATTTATACTTCTGCTATTTGTACTTTCTTTTTCTTCTCTTAGTACCAGTAGTAGTACCACCTTTTGCCTGTTTATTTTGACAAAATCAATTAAAAAGCATATTGCTTTTCTGAAACTGGATATATAAATATTTTTCCTTAATTAATATTGGTTAAACCAGCCTCTAAAGAAGGAGCATGTTCTTTTGAAAACTTGCCCTTATCCGTGCGTACATTTCAAGCATGGAAGTACTGAAGGTACTGTATGAAAGGTTTATAAATATATATATTTTAAACCCTTTCTTCCCCCAGTGTTGCTGTTAACAACAACAGAAACAAGAGCTTTTGAAAACTGTTCTACTATAGCCTCTCCCCTGGACACTGATTGTGTTCATCTAATTTGTATAAGACTGACAAAAGGAGAACATGAGCCTTCTTAGACAGACTGCAGCTTGTGAAAGTAGAGCATTGTTGAACATCATTTATTAGCCACAGCAGAGAGGCACAATGAGTTTGTAAGAACATTCCCCACCCACCCACCCCAGCAGAGAAGTACACTCAACAGCCAATTAGAACAGTGAGAAACTCAAACTAAAAACACTGCTCCGCCTCGACCTCCCACCCCATACTTCTATGTCCTCCCCCCAAGCAGCATAGGGGAATGGGGGCTGCAGTCAGTCCATAATGCTTTGTCTCCACCGCTTCTTCACAGTCACTCTCTGCCCCTGTTCCATGTGGGGTCCCTCCCACGGGATGCCATCAGTCCCAAACTGATCCTGTGAGGGCTGCCCACAGGCAGCAGCTCTTCCAGAACTGCTCCCACATGACTCCGTACCACAGGGTCCATCCCTCAGGAGCAAACTGCTCCAGCACGGGTCCCCCACGGGCGGCAGCTCCCCCCAGACCCCCTGCTCCTGTGTGGGCTCCTCTCCACGGGCTGCAGCTCTGGCCCGGGGCCTGCTCCTGCGGGGACTCTCCATGGGCCGCAGCCTCCTCCAGGCCACATCCACCTGCTCCACCGGGGGCTCCTCCACGGGCTGCAGCGTGGAGATCTGCTCCATGTGGGACCCATGGGCTGCAGGGGGACAGCCTACTCCACCAGGGGCCTCTCCACAGGCCACGGGGGAACTTCAGCCTGGAGCACCTCCTACCCTCCTTTTTCACCAACCTTGGGGGCTGCAGAGCTGGTTCTCACTCCTCTCTCCCAACTGCTGTTGTGCAGCAGTCCTGTTTCCCACCCCCACCTCTTTCTTAAATCTGCTCTCACAAAGGTGCAAATAACCTCGCTTATTGGCTCAGCTCTGGCCAGCAGCAGGTCCCTTTGGAGCCGGCTGAAATTGGCTCTGATGTGACATGGGGCAGCTGCTGGGCTCTGCTCACAGAGGCCACCCCTGCAGCCCCCCTGCTACCAAAACTTTGCCAAATAAACCCAATGCAATATTATAGACACAAACTCAGGAGAAAAAAAAATAATAATAACAAAAACTCTATATATAGACCCCTGGGAATAGAGAGCAGCATCAAGTGGTTCTCAATTAGCATATATTCCCTATTTTCCTCACAGACAGACTGATACGTGCCAAGGTCTGCAAAAATGCACCAGTGCTCTTGAACATTTTAAAGTGAGGCTGAAAGTGAGGTAGAAAAACAAGAATGGAAAGCCTTGCTCAGGAAGAAATTAAAGAACTTTTACAGTTCCACATTTTAGTGCTGGCTTGTCTTAACAAACAGGACCACATGGGCAGAGCTGACCAGATAGTTCATCATGCAGAGCCATATCAGCTTCCAAAAAGGGAAGAAAGCAGATGCAAGTGATCATGACAGAAAATGAGAAACTGTAGTTAGTAAAATGCTGCCTGACAGCAGGTGGCCGTAAGCTGTCTTTACATATCTTTTTTTTTTTTTTTAGTCTAATGCTGTTCCAAAGGCAAGTTTTCCCAAGAGGAATAACTGTTCAAATCCATGAAAAGAAATGGAACTACCAAGAAAAAACAGATTCAGCGTCGTAGTGACCTGTTAAAACAGATTTCAGTGGTCATGACAGAAATTTACTCACAAGAAAATATCATCTAATACATATGATACACCAAATACATATGATACACCAAAATCAGGATATAATTTCTGACATATGAGATTAGCCTCTGGATAATTACATGAACACCTAAGTTAAAGATTTAAAATTTACCTGCAATTGGCTAGAACCAGCTATTGCCAATTGTTTAACTATATTATACATACTTTCCTGAGTCAATTAAATTTGTCTATAAATTCTCACATCTTAAAAAAAAATACTTATTTAACTTACTTGACAGAACTCTTTCTCATGGTGAGGAAATAAAGACAGAACTCTTTGATGTTAGGACTAGTTAAAATAAATTTTTCCTCATACCAACATACCTCCATCCACATTCCACATACCTCTTTTCATTCTGATTTTTAGCATGAGAAAGAAAAAAAAATCTGTAGCAAGTAAAGCTTAAAAAAAAAAAAAAAAAAAAAAAAAAAACAACTTCCAAGGTCCTCACTCCCCAACTTCTATTTAAGTAGCATTTTATGAAAGTTTTTTTTTTTTCCCCCCTCCAAATGAAGAGAAGTGCTCAACTTTTTAAATTTATAAACAAATAACATTTTTTTCTCCATATGTTCAGTGTTTCTAGTATATAACAAAAGCAAGATATTATCACGGTGGTACTAAGTAAGGACAAGAAATAGGGGTCTTTTATATTGTCCTTAGCTTTAATTATATACACACACCACACGGTGAAAAATCCAGTTGCAAGAAATAGTTACAGAAGACATATTAGTAAAATCGGGAAGTTTTCCATATGTTCCTTTAACTCCAGTTTCTTCATGGCCTATTTGAAACAGTCTTTTAAAGGCAATAGATTCTAGAAGGTAGTCAGGTCTTCGTAAGGGAAAAATATCCTAATGAGGTAACAATTGTGAAAACAAAATGGTAAGAATTATTGAGAATAGAAAAAACACATAGAAGGAAAAATAATTTTAAATGAGAACTTTTCATTAGAAAGCTTATCATATAGTAAGTAAACTGTCTACTGAAACTTTTTTCATCAGTGATGTAAGCTTTATTTCACTTTTCAGCAATATACCCAAAGTAATGCCGCTACAACAAAGTTCAGGTTAAACAATTGGAATTAGGTTAAAGTTCATTATAGTGAGGGAAAAAAATACACACCACAGCAAGCCTAAGTTCTCCCACAGCTTTATTGAGCATAAATCACTGAACAGCCATCCAATGTGTTGGATGCTAACTGCTTATTAGTTTGAAAACAACTAAGTTTTGCCTGGTTTACATAACTTCCAGAATTTATGCACCATTTACAGGTGTGCATAGGTATTCATTAAGATGTTTTGATTCTACAGTAACAGTTTTGTATCAGGAGAAAATTCTAATCTACCTTTGTCACTTCTCATATATTCCTCAAGACCCAACTGAAAATGAAAGCTCATCCCAGAGCATAAATAGATGTTTCTGTTCTTTAAGATTCCTCCACTTACAGAGATCATCAATAAACATGGTTACACAACAGTGAAAGATCCAAATAATACAGCCTTTGTTTGCATTGTTAATCTTACTGTGAAAAAAAGAGCTAATCATTTTCCAGCCTTGCTTGTGCTCTGAAACATTGCCAGTCTGTTTTACATATCTCTGCTGACGAATGTGTATGTGTTCATTTGGATTTCATTTATAAGACAAATGCTTTCCAGTGCACTATCATGCACATGCTGCTCTATTCAGAGTGGTCTCACCCTAAGAGAAATCAGATGCTTATTTGTCATTATTCATAACTCTTTATTCATTGGAAAACACCAGCCAAAGGGCAGAGTAAATCAATACACATATTTCAATGCTGCTGCAACCAGACATCTTTTGGTACCCAAACAGTATTACTTTAAAGCTCATACCTTATGGTACATTGGATCAGGCAAATAATACAACTAATCTAAATATATTAACTAGAAGACAGCTTTCCTTAGCAAATAAGCCAAGAACATGCAAAAGACTCTTCCAAAATGCTCTGAAGAGTGACTGTGCAACAGTTGGCAATGTCAGACAATGGAAGAGTTTGTTCTTTCGTAATTTCATAGCACTGCTGAGGTTTTCTCAGCTAAATACCTCCCTGTTTAAAACAAGGTAGTCAGGAATTCAGTCTGATTATTTAACCCTTGTATTCCTATAGGTCCAACAAAAGCAGTGAAAATGAAAGATTTTCTCAGAATAAGAACACTAAATTTTTTCTAGATGTACACTCTTCACTCAGGAAGAAGGCAAAGAGTCCAACAGGAAAGCCTAGCAAATCCAAGGTAGAACAAACACAGTAAATATCAGTAGAAAACTAATTGCATTACCTTTTTTCAGTTTTAGCCCCCTGGTGCTTTAAAAGACCTCCTTTCTAAACTAAATGCAATGTGAGGAAATAAAAGGTTGTTATGGTTTAATCCATCAGGCAGCTAAGCATCACACAGCTCACTGATGTCCACACCCTCCTACCCTGGCATGTGGGAAGAGAACTGGACAGAAAAAAGCAAGAACTTCAGTGCTGAAGTAAGGACAGTTTAATAAAGAAAAAAAGGGGGAGGGGTAAGAATTATCAAATTATGTACAACACTGAGCATGATGCCATATGGTATGTGACATCCCTTTAGTCAGTCTGAGTCACCTGTCCTGTGTCCCCTCCCAGCTCCTGGTGTACCCTCAGTCTCCTTGCTGGCAGGGCAGCACGAGAAGCAAGCAAGTCCTTGACTCTGTGACAACCAAAACATCAGTGTGTTATCGACTTTATTCTCATCATAAAAACAAAAACAGAACCATACCAGCTACTAGGAAGAAAATCATCCCAGACAAAACCAAGTCACAGGTTTCCCTAGGACTACAGACTCCTCATCAGCATCTCTGCCAACCTCTATTCTACATTTCCCTTTATGACAGTCTTCCTTTTATGGCTTCTCAGTTTTTATCTGACCCTATACTCCTTCATTTCATTTGTCTCCTCCTTCTTATAGGAATGAGCAGATACTGCAATTTGCTTGCTCTTCTTCAGAGAGCTATAAAAGCGAGTGTTTTGTTCCCAGTATGTCCTGCTAGCAATTCACAGACTCCTGTGATTGCTGGGCTACACAAATGATAGAGTCCTTCTGTTCTGAGCAGGTTACAACAATGATTTGAATTTGGTCTCTCACAGATTTTATTAAATTAAAAAGAGATAGATGAAGCAATAACCAACCCCTGGCTTCCATCCTCACCTCTGACAGCTGTCACCGTCCTCAAGGCAGGAGGGTCATGAACAGATAGTTTTTCAAAGTATCTTAGTAAGCTAAACTGAGCTTGGATTTTAAGGTTTTCAAATGATTTCAAGGAGGCAGAGAATATATCTGGAATAATATTATTCAGTAAACTAGCCAGCTGAGAAAGAAATATAAAGAAAATTGAAAACAGCAGGGAACAAAAGCGTTGAGTCTTCTGAATATGAACTGTGATAATAATTCTCTCAATTAGAAACTGTTCACAATCAAAAGCATGCTATGATAGATTAACTATAAAGTTATAAAACATTAGAGAATTTAGACTCTGAACTATGAAGAGCATGCTGAATGTTATCTAATTAGTAATGGATATAATTCCGAAAGTCCAAGCTCTTCCAATTCTTGAAAGAAGACAATGTTCAAAATGTTAGAGAATCAGTAGGCTTTTATCTTAAGGATCAAGTAACCTAGTTTTATATTAATTAAAATTATAACTGCACTCTCCAGTGGACTCACTATAAGTGAGGTTATATAGAAAGCATTTCATCGTTGTTGTTAATGGAAAAGCATATTCTTTCTCCTCAGCTTCACAGGACTGCTGGCTGTGCATGAGAACAATTTCCAGTGGAAATAGTTTTAATGCTAGTCCTAGGTCTTTTTGAAGAAGAAAAACCTGCTTTATTCCAGACAATCATGCTATGGAAAAAAAAATATATATACCATTCCCTTCTCCATTTTGGACATATCTTACATGGAAAACCCTTTCCTGGATTCAGCTACAGTCCTCCAGATATTACTGAAAATCTCTTGTGCTTTGAGAAAACCTCCATCACTACAAACACTTGTGTTTTTTCCTTCACCAGTGATTGGAAAACATTTTATGTCAGACAAGAAACAGGAGGTTGAAGTATCTTTAAATACTATTTTGAATCCCAGAACAGCTGGAAATTGCTCCTACACAATAGCCAAGCTATGTTATTGCCCAGGTCTACAACAACTAAATTTCCCATATCCAACAGTGGTACATCACTGCCTTTGCAGTCTTCAGGAACATCCATGCAAGGTCATACAAACAGCCCAAACATAGTAAGCTACAGGGATTTTGCACTAAAAATAGTGCAGCACAAGTACTCTAGTATTTGGATACTAAAGGGAGAAACACAACGATCATAGACCCATGTAAGATTGCACCATGCTGTGATCTGAACAGCAACAGCATAGACACAGCAAATACAAGTGGCATGGTAGCAACCTCATTCAGCCTCCACTGAGAACCAGGGGAATATGAAGCTCTCCTTTTAATATCAGTTAGAAGAGAAAATAAATAACATTATTACTACATGTCCCTCAGTGGTATGGGGCTCACAGAAGATGAACTTATTGATAACACCAGCAGAAAAACAATTAATTCAGACTATACTGCTGAAATATAAACAAAAGTGAAGAGCTACTGGAACCCTGAGTGAGAATTAAAAAACCAAACCAAACCAAAAAAAACACACTAAAGTAGATTTCCTGTAGTGTTATAATCAGGACTGAAAAAGTTACGTTTTTTTGTTGTTGTTGTTTTGGTTTGTTTTTTTTGTTTGTTTGTTTGTTCCCCTCAAAACTTCACAGGAAGTTGAGGGACTCCAGGCTGAAGTTCCCCTGCAGCCTGTAGAGAGAGGTCCCTGGTAGAGCAGGCTGTCCCCCTGCAGCCCATGGGTCCCACATGGAGCAGATCTCCACACTGCAGCCTGTGGAGGAGGAGCCCCCGGTGGAGCAGGTGGATGCGGCCTGGAGGAGGCTGTGGCCCATGGAGAGCCCCCGGGCCAGAGCTGCAGCCCATGGAGAGGAGCCCACGCAGGAGCAGGGGCTCTGGGGGGAGCTGCCACCCATGGGGGACCCGTGCTGGAGCAGTTTGCTCCTGAGGGATGGACCCTGTGGTACGGAGTCATGTGGGAGCAGTTCTGGAAGAGCTGCTGCCTGTGGGCAGCCCTCACAGGATCAGTTTGGGACTGATGGCATCCCGTGGGAGGGACCCCACATGGAACAGGGGCAGAGAGTGACCATGAAGGAGCAGTGGAGACAAAGTGCTATAGGCTGGCCCCAACCCCCCTTCCCCTGTACCGCTCAGAGGAAGAGGGTGGATAGGGGGAAGGTGTTTTTAGGTGTTTTTTTTTGTTTGTTTGTGTTTTGTTTCTCACTTCTCTAGTTTTTTAGCAATAAGCAATAAGTTTTATTAATCTCCCTTTGCTGAGTTTGTTTTTCCCCTGATGATAACTCTTGAATGATCTCCTTGTCCTTATCTTTACCCTTGAGCCCTTTGCATCATATTTTCTCCCTTTTTCCCTTTGAGGAGGTGGAGTGAAATAGTGGTTGTGGTAGAGCTCAGCTGCCGACCTGAGTAAAACCACCACAACGATACACAGGTCTACTTCACTACTTAAACGTTGAGGACATGAAGTCATGTTGTTCTTAAATCAGGATTTGCAGAATATTTGTTTTCCACGTTTTTGGATGAAAAGATACCTATTTTCAAATGCTCACATGCATGCTGCATTCTCTCTCTGCTAGCTCTACTTGTGTGGGAGTCCAGCTCTTTCCCTCATTGATGTTACAGCAGACAACACTTACTGCCACTAAATCACTGTGATATTATCTTAGCCAAATTTCTTTAGAATTGAACAAAAATAGGCATCATTTGTTATTAGTATTATGGTAGTTTGTCCCAAGTTTGAGAATAAGTTATATAAAATTTAAAGGTCTTGTGGTTATAGTCATTCATAACATTCTATTGTAAAGTAAAAGCCAATTAAGGAATTTTATTCAGATTTCTATATTTAAGCAAAGTAATATAAATATTTAGGAGACTAAGACTAGTTGTGGTCTTTCTGTACTTCCCTCCTCCACTACCTTGATTTTCTTCCTTTAAACAAAACTGGTTGAAGTGTTGTCACAGATGAGCTTTCTTTACTTGTTCAATGTTACTGCATGAAGTCTTCAATATGAAGCTCAGTGGCATGCAAGTTACTCTTGCATATGCAAACACAATAGATTATTGGAAATCATGAACAGCTGTCTGGGACAGTGATTCAAAGGCAAGATACATTAATTGAGATACCAAATTCAACCACTAGTTTATTGCCATATTTACAAATAAGTTGTGCTGTCAAAAAAAAAAGTCCCTGCTTGAGCAGGTTTTTCATTCAAAGTTGGCCACAGTAAATCTCAAACAAACTGTCTTAATTCAAATATGAAAGCAACTTCCACGTGAAGTCTCAAATAAAACACTTATACATTGGGTAACAAGAAAAGACATATTAGTAAACTTGAATACAGACTAATATCTACTGTCTTCTTTTGTTACTTGCTGTTATAGAAGTATAGCATGGAAAGGAATATAGTGAAGTTCAAATTGCTTAATGCAAGAGCAACTGATACAAGGCATAAACACACTTTATCAAGGGATAATAAGTGATTGTTGAGCTTTTCCCCTCATCCCCTATAGACACCAACTCAGTGCAGCCAGCTGCCTGTGCTAACACAAAAATCAACTCAAGGATAGTATCACCTATAGTATCCATTTTCCACCACTACTTACCTGAATATACATTCACAGCTGCTACCCTTTGATGCTACTAATATGAGTAGTAGCTTGAGTGAGCTTAAGTTACAGAAAGTTAGAAGTAAGTTCCGGAAGTTAGAAACTTTTGAGAAGTGCTACTAAAGATAAAGGTATGTTTTCTTGGAGGTTAAATACCTTAGCACATTCAGTACTATTCAGCACTGACAACATCCAAGTTCCTCCCACAGTATCTTAAGAGGTTATTGTTTCTGAGAGATTGTGAGAAGTCAGGAAAGTTGACCTTGGTCTTCAGTGGAAAAGTAGCATTGTCAGAAAGGTAGACTCCCGTACAGTGCCTGTGGATAAGAGTCATCAGAACTTAGCATTAACAAGGATGAAAACAGACAACCTTACTTTCCCTATAAAACATTAAATTTCTCTGCAGAAGTACTTCAGCCAGGGAAAGACCGGCAAATAAGCTTTTTTTTTTTTTAAACCAAGAAAGCAATTTCACCTTCCAAAATAGAAGAGCCAAGAAAGACAAAGACCACCAAACGTTACAGAAACATAGGCACAGAAATGTCTAGGTTACAATGAAGCTTGAGAAAATATGATGTCCATTTTATTCTATATAAATATTTTATATATTATATTTATATATAATATATAAATTTCATCAGCAGTTTCTTCTGAAGAAGTATAGTAGAACACATGCTTTAGTTATAGTGATGCAGCACACCATTTAAGAAATTTCTGTGTGATGATGCAAAATACATAGCAACGTAGCAAAGGGGTGGCCACACACTAGAAGAGAAAAATTATTCTTTCAGGTACACCTACTCTCACACTTGGCAAGCTACAGAATTAACATACTTTGCCCAAAGCTTGCTTCTAGACCTTTCTAACACCTCCCATGTCTGTTTTAGATAGCCTGACCTAGCCACAACACCTGCTCTACTCAAGTCTCACAACTGAGAATACTGTTGCATCAACAGCAAGAAAGTGCCTGAGGCTATACAGCAGGGACCATGATATGTTCAATGCTCAAAAATGAGGATTTGTCTGTATTTTCATTACCACATTTGGCTTTGGGAAACTAGACAAGGTGGCATGTCAAAATAAATTGCGCAATTGCATTCTTTAAAGATCAAAGAATGCCTGAAAAAAAATCACTGGCTAGTTTCCTCCAGATTATGAGCATATCATTCAGGTCACTACCTTCAAAACTGTTGTTTCATTTTGACAATATACCCAGGCACGTTACTAGAACCAAACTGTTTAAGCTTTTCAAAAGCAAGACCACAACTCTGGATAACAGAATGAACTTCTTGAAATTGAATGTAACCCCTGCAGTGTGCCTACAGAATTTAACAGTTAAGTAGCTCAGCTTCGAGTTTCTCTTCAGGTCTCCCAGCACTGATGGTTAAATGTGATAGTATGCAACAACTGTTAAATGGAAGGAGGCAGTGTAGGTTCTATAGTGGTCCATTATGAGATAGTTGATGACCATGTGATTGTGAATGGAAGATCACTATAAATACTGCCCACATCAATATTTGAGATAACTAAAGGGACACTAGACATTACTGGATTCTACAGCTAAGTTACCAAACTGCAACAGCCTACAGTGCTAATAGTACAAACACTTTGCTCCTCTGCTTAATGAAAGCAGCAGTCATGCCGAACACTGACATATAAACTGATTTTATGTTGAATTGCTGCCCTGAGGTGTTTATTACTTTTTTTTTTTTTGGAAATTAAAGCCATATTAGAATTTATTCAGTCAATTGATTGTGATGTCAACAAAGCAAAGTTTTGTAGTCTATTCCATGTTTCACAGTAACCAAAGTCACGAGACATTGCAAGCAGAATGAGACAACATTGTTTTCCCTCATTCATAATCACACTAAGCTGCCTTCAAATCTGAATTTAGAAAGAAACACTGCTCACCCCCTAGGCACAACTAAAAAAGCTTCTGAGACAGTTGTCCATCAACCAAGGCAGTCAAGTCTAAAGCAGGCTACATTCTAAACCCTTTTTTCCTCCAAATCACAGAGTTACCCTACGTTGTCATGTTTGGCACAATTGTTCCCTACTGAGAAAAGAACTGAAGTAAGTAGCTCTAAACTAAGGTGTATGATCTCCCTGACTAAGGAAAACAATGACCGCTCTCCGCTTGCTTAAGGGGTCTCTGTCTGGCACAAGTAGACCTTCAGAGACATACCTAATTTTAAAGAGAAAAGTGAATGGCATACTCCAGAGGTATCACAGGTTCTGGCCTACATCTTGTCTAGAGTAACTCATTCTTTCTAACATGATTCATTCACAAAGCTCATCTGCCTGCTCCAAGGATCTAAAATCTAGCCCCTGTGAAGCCTAGCTGCATAACCTCATCTCAGATTACAGAGGAAACTGAAAAGCTCTGAGAAGTCCAAAGCAGTCACACAATAGAAAAGGTAAAGTCACAAACTTAAATTGAGATAGTGGTCATATGTACCTCAAAGACTGAAGATAAACACTAACATGGAAATATAAAAAATCCTACATGGAAAATAATTACTTTAATCTTCTTTGATGAATTCAGTGAAACATAGCAACACAACATCAAGGGATCCACTTCTGACTTCATAATATTATTTTAACTTTTGACCCATTTGTGTCAGACATATTATAAAATATTTCACTTCCTACCCTAAACCTGTCTTGTATGCCTTGGCACCACTGCAATGAGAATATTTCATGTTTTTGCTTTAAATCAGACAGACTTTTGCTATATCTGGAAAACAGGTAGGCAGGGTTTATTTCAGAAATCTATGTAGCTATAAGACTAAGAGATGAACACACCTGTACTGAACCAACATTTTCATAACAGTGAGAAAAAAAATAGTAACCACAAATACCATGCAGGACTGTTTTCACAGAATGGTTGAAGTAATGACCTGTGGAGCTCTGGTCCAACATCTCTCCTTAAGCAGGGACACCTAGAGCAGGTTGCCCAGGACCATGTCCAGATGGCTTTTGAGAATCTCCAGGGGGGAGAGACTCCACAGCCTCTTTGGACAACCTCTGTCAGTGCTCTGTCACTTGCACAGGAAGGTGCTTCCCAATGTTTAGACACAGCCTCCTGTGTTCCAGTTAATACCCATTGCCTCTTGTCCTGTCACTGGCCACCACTGAGAAGAGCCTGGCTCCATTCTCTTTACACCGTCCCTTCAGGTATTTATAAACACTGATAATATCCACCCCCTCAAGCCTCCTCTTCTCCAGGCTGAACAGTCCCAGCTCCCTCAGCCTCTCCTCATAGGTGAGGTTCTCCGGTGCCTTCATCACCTTGGCAGCCCTATATTGCACTCTCTCCAGTATGTCCATGTCTCTCTTGTACTAGAAGGCCCAGAACTGGATATGGTACTACAGGTGAAGCCTCACCAACACAGAATTTCAACCTAGAAATAAAGATAGAACAAAATTTAGTACAGTGTACACTGCAGTACAGTGTGGACATATGCTAGTAACATTGATTTCACAGTCCTGGTGCTGGTGAGTCATAGCTTGCATTATTCCAGGTCTCTGGTCAGCCCAGTAGCTGCCTGGAATTTTCCTATCAATCTTTAGATCTGAGAAGTAGATTAGTCCCTATGTATCTTATAGTAGCACTTCCCATGAGGGTTAACAGTACAAAATTTATTTTATTTATATTTACCTCTGCGGGGAGGAAAAAAAAAAACAAAAAACAAAACAACGCAACACATTATGTCATACAATTGTGCCTGTGTGCAGGCATATCCCAGTCATAAACATCCCATCTTGCCATCTCTTTTCCCTTGCTCCCTAGCAGCAGTAGTACAGGTTACAAAAGGAAATCAGCATCTTCCTAGGTAACTGAGGTTTAGCCTAGACTCATAGTGCAATGACTCTCCATCATCCTTTGATGTAGGCATTCAAATGTGGTGAGCAGCTCAGATACCAGAAGTAGATTTCTGGGAGAAAGGAGAAGTTGCCAGTTAAAGGCTTAATGAGACAACTTGGCAGGAAGTGAGCAGGATCATCAAGGGAAAGAGGTGGCTGATCTCATTAGGCTCTACACCAAATGCAAACAGGCCTTATGTTAGCCCCAGCCAGACTAGAAGTACAGGACACAAAGGCTCCTTGCAGTGCCGCAGTGTTGGCATCAACCACAGTAAGGATACTGCAATCACCTCGAGCACACCACAGGAAAAGGCCTTCCTGTCGATAAAGAACCCGTGCCAGCCTCAGGGACTGGGTTGCCTCCTTGAGACTAATCGACAAGCCAGTACGTTCCTCCATGTATGCATACTCCTGCATCACACACCTCTAACATGGAAACAAATGTGCTGGCAGAATCTGTACATAGACATACCTGGTACATGTCATTCATTACCAGCATAAAATCAGTCTTATGAGCAATTAACCATCTCAGGGTGAAAGCTAGCGACTGGCTATACACCATATAACTTCACACAACATAACTACAATATGTAGACATTTTTTAGAAGAGAAACAACATGAGCTGTTATTTGGAATATTGCGTACACAGTGCTACATTTAAGCACTTTAAATTAAAGCATGCCATTACCTCTCACCATTTAAATACATTTTTTAGTTAGTGGGAAGACAGACTCCCTCTAAAAGGGCCAATTAGGACAAGGTAAATCACAACATTATGATCCATCAACCAGCAGACAGAATAACTGGACAGAAAAATCCACTCCCTTATGACCCCATTGGGCTCCTCACAGAGGACATGGGGATGTAGAGCACATGTAAAAAACATACTGGAATGTCTTTTCCCTTTTGTGTAACTACCCAAAATAACTTGGTAGTGCTATTCTGATAGAAAACCTGTTTACTGTCATCAACCACATGCTGCCTTGTGTGTATCCTCATGTCCCACTAAGGGTTCCAATGCACTCACCTTTCAAAAGAGTTCCTTTACAGTTAAAACTACTTTTACAACGCTCAGGACTCACCAAGAACACCCAATATTGCTTCCAGGTATCCTACTCCTCAAAAGTAGGAGTTAATATGGAGCAGTACAAGGTTAATTTTTCCCAGCTGAATCACTTGGCTACAGCAGATAAATCCAGCTATAACCTCCCATAGAGTTTTAGAAGAGAAATTAGCTAATTATTATATTGTTAATCAAGCCTACTAGCATTTCAGAAGATGAGAGAAGCAGAGTTGCTGTGACTTTCTAAGTTCTGAATGTTTTCAGAGACAATTACCATAGAAGGGTGCTTCTATTCAGCAATTCAAAAAAGAAAAATCTCGGGGCAACACACTAAAATCAGAGCAAGTAACATCAATTACCCTTTCTTACTTTCTATGAAACATTTCAAGAAAATCAAAACAAACATTGTATTACCTTCACTACTTTTTCAATGTTCATCAGGCAAAACAATGAATCAGACCCATAGGTTAGCTAAGGAACAAGACCAGTAGGAAAGAACCCTACCTACAGTAGAGTTAAAAACAAAGTAAGGAAGCCCAGGCCAGATATTAAATGGAGCCACTAGCCTGATGGGCAGACTGAGTGGTGGGGTGAGAATCCCAGGTGATAGTGGTTAGGACAATTAAGGCTAATTAGTGCCCACAGGTCCCTGATGTCTAGTTGGTACAAAAAAGAAGGCAAATACTTAAGACAAAATTAAAAAGCTTTTCATGTTTAATTTTGTGAAAGGTTATAAAGAAAATTATTTGATCTTTAAAATGTTTTCAAAGAGTCTTTAGCTTGGTAAGGATTTATGTCTATGTACCCCCCCCAAAAAAAAAGTATACATATTGAGATAATATCAATCTTGTGTTTGAATATATGTATGCAAATATATTCTTTTGATAATGAACTCTGGAAATCACATTACAAATGAGGGCAGGAGGAAAAGAACAGGTTACTATTTGAAAACAAAAGTTAATTTCCCTTGTATGTGCCATGCCTTTGAAAGCAAACATGGATTTTCAGCAGCAGAATTTGAAATTAGGCCATATGAAACCAACCAAACAAACAAACAAAAATACAATGTTTTGCTGCACAGATCCTTATCTGGTTTAATGCCTGACACCATCTTCTTCAGAAAAGTTTACAATTAAGAACATAGCCATTTACTGTGCTATGTTGGTGCTTACATACACTAGTTTTTCACATATCAATAAAAACAGTGTAAAAAAGACATGGACCAGTTAGAGCAGGTCCAGAGGAAGGCCACAAAAATAATCAGCTCTCTTATGAAGGAGAGGCTGAGAGAGCTGGGGTCGTTCAGCCTAGAGAAGGCTGAATAGAAGGCTTCAGGGAATTCTTGTTGTGGCCTTCCAGTACTTAAAGGGGGCCTATGGGAAAGATGGGGAGGGACTTTTTGGGGAGTGTAGTGGTAGGACAAGGAGTAACAACTTTAAACTGAAAGATGGTAAATTTAAATTAGATATAGTGAAGAAATTCTTCATGATGAGGGTGGTGAGACATTGGAACAGATTGCTCAGAGAACCTGTGGATGCCCCAAGGTGTTCAAAGCCAGGTTGGATGGGGCTTTGAGCAACCTAGTCTAGTAGAAGGTGTCCCTGCCCATGACTGGAGAATGGAGGTGGAACTAGATCTTTAAGGTTCCTTCCAACCCAAAGCATTCTGTGATTCTGATTGTGGTGAAGTAGCAGAAATACATACCCAATTTATAAAACTAGTGTCTAGAGTGTTTCATTTAACACACTTAAACCTGGAAAATGCATGAAGCTAACGCAAGCAGTGAAAAAAAAAAAAAAAGGAGCAAATGCCGTATTGAGAGCTGTGAGATAAAGCATTAGGCAGACTTTGTGTTTCAGAGAAGACCCTCTATTTTTGTTAAAAAAAAAAATAAAAAAGGCTGAATCAAGGCTGAAAGGACTGCTAACAAACACCCAAACACCACCAACTGGTGTCATACTGAAAAACATAAGAACCGGTGGTTGAAATCTTGCTGTTAAAAGCATAAGCATGCTTCACATGGAAGAGTATTTTAGCAACAATAAACTATTTTTAAAGCCAGTTTTACACCCCACCCCCCACATACACACAATCTGTACATGAGTATCATGCAAGTGTATGAAAAAATGTTCTGGATATATTTAATACTAAGTGTACAATAAAACAATAAAAGAAAATCCAAACTACATCTGGAGGGCCAATGACACAAACAAATGTAGAACAGCATAAATTTTGCAATGTCATGTCAGTGATGATAGAGAAATCAATACATCTGAATAGTCCATTGAAATTAATTTAAATCTTTAATGATGCATATAAAAATTTCATAAAAGACCCATTTATCAGAATAAAGTTTAGAAGTCAGCTGTGCTTTTATGAGTGGGGAATGAAGCAGAAATATGCTTAAATGCTACAGAGTGAATAAAATTATAAAACACTCCTTAAATTCACCACATTCATTTTTATTTAACTTTTGAACTATTCAAAATATTTTATAAAGTTTAAATGTATTTATATTGCTCATTTAAAATATAATTTTAGTTTCCTGAAGTATTGTGGCAATGCCACTGAATTTTAGTATCAATTGTTTACGATAATATTGACTCTGATGGTATTAAATATTCTCTTTTGAAGCTTCTGAATTGAAGTTTTTTAAACAATTTGAAACCTATAGGATGATATTTTCTTTAGAAGAAATACTGAAATTCTACTCTGTCTGGAATATAATTTCCCTTTGAAACCTGTGTACTATTTAAGGTACAGCAAAGGCTCTTATGTTCATGTTGTCACAGATGTTCCCCACATGGAAAACACTGATGAGACTTTTCAAATCCTATTTACATCAGCATTCAGAATGTATGAGTTTGTACCTGATGTGAATAATTTGCAATAAGAAGCCTAGAATCAAGGTAAATGGAAAGCTTTCAGAAATGATTTTTAATAGTCAATCTAAATAACATCAGAACCTATGTCAGCAATACACATTATCATCATCTTTTAATCATAAATAGTTTGGCTATTTCTTACCTGCAGCAGGAACATACAAATACATACATACATCTAATTGCCATTTAAAAAAAAAATGGAGGTTCTTTCAGCTTTCTCCCGCTGTTATTTCTTTTTACTATCGTAGTTCGTAGGAATTAGAGTTCCATGTTGCTATTACCCTAAAATGAGTCCAGCATGAATTCAGAAAGATCAGCATAAAAGTAAAATGAGAGTAAATATCTGTAATGTAAAATAGACTGTTATTTTTTTTTTTTCTTCCAAACTAAAATTCTGTCCCAAGTTCTATTTACAAACAAGAAACTTAAATCACTTTTTAATAATCAAGTTTATGGTATGGTGTTGAATGTAAGTTTTGAAAAAAAATTATCACAAAGGTGAACTTATTTCCAAACTCCTTAGAGTATTCAGGTAACAAGTGAATTGCAAGTAGTTTTTTGGTGATTTTTTTTTTTTTTGATTGTCATGTCCTATATCAACCTAAAGAACAAGAGCATTGTTTTTACATGAATTACATTCCAGACCTAATGAATTATAATCCCCATTCTCTTCAGAAGCTCTTCCTGCCTTCAGGTGTCTGTTGGTATATTATGTCTTTTCTAATTTATTTTATTTAATGCTTCAGTTTGAGAACAGCATAAACTAACTTTAAAAGTATCAATATATAGCATACTGAATTTCTTATAAATGTAGGTACCATTCCCAAACAGAGTGACCTGTTACCTCATAAGCTTTTCCATCTCCCATTTTACATTTGGACTGTCTGACCTGAGTATTGATTTATAGTTTGCCCTATTTTACCACATCTGCTCATTTCCAACTTAAGTACAACTTTGGAGTGCAGAAGTCTTAAATTCTACATGTCTTTTATAGAGATTATAGAGATATGTCCTTGAAAATAATCTCCTTACTTCAAATTTACAAACACAAATTGAGTGCCATGATCCTTGACAACACCTGGAGATCAACAGCCAGTAGAAGAATGATACCTGAAAGAGCAAATTGTGATTTCATCATGGATGGATCTAATTCACAGGTCTGGCTGAAAACATGCACACATGCTCACATGCACATGCACACACACACACACACCTCAAGCAGAGTTTGGGAGAACATTGTGACAGGGCTGTTTGCCACCATGTGGAAGAGAGTCTGAGGTGGGCCCACTATCTCCTGGGCTGGTCCACTGCCAAAGGTCAGTGTGGTATCATGTGTCCATCCGCTCGTCCATCCATCTGTCCATCTGTCCCTCTTCCCCTTGCGCTCCACCCCCCCCTCCCCCCCTTCCCCACCCTGGTGTACTCTACCATCTCAAAGGAATCAGGGCAGGGCTCAGGTGATGGCTCAGATTGTGATCCCTATGTCTGCGAACATGAGTGGAAATGTATGAGCAGTTTTCCCTGGCAGCCCTCATTTGTCCCACTTAATTAATTGAACTTATTATGTCACATTATTTCGTGTTACTTTCCTTTCCCCTGTTAGCATATGATATTTTTCCCTTGATTTCCTTCAGTATCTTGAACCTTTTCCTGTTTACAGTATCTGTTATGCTTTAAAATACAGATTTCAAGCAGGTACTACAGATTCATGATGACAGCTACAGCTTTCTTCTTTTCATCTGTCATCAAAATCCTCAAAATGTCCTTTGCATCCAATAAAGATGCAATATTGACATGACTTGATTAAGCCTATGCAGTGTTTTATAATTTTCCCTTTACTCCATTGCAAATTTGCAATGCCCTGTATAAATAACTGGCAGGACATGTACAAAAGTTTTAGTTTAACACTTCCAAGGAAGAATCTTCCATTTTAATTTAACTCAAAACATAAACCAGGCCATACAATCAACATTCAGCAACTGCAACTGTAAGCCAGTTCTATACCTCTAGCCATGACAAATTAATGCACAGACTGAGGAATCTGGGAGTTAAAAACACTTAATGTAAATAGCTTTTGATTTTTTCTATGTTCTTGGGGACATGCTTGGCAAGATCTAGGCTTTCTTCCAAACATTTTTCTATACTTGACTTCTCTCCAATATGCATTCCTCATTTTTAACAGTTCAGTGCATCAGTTACACAAAACTTCCAGGAAACTACATAATTCAGTAGGATTAAATAAGCACCCAAAATCATCTGAAAGATGGATATAGATCACAGTGTGATAGGTTCCTCAAGGCAAATTTTTGTGGACTACAAAGATCTTGTGGCTGCCATTGTGTTTGCTAATGGTCCTGGCTGCCTTCCACGTGTCAATGTCCAGGCATAGAGACAATGGTTGCTTTTTTATTATTATTATTATTTTTTCCAGGCAGGGTTTGGAAACAGAGTGTTGGAGTTTAGAGATTGTATTTAGCTAGGACTATCCCTTTTTTTGGTGGGGGTGGAGGCAGGAGTCCCTTCTCTCTGTTCATGAGGGCAAATCACAGGGGAGAAAAAACAAACAAAAAACTAGGAATGTTATGTTATTAGAGTACAAGTGAAGTGATGCTGATACTTAGGTGCTGAGTAAGTTATCTTATCTGTGTTACATCTTGCTTTGTGGTCTGAGCAGTACTTGAGAACTAAGCTTTCAAGCTGCCAGGTATTATTTTAAGGTTCTCCTTTAAACGTACGACAAAGTTATGCATTTAAAAAGGATTTCTACCCTCAGCATTATCTAGAGTCTGGAGGACTTACAAGAACAGTTTTTTTCCCTAAATCTATAAATATTTGTATACTTTCTCACATGCACAACAATTAGAGTACTCTCTTATTCTGTTATCTGTGCTGAATAGACCATATTCTAGGAGAATTTGTTAAGGTTTATGATAACTGCCAAGACACTTATAGACTAGACAGCTGAACAACTCAAAGTGCTAGTTTGGGTCATCTTTGTTTATATTAGCTCTTTTCTCTGTTTTCTGGATTGAAAAAATACAATAAAAAAGTAAGTTTGAAACATACAGAACTTAGTATATTTTAGTTTTATCAAAATAAATAGAATTCTTAAGACAAAACTAAGGATGTGATTAATTTTATTTTATTTGTTTATTTATTTATTGACTAGCATCTATAATCTGTTTATTTATCCCAGATAGCTAGCTAGTTTATCTGTAGTTAAATGCAAGCTTATGGTTCATCTGTTAGCTTGTTTAGTTAAGGATCTATTTTCCCACTTCTGCGTGTTATTATTCTACTTTATTTTATTTTAGCTTTTACTTTGGCCTTTGATAAAATACAGTGTTTTTTTGTTGTTGTTGTTGTTATTTTGTTTGTTTCTCTGTTTGTTTGTTTTTCTATTTCATCTGTTGATCAGCCTCCCATTACTTCAATTGCACAGGCATATAAGCATTTTCCCTCCTGCTGTATGTAGTATTGCTTCAGATTACAATTGTGTTTTATAATGCTACAATTATCAATAACTTTGAATAAAGAATAAAAATTCTCAACTCACACAAGAAACTTCCTTTTCCTTTGAATTGAAATGTGCTTTTTTTTAAAAAAAAAAAAAGAGAATCAAACTCTATAAGAAACTGTGGATTAACCTCTTCAGGATGTGTGAATTGGAAGCACTAGCATAGCAGGTAGAGCTCAGTTTTGGCAGTTACAAGGAATAAATATTGGAAACTATGTATGATTATTCTTTGTTCTGAATTATTTAAGAACTGTTTGTTTGGGTACACACAGGTATATGAACTGATGCAGCAGTGATTGTTAAGTATTTCTAAGCAAAATTTTAGCCCTTTTCCTTTCAGAAATGGTTATTTTAAAGAAAGATCCTGAAATTGAGAATAATAATTAAAAACAAACAAACAAACAAACAAAAACAAACAGAAGAACTTGAAGGTTGTTTGCATGAGACAAGATTATTTAAACGGTTTTTGAAAAGCAGCAAGTAGTGAGATGTAGATGTAATGAATGGGAGATTTTAGAGACAAAAAGGCAAGGAAATATGCAAATAATTCTGTCTGTTTTTAATCATGCAAGACTTTGAGGGACACTTTGGAAAGAGAGAGGGAGTGAAATTTGTATTGCCCAATAGTATAAAACATCACTGAATTCAAATCATTTCCTACAGGAGGATCTAGAGAGATTGTTCTGTCAGACAGATTGTCCTTTTTGGAACAAGTTTTGGGAAACAACCATCATACCAAGCCTTTTGTGCAACATTGGTGAATGTGGTCTGAAATGAAAGCTAAGTATCTCAACCTATTTCAGTATATTAGTCTTGGCAAACATTGACACACTTACAGCATTCAAATATATTGAAGTCAACATTAGATTCTAGGCTGCTTCCAGATTGTGTGGATACTGAGCAGATGATCTGGATATTGTATATAAACACAATTGCAGAAAACATCAGTTAGGTCTCTGTATCTATTTTTATAACTAATTGATGACTGAGAGTTTAACAGCATGATCTGATCATTGGTGTATCTGTACAACAGTCTTTTCTAATTAAAATAAACATTCATTACTACTTATTTACAAAGCTATTATATAAAAACTTCAAATTCTTTGTACTTCAAATTGAAGATAAGTCAAAGATGAAGAACACTAACCATACAGTTGGTGATGTTTACATTCTTCTCAGATCACTGATGTATATTAGTCATTAAAATTCTTAGAGGATGCAGGAACAAAAATAGAAAATTATAAATTTAAAAGTGCTTAAAACTTATTAATATACGTATGTACTATGTTTTATTTAAAGTGAGTATGATTGTTAAAGTACTTCATTTTTTTATTTTTCTCCAGTTTTAATTCTGTAAAATATGTTTGTTTAAAGGAGGATATGAGTAATTTCACATTTATATGAGAAATTATTCTTTGGTCTCAAATGAAAGTGGTAAAAAATTAAAAATATCAGAACATGTACAAGGAGCTGCAAGGTCAGGATTGTCAAAGAAGCAAGTTTGTAGAGGGTAAATAGAATGTTACTCACAGCATTTGTTCTCCTGTATAGCCCCCAGATCAGCTGAAGGGTTTGCACTAGTAGCTCCTGTGGGTGCTGTAGTTTTCACATGGTTCATGTATACATACTATGTGCCTATGTGCCTAACAAATGATTTCTGGTACTGCAACCCCACATAAAGTTTTACCTTAGTGGATATGTATTAGCATTGGTACTTCAGGTGTACCTTCTTGTAAAGGAATTCAACTGTGTGAAGTAAAATTGCTGAGACCTGAAGCAATATGAGACAATTGGAGATGACTGGGATTCATAACAAAGGAGTCAGTATGCTGAAACAGATATACAGATTGATCCTCCAGGAAAGGAAGCAAAGAGTATGTTAATTGCAGAGGATACTGTTGTAGTTCTGCCAGATTCTGGAGAGGTACATACTGATTAGAACACAAATTCTGTAAATGTTGTTATGCTACTACACTGTCTCATTTAGTACCCTTTGCAAAAAATAAAAAATAAAATAATAATAATAATAAAAATGTTGGCATACCTTTCTGTCAATAGTAAGTAACTTGTCAGTCAAGGGATTGAGCAGATATCAAGTTTAGTGCATTTTGATTATCACCAACTTGTCTGGTTTGAGAAATGCAGTAAGAATTTTACTTGCAGACTTCAGGAAAAAATCCCAACTTATGTGTTCCAAATTGCATAAGTGAGCATAGAGCACAGCAGTTAGCAGTATTATGGAAAATGATTTCCTAGTTCTTCCTAATAATTTATCACATAATGCTGATTATATGCATCAGAAATTTTGTGCAGGTTGAAGGCCCATGGGGACAGACACAGAAATCTCAAATGTATATGATATCTTTACTGGGGCTAAAATCATTTATCAAATCTGACTAATGTCAAGTGTGTGGAATGGTTACCACCTGGAACATCTTTTCAATTGGGATCTTCTCAGAGGCTAAAGAATCAGGATCACTCCTGTTTAGCAAAGAAACAAACAAAGAAACAAAACCCGTATTTGAACTGTGAAATACTAATTAAAAAATATGCAATCATCTTAATCCTCTTGAAAAACAAAAGAAGAAAAAGAAAAAAAAAATAGCAATTTCCTTGCCACAATGAAGATCAAACTAATATTTCATGCAAAAATAGGTGATTTTTTTTCCCTTTTCTGAACACTACTTACACTGAGACTGGTTTTGCAGCTGGGTAAGCATTTAAGGGTGCTTTGATCTAAACAAGAGCCTGCAGTAGTCATTTGATGACATCCACATAAAATTGCTTGTAAATTTGAATTAGTTCTAGGCTTGATTGAAACTTCTAATTTCCATTTCTCAGGCAACATTTTTAGTGTGAAATTTATGCTTATAAAGCAGAACTTTTCTGTAAATGCTATACATCATGGAATTTACAAATTGACTCAGGAAAATACTTGGGATCTTGTGGGAAGATTTCACACTTTGTTTTCACAGCACCTTCATAATATGCTTATTGAAGCTCTCTTGAAACGCAAACACTATAGAATTAAAAATAATAATAATCATTAGAGGTGTTCCCCTTGATTTTTTATTTTATTTTATTTCCAATAAGGTAATAGGTAACCCTTTTATTATTATTATTATTATTATTATTATTATTATTATCATAATCTTCTACCTCGCTGTTTTTGACCAGTTCAGAAATTACTTGTGAAAGTATGGTTACTAGAATTCCAATATCTCCAACTATCTTTAGCCATTATAATTATTTCCTTTTCATCATCTGGATCATTGCTTCGATCACTGATAAGAACAAATAGGTGCTTCTTGAAATGGGCAAGAATGATTCTATTAGAGCAATTGACAAAACATTTTGTCCAGATGCAGAATAATTGGCAATGCTACTGTCAGAGATCATTACTTTGTGAAGTGATCAAGTACCTGCAAATGGAAAATTATGTTTTACAAGGAAAATGGAAAGCAATACCTCAGTCTCAATAGCTGTCCTCAGTGACATGTGGTTTTATTCACCTAGAAATACAGTGGTGTTCAAGAATGTTGTCTTTCAAATGGAAATAAAAAATCACTTCACTTCAGCTGCTGCAGAATTGTAAATCTTTTTGTTTGTTTGTTTGTTTTCAGAATGGCCAGTTCAGGAAAATGTATTTTTTTCCCCATCTACTTCCCTGAATGTTTTTGTCACCCATGTCAACATTGCTACAGCTCTTTGTGCAGCATAATAAAAGCCACCAGTTTCTTGAGGTTGTCCTATAACTAAGTTTATTTGCTATACGTTGTCAGCCCATGATTTGCATGGTTATTTGAAAACATTTTTAAGAAATAACATGCTAAGTGAGAATAAGGCTTGAAGAAAATAAACCTAGCTTGTCTTTACAGCTGGACTGTGGCATGCGTTGCTGATGGTAGTATCTTCTACTCAGAACAAAAACATGTACAGGACACAGCATGACACTTTCTAGTATCTGTACCAGCATTTTGTTACTAATAATTGAGGCAAAGCACGGTCTAAAAGCAGTTTAGGGTGAGCTCCTCATTCCTCAGTTAGGATTGTGACAGCATTGTTTTGGTTTCAAAAGTTGCCTGACCACATCTTTTCTGCATAATATATTGCTATCACTTTGAACTTGCCTTAAAAATCTCCAACAGTCCTATGCCCACACAAGTCTGAACAACTTTCTTATTTTATCATAGAATCATAGAATGGCTCAGGTTGGAAGGGACCTTAAAGATCATCTAACTCCAAATCCAACCCCCCTAGATCGGGTTGGCCAAGGCTCCATCCAGCCTGGCCTTGAACACCTCCAGGAGTGGGGCATCCACAACTTCTCTTGGAAACCTTTTCCAGTGCCTCACTACCCCTACAGTGAAGAACTTCCTCCTAATGTATAATCTAAATCTATACTTCTTTAGTTTAAGACCATTCCCCCTTGTCCAATCATTATCTACCCAAGTAAAGAGTCCTTCTCCATCCTTTTTATAAGACCACTTTAAGTATTGAAGGCCACAATGAGGTCTTCCCAGAGCCTTCTCTTCTCCAGGCTGAACATCCCTAGCTCTCTCGGCCTTTCTTCATAGGAGAGGTGCTCCAGCCCTCTGATCATCTTTGTAGTCCTCTTCTGGACTCACTCTTGCAGGTCCACATCCTTCTTGTGATGAGGGCCACAAACCTGGACTCCAGGTGGGACCTCATGAGGGCAGAGTAGAGGGGGACAATCATCTCCGTCGACCTGCTGGACTCTCCTCTTTTGAGGCAGCCCAGGATGCAGTTGGCTTTCTGGACTGTAAGTGCACACTGCTGGCTCATGTCAAGCCTTTTGTCAACCAGAATCCCCAAGTCCTTCTGCGCAGGGTTGCTCTCAATGTGTTCTTCTCCTGGTCTGTACTCCTGTCTGGGATTGCCCTGACTCAAGCGCAGCACCTTGCACTTGGACTTGTCGAATCTCATGCAGTTCACATGGGCCCACCTCTCCAACCTGTCCAGGTCCCTTTGAATGACGTCTCTTTCTTCTTTGGTATCAACCACATGTCTCAGCTTGGTGTCATCTGCAAACTTGCACTCAATCCCATCATCTATGTCATTGATGAAGATATTAAAAAACACCGGTCCCAAGACAGATCCCTGAGGGACACCGCTTGTCACTGGTCTCCACCTGGACAGAGAGTTATTGACCACTACTCTCTGGGTGTAGCCATCAAGCTAATTCCTTACCACTGGATGGTCCACCCTTCAAATCCATATCTTTCCAATTTAAAGATTAAGATGTCATATGGGACTTTGTCAAAGGCCTTACAGAAGTCCAAGTAGATGACATCAGTCAGTCTTCCCTTGTCAACTGATGCACATACTCCATTATAGAAGTCCACCAGACTGGTCAGGCACGATTTTCCCTTGGGGAAGCCATGCTGGCTGTCCCGGATCACCTCCTTGTCCTGCATCTGCCTTAACATTGCCTCCGGGAAGATTTGTTCCATGATCTTCCCAGGCAGGAGGTGAGGCTCACTGGTCTGTAGTTCTCTGGGTCTTCCTTTCTACCCTTTTTAAAAATGGGAGTGATGTTTCCCTTTTTTCAGTCACCGGGGGCTTCACCTGACTGCCATGAGTTTTCAAATATGAGGGAGAGAGGATTGGCAACTACATCAGCAAATTCCCTTAGTACCCTGGGATGCATGTCATCAGGGCCCATAGACTTGTAGTTTTTAAGTCAGGAGGTTCCGAACTTGCTCTTTGCTTACAGTGGGAGGGACTCTGCTCCCCTAGCCCCATCTAGAGTTTCAGGGACACGAGAGTTGTGGGAAGCCTGACCACTACTGAAGACCAAGGCAAAGAAGTTGTTAAGTACCTCTGCCTTCTCCACAACTGTTGTTACCTGTTGAAGATGGAGGTCTTCATTTGTCAGAGGCTCTACACTCTTCCTAGTCTTTCTTTTGAGGCCAATGTACCTGTAGAACCCCTTCTTGTTATTCTTTGTATCCCTCACAAAGTTTAGTTCTGTCAGTGTCTTGGCTTTCCTGATCCCATCCCTGCACATTCAGACAGCATTTCTGTACTCTTCCCAGGGCACATACCCCTGTTTTCACCATCTGTGCATTTCCTTCTTTTGCCTAAGTTTGACCAGTAGATCCTTATTCAACCATGCCAGTTTCCTACCTCCCCTGTTTCATTTATTACACATGGGAATAGATAGCTCTTGTGCTCCAAGGAAAATATCCTTAAAGAGTTGCCAGCTCTGATCAGATCTTCTGTCCCTAAGGACTGTGTCCCATGGGATCTCATTCACTAATTCTTTGAACAGCTGGAAGTTGGCTTGTCTGAAGTTCAAGGTCTTGACTTTGCTTTTAGCCAGGTCCATGTCTCTCGAGATCACAAACTCAACCAGGGCATGGTCACTGCAACCCAGGATTCCTCTAATCTTAACTTCTTTAATGAGCTCCTCTGCATTGATGAGCACCAGGTCCAGCACCCTTCATATTAAAATGGTGTAAGCATCAGCTGCCTTTCTCAAACAAACAGAGGAATGAGGAATAGTGATTAATACCAACAGTTTTAAGGGTGTTTATTGATTTAACCCTGCTGTGTGATCAAAAGCATTAATTGATTTATTTTCTTTCTTAAATAAGTTGTGCAACCACTTCAGTCTATTCAGAGTGTCCTAGAGGAGAAGAGGGTACGGCAAGGCAGCTGGGCAGTGGGATCCCTTGCTTTTTCAGGAATAAAGGGATTCTACTCATTACATAATGATACTGCCTAATGTAGTAAAGAGTCCTCATTTTAGCTTTCTGCTCTGAAAACATCTGTGCACTTCTGAGTCAGACAACAGAAACATGAGCTTCCTGGTTTCTGTCATAGTCCTGATTAAAGAAGACTCAGATGTCATTGAGTATGGATGCTATCCGCAGGAGTGAGGGATTTAATTTTGAGCCTCATATTTCTTTCTTATATTAAAGCGAGACACTGAAACATCACTTGTGCTTTGCTGTAAATTTGTTTAAAACATCTATGGTGCATAAAGTGACACAAACCATAATCTTATGCAAACATAGGTTATAGTATGTTTCACATCTGTAGACAGCTCAGAAGTACAACATTTTCTAAAGGAAAATAAAACAGGCCCAAGGAATCTGAGAAGTGTGAGAGGTGGAAGGTTTCTTTTGCATCACAAACAACAGAGATGCCTTTGTATCCTCTTCCAATTACAACTGCTATTCTCTTACACAAAGATGCTTGTGTCATTATTCTGAGTTTGCCTGTTGGCTATGTTAACTTTCAAAGAGGCTACAAGGTTACTGTCAGATTTGATTTAGTAAAATAGATGGTGATTTTTGTGTTCTACATGCACTATGACTTTGCAGTATTATAGTTTGGTTTATTCCATGAAAAAAGTGGTATGGCAAAAAGTATAAAAGTTATAGTTCAGAGGAAACAGCTGCTTTTACTCAAGCTGGAAAAAAAAAAAAAAAAAAAAAAAAACTATTTTTAGGTAAGGCAGAAATATTTTCTCAAGTATTTTGCATCTGCTAATACAATATCAAAAGATAGATGTAATATTTGGAGATTCATGGCAATTATTTCCAACTTCCTATAGAAATTCCTTTACATGCTGCAACTGCTCTTTTTCAAGGAATAAATTCAGCTTGAACATATGTGCCATGTTAAAATTGAATGCTTCACTAAGGATGTTTATGCATGGACCAGCAATTAAAGCTCTAATTCTCATCTGTTGTTGGGTCAACCTGATGGTTACCAGTTAATTTGGGTGATACAAATTGCCACTTCACTTTACTGAATGCTTCTTTAAAAGGAACCAGTAAAGCCTTTTTTTTTTTTTTTTTTTGAGTTAAAGTGCAGGACTTTTACTTTAAACTTACATGAAGAGCAGTAGCTTTTCTATAACAAGAAAGAACCTTTCTATTTAAAACTTTAAACATCTTGTTTTGGATGTTCCATTTCAAATGTCCAGAACATCATTTTTAAACTGCTGTTTTCTTTTTATTCTTTTGTTATTGTGCAAAGCTGACAGTCAGAAAACAAATGTGACAGCCCTAGCCTCACAATTATTTTGTCTTAAAGTTGTCTGAAAAGGGGTTAGATCATGGTGATATTTATCTCTGTCTCTAAAACATATTTACAGTGGCACATAGCACTACCATATAGTGGCTTTGCTAGAGCAAGAGAAGTCATCTTAGTTTTTATGTGTCTGAGTAATTGTTATCTACAGGTTCATGACTGGTGCATCCTGCCAATAAGCACACAGAGTCGAAATCCACACAAAGGTCTTTTAATTAAATAATTAGTTACATAACTCTGCAGAGTCAGGTGCTAGGCAATCTTTCACAAAGCAAGCACACCTCTGACTTGAATCACTGCTATTTATACAGAGTGAAGTTGTGAAACTATCTCTCTGGCTACTTTTAATTGGCTGTTTCAGCTCCCCTAACTTATCTCTACTGAGTTTGCGCGTTACAGAGGACCAGCAGGAGGCAACACCAAATCTCACCTTTGCATACATTAGCATTTTGATAGTTTTTTTTTAATACATTAATGGTCCTTAATGAGCAAAAGGTTACCATAGGTCAGTCTGGAATCTTCCTTCAGCTGTTTTTCTCCTTGTTTTTTAGCTTTCATCCCTTATTTCCCTTGCTTCTACTATGTCAAAGCTACTAATCTTCCTGTTTTCTTCAAGGTTTCCTTGTTTTCTCAGTTTAAGACTACATAATCACAGAATGTTTCCTGAGATCCATTATAAAATTGAGATATCTCAGAATCTAGATTCTTTGATTTACTTGCCAATTTTGACAATTAAGTTATCTAACTTCCACATTTTCATTAATTTTGTTACCTTTCTACTGCTAAAATAAATTGCAAGTAGGATTATTTGCAGGAATTCTGATAAAAGAGAACTGTAGTTTATATGGAACACAAGCAAAATATACTTTACTTAAGAAAAAGGAGAATTATTTTTCTAGAGGAGATACACATCCACTCCTTCCTGGGTTGCTTTTTGTCTGCATTAACACATCTATACCAAGGCAGAATTTCTGATCTAGACTTTTAAAATGCAATTGCACTATCTATATCCTCATCTCTCTTTCTGTCTTGCTCCAACACTGCTTTGGCTACTGCCCGTCTGAATTCAACAGTAGACCTCTAGGTCCTGATGGCTTGCTCTCAGTGCTGTGGCTACAATCCAAAGGGTTCATGTGGTTGCACTTAAAAATCTTCCATGCTCACGGTGCCTCCTGTATCAAGCTGAATTCCCTGTTAGCAATTGGTGATGCAGGGATTTTATTCCCAGTGAGACCTTTATGCAAGCAATGGCCATGACTGGTTCAGGAGAACCAGGTAGCGATTGCCTTTCCCACATTCTCTTAGGACAAAACCAGTTCAAAAGTCTAATTTCCCACTATTGGGGTCTCACTGGCCACCACTTTTTTCACAGATGGAACTGTTTCAACAGACAAGGTACTTTTGTGCAAGTACACTTTGTTCAGGAAACATGAAGTTGCCATCCATGACTGATGTTTACCTGATGTGCTTCTCTTATGGCTGTGCACTGATGTCTGTCATTTCTGCTGAGCTTCAATGATCAGGCAGAGTCTGAGTATGTATCCTGACACTCCACAAGCAGCTGTGTGGGTGAGGTCTTCATAAGGACTTGACACAACAGAGCTATCTTCCTCTTCTATGTGACATTTTGTTTCATTCATAAATGTGTTTTTTTCTTCCTCTTTGTTTCTTTACATATAACTTGATTTATTACAGTCACTTTGATTAGTTAACATCAAGCAGGAAATGAATTCACACTAGAGCATATGTGAAACAGAGGTTTTACATGTGATTTGTTTTACCTAAGTGGCACAGAGGATAAGGGTTATTACAGGTATATTCAACAGCAGCAGGTAGACCCCAATCTTCCAGGCAGCTCTTAAGATGACATTCATGTAAATGCTAGAAAATCTTTGTCTGGAAATGCTAGAAAATCTTAGCATTTAGGAATAACAGTAAGAAAAGTGTTCTCACTAGAACCAATTCAGTTAGGGTTCTGAACAATTCCTCCCAAGGATGGATGGATTTTTATTCTCATCTCTTACATAATAGCAGTCTTACTCAAGATCTAATAGGCAAAAAAGATGTAATAGGCAAAAAAGCAATCCTTGTTTTCCCTGGGCTTTAGAATTAGCTAGCTTCACTGGTTAATAAACTATTATCTCTTGACTGAGTGAGTATTTTATTTAGAGCTTTATGATCTCTGACAAGGGGCCAGACATAAGTCAAAATATCAATATGTATTTACCTGGCCAACTATGTGCACAATTAGTAAATACTGTTATTTGAATGCCAGGTCTGCAGCATTTATTTATTTATTTATTTATTGTAAGGAACAAAGGACTTTGAAACACTTTGAATTTGCTGTCTCATTAGGAACTAAACAATCCTGGTTCTGGAATCTTTCAGGATGAAAGTCCTGTGTGAAAAGTAAGGTGTGACTACCTTGCAGAACACATATTATTTGTCTCCTATTTAAAGACAACAAGTCACTATTTAGATTACCTTTTGCAAATCGTAAGATTAGTTAAACTGTTCATCTTCACATGTGTATACAGTTGTCAGCAGTTAAATTCTTTCAATCATGTAAATTTGTCAGGAAGAAATTTGTACTTCTGAGGGCAAAGAGAGTCATAGTACCTGTACACCCAGCCGCACATTCAGTGTGGGATTGTCTCAGTAAATGTATTTCTTCCACAAATAGGACTGGTGGTAAAATGAAAAATCTTGTTTCGAGTAAGAATTACAGTTTTCTGAAGTTAAATACATTTCATTTTATGAGGGAAAATACACTGCAAAATTCTCAGGCATTGGGATGTTGGGTGGGGTGGCCACTAGAACAAAACCACACCACCCACTGACATGCAAGCAAAAGTTAGTTTATTGGCAGGATGGATATAGTGAGTGTAAAACAATTTATTTTCTGCAAATGTACACACACTACATTCAGATTAGAGGGTTAGCCTGGATGGGCTCTGGTGTACTCATGGCCCTTAGATCTTGTAAAGTATAATAAAAGGGAGTTGAAGTTATGTCATCAATAAAGTAGTAGCAGTCACTAATCCTAAAAGAACCCTGGTGTCCGTGTGGTCCATTTCGCCACAAATGGTGCCCGAACAGGGACTTGAAGAAAATGAACAGGGACCTGAAGAACAGGAACAGGGACAGGCTAACAGAACAGGGACCAGGACAGGAACAGGGACACTGATCGCTTCATGAAGTTAGGTTCGGTCAAACTCAGCAAACCACTCAGAGGAAGCTCCTACTGAAAGTCGCTGAAAGGAAGCGTACCCAAGCTGGAAGTAAGCTCAAGCTGAGAGAAGCGGACCCGCGCACACAACTGCCCCTCACTGGCCGAAGGTAAGTAGTTGCGCGCTATGGGGAATCATATGTCCTTAGAACCAAAGAATGTCCTGGTAACCTTCCAGTTTATTCCCTTTATTACGAATCAGACAGTTCATGATCCTGAAACATGGGACCGAATTGAGGTCAAGGTGTGGGACTCTGCTACTAAAAATGACAAGGTTGCGGCTGGATTGCTCGGCACCTGGTGAGCAGTCTCTGAGGCCTTAAAGAGCCATGTGGGATCACAGTCAGAAACATGTGGTCTCCCAGATAGTAAGGGAGCTGTGGGCTCATCCACTGATCCTCCTGCTACGCCATTGCCTCCCCCACCACTACTGCTATCGCAGACTTTTGCTGTTATACCCCCTGATGACCTGGACGTTCCTTTTGATCCAGGCCCTATAGGCCCTGAAAAGGAGCCGGATCTGTTTCCCTTTGATCCAGGAGGAATAGGATACCTAGGGCCCGAAGGCCGAGTTGCTTAACAACTTAAAGCAAGACATATTGTTCCCACGACTAGCCCCGGAACTCGCCAGTGCTTGTAATCAAGAAAAGGAATGGAAAGTGGAGAGTGTTACATGATCTGAGAAAAATTAATGAAGTCACGGAAGATATGGGAGCACTTCAACCAGGATTGCCATCTCCAACTATGCTCCCCCAGTCATGGACATTAATAGTAATAGATTTTAAAGGATTGTTTGTTACACATTTGCCAGAATTCGTAAAACATCATTATGTTTATGTTTCAATTGATACCTTTTCTGATTGTATTTTTGCATCTGTCCATGCAGGAGAAAAGGCAAAGGGTGTGTGTAAACATTTTGCGTCATTTTTCGCAACATTAGAAATCCCCAAAACGATAAAAACAGGTAATGGGCAGGACATGTGACCCATGCAACCCACTTTTTTTTCAACAGTGGGGTATTCAACATCTGATGGGTATACCTCATTCTCCCCACGGGTCAAGCAACTATTGAACAGGCCTATGGTACCCTAAAAGCTATGATTCAAAAAAAAAAAAAAAAAAGGGGGGGGAATAGGGGTGTGACCCTCAGGAAAAGATAGCTAAAGCATGCTACTTTCTTAAATTTTTCAATCAATGGACAGAGGAAGGTCCTCCAATTCACAAACATTTTAATCATAATACCTTAAACTCAGTTAAAGAAAGGGCACAAGTCATGGTAAAAAATTTAAGCACCGATTAATGGGAAGGGCCCTACTCTCTAATAACTTGGGGCCGAAGTTGTGCTTGTGTTTTAACAGGAGCCGGTCCAAGATGGGTGTTAGCACGATGGGTCCATCCATCCATCTCATCGTCTGCTTAACATGATCACAGCACTCTCCTCCGTGGTTTGGACTCTGGCTCAAACAAAAAACAACATATGGGAGGGTCCCGCTGGCATGCAGGACCACAAACACAGATTCCAGGAGCTGGAGGGACAGCCAGAGCCCCCCCGGCTGGGCAGCATTCAGTGCCTGCCTCACCCAGGGATGTGGTTACAAAGTTTTTTAAAGATAGGATTAGTATGCCTGGTAGTTTTTCTCTGTTTTAATTTGTGTTAATCATGCTTTCTTAATTTGTGTTAATCACGCTTTCTTTGTTAATAAAGAAGGGGGAGATGTGTCCCTCCTCCCCAGGTTGGTGTAGGGCAGCGCCGTGCTCCTCGCATGAGGGAACCTCCCTTGGGAGTGAGGAGCCACAAACTCTGCTCCATCCCACCGCCGGCTCTTGGCCCAGCTCCCTGGGGTCTGGACCCATGCCGGGCTGGGAGAGCAGTAACTGGTGCTGCGCTGCCGACAGGAGAGCATAGAGCGCCCGGCTGGGGCCGAGCCCCCTCGCCTGCTGACTGAGGAGGAGTACCGCATCCAGGGCAAGGTGGAGACGTGCAAGGCCCTCAAGGAGCTTCGAAACTACTGCAGAAGCCCGGATTTCTCTGCCTGGACCACAGTCTCCCGCATCCAGTCTCCCAAGAGGTTTGCTGACTTCATGGGCGACGCGTCCCACCTCACCTCCAGTGAGATCTCTTTCCATAAGCAGGAGTATGGCCTGGGTGGCAGCTTCTTTGAGGAGCAGCTCTCTGAGGAGGAGGAAGATGACTCCTTTGACACAGACCACAGGAGTTACTCCCTGTCCTACAACCTCCTGGATGCTGATTGAGGTCAGCTGCCCCGGACCCAGGAGGGCGAGGGGCAGAACTGCTGCAGTCACCATGCTTCCCTGACACCTGTGGTGCCCAAAGCCATGTTTACAGGGGACAGCTGGTGTTCTCTGTGCCCAGCATCTCTGATCCCACCCCAAGCAGGGCTCCTGTGAGCCCTGCAGCACAGCCAGGCTGGTAGGAGGATACAGGGGGCTGGCACCCTCACTTTCCCCAGGCAGCTCCGGCCAGGCTGAGGCACCAAAGCTCTAGTCATCGCAGCTGTCGTTGGCAGAGGGTTACAGGGGGCTGGGCCTAGACCATGGGGTCTGTGCTGCTGCCAAGATGTAGGACACTGGTCCTGACTTGAGCTGGACTGGAGCCACCCTGGCTTTTGGGGTGTGTGCTTGCGTGCCTCCTGGTGCACACCTCGGAGGGGCAGGGACCTCCTTCCCAGGCCTTGGCACTGAGCTGCCTCCTGTGTGCGCGCTGAGCCCCATGCCCCTGCGCTGCTGCTGGCAGGGGGGAGCCCCTCTCCTCCCCCCCCTTCACTCTGCCAGGGCGTCTCCACCTTTCAGGGTGGGGATGGAGCAAAAGGTCCACCTCATGTGCAGATGCCTGCAGGAGACATGTTCGTAAAGGAACTTTGGACCCATCTTGCCGGTACCTGTGTGCTCAGCACCTGCCTGCTGCGAGGCTGCAGTGTGGGGTGAGAGCACCCGGGGGCAGCTGCTCCTCTTTATGCTTACCAAAAGTGCCCAAGGGCTGCAGCTGCTCAGGCTGCACCTCTGACTTAATCCCCTACAACTACCAAAAATTCCCCAGTGCTTCCCGGGCAGAGCCCCGGCTCCGTGGGCAGGGGGCTCTGTGTGCATGTCACAGAGCTGGGTGTGAGGCCCAGTGCCCCGTGGGTCACCCCCAGCACCCCTCACGGGTTGCCCCCAGCACCCCTCGCGGGTGCTGGCTCAGCCTCCCCTTCTCCCAGTGCGGACATGCCACCTGCATCCTGCCCAGCAGGGTGCTGGTGCCTCCATGCCCCTTCCTCTTGGTGCCAGCCGGCACCGAGTGCCTGCGTGCTCCCACAGCAACACCTGGAAGCATACCCACAAAGTGCCTATGCCAGGGGGTGCAGGAGCTGTTGCACTGCTGCTTTCAGCCCCGTCCCACCATGCTCCTCTCGCGGCCAGCGCAGGGCAGGAGGCCTGACAAAAGAAGCCTGGATGAAGCAGAGATCTGGGGGGGGATGCCCAAATCTATGCAACGTCTTGTGGGAGTGCGGCTATGGGGGTCGACAAGCCCCATGGTTGGTGATAACATTGGACTCTTTAACGATGAGGCCAGGAGGAATGTAAAGTGTTTAGAAGGAACAAAGAAGGGTGATTAAGGAGATGCCTTGCTGTCTTGGACTGCTTGTTCTCCAGCCTTAACACATGGAAGTTGCTGGGTGTTTGCTGTTGCTGGGCAAAGTTGTTGTCCAATGAATAGTTAGTGGAAAAGTACCGCTGTGGGGCAAATGGTGTAAGAAGGGGGCCTGTCCTCAATAAGAGGGAGTTGAAGTTATGTCATCAATAAAGTATAGCATTTACTGATCCTAAAAGAACCCTGGTGTCTGTGTGGTCCATCACACCACACAAAACCACTACTAGTTTAATAAGTTATCAATATAAATAAGCAATTCTCCCATGTCCTCAAATGAATACCTTTTCTGTTCCCCCACCCTTTTTTTTTTATAGTTAAGATGAATAATTCATAAACAAAGACCCCTAGGAAGAGAAATGCAGAGCTTCATTGTAAATGTTTATTTTTTTCCAACTGAACCAAGATGCTCGTTTCTGAATTCCTTTACTGAATTCAGCCTGCTAATTCAGTACTGAATAGTATCTCCCAGGGGAGACCATGTGTCCGCTATGTGTAAGCTTTCAAGATAAAGTCATTCTGAAGTATTCACAAAAACTTCACCAGAACTTCAACCCTCTGGAAGGCCTCACTTTCTCCAGCTGTGATGAAGTTACACAAAGAAGCAGGAAAACAGACAGATCTGGACTGCAGACAGCCGCATTGTGGAGGACCACGCTGTTATATGGGCCTGCTATAAACAGCTGTGAGCACAAATTTTTCTGAAGTGGAGCACTGTCATCCAGAGCTCTCTGCCAAGAACTAATATTCTCCCAGTGTCATCAGCTTATCATGTTCCAGGCACCTGAGCCTGTCATGAGGACTGTGATAATTATGTTCTGCAGCCTCGTTTTGTGCAGCTATGCTGAATCTGCCAATCAGTAGATAATCAGTTTGGGGTGCAGAAACCTACTGTTGGCAAGCTGGTAATTGAGGCCTCTGAGGCTGTGAGTAAGTCCTTTCTCTTCCAAATTGTACCCCTGAGGAGTATTGAGTCACTCAAACATCACCCACCCTGTCTAGAGCCATTTGCAGGTTTTCTATTCCTACCCTGTGAGTTTTCACTGTATTTACTTAAAGAGATACTACTGCTCTGCTGGCTTGCAAGGCCTTGTGGACCATTGAGGAAGATTTACTGACTCCATTGATAACTTTAATGGCTGATCTCATGACTCCTATGTTATGTGGAAACTGGGAATCTGACAATATGAGGGAAGTTAGCCACCTCATCCCCACATAGGAATCACATATTTTAACAAGTCTGAGTCCCCATATGAGTCCTGAGAACCCCAAGTTGGAGGAATAAAGCCTGGACACCTGTCATGTGGGTTGTTTAGCCTTGCATCATCTGCTTAAGGGTGGGTGGAGATGGAATGTGGATTTGCTCATCTCACTGCATGGTCAAGGACTTTCAACGGCATTATGTACCATCAAGTCCAATGACACCAAGAAAATATTAATCTTTCACCTTTTCACCCTATGAAGAAGTTACATTTTCTATCCAGACTGGACTGATAAAGAGCAAGTACTTCAGCAAGTTTTTATCCCTCCACTATCTTCTTCTGGCAGGCACAGCACCCAGGATGCCATAAAGTCTTGTCGCACTTCCCTCTTAGAGAAACATAGGCTGTACTAGAAAACTCAATCATTTGTTAGACATGTCCTTTACAGCAGTTTAATAATATTCCAAACTTTTTGTATGGCTTGTGGCTCCTGAAATGAGGGGCAACCATATAAGTTGATGTCACAAATACCAACAACTCTTTCCATTCTACATAGAAAACAGTGCAGAAGAAATCTCTTACTGCTTCTGCACAAAATCTGTATAGCATTTATGCTGACATTTTCACTATAAATGCTGTAACATTGTCAAAATCCTATGGCAAAACTGTTCAGGGTAACGCAACTTCTTACCACTGTGCAGGATAACAGACACACTTCATGCCTTGTACATTTACAGCATAAACTTTGAAACTTTCCTTTTTCTGTATGTTGCAGCTGCAAAGTATTTTTTTGTTGTTGTTGATGATTTATATGATTTCTATGTATCTTATTAGCTTCTTGAAATAAAATGCTGTTGATATGAAAACTTTGAAATGAAGCTAGGAAAGGTGACCTGAAGCTATGATGGTTTCATCGTCTTGCCAAATATACTTATTATGAAAAGGCTTGTCACGAGTTACACGTGTATGCAGAAGATAAAATGAATTATCAGGTCAATAGGATAGCATTAAAACTATAAAAGACAATAGCCCCCTCCAGAGCATAAAGAGTGAAGAAATATCCATCAAGCTCTTTTCTCTCCAAATAAATAGAAGAGCATCTAGCCAAGAGATTGTTCATTGGATTTGTGGGTCAAATCGGTAAGTGGACATATTTATCACCCATTGAAAATGCTGAACCTCTTACAGATTATTACGTTTTTCTATACCTATATATAATATATGATCATTAGCAAGAGTTTCTAGTGCCCTTGTCTCTGTCTTTCATGGTCATCTTGATTCCAAAGAACAACTCATGTTGCAACAGTGTTGTAAAGTGCTGACAACTGAACTCAGCCTGGTTGTTCAGTTGCTCAGATTGGGCTGAGCTGTGCTGCTGAGGATCTTTGTGAGTGGGCATGCAGAACTGTGAGACAAGCTGTGCTGTGCCCAGGCACACAGCAAGGGCACCTGATGTTACCTGCTCTTCACACATGCAAATTCCAACCAGCCTGCTGTGCTTCTCATCTGGTACAAGGGAGGGATATGTGTAGTTAGCTTTTCCAGGCCATTTGGGAGCTGCTGATTGTTGCTAGCACACATTTATCTCAAGAGGATTGTTAGGTTGGTGATATTAAATTATTTTCAGTAGAGATGCCCATTCAGCCGCCTACGAGGCTAATGAAAATACATCAAACCACTGGGAGCCAAACCTTTATTAATTAATTCAGCAAAGACCACTGGTAACTAGCATGTTTCTTAAGGAGATAGAAAAACTTAAAGGTAACCAAAAAATGTTTATGCAGAGTGAAAACAAGTCTGTATGGAACTATTCTGAGAAAGTTCCCATAGAAGAAGCACTGATTTCTTAAGTTGTACATCACATCATATACAGTTATATTTAAATGTTAATGCAGGCACATACCGTAAGCTTACAAAAACTTCTAATGTCAGGGCAACCAATGTGATAGAGGAGAATGCAACTTTTCAATATCTATGTGGTATTCAGTTAAATATGTAATATGAATTGCTAGATGTCACAAATCCCAAGCATTAACAGACATAATGTCTTCAGGTGAGTAGACTTGGAAGGCAGGTTGAGCTATGAATAGTTTCCATTGAATGGTTTCTAGCTCTATTTGCCTCTGTCCAGCCATTGAAAACTGAAGAAGGGAGAGGTGGAGGTGGGTTGTTTCTCCTTAGTGCCATGCCTTAGGAATGTAAGTAAGCTCTAAGAATGGTTTGTCTTTGTTACTTCCTTTTCTGATGATGTTTTCTTCAACTTCTTAACAAGGTTATCAAATTTGCCATTACAGAGGGACTACAATATCAGGCATATCTGGATATGAGCAGTATATGATATAAAGACTTATTTCCACGACTTCAGGAAGGTCTCTTCACTGAAGTGTTAAAGTGAAGAAAAAAAAAAAAAAAAAAAAGATTTGGTTATGGCTCATAGCGACTACAAAAAGGCAACTGAAACTCTCTCTGCTAGGTACCCTCCAACTCCTTCTGCAGCAAATGTATGTTTCCTTCAAATATTTAATGCACATTGGTAACTGAACTTATAAGTAATTAATGAAATATTTGCAATTAGCCCACCAGTGACTATAAGCTATTCCCTGAATATTTATTTACTTTCAACTCAACTTGAGAAAAAAAAAAAAAAAATTCCCATAGTATTTGCTCACTCTACTGATGGTGTCATGAAGGATTAATTTAACACTTATTACTACCATCATAAGGATAAGGTTGTCAAGGCTTAAATAAAGCTATCAAAGCTATCAAAGGTGTAAATTGAGACAACATGCATGCCTCATCTCAACAAACCCTTTCCCATTCCTTCCTTATCTCGCTTACAAAAACTTTCACAGTAGAGTGTAATAGAAACCAGTTTTATTATTTAATTATTCAACTTCTAAAAACAAACGTTGCCACATTTCAGAAACATGGAAATACAAAGCATTTTTAAACAGATAAATAACTTTGCTAGTGCCAAACCTGGAGAATAAGTCTATCTCCAACACAAACAGCATTTGAAATTTTTGCTAACACCTCTAAGTGAAAGAGTATATTATCAGTCACTATGACTGCAATACTTTTGGAACAGCAAAGAAAAATTTGCTGCCACTATACTATGCCCATAAAGCGGATGGGCTGACATGAACAGCCTGTGGGTGATACCCTCCCAGCTGTCTCATCTTCCGGGGCTGTCCACATACTTGAAATCAAGGATTGCCTACAGGACCTCCTCCCCAGCCAAAGCATGCCAGACCAGAAAGATGCAGCTAATTTTAAGCCAGAACAGATTGATTACTGGAGAATATAATTTATTGCTATCACTAGTGGACTTGAAGGGTGACAAAGTAAAAGAAAACTAAAAATGCCTTCCCCCCCATCCACCCTCTTCCACCACCTTCCCTGCATGACGCAGGGGAATGGGGGCTGCGATCAGTCCCTGACGCTTCGTCTCCGCTGCTCCTTCACGGTTACTCTCTGCCCTTGCTCCAATGTGAGGTCCCTCCCACAGGATGCCGTCCTTCTCGAACTGATCATGGGGAAGCTGCTGGGCTCTGCTCACAGAGGCCACCCCTGCAGCCTCCCTGCTACCAAAACCTTGCCACATAAACCCAATACAACCCCTTTCATTACCAAGAAGGGATTTCTTCTCCCAGGTGCCTGACAAGTTTTTAAGCTTTTGTTTTCAGAGCTGCCCTTTCCTCAGCTTACTGAACAAGGTACACCAAAGCAGGTGGAGTTTGTTTGCATCCATGCTCTCAAAAGTCTGGCTCCTGCTTCCTGAAGGTCATACTCTGTTCCATGAATTCCTTTTGCATTTGGAGGCATTCTGTTACTAGCTGTGTTGTGTATAGCTTAATATATGTATATACGTATTGCTTAATATGTTAGCTTAATATATATATATAGTTTAATATGTTACAACAAGACCTTTTTACATCTACGTAACCTGAAATATGTGATACTCGTTTTTCCCATAATGTGTAATAGAGATAATTTAGTGCATTGGCTAACACTGCATGTATATCACTTCTGGGATACTGGAGCATTAACATGTCATAACGCATTATCATTTGAGAACTTATATTTTTATGTAGCTTTAAATGTGCCATGCTGGCACAGTGTGACTTTATTGTTGTCCTGTGTGGACTTCAGACTAACAAATGAATACCTTTAAAAGTTATTTGGTTTTGTTACTTCATTACTTCATTACATTTTGTTACTTCATAAACCATTTCTCCCATGTTTACATCAAACTATGAAAAGCTTTTTCTGTTATATTCATGTTTGCTATTAAAAGCAAAAACAAACAAACAAACAAAAACTGTAGTAGGTTTACATATCAAGGCTTTGGAAGCGGGAGGCTGCAGGGGTGGCTTTTGTGAGAAGAATCCAGAAGCTGCCCCATGTTAGATAAGGGCCCCGCTGCTGGCCAGAACCGAGCCAATAAGCAATGTTGTTTGTGCCTCTCTGAGAGCATATTTAAGAAAGGGGAAAAAAAAAAAAAAAAAAAAAGTCTGTGGAACAGCAACTGGGAGAGAGAGAGGAGTGAGAAGCATCCCTGCAGCCCCCAAAGTCAGTGCAGCAGGAGGTCCTCCAGGCATGCAGCAGAAGTTCCCCTGCGGCCTGTGGAGAGGCCCCTGGTGGAGCAGGCTGTCCCCCTGCAGCCCATGGGTCCCACATGGAGCAGATCTCCACGCTGCAGCCTGTGGAGGAGCCCCCGGTGGAGCAGGTGGATGTGGCCTGGAGGAGGCTGCGGCCCATGGAGAGCCCCTGCAGGAGCAGGCCCCGGGCCAGAGCTGCAGCCGGTGAAGAGGAGCCCACGCAGGAGCAGTGGGTCTGGGGGGAGCTGCTGCCTGTGGGGGACCCATGCTGGAGCAGTTTGCTCCTGAGGGATGGACCCCGTGGTACGGAGCCATGTGGAAGCAGTTCTTAAAGAGCTGCTTCCTGTGGGTAGCCCACGCAGGCTCAGTTCAGGAAGGATGACATCCCATGGGAGGGACTCCACATGGAGCAGGGACGAGAATGACCAAGAAGGAGTGGTGAAGATGAAATGCTACAGTGTGACTGCAGCCCCCATTCCCCTGTGCCACTCAGGGGAAGGAGGTGGAAGAGGGTGGATGGGGGGAAAGTGGTTTTGGTTTCTTTCCTTTGTTTTTCACTTTTCTAGCTTGTTAGTAATAGGCAATAAATTTTACTGTCTCCCTACTTGGAGTCTGTTTTGCCTGTCATGATAATTGTTGAGCGATCACTCTGCCCTTATCTCAACCCTTGAGCCCTTTTCATTGTATTTTCTCCCCCTTTCCCTTTGAGGAGGGGGAGTGAGAGAGTGGCGGCTGTGGCAGAGCTCAGCTTCCCACCCAAGTAAAACCACCACAAACATTAACAAGGTCCTGGAAGATTATAATTGGTTTCTGTGTCTACCTCCCTATCTGTCACTTGTAAAAACCTTTCCAAATCAGTAAATCTGTTAACAGATAGCTATTCCAAGTTTTCATATATTGTCAATAAAGAAAGTGGTAGAATGCGCAGTGATAGATATGGTGGAAACTGCTCTTCAGTCCTTTTTCCATGTTTGTCACTCCTCACTAAGGCAAAGAGCAGGAAGGGGTCTTTTTCGGACAACTCCTTGGCAATCACATTTTGAGTGTTCATTAGTGCCTTCAAGAAAGTGATTGTTGGTAAATTGCATACATTCTCTCCATGTACTCTACTGCTTAATGTACGTTAGTAACTGATAGTGCTTAAGCCCATTTTCTTAAGAAAAGTGATATAGTTATGGAAATAAGATAAACTGTGTATTTTGAGGTTGACAGAGCTTTGTAAATTGAATGACCTATTAGCAGTGAGAAAATTTCCAAGCCATTTCAGTGAAATAGATGTGCATCATAAATACAGATAGAATCAGGAAAGACAGACTTATTCTGATAGTTATGATGCTTCTTGCTTTACTCTAATCCTAACATGAGTAGATTTTCAGCAATCAGAAAACAGTGGGGCAGGGCAGGGAGAGTGGGGCAAGGGGTCAGATATGTAAAGTATTTGTTTATTTGTTTACTTATTTGTTTTTTTATTGTTTGTGTTTGCTTTGACTGTGATCTGACAAGTATGAAATAGTATAGCGTTAGTAACAAAAATAAGAGCTGAGAAGGTAGCAATTTAGTTTCTATGTCTTCTACAAAGAACATGGAAAACACCAGGACTGTTTAATAGCCACAGTTTCTCTCTGTATTACTCAAAACTTTCATCCCTCATTAGAAATAAAGTCTTTGGAAATCCTATTTTGACTAGAGATTTCAATAAGTGCTGCTATTCAACCTAGGTATTATGTGATTATTCATTGCAGTTGAGCCTTCAGCTGAGTTAAATGAAGTGCACTTAAATGTTCCCTCTTCCCCTGTCATTAACTGCTCCATGGCAGCCTCTAGTTAGGTCCTATAGATCAATGTTTCTCAAACTGTGGGCTGTAAAAGAACTCAAAGGGGATTGCCAACTGTTAGACAGCAACAGTCAGCAGCAGTTCAGTTCCCTAAGTCTGCAGTAGATCTTTTTTCCAGGAGTGGAAAATTAGAAAAACATTAAATACTGACTGCAGGTATTTATTCTACCAACGGAACTCTTAACTACCTTTAGCTGCTAGCAGTGTCTTATTCCCTTCAGCATAAGCAGTACGTAATAACAGTCTCTCATTCCCTTGTCCTAGGAGAACTTATCTATTATGAACTTGGGTGATTATATAGAAATAGTTGAGCAACCTGTAGACGCTTGACATACTGTAGTGAGAGTGGATGGAAGTATCAAAAGGTTTTGGAAACACTCTGTCCTTCAGATTTCCCCTGGACAGTGTCCAACTCCACGTTTTTGCCTACTTTACTCATTAGTACCACACAGATGTCTCAGGACATACCAGATGCCTTCCTGTTCCTATTTCAGAGCATGACACTCCCTGAAGTGTCAGGGAGGCTGTCTTTCCGTACCCTGGGCTCCAAGGGGGGATGGGGACCTTGCTGTGGAACGGTCAGATCAGTGCTGACATACCACAGCACAATGGGCAGGGGAACATTATTCCTCTGATCCATGTCTCAGGCTCATCTTTGACTCTGATGTCTCAACAGAAGAGAGGAGAGGAATCAACATCTACCCAGGTTGTCCTGAGTCTGGGCAATCCCCAATATCAGTACAGACTGGGTGATGAATTGATTGCAAAAAGCCCTGCAGAGATGGACTTGGAGATACCAGTAGATGAAAAATAGGATATGAGCCAGCAATGTGCACCTGCAACCCAGAAAGCCAATCATATCCTGGGCTGCATAAAAGGAATTGTGGTCAGCAAGTTGAGGGAGGTGATTGTCTTCCTCTGCTCTGCTCTCACGAGCCTCACTTCCAGTACTACAACCAGTTCTGGAGGCCCCAGTGCAAAAGGAACAAAAAAAAAAGAAAAGAAAAAAGAAAAAGGAAAAAAAAAAAAAAAAAAAAGGCACCTTAGACCTGTTAAAGCAGGCCCAGAGAAGGACTACAAAACTTATCAGAGGGCTGGAGCAGCTCTGCTATGAAGAAAGATTGAACGAGTTGGGGTTGTTTAACCTAGTCATGGATTTGGCTGGGACAAAGTAAGTTTTCTTCTTAGAGGTTCACTCAATGCTGTGTTTTGGATTTTTAATGAAAATAGCGGTGATAATACATTGACATTTTTAGTTGTTGCAGAGCAGTGTTTATATAGAGCCAAGGAATATTTTTGCTTCTTATACTGCTCTGCCAGTGAGGATGCTGGGGGTACACAAGAAAGTTGGGAGGGGACACGGCCAGGACAGCTGACTCAGCCTGGCCAAAGGGATGTCCCATATTATATGACATCATACTGAACAATAAAAATGGGGGAGTTTGCCAGGGACGGTAGGCCACTACCTGGGGTCTGACTGGGCATCATTCAGCAGGTGGTGAGCAGTTGCATTGTGCATTACTTGCTTTGTATTTCCTTTTATAATGTTTGTTATTCTCCCTTCCTTTTCTGTCCTATTAAACTGTCTTTATCAAGGAAAAATAAAAAAGAAGTGGAGAAAAAAGAAGAAAGACCATTGTGGTTTAACTCCAGCAGGCAGCTCAGCACCACCTAGCTGCTTGCTCACTCTACACAGGTGGGATGGGGGAGAGAATTAGCAAGGTAAGAGTGCGAGAACTCATGGGTTGAGATAATGACTGTTTACACTAGGTAAAGCAAAAGCCACACATGCAAGCAAAGTAAAACAAATAATTCATTTGCTACTTCCCATGGGCAGGCAGGTGTTCAGCCACTTCCAGGAAAACAGGGCTCACCATGCGTAACGGTTTATTGGGAACACAAATGCCATCACTCCAAATGTCACCCCTTTCTCCTTCTTTACCTCAGCTTTTATTACTGAGCATAATGTCATCTGAGCAGTGACTAATGGAGATTGCACTGCATCTATGGCACAGAACACCATAGAGTGGGTGTGAAAAGCTTTCAGATGAGGAGGATCAGTTCCAAGCCCTCACCTGGGACCTGGTACTCCCCATTATCTTCAAGGTATGACAGTTAAAGGGTAGCAGGCGCTGGCATTTCCCCATCTACTGCATATTCTGTGACTGCTTTTGACTACTGTAACTACTTACGACTACTTAAAAGCAGCCCTTTTACCTCCCAGGGCTGCTAGTCTGCTGTCCTTGTAGACCAGGGACTCTCTGGGCAGTCTTTAAACAGTCTGCAGAGTTCAGGGCTCTGTGCTGTATTGTATGAGAGATAGGCATCTTCTTTTCAGGAAATACAGGACAATTTTCAGAGTGCAGATCAGCAAATGGGAGATGCTGCTTATCTCCTGCACCAGGACTTACAATCCATTAATAGTTTAGTAATAGTTTAGCTTCTGGTTACTCCCTTAAAAGCATTCAGCAGTCACCTCCCTTCATCACCTCATTCCCTGCCCCACACTATGGCTTGGGGCTTTTGCCTCATCCAGACAATGATTTTCCTCTTTCCTTTTTCTTTCTTATTCACAGTTTTCAAGGCACATCTTCCCTTCACAGCTGCCTTTGTTTCAGCGTCCCTCTAACAGACCTCCATGCCTCACAGAGAACTGCTCAACAAGATTGCATTAGTGTCAAGACTCTCTTTCTTTGTTCATACTTGACAGTGAGCTCAGTGGCACACAGTCTTATTCTTTAATCACTTGTCAGTAAGTACACTGACATCTTTTGGGAGGCAAGTAGTGCTTTGTACCGCTTCCCCAGGAAATTTCCAGACTGAGGTGACCAGCTGCTCATTCTTCTGTCTAGAGACTAACCCCTCAGTTCAGGTTTTCCTCTCCTCCTTTCCCCCAGCCCCACTCACCTGCCATATTAGCCTGCAGCTCTAAGCAGACACCAGGAAACAGTAGTAGAGACATGTCTTTATCCATTCAGTTTTGGACCAGGAAACATCCGTAACACAACAAACTTGAATTTTAGAACTGCAGCTTGCAACACTCAAGATGAGACACAAGGTGAAACCAGCACAAGCAGCAAGAAGAAAAAGGATACAAGAAGCAGTATGGCCAATAAGATAAATAATCTGCTGGAACTAACAGAAAAAGGTGGAGGGAGATGGTCCTTAATCACTGTTTGTGAAAGAAGCCACCTGTGGGTTGAGCACAGTGTGTTCTCATTAGAAAGCAAGTACAGTGAGAGCAGGACACCTGCTTCACTGTTGTCTGGAACCAGATCATTTCTCCTCTGCCAAGACCAAGACCTGAAACAGTATGGGGCAGCTTGGGACAGCCCAGAGATTTGAATCAAGCTAGTTCCAGACAAAGTTGCTAGGTTAGACACAGAGCACTAACAGGGTAGCAAAAAACAATAAATCATGAGCACTAGTATAGTCCGCCAGAGCTGAGCTTTGCACTCAGCCATTTTTCAGGCTCCAAGCCTCAATGTGCCTGTCCAACAGCTTGCAATTGCTTAACCTTTGATGCCCATCCGTCATTGCACTCAGATGTTGTAGGTGGCAGCTAAGCCGGCGGGAGAAGATGCTAGTATCATCATGATATGGCTTTCCTAACATTAAAGCAAAGGGAAGTGAGAACCAGAATTAGGGATTTATGAATGTTAGCTTCACCCTATCCAGGGAGTTGATTAATGCCGTAATTATCTCAACACAGCATGATTCTTCTAGGATTCTCCCTCCTGCAGCTGAATAGCTTTCACAGTATTTCAAGGTTTCCTGTTCATCGCTGTAATTTAAAATTATATTTTCATTTCTCTTAAGGATGAGGGCAAAAACCTAAAATGCATGCTTAATACAAAAGCTTCAAAAGAGGCTCTCTGTATATGGTCCATAATTCTTCTAATTGTTCTACAGCTGAGGTCTAAGATGGATAACGGAGGGTTTCTTTTGTTGTGTTTTGTTTTCTGAAGTACCCATATTATTTTTTCACCTCCTTCAAAAATCAGGTGGGTTTTCCTTCCAAGACATCTCACCAGTTTGATTATAGACATCAGCTTTTAAGCTCAAAGATTTGAACAGTTTCTTTTACGTCAGCAGTGGAATCATGCATCAAAAAGATTTGGCAAACATGGGAAATGGCCTGTCTGGGCCTTACTGTTTCTTCATATTGTCATGTATGGTATTTCATTTTTATAATTTCTAGTTTCTCCATACACATCCATACACATTATTGTTTTAGTATAGCAAAGCTGCTTTTTTTTTTTTTTCCCTCCCCTAAAGTTTTCATTGCACGTTTTGGGACAGCCTACAAAAATTTGAAAATGGAAAACAGAACTTTTCAAGGTCTGGAAGCAAAGGAATCACCAGTTCATTACACCTGTAATCACCAGTTGTGTTTACAGGAGTGATGAAAATACCTGACTTCACTCTTTAAGGAGGGTAGATTATTATGATTTTGTTTGTTTTAAGAAACACTGATGTAGGGAAATCTGTAGTACTTTTCGGTTCACTTAGGGTGAAATAACATAATAGTTCAGATTAAATTTTCCTCTCTTGTAGATGATGTACAATCTGGAGGAGAATTGAATGTGACTACTAGCCTTTCATGTGTCCATACTGGTTTCCCCATTATGTTTCCTGCAAGCAGCTAAAGCAAGCACAAAATTATTGAAATACTTATTCAATTTTTCAATTGATTTAATAGTGTTCACTGAGGCTTTTTTCTACTTTGAAATATAATGCCAAAGCATCTCTCCAATTTAAAAAAAGACCAGAATTTTTTTTTTTTTTTTTCCTCACGAAAAGGTGCAGAATTCTTCATCCTGAGTTATTTTGCCCATGTTTTGTCCTGAAATATGGCTTGATAGAGTGCAATAATCACATTTAGAACTACTAATCACTTTAGGATTATTAACTAATTATTGCCAATCACTGATGCTTGTTTTGATGGTGTCTTCAGCATTACAGTTTTTTAAATGTTTGTCTATGGCAAATATTGACTCCACCCTTGACTCTAACTTTCTGACAGCAGAATGATTGGAGGAACCCAGAAAAGTATAAAGGCAGCTTGAGAAACTGGAAGGGAGATACTCGAATGTCTGAATGACCAAAGATATCTGGTCACTGTACCTTCTCTTTCAGCTAGTTCTTAGAGGCACACTGAACACTCAAAACCAGTTCTGTGTTTGGATTTAGCCCCTCAGCAGTTTGCCCTATAAATCATAAGCAGGATTCTCACTGAAGCAGGAGAAATTTTCTTCTAACACAGCTTCAGTTTCCCTGAGGTTTCTTTCCTTCTGACTACTCCTTCATTTTCCATCCCCCAAGTTTTTTTTTTACATTTCTCAGTGTGGCACTCCTGATTAAGAGCTCCCCTGTGAATCCAGCACAGAACCAGCCTCTCTTTTTGCCTTTGAATAAGCCTAAGATTATTCATAAAATTGACTATCTGCATTTGACATTATAACCACCAATAATTAAAACACGTAGAATTCATTCTTATATAATCGGTATGCTTACAGTGCTACAGAAGCTGCAATGCAGTTTGATCCTGTGATCATTCCTGTCTATCCTTGACCATAGCTATGAAATAGAATTGCCATTTATGTGCATTTGCATGCAAAACAGTAAGAAGAAAAAGATCACAGTTTTAGCTCCAGTAGTATCATGGCCGTTATTAACAATGATGCAAGAGTTTCCATTCAACTACATTGAAATTCTACTGAAAACAATATGATGATGAAATTTAGAAAAAGCAAGGACAAATATTGATTGAAGCAGACAGGTTCAAACCAAAGTCATCCTGGAAAGGACAAAGATGTGCTTAACAAAGAACATTTCACTACATAAAACCCTTGCAAAAGACTGGTAACTGAAAGCAACCACTCTGAAAACATCTTTAGCAGACCATCAGACTGAGAATATAAAAGACTAAGGGAGCAGACACTGACCAAAAATTGCAAAGTTAATGGCTTAGCTACAAAGCTGGGAGATGGTGAACACTGACTGTTGTGTGGCTGTTTAGGACACCATCTGAGCAAAAACTTTTTTAAAGCTTTGCCTTTTGATAAGTTTTCCCATTTTGTAAGCTCTACAAGTTCTGTCTTTTTAGTTAGGCTGTATTTATGATCTCCCAAATCTCCCTAGCTCCTGGCTCTTTCAGGTTATGAGATGTAGTTCTTTGTTTTCTCACGCTGAAAACATGCTATGCTTCACCTTACTGTCAAATCAAGAGGCCTTTGCAACCCACAATAATATCTTTTTTTTCTTAGCATGGCATCAGGTAGTGCAGGCCATAGACTTGAAAGTGGTATGGAGTGAATATGGTCATGAGACTGCTGACTTAGTGCTTGGGACTGAGCTAGAAGAGGCAACCATGGTACAGCATTAGCCAAACTGCTAAATGGAAATATTCTTTGGCACATGACTGGGAATTGTTTTGGAGCATTCAGTTGCATCAAACAGGCTAGGAGTTTTTCTAACAATTTAACATATAGACAATTGTATTTCTAATACCTTGGAACTGGATGCTGTTAATTTACTAGTTTAGGAAGAGCCTGAGGTAGTAAATTATATATAATTTTCTCTGAATATTTGATATTCTTTGTTACTGTAACATGATTGTGACTAGTGAGACAAATCATATGGTATCACATACTAAATGTCTTGTCACCTCCTAAAAACAATAATTACATGTTGTTTTGAATTTAAAATGTGTTTTTGTGAATATCCATCATACTAATGAATACCTTGGATATTACTCTTCTCTTTTGTGTTAAAGGCTCATAATGATTTTATAAGTAATTTGTTATTTCAAAGCCCTGTTCAGTATAGACATTGTATAAGGTCCCAGACATGATGTTTCTGCATACAAACTGCTACAGAATCTCTTCATCATAGCAAGAAAGCCATAAGAAATTTTACACAGAGTAAGATGAGAATTCTGCCTCACCTCAGCAGTTTGATCATCAGAAATTAAACCTTAATTCAACAAAAAATATGTGTAGGTAGATTTTTTTTACATCTTAATAGGAATTCTGACATTATTAAAGTTTAGGATTATGCATTAGTACATTGTTGAAAGAGGTCCGCAAGGGCTGAGATAGGACTTCATTGCTTATCTACCTTTATATGTACAAATATTGTAGACTATTCATGATTTGTTTGCCCCACTTAACAAGAAAGAGAGGTTAAATTCCCAGACTACAGATATTTTGTTTTGATGTAAAACACACTTTATTACCTGAGATCCTGCAATAATTAAAATGTGTATCAAATATGTAAACACCTTTTTACCACCTTTTTACTTTTTTTTCCCCCACTTTCGCTCTAAATGCCTGAATATGTTAAGCAATGTTTCTGTGCTTTAATTAGACGGCAGAAATCTGAGGCTGCCTTCATTTGGCTTTCAGCTGTTTACTTTGTGTCAGTAAAATCCATACAGTTTAAAGGAGATCTCAACTATAATTAAAAGTGCTATTGAGCTAAACACAATTACCAATGTTTATCTCATTATATAATGCTTCTGGCACAAAAAGCAGAATTCAGACTTGTTTTCTTTTTTGGTACTGTTTTGCAGAGCTTGAAACAATTCCAGTAATTCAATCAGGTAATGACAATTACTGCTGTCAATCCCTGAGAAAACTCGGTACTACTTAAGTTCATACGTTTCAGCTAAACTCTAGCTATTATGGTATGTTGAATTCTAAAATGCACAGAACTGTGAAAGTGAAGCCACTGGCATTTTTTTTCCCAATACATCTTCCACTAGAAATTGACTTGTTGTATTTTTATTTATTTGTACACAGAAACAGGCAATTTTCTGGCTGCTAGAAATGCTTCACCAAATTTTGTAATGTGGTATGATATACATGATATTGTATGGTGGATGAAGTTCTGAGCTCCATATACCCAAAAAAAGGCTTAAATACCATATTGTATAGGAACAAACAGAAAGTGGAAGTCATGTGCTTGTGTAAGACTTTCCTTATTAGTCTTATAATGCAAAGAATTAGAACAAGTAGTAGTCATAGGTAAAATACAGTAATGTATTTTGTTCTAAATAGACAGTGCTTGATTTTCAAGCTAGTTTATTGTTTCTTCAATTTCAAGTGACTGAAAGGGCTAAAATCCAGTGACAGATCATAGAATCATAGAATGGCCTGGGTTGAAAGGGACCTTAAAGACCATCTAGTTTCAACCTCCCAGCTCTGGGCAAGGTTGCCAACCACTAGAGCAGGGTGCCCAGAGCCCCATCCAGCCTGGCCTTGAACACCTCCAGGGATGGGGCATCCACAGCCTCTCTGGGCAACCTGTTCCAGTGCCTCACCACCCTCTGAGTGAAAAACTTTCTCCTAATTTCTAACCTAAATCTCCCCTGTCTTAGTTTAAAACCACTCCCCCTTGTCCTATCACTATCAACACATATAAACAGGCATTCCCCCTCCTGTTTATACGCTCCCTTCAAGTACTGGAAGACTGCAATGAGATCTCCCTGGAGCTTTCTCTTCTTCAAGCTAAACAAGCCCAGTTCCCTCAACCTTTCTGCATAGGAGAGGTGCTCCAGCCCTCTGATCATCTTAGTGGCCCTCCTCTGGACCTGTTCCAAGAGCTCCAGATATTCAACCAAGAACTCCTGCGGAGACTCCTTTTGCAGAAGACCATCCTGATGGACATGAGTAAGCTTTACTGACCAGCAGACTCTTCTCCCTACTCAGTCTCTGGGGCTCAGTGCTGCTCTGCCTCACCCCAGCTTTCCTGCTCTGTGATTATATCTCCCCTGTGCAACTGAGATGTTACAGCTGTGAGCTGGCTTGTTGGACCTTTCCCATGCAACAGGCTATTGTACAGCAGCACTCAGCACAGGACAGATTAGGACTCAGGTGGACCAAAGATATTCCCCACAAGCAAGTATTTTAGTTGCCTTTCTGCCTCATGACATAGCAGGTGATCAAACACTCTTGCATTCAAGTAAATTGGGAGATCTTGGGTCAGACTTAAGACTTGCAGACTTCAGTTTTAACTCATAGGAATCTTTTTATCAAATTGCCTACCAGCACAAACACTAGCAACTAATATACTCTGTTCAGACATGAGAAATTCAGAGATAAATTATGTCTCCCTTATGTCTCAAAATTACTACTTTCCCTCAAGGAGATGCTAATTTTTTGATCTTAAGATTCACAGCCCTGAAGATGTTATATATGTCTTCGCCACTCTAACAAACCTAGAAGTTGGTTCCTACCAAATAGCCTTTAGGAAAATAATGAGCAGCTCATATCTAGCTGTGCATGGGGCAGTAAGGACTTGGGATGAAAAAGTGTGCTTTCTCAAATGATATATATCACAACTCCCTTTTTATGAAGCAGGTACCTTTAGATAACCACTACATAAAAAAGTAATTGCACCTATTTTGAACTCAGTCAGCTGCAGCCAAGTAGATTTACTTGATTTTACTGAATGAATAAATAAGCTCAAAACACTGCAAGTTCAAGAAAGATGAACACTGATGGGCATAAAATAATTTTAGAACAAAGGATGACCTCTTGAACACTTGCAGTTCAAGTTCAACACAATGCAGAAAGTTTCCTCTCTAATTACATACTCAAAAACAAGCATCTTTTGTGTGTGTGTGTGTGTGTGTCAACAATGATACTAGGTTTCATGGACAGACCACTGCATAAGAAAATCATTTTTAAGAGAAAAACTGTTCTCAGCTCAAAGCCTGCACCCTCGAATTAGAACAGCTGTAAGATAGATGGGTCATTCTATTTTTATGACTAATATATCCTCAGAGCTGTGCACACATGGGGGACCTTATTAAAGGATCTTTGTTAGCATGTTTCAACTGGCTATAGTAATTGCTATATATTGTGTAAAGGGTAGACAATGACCATAAGCTGAATCTACCAGAAATGCCTGCATCATTTCTCTCTAGTATCTTCTTTTTTTCTTCCAGCTCAAGCAGTGCAAGAGCCTTGCAAATGAGGAAAAAATAACTCTGCAACTTGTGTTGACAGCACTTAATAGTAGATCTGAGCTGCAGATCTCTGCAACAAGCTGCCATATCTGACTCTGTGCTTCATCATCACCAGAACTGAAGCAATCTCAGCAACTTCTGATGACATGTATATTTGAACATGTTGTTTTTAAACAATTTTCATCACCAAATGATGTAGTGGCAATTCTTACCCTGGGAATGTGTAGACACTATCATCATGATCTGCCAAGACATCTTCAGATATATTGTGTTTCCACTCTCCTGGAGAAATGTGGTAAGGTTATTTGAGGGGTTGCTGTATGTCACAACTTGAATGCTTCTTGCTAGACCATCAATTCTATGTATTTACGTTCAAGTGTGGCATTGGAAAAAGATTTTTTTTTTTTTTTTTTGGACACAGCACATTCTGAACAACTCGTGTGTGTACATAAACTTTAATGTTTTCATTCTCAAATGTATTTGTATTATGTAGTGCTTGTTGAACCCTTCCACGCAGTCAATTTGAAAAATTATACGAATTATTTAATATGAGGGAACAATTATATTTATAATATTTAATTGCAAATTAATCATACTAATTTCCAGGTTGATTCTGACCACTGTTTTTTTTCGTATGTTTGTTTGTTTGTTTTCAGATCCTACTTAGATACTGTTATGCAGTAAGTGACAAAAGCTCTGCTTTACCTTGGACCAGAACCTTCTTCCTGGTTTACAGTCCTTCAGTTGCCACTGGTTATTTATGAAACATGTCACTTTTGTCACGTAATATTCTGGGGTCTCAGAGGTTACTTATACAGCAGTCCCTGGGGAAATGATACTTAAATAAATAATCAATCAGGAAGTTTAGAATGGTGTACCTCCATGGGGAGAAAGGGCTTTTAATATTATTTTTATGTATGTGTAACAAAAATGTCACTTTGAAAAGGGATGTATTTTGCTAACAGACCATTACAAGTAACTAGTGTTCAGAATTTTTAAAGTAAAGATTCAGGAAAGACTCCATTCAAATTCAACAGAATCAATGTTAAAATGTCAGCAGAAAGCAAATGCAGACCATCTACAATGTGTATAAAACAGCCCAACTCTTCCTACTAGTTGCAGCAAGTTCTTTTGATATGATAGGATATATCAGAAGCTGTAAGTTTTACTTTTCTTCAGTTGCAATGCTTGTTATAAATACTCTCCAAAGTTTAACATAGGATGCAGAAAGCAACTTGATAAAACTCAGTATACTGAATGAAATAACTTTTGAATCCTTTCTCCCACAACACAAGTCTTCTCTTTCCATAGATCTCTTAGCTTAAGCCTCTCCTTTTCTCACTGAAAAGTATTTCAGAATGGTAAAAGTTTTCACATGCTGTCTTTGGAGGGGTATTTTTATTTAACTGTTTATTTATTTATTTACTTATTTATATTGTGGATTTGTGCATTTGGAGGATACATGGAGTGTTGAAAAGAACCTCTTCCCTGTGAGAAGACATTGAAATGTGAAAAGTAGAAAGGTCCCTCTTTGTTCAATTATTATTTATTCTGAATTTAGGAAAATAATATTGAATAAAAGAAAGAAAGGGAAATCTGTGGGTATTTTTGTTTGTTTTCTCTTTGTAGAAGTCTATAAGTAGTGTGGTTATGATAATATATAAAGGTGTTTGGTTTTTTTTTTTTTTGGTCTGTTCTATCGATTCAAGACAAAAATCCTTTCTAAGCCTGCTGAGAAATTGAGAAATTGTGAATTCATTGCAGTAATTGATGCACTGATTAGAAACTTCTTTCTGGAACATGAAAGCTCTTTTGAGGCATGGTATACAATTTGGGACTGTTTGGGGACTGAAAGCCTCATACAGAGGGAACTGTGTTAGCTCTGCTTTATGGAGGAAAAGTGTCAAAAGATAAGAAAAAAATCAACTCTTACAATATATTGTTATACTTGAAGACACAATATATAATCATATGTTCATAAATCTGACAATTTTGCAGCACAAAACTGAAAAATTTAATTAATTGTTGGATGTCTTAAACTAAAAATTTCTTGTACAAGCAATCTTTTCTACTTGCGTTAGATCTTTTCACTTACGCTGTTCACTTCTCTCTCTGTCGTCATTTGCTCATAATATATTGTTAATGTGTCATTTTTTCATTGCCCTTAAAAAAAAAACACACACAAACAAAAAAACAACACTAACGCTTGCTATTCACATTTCTTTGGTGGTCAGTAGCTGGAAGTCACTGGAGATTTTATGCATTCATCTGAGAGGACAACTTTTTAAGATAGTCATATACTGATGCCATTAAAACATAGAAACATGGTAGAACAGTGCAGGGGGGTAAAGTAATACATACAACCAGTAAAAACAATTAAGAATTTTTTGCATAGAGAATATAACAGATGAGTACTTTGTGGATGGGGTGAACCATTGCCATTACCATTGAAGAGGACTTTACCAGGTTCGGACTCTGTCTTGTTCTGGTGTAGGCCAGAGTTTTGGGTCATCTCAGAAGAATGAATGCAGCACAATAATGAGGAGAGAGGGATGGCAGGGGAGAAGATTTTTCTTTTTCCCTTGAAGTTGGAGGGTGAAAGTTATACCTGTGCAGTAGCAGGTAAAACATATGAAGATTAAGAAGAAACTGAAGTATGACAGCACACGATGGTGTGGGAAGCAGTAGATTCTTGATGGAGATATGGAAATGGATGTACAGCTTGTATCTCACAGGCTCTGTGTCCTGCCAGACATTGGCTTTTTCTCTCTCTCGTGCTCTGATGTTTCACAGCCTGGGAGGCATTAATGAGGGCAGACCCTGCCTTCTGTGTCACCACTTAATCAAGCCCTGCAAGGGCAGGATATGGAGCAGGGAGTGTACAGAAACGCTTTTTCACTGCTGGGGGAGAAAGAAAAAGAAATAAAAAAACAACTGTACATCTGCTGTTAAGGAGAAATTGGTCAGCTGAAATGAGGTCATGCAGCAGGCTGGTTCTCTTGACAATTTGCTGACTGCTTTTAGCTTTCACGCAGCAGTGACAGTAAAACCTGACTGTTTTCAAAATGTAGATTCAAAATAGAACCACAGTAGGGTTTTCAGGACCAGGACCAGTAGAAAGGCAATAAAAGAACTGGAGAGGGACTAGTGATGCACAATTATAGCCATGGATTAAAAACTGCAGTGAAGATCAGGGACTACTTCACAAAATAACACTGAGGCAAAAGAGCTTTTCCCGTTCATATATATTACAATATGATATATGATAACATATATATGTATATTATATATATATATACACACATACACCTCGATTTTAATAACAGGTGGTGTTTTCAAAGCCCTCTATACATTTATCTCCTGAAAAGCCAGATGCAGAGGAGTATACATTTATCCTCCAATGGTTGTGGGAATAAAGGGCAAGCTAAGCCACTCAGGATGAAGACAGCAAGGAAAAACTGCCAGCCTCAAGACAGATGTCTGCTGGGCTATAGCCACTTCTGTTTGACCTTGGGAACCAGACAAAAATCTGCTATAGGGCACAGAAAGTAACATAGTTATGGTTTTTTTTGTTGTTGTTGTTTTTTAATCACATTTTCATTATACTCACAATACATTAAAAATCAGTATAAAAACTGGAGGAAATAGCACAACAACGGAGAATTAGCAACTTGGCTACATGAAGGGTTACTGGTCCATTCAGCTTGTTAATAACTGAGGGACTGTGCACCTCCTATTTGGAACTGTGTCCATATAAAAAGCACAGGGAATTTATGATGTTTCTCCTCCTGTCCTGCCCAAAGGGAGTTCAGTAAATTACAAATTGACTCACAGCTGTGTTCTACAAGATATTTGTTTCATTCAGTTGTGTTAATGTCTCAGACCTATCGTCATGGGGCATGGCTCACAAAGTGCAACATTGGATCGGCATTTAGCCTGCTGACTCTATGATTATTAATGTACTGGGATTTAAGTTCTAAGGGTACTTCTTCAATAAGACCCAGGCCTAAGGGCTGCTCCATTGCCTATACAGTATTCAAGAACAGTAGCACAATGTTGGAAGAGGCAATAAAACACTACTGCAGAAAACTTCTGTGACTTCATATTTTCTGGCAGAGAGGGAATAGCAAAGTAAGAGCTACTCAGAGCAACGTTTGTGCCACAGCCAAAGGATTCTTTTATAGGAGAACAGTAAGACACAGGTCCGAGTTTCAACTGACTCACCTGGAAATTAAGTTAAGCACAGGACTAAATAAGTGGGGGCAGAGGGAGAGGAAGGAGGAAAGGTGAGCAAGTTAGGCCACCGATCTTAATAGCAGAAAAAAAATAAAAAATAAAATAATCTTCAAGTCGAGGAAAGTGATTGTCCTGCTCTACTCTGCGCTGGTCTGGCCTCACCTCGAGTACTGTGTGCAGTTCTGGGCACCACAGTACAAAAAGGACATTAAACTGGTGGAGAGTGTCCACGGGAGGGCGACGAAGATGGTGAAGGGCCTAGAGGGGAAGGCATGTGAGGAGCGGCTGAGGTCACTGGGCCTGTTCAGCCTGGAGAAGAGGAGGCTGAGGGGGGACCTCATCGCAGTCTACAACTTCCTTGCGAGGGGGAGTGGAGAGGCAGGTGACCTATTCTCCGTTATCACCAGTGACAGGACCTGCGGGAACGGTGTGAAGCTGAGGCAGGGGAAGATTAGGCTGGACATCAGGAAGAGGTTCTTCACTGAGAGGGTGGTTGCACACTGGAACAGGCTCCCCAGGGAAGTAGTCACTGCACCAAGCCTGCTCTGAATTTAAGAAGCGATTGGACTGTGCACTTAGTCACATGGTCTAAACTTTTGGGCAGACCTGTGTGGTGCCGGGAGTTGGACTTGATGATCCTTATGGGTCCCTTCCAACTCGGGATATTCTATGATTCTATGATCTGCACCACTTCTTGTTTGAGGCAGGCCTGCGGATGTTGTGGCTGGACAGAGCCCATGGCTGGGCAGGGCAGGGCCATGGGGACCTGGAGCCCAGACCTGCTGCAGCTTTGCTGGGGCAGGGGCTGACAGCCTCAGGGCTGATGTGGGGTCCTGAGCCTGGGCAGGGTTGAAGAATTTGAGATAATGGGAGAGGAATGGTAAGGCCTGCAGTGCTCGCAAAGCCCGGACAATATCTTCCATTGCGATTTAGGCAGCTGTTTATTGAGTGTTATAGTTTGTTCTTGAAAGTTTGCATAGGCCATTTTGATTCATCTCTCTCTGTTTCTCTCTTCTATTAAAAACAAACAAAAAACAGACAAACAAAAAACAGGTATCATCACACTGTACTCTAGTTTTAATATGGAAGACATAGAGGGAAACGCCTTTTTCATTTATACATGGGTCCTTTTGTGAAAAGTGGCCATTTCAGACCCTTGGGTGAGACTTTCAGATGTGGACATTGGGTCCAGCCAGCTCCCATGAACCACAGTCGAAGGAAGCCCTTTTGCATCCATTCTACAAGGGGCATCAGAGACTTGAAGCCAATGGGATGAACCAGCATTCATAGCAGAGCTCTTCTGGGTGTGGGAAGGTCATAATGCTGAACAATGGCCTGATTTTGTCAGTATAAAAATAGGTTCATATTTATCTGCAGAAAAAAAAAAACTAAAACTAAAACTGATCATTCGATAAAACTGATCATCCCTCATGCTGGTTAAACAAAGTATAAACACTGATTAATAACAGAAACATCTCAACATGTTACAGGACATGCACCAAAACTTGAGGTTTAGGTAAAAATAAGTAAATGCTATTAAGTTAATTTTCTTTCTTCTTCTTCTTCTTCTTCTTCTTCTTCTTCTTCTCTTCTTCTTCATCTTCTTCTTCTTCTTCTTCTTCATCTTTCTTCTTCTTCTTCCTGGAATGCTGCCCCTTCTTCTTCTTTTTTTCTTCTTCTTCTTCTCTTCTCTTCTCTTCTTCTCTTCTTCTTCTTCTTCTTCTTCTTCTTGTATCGTTTTAATACCATCCCAGTCTATTTTTAGATAAGTAAACTTGGGATTTTTACTCTTGAGAGAACTGATTTTCTGTGGGTATCGAAATGATTTAAATCCCTTCATAGGCCACGAGACATCACTTTCAATATCTATATGAAAATTGTGGTTGACATACAATATTGCCAGCCCCAAGTATTCAGCATTAATGTGCCAGATTCCCTAAAGAACAGAGAAATGAGTTAACAAAATGAAAGCAATATTATTATTATTTTTTTTAGTGTGGTTATATTTGCCTTTTTGCTTTTCAATCTTTAGTGTAAATTGATTCATATTTGCAAAAAAAATCTCAAAGACTAGGGTTAGAAGGGGTTGAGTATTTGTCTTATTTTAAATAAACAAGATCATTGAGAATGAAATTGTTTTTAAGGCTACCATCTATTCAATTGCATGATCTGCTGTCTCATCTGACCTGGGAAAGCCATTGCTGTTTTCAATATGAAGCCAGCCTCTTAATATAGGCAGAAGGTTTTTTTTTCTTTATATTTCAGTAGTTCCCAGAAACGTGATAGAAATTGTACAACCAGAAGAGAAAAAAAATAAAAAATCAATTCCTGAATTGAAAATCTTTTAGTTTTGCCCATTTTCTTTTCCCAGTGGCACAATAGTGATAGCATTTCTCATTAGCTGTAATGTCTGCTCTTCCTTTAGTATATGTGGCTATACCGCCTTTGACCTTAGAGGAACATTGCTGATTTACATTGTCTCATAAACAGGCCCATTGTTATGCAAGTCTTGTAATCGCAGCCACATGATTTCTTTTCAGAGGTTGCTGTTTCTCTTTGCTGTTGGAATCTTAGTGTTCTGGGAACACTAGTAAGAAATGCAGCTTCACCAAGACACTATAAAGGCATCAAATGGTGGTCATCCACACTAGCTACGCACACGTCCATTACCCTGAATAGTTCAACTCATTACTAACTGCTGAGCCAGTTCCAGGACTTTTTACCCCTAATACGGTTGATGCTCCATACCTTTCCATGAATTTGTCAGGCATATATATATATTCAACTTGGTCCATCATTTCAGTCTGAAAAAATAGTGTTGATATTTCAAAGATATTTTTGACAGCATGTATTTTAGTAACAAGCCAAATTTTATGACTACAGAGGAATTTACATAAATGCACAGGGAAAGCTGAAGGGACTATGTCATAGCTCAGTTAATGTTTATTTACTATGCAAGGTGAGAGAATATCTATAGTAAATTGAAAATACCTATCTATCAGTACTATGCCCCATTATTTGATGTCATAAACAGTTTTACTGAAGACTGGATTCTCAAGATATATGAATTGCCCAAACCAGAGGATGTATTGCAGATTACTTGAATGAAATGTAAGTAGTCCCTTTTACTTTTAAAGAATACATAATGCTTTGCATAAAATTGATTCTGCATTGTGCCTTTGACAGACTACAGGGAATGAAATAAAAGGAACAGAACTAATGGCAGAATGGCAGAAAGCATCCTTATTTTTCACTGTTCAGTGTATATTTTCACTTTCACACAAAGAATTCATCGGTGATTTTTTTTGTTTGCTTGTTTTTTTGTTTTATTTTTTGTTTGTTTTCATTTCTAACAGTCCCTGTTAAGCATCAGATTAGGGTGTTGCCTTTTATTCCCTTTTAATGACAGAACAAGAAAGCAAAGAATGATGTCAAAGAATTTAAGTATTTCAATTTATTTATTTATTTATTTATTGCCAGTTTTAGAATTAGTGTTGTTCTGACTGATAAAGTAGGTAGTTTTATGGCATTTCAATAATTTAAAAACACTAAAAGTGTCTCAGTCCCACTGAAGTAAATTCCATTCTCCTAAACTGAATTTGGAAAGATTTTATGTAGGAGAGAAACTGTTTTCAGTTTCATAAGATATGAACATGTTTGAGGTTATTTGGGAAAGACAGAAAGTAGGAAAAAGAGACAACCTCAATGGACCCTAAGGAAGTTCTTCAGGTCATTTTCCTTCTCTGTCTTCTGCGTAGCCATCTTTGGTATTGGTCTTCAGAGCACGTGCTTTCCTTTAGCCTGAGACAGGACTGTTCAGCATGCAATATGGGTCACTGATACTTGATTTCCCTTTTTTGGCCTTCACATAAATCACAAAATTAGTAATACAGAACTTGTACTATTTTTTCATTCAGAAAAAATGATCTATAATTCTGTTCAGCTATTTGAATGTTGTTTGCTTCATTTTAACAGTAGTTACCTTTTCTTTAAATTGTTCTTTTATCCGAGTTACGAAAGATACACAATTTTGTTATTAATTGACAATTAATGGTATTTAGAAACTGTTCATTTAATTAAAAATATTTTAAATGCAAATACTAATATGAAAGTCAAGAAGAAATGTAAGACATTTCCTACTAGCAGGTGTGGTAAGCTGAACAAGGGAACATATTAAAGTGTTTCATTAGATAAGTGGTTTTTGTTTGGTTGTTTTCTGGTTCATTGTCTTGTGGGGTTGTTTTAATCAATGAATGCATTTTGGTCTAATTGACTTAATTTGCGCTGTAAGTATTCCTACTATTGGTTTGACAATACACTTTTGAAACAGTCACTACATAGTGGCTCTCAGAGTTCTTTTAATGAGTTATACTGAGTATTTCCCAGCCTGTGGTACAAGTTACAGTTTTGAAGTTATGATCCTTTATAAATAATTATGAACTAGCTTGAAATTGTGTTAGAAATTAATGTAATAAAGTTTGGCTTATGACATGTATTCCAAATTAGATAAAAACCCTTGAGTTTATGGAAAAAATAAATTTGTCTCATCAACTCAAAAACATTCTGTCAAAACCCAACTATTGCTACAGGAATTACAGGGAAAAATTCTACCATGAGCTCCACTTTCTCTTAAGTTACGCTGCAATAAACATTTTCTTGATTAATAATCATGGCACAGGAAGAATGGACAGAAGAAGGAAAGAAAAGCAAGACATCTCCGTTGTTTCTACGGGTAATTTAATTTTTTTTTTTTTTGACAAATTTTACATGAAGTAAGCCTCCTTTTTCAGTTAAAAGCCCTTTTATAATCACTTTATTTAATGTTAATCCAATATGATTCTTAGTCATTTACCATTGAAGAGTTGCCAGTAAGGAGATATTCTTAGTCCCTGAATCCAATCACAATTTGCAGTTGGCTGATTGTCAGTAAATCATCTCTCTCAACCTTTCACACAAATTGAAAAAATGAGATGTTGATTTCAAGCAAGGCTTCATATTGGTCACAATGCTTTGGAAAATGAGTGAACAGAAAAAATCCCATTCTCCATCATTTTTGTCAATAGCAGTTGGAAGAAGAATGTGGGAAGATGATTGGGAGTGCAGATTTTCTAGTCAATTATATTTTTTGCCTAAACAGTAGGCAACAAGGTTTTCAGTAAGCATGAGAGCTTTGAAATCTATTGTTTTGTAAAGCTTTTTTATCTTCTTCTTTTCAATTGACTTTTTTTTCTATTATTTTTTTATTTTATTTTATTTTATTTTATTTTATTTTATTTTATTTTATTTTATATTTTTTCCAGATGAATAATAAACTAGATAATAAATAATCTAATAAATTAGATCCATATTTTCAATGCACTTTTTGACAAGGGAAGTATACCTTTGTTTCCAGTGAAATGCCTATGTCAAGAGTGCTAGTCTTATTATCAGAGGCACAAATAAAAACAATGCAGTAGAACAATTTCCATATTCTAAAATGATCTCTTTAACAAGTTTAAAGAACTTACTCAACTAAATGATGATCAAATAATGTACACTGTGGCTAGGGGTTGGCAGACTCCCTGACCCAGTTAAGGGAAAAGTACAGAAGTCCATATGTCAGAAGCCATCGGTCACTGTATATGACTAGTAGTGTGTCCTTTGGATTGCAGGAGATTGAAGGGTAGATTTATATATATATATTTATGTATATATATTTATTTTTACCTGAAAACTATAGGATGCCTAAGCAAAGAATCAAAGACGGATGTGGATCTTTATGCCCTGAAAGGGGCAGGGAGGTAACATCAGTGGCTCTAGAAGCTGGGAGCCTAATGTCAAGATGCAGAAATATCCTTAGAGAAGCAGAGGGAACAGGAGTGAGTCCTGTGGGCCAGGGCAACTCAGTATGATATGTGCTGCTCATTACAAGGCCTGAGAACAGCAGAGTTGTGCCACCAGCTGAAGGACCCACAACTGTCCAGAAGTTTGCAGTTCTCCTCCCAGACAGGGGCCAGGGCTGGGAGAGCACAGGGAGGGCATGCAGAATGTTGGATACCTCTGTGCAAGAATGCACAGCAAGTACAGTATCACAGGATTGACCCCAAAAAAGTCAAATGTGTTTTTTCAAGCTACTGACAGGAAGGAGACGTACCAAAGGAGCTTCTAGCCAGAGAGAAGGATTTTCCCTATGATGGCTTTATTGGACAATGACATTCCAGGACAGGAAGAAAGTAATAGGTTGAGCAGGGAAAGCATAATCGATTTATATTTGCTACAATATAAATAAAATTCCCACCCAGAATAACATACAGAAATAACATACAGATATCTCATTAAATAATTGCTTCAAGTGAATAGACTTTCCAGTGGGAGGCCTACAGTAAGATCTGTACCACATTAAAGGAAATTGGATTGTGAGTCATTTATTTATTTTAATTTGGGCTCCTGAATACAAATTCAGTTCCTCTGAGTATGACTTTTTGAATGTCTAAACACAAGGCTTACAGATTGTTATTATCCTGAAAATGTACAAAAAGTTGCACAGAGTAGAACTCATTACAATATTTACCTGTTAGCCCTGTGGTATCTGACCATTTGTCAGAGACCTCTCAAACAGCAAGAGCAACATACCATTCAGAAGCCTGGGGCAAAGTCTTCTATTGCATTTCTCTGACTGGTTTCCATGGTTAAAAAAAAACCCTGTGATCATCTTCGTAACACAAAAGCTCTGATAGCACGTAGGCTGTTTAAGAAAACACTTTGTCTTCATTGCTCTTTAAGAATCTAGACTGGGAATACTTGATTGTATGTAATCACTTGGAAACTTAAGTTTGACTTCCCTCACTTACCTGAAGAAATTCATGAGATATTTTTAAATTGACCTTTAGAGTTTCCCACCAAGAAATGAATTGCATTCATTAATGATTTGGTGTCTTCAGAGAATCTAAATTGTTGTTTTAAATACATTTTAGGAGATGACTGAGAGAATAAATCTCCTTTTACCCTTCTCTTATCAAAAGCCTTCCTAAAAGCAATAAAAAAAAGACATGAAATGACATTATTGATATTAGTTGACATTTTAAGATTAAGAGTAGAGAAAGATATCTGCAATCTGTTTCTGAGCATGAACTGTGGAATGCAGAAAATTAAGTGCTAAATGAATTACCTATACATGAAGGCTTGGCATCAAACTACTCAATCCTATATGCTTATGGGAGGTTATAAATGACTAAGTTCTGTAGGTTGCAAATAAAATCTCATTCAAAACTGTAATTTTGCTCAAATGTGACAATGATATGCATATAAGGATATTCATGAATTTTGTAGTAGAATTACTTTGAAGTGGGTTTATATAAATTTTTATATATGATACACAATAACACTTTTTCTACATACCATTTTATGCATTAAGATTATTTTACCCTTTCAATAGCCTAGACCTTCAGTAGAGGTGGTCTGGGCAAGTATATTCTGTAGAAATTTGAAAATCCCATCTTCTCAGACATTTTTGGGGGAACAAGTTTGATCCAAATGTGTAGTTGGAGCACAGCATTTATTTGCATTCCCTGAATCTTTGAAATATTTCCCTTCTGCAGGTGTTCTCATTCTGCATAGCAAATCCCATGGACTAAATCAACTACTGAAAACTTTAGAATATTAGTCTTTCTGTACAGCATTGGAACGTTCTTAATTCAGTCTTATTCTCTACCACTCCTCATCTTTGTTTTTATTTATTTATTTGATGAACTAACATGACTTAGGACATGAGTGAATGTCCTCAAGTTGTGCCAGGGGAGGTTCAGGTTGGAAACTAGGAGGAATTTCTTCTCAGAAAGAGTAGCCAGGCATTGGAACAGATTGCCAAGGGAGGTGCTGAAGTCATCATCCCTGGGGGTGTTTAAAGAAAGGTTGGATGGTGCTTAGGGACATGGTTTAGTGAGTAATATTGTTGGTAGGAGGACAGTTGGACCAGATGATCTTGGAGGTCTTTTCCAACCTTTATGATTCTATGACTTAGTTATGATAATTCTGAAAGAAATATATATATATATATATATATATATTTTCTTCTAAGTGAATATTCCATATACTACCTGGACTGCATTCTTTAAAATGTTTATTTTGAATCTTAGTTTTCAAATGCCTAACTTGAGACCTATCTATGACTTTTAATAATAAAAAAATAATTAAATTCTTATTAAAAAAAGAAAGATTTTGAGTATCTACCACCTAAAAAACAGACCTACTTATATAAATTCAGCTTACATTCCAAAGAACAAGGTCATTCAAACATACAGGTTACATGTGCAAATTCAAGCTCCATGGATTTTGAAAGCCTTCCTTCTTAACTAGTATATTATTGCCTTACAGAAACACTGCTGTTTACCTGCTCCGTCAGAAACAATCATGGCTGAGAAGAGCAAAGTAGACTATCACATAACATGGTATAAAGTTATCCTTGCCAGACACTGCAAATGCAGTATGCAAATTTTGATGTGTACCAACTGAAGCAAAGTTGTTAATGCTATAATGTTTTCCAGCTAAGTAATCAAACCATGATAGAAGTGAAGTGAACATGCTGATGCCTGAATGTAGAAATTAGGATCTGTGGCCTCCAGGCAACTGGAAAGCTTCCAGGATGTATGCCTGGTGTTGTGCTTTTTGTCAAATAGACTCTAGCATCTAGTGTTCAGCTGCATCACATCACCAGCTGTTTCTCTCTCTCTCTCTTCGCCCCCCCCCCCCCCCCCCCCCCCTTTCATTCTTTTTCCTCAGGAGCACTTAATGCATTCACTTTTTATATACATGAATTGCATAACATGCCTGTAATTAGGAATGGAAGGACTAGAAATTACTTGTAAGAACTTTAGTAAAAAGATCATACAAATATTTGAGTAACAGTATAAGAAAGTAACATTGAGATGTTTAATACCTACATACAGATGTACTTTTTCGTTCTCAAACAATGAGGGATAGAAAAGGAGTTATTCAGAATTGTGGGGAGTGAAAGCAAAGAATTATAGGAAAACAGTCTTAAGATATGAGAAAGGTTCATATTGCCTGACTTAAGTACTCTGGTACTATAAACTACATACATTTTACATTTAGTCACTATGACTAACCATTGGAAAGAAAGGGAGAGATTGCCTTCCAGAGGGCAAATGAGCCCTGCAGTTTTAGTCTTAAACTGTCTTCTCTGAGCTGTTTCCTAGAGGAGCCTTTCTCTTTTCAATGACTCCCCAGGCAGCCTCATGAGTTGCATTTAGTGTCTGATTTCAGTGACTAAAACCACTTTAGACTGGAGTCTAAAGGTGCATGTTGCAAATATTTCTTCATCCAGAAACCACCTAGAAATCAGAAAGCATAAGAGAAATAAAAGATTAGATCTGTTCTTGAAACTTGTACTTGGATTAAGGACACTAATCCCTGGTACCCTCTGTGTTTTTTTTTTTTTTTTTTTTTTTTTTTTAATATACTATATCAATTAAGATTAATTTTACACTCCTACAATACAAAGTGAAGATGAACCCCTCAAGCATAATGTACAGAGTCAATACAACTATTATCTTTTTCCTAGTAAGTATCCACTATGGGTGACTAGCTTTGAGCAGCAAAACTGGTTGCTGTCCTTTCCTTATTTTTGTTTCATTGGTAACTAGACGAAGATAATACTGTTGGCGTAATTGCCAAATGTCTCTTTGAACATGAAGTCTCCTAAGATTCTTAATGGCATGACTATATGGTGATATCATTACAAAAGCTTGTAGTATGCTATATCTTCCTGCAAGATGGTGTTTTAATGCAAAGCAATCATCGCTATGCAAAAGGAAAGATTTTGCTTTCTGGTCATCTGTGCACTGTGACACAAGGGAAAAGGAGGCTGGAGAAGTAAGGAAAAATATATGAAGAAAGTTCATGCACAAAGGAGCAGGTATAGAATCATGCCAGATCTTGCAAAAAGCTGCATGTATTTTTTCGTTCATTAGAGTCAGTTTGATGGTTCCTTTTAAGAATTTTTCAAACATCCTCATGGATGCTGACAGCAGGTTAAGAAAGAATCAATACGTAAATCAACATGTATCTGATCCACCAGACCCACTAAAGAGTCCCAACAAGCCAGCTATCAGGAACTCTACTCAAATTGAAAGTTTCAGTAATCCCCCCCCAAAAAACATGCGGTTGCCTAGTCTGCCTCTAGTCTCTGCTCTTTATCTCAGCCTAAAAAATGACACTTGCTCACACTCAGAACAATTTCCCCACAGAAGAAAGCAGCTTGGTATGTCTTTGATAACCCTCAAGTTGTGAGATGTGTTCTTGTCCCTGCTAATCAGTTTAGAAGTCCAATACATGTCCTTAGCTCATGGTCAAGAAGAAATAAGATCTCTTTTACTTCAGCTGTGCTCTCAATCTAGGTGGTTTTCATTTTAAGTGAGCTATCTCTCTCCCTCAGAGATAGTGTTAGATAGAATTTGAGGAATTCACTGTTCTGGCTGGGTTGCCACAAGTCTAGGATAACCTTTATTCATAGGCTCTGATAATTTTGCTACAAAATATTGAGAAGAAAATGGAATCCCTTTTTTTTTCCTGTGACGAAAGTTTCCTTCTTAGCCTAAGACAGGATACCAAAATGTCAACATCATCCCGAGTGTAATTATATCTAGCTCGATTTCCCATGCCCATGCTTTTCCATATATGAGCATAGTTGTTCATCATCATACATGAATTTCAAATGCCAAATCAAAACAACAAGATGTTAGAGGTGAACATATCAGAAACATTGAAATATGTCCAAACTTATTGGGAAGGGAGAGTTGTTTGTCCAACAGAAGGCTTCTTAGTTTTACAATCAATACTAACATTCTAAAAAGGAACACAAATCATGACTGCTGTTTCCAGCTCCACTGAAATGTATGCTTGTACGTAAGTTACTGTAAGAAACTTCTATACAAAAAGAAGGAAATAAGAAATAAACTCCCAACTTGTGACTATATAAAACAACATTTTCCTAGTCAATTAAGCTATTCATATATGCATAATCTGCTGTACTGCTTTAGTGGTACAAATATGTGTTTACCACTTTCATTAACTTTTAGTATGTCATAACAGTGGAAGTTAAACATAAACTATGTTCTTTACCAGCTCATGCATTGCCAACATTTGTTGATTTAAATCCTTTACTGTTGGTGTCTTGAATTACCTAACAATAACTCACTTTGAATTAGAATTCTAAGTTCAGATTTTGGATTTTTTTTTTTTCATGTATACACAAAACATAATATGAGGATTTGACATTATTGAAACATAATCAACATATGCCTCTGCATTAACATTTTAATCATCATTTTAACAAGCAAAACAATGATTTAAACATTTCATTTCCTATACAGTTCAGTAGTGTTCAGTCATTGTAATACCTTTATACAAAAAACTACTTCTACAATTTCAGTTAGCTTTAGAAAAAGTTTTTTACTGCTCCCTTTCTATCTTTTTATGTTAGTGCAATCAGACATATTGATAGTCATTCTGATTTCTGTGATGGTTGTTTTTCTTTGTCTGACATTATTCATACCAACCTTCTTACTCATGTCTCCTGGAAATATATATTTTGTTCATCTTTAGAAAGGACTTGTGTTTTTTATTTTTTTTTTCAAGGTAGAAAGTCAGTTTTAGTTTTTGGTTTAATAGTTTAGTTGCTCAGCTGCTTTTTCATAACGAATGCCAGAATAAGGTTTCACTTAATGCAAAACTTTCATACATATATGTAAGGTATTTCTAAACAAAATAGAATAGAAAACCAGTCTTTTGTGTTATGCATGTTGTGAAATTTTGGAAAAGTAAGTTTCCTTTTCCTTATATATGTGTAAACCTAAAAGGCAATTTAAAGGTTTAGCAGGGACTAAGAATCAAGAATCACTGATACCAGAATGCATTAAAATACTACTCAGTTCTTCCAGCCCTATAAACTTTGTTAGTGAACAAGCCTTCTAAGGCATCCTTTTTGGTCTTAATCTCTCTTCAGACAACAACAAAACTTAAAAATGTTCATCAGGCTTTTTATATACACTGGCAAATATAAAGAATAACTTTTCCAATTGGACATTTAAAGCAAAGTTTCTGTTTGAAACTGGCATGCCCATGTATTTGAATTTTCAGACACAAATCTAGTCCAGCTTGAAAATTTTTACTAAAAACATGGTTTATAATTCAATACACACACACACACAGTATAACTATCTTTGTTTTCAGCTGGTGTGGATGAGCTTTAAAAGAACGATAGCGGTGAAAAACACTCTGTGACTGTCTGCCTTATTCCCTTCTCACACCTCCAAGCCCGGGAAGTTGCATCTGTCTGGGCTGCCATCCCTTCACTGTTGGAGAATGCCTATGAACAAAATATACATCCAGCAGTTCCCACAGTAAGACAACTGGGCTGTAATAAAGTTAAATGCAAAACAGTTAAGATATTTTGTACAATAGGATAAATAATGAAGTGTTATATTTCTTTCCATTCTTATTTTCTCTTCCCCTCTTTCCACCCCTAACAGATATCAATAGTTTGTTTTCTTTTCCCTGCTACCACTTTGATAGGGTCCTGCCTAAATGGCTGCCAAGTCTCAGCCTGCCAAGCCATTTGTCCTTTATGGATAGTGATTTGTGGAGAGAAGTTAGGTTCATTGAAATGGAAGAGAAAAGGGAAAAAATCTGAAGGCTGCAGGCTCTCTGACATCAACCATGGTGCTAATGATTTTCCTTGAGGTACAGGTCTCAGCAGGGCACAGAGTCTCATACCATGCATCCCCAGGAACTGACTTAGAGCAGGATTTTCATTTTATTTGTGCTTGAAACAAAAATGTTCAGTCCTCCCACATTACCACCATTTGAGAACTAAAAGAGTATGATGTGGAGATAAAGGAGTCAGGTCCTCAATTATTTCTTATTTAAACTGTATAGGCAGAACTATAAGGTGAAATTTTAAAGTAGACAAAATGTTAGGCACAGGAAGTTTAAATATTTGAATGAATAAGTTATTTAAATGTTCTGTCTTATGGACATAGATTTCCCTCTTCCTAGGCTCTCTAAAGCCTCAGAACACGGCGTATTTAAAAGAAAACCCTAGTAAGTTTCATAGGGTCAATGCAATTAAAGCCCATTAGTTAACAGTATGAGTGAAATATCAGTTGATCTAAATACAGAAAGGTCTGCACACTTTGAAAAAGTGCTTTGAAACTGTATATTTTATGTTTACATGTTCAAAATCTACCCCTTTTTCCATTGTAGTTATCCCAAACAAATTAACTTACAACTGAGTACATGCTTTCTGTGATGACTGAAAAAACATGCCCCTAAGAACTAACTTGCACTATGATCACAGCATATGAAATATGACACATTAGATGGCATTACAGAGCACTCACTCACTTTCTACATCTTCAATCTGTGCTAAAGGGCTTTTTTTTTTTTTTTTTTTGAGACAGTACAGTGAGTTCAGACTGAAAATTAATAGTAGCAAAGTAATATCCTGACCAGTTAAAACATAGATCTGATTCATTGAAAAGGGCAATTTTACATAGATGAAAACAGTTATGGGAAAAATCAAGTGGGAGGAAATACTGAAGTTTAAATACATGAATGATGATTGGGAATTGTTTAAGAATATTTTATGAAATGTCAAAAGCTCCCACTATCCTATGCTTACGAAAGACTACTTCAGTAAAATAATGACCTCAGTTAAAAAGGGAACATGGAAATGACACTAGAAATAAAATTTCAAAACTCTGAAACATAGTATACAGAAAAGGAGGAAGCAGAGAGCTGTTTAGAAACACTGTAGCACCACCACAGGCTGTGTCATTTAAAATTAAGAACAATAAGAAATATTTTTATAAATTTAGTCAGAACAAATGAAATGTAAAATTTACAACAGTAAAAACTGATACTTGCTGAAAGAACTAACATGACTTAGAAAAAAAAGTAAAAACGAAAATTAGAAATATTTCATATATATACCATACTTTGGTAATTAGAAGGATACAGAAGGGAAAAGGTAATATGACAGTCTTAAAAAAAGTATAATAACTACAAGCTGATAAAATTGATACCTGACAACATCAAGGAATAGGACATAGGTCTCTATCCATTAAGTAGACACCTGATTCATATAAGGGCTCTGGTAGCTCAGAATAAGGCAACTAAGCTCTCTGTTTAAAGCAAAAGCACAGGTCAGTCACCTTTGAATAAAAATCAGAAAAGCTTTAAGTCTGAATGATTAGCTGCCTAAATTAGCCAATGGGAATTGTTTATCTCAGCAACATCTTAAATCTTCTGACACATCAAGGTGCTACCCAACACCACCAGAAAATGCCTCAGATTCCACTAAAATAATCTCTGCTGTTTTTGTTGTTGTTGTTTTGTTTGTTTTTGTTTTGTTGTTGTTGCTAGGTTTGTATGTCTTTCAAAACCTAGAAAAAAAAGAAAAAAAAAAAAAGGATTTTCATTGTTAAATCAGGATGGGAGAAGAGGTGACTACAGTAAGAATTAGCTGGTGAAATATGACTGCTTCCCAAACTGTACGTTTACTTTATGTAAGGAGACTTTTGTATAAAAGTTCTGAATACCTTCTGGAAAGGAGCTTAGTTTAAGAGTTGGTTCCCCTCCTTTTTGGTGAATGTCCTAACCATTAAGTTACCATATTATTTAATTTTCTAACTGCCCAGTGGGCCTGTCACTATTCTATGCAAAAATCAGACGAGCACCCTGACCCAAAAATAATTCCTAGCAATTACAAATATTGCTTGTGGAAGGATGGCTTTGTGCAGATTTACAGTTTGCAGCAAAGGAAGCTTTGGCTGGGTGTATACTGCTTAATAAAATAGGCTCAAAAAGGATGCCTGGCTCACAACTTCCAATGAGTGTCTTGAATTCACATCCAAAAATCCCATGCACCTTCCTTTCCTCCAAAGCAGACTCACTGCATTTATGGCACAGTAAATATCACACTGGCTTTGTATTTATGAGGGTACAAAGTCACACCATGTACAGCTTTTGTGCTCTATGCACAGTATAGTCAGGACTCACAAGGAAGACACTGCCCCTATTATTCCCCATTTACCTCTTCTTGTAGCAGATTGGTGCTAACAGCAAAATCAGTCCTAGAATTCACTCCCTGGACTCATCTGCTTTAACAGCGTAGTAATGCATAGGCTAGATACATGGGTTTAGTATACTTGGTAATAAATTAACACATAAGGATGGAAGGATAAGACTGTCTCTCCCACCACCTCTCATTTTATTTTAAAGAGAGTACTTCTTATAGAATACTCCTAATGGCAAACCTGTAAATGGTCTTAGCACATGCTGGTGGCATCAAATCACCGAGGTAAAAAAAAGAATGTACAGTGTGTCAATACACAGGAGGCTTAGACATATGATAGCAACTGAGTTTTGTCACTATCAAGCCTGGTATTTTTCTAAGTATTCCCCATAGGAGAATTGTAAGTGCTTCAGGAATTAGCATTAAAAATAAATAAATAAGTAAAATAAAAAAGGCGTCCATGAACATCAGGAGCCTTGTGGTTTTGGGCATAGGAAGGCTACCAAACAGGATATAATGCAAGATTCAGATCCTAATTTGGGCACTAAATCCTTGAGATGATTATGGATAGTATCAGAACCAACTTCAGACATAATAGGATGCAAGTCTTAGCACACAAATTTCATATGCATTCAAGTGGAAAGTATGGATGAATATAACCAAGTTTGTGAAATGCTCTTGTAAGACAGTTATTGTAATGCTGTTCCCAGTATCCATTCTGCAGACAAGAGGCAGAATACTATAGTAATAACTCAAAGTTGGGAAGACTTGTATGAAAATGAGGGAATAAATGAGCTCAACTGTGGGGAGGTGTTTTTTTGTTTGTTTGTTTGTTTTTGTTTTTCACCTAATAATATCACTGTCATAGATAGTTAGATTGTGGCCCTCAGAGACATACTGGAGAAAAGTTTCTGATGGTAGATGACTCTTTAATCTAGAGAAAATTCAGTGACATTGACAGGTTGGAAATGAAGGTAAGATGCTATATAAGTAGACATAAAGTGGAGATTTTTAGCAGACAGGACAATTAACCACTGGAACAATTGCCCTACAAAGTACTGCAGATTTTTTAAAGAAAACTATGTCATGAACTGCAGTTTAAAACAGTTACGAGCTTATACAGAAATTGCTAGATGAGGTGCTGCAGTGTGTAACAGGCAATTAAGCAGACTAGATGATCCTAAAGGTGCATTTTGATTGTAAAAGCTGTGAAACTGTCTCTCAAAGTCCCTTACTTGCATCCAGTGGGCAGTTTTTACAGCATCGTTTGTCTCAGTCAATGAAGACAGAAAATTCAAGGGGAAAAAATAGCTGAAACACTCATACAGCCTGTTGTCTACACTCCCTAGCATGTCTGTCCCAATGTCAGCTATATACCCCTAAACTGTCGCAGTTTATGTACTACTCAGGAGTGGAAGAAATAAGCTAAAATTAGCATACTGTTTACATATTTAATTGGGCTTAATGCATATTGAAAAGCTTTTTTTCACATTTCCCTATAATAGTTTCTTTGTAATGGCTTAATACCTTCTTTTAATCCATTAATACTTTTTTTTTTTCAAAAGACACCATGCAAGAACAAAAATCAAACAATATTACAGTGATAACATGATTATTTTAGAGCTATGTTGGGAAAAAAAAATTATAATGTTAGATTGTGACATTGTTCAGTGAAGTTACAAAGTAGTTTAGGATGGGTGGAATCGGTGGATATTGTCTGCTCCAGCTCAAAAAGCAGTCATTTTATATAAAGTTTCATGTTCAGCAGAGTTCCGACTATCTCAAAAAATGGAAATTCCATGACATATCTGGCCAACTTGCCACAATGTTTGAAAACCCTCATTGTATGTATATAATTTTTTTCTTAATATCACAAGAGAATTTTCTATATTGCAGCAGTTAGTTTCTTCACAGCCTTCTTGGTCTCTCTTGTACACCACAGGTTGATCCAAGGATAGGTAAATGCTGCTCCATCTGTGACCCCACTATCCTGGCACTATAATAATTTGTACCTCTTGTCAATCTGAGGTGGTTGAACTTCCTGTGGCTCACAACTGTTGAAACAGTATACACTTCATTTTTGCACAGTATTTTTTTCATAAATCCTCTCACTTATATTTATAATAACAATAAGTTGATTCAAAGCTACCGAAGCTGATAGTTGCTTCCACTTGGATCATGTTTAAAATTGATTTGGTCTCATGAATAGAAGTGTTATTCCATGTGTTTCAATGTCAGGTTTTATTCAGAGTCTGTATTCAAGCATGAAAACTTCTGGCAGGTAGCTGAATATCTTCTCTCCAAGCAAATAAGGGATTTTAGAGTATTGCAGGTGATTGGGGCACATTCATTCTTTTAAGCTGTGCTTGTCTGTAGGAATACTGATATGAAACAGGAGCTCTTTTCTGAGGTTCAAATAGGAGTTCACTATATATAATATAACAAATGCTGTTCAGCCTTGTGACTGTGATTTCATGGCTTTACACACATGGAGGCCAAGATTATGTTTCTTTCTGAAATAAAAATCAATGGCAAGTATGCTCGGCAGCATGACAGCTTTCTTCAGGAGAACAGCAGCAAATACCTTGCTTGTCAGGTATAAATCCAGATATAGAGCACTTCATGTTTCACCCCTCCAACTGATGGCTTTAGACCACCTAATGATTGCTTTGATTTCCATCTTCTTCAGTCAGCCATGGTAGCCTGAATGCAATCCTGGAAGCCTTGTTAGAAATAAGAAAAGATCATAACATGAGATTTCCAGAAATAAAACAATTTACATTGCTACACCTTGATTTTTCTCTATGTTCTGTCTACCTATATGAAACGTGGATGAAAGCCATTTTTCTAGTACAGTAACAGTAAGACAAAATGTAGCAACAGCATCAGTGTTGCAAATTCACTGTAATGTAAATGAAACATTTTTCAGCTCATTTTCTGATACTAAGTTTTCTACCTAAGGGTGTCTGTGGTCTTCTTGTAACCTTGGCTAAATCTCAGTGGAGTAGGTTTTCTTTTGTTTGTTTGTTGATTTTGTTGTTGCTGTTTTTATCATTATCTTTTTACATAAATAGAGGCTAATTCTCCAGGTAGTTCTCAAATATATGCACAGTGCAGGCCTTGAAAATGAACTTGAGGGATTTCTCATTAAAGTAGTGGTCAGAAATACTAATCATCTCTGCTTCTGCCTTGCCCACAAGCTCTGAGTTCAAAGGAGAATATTGGTGTCCAGGGGATACTCAGCCATTGCCTCAGAATTGTAGTAGGTGAACAGTTACTTTTCTCTTTGGTCTGAAAATACTGATATTACAAATTCAAGGATAAAGTGAAAATGCCCTGTTTACCTACAGATGTTGTATTCTGGTATCTTTTATAAAACTGGCATTAAAGAATTAGGTCTGCAGTCATATCATACTGCCATGCTGAACCTACTGTACTCTGATCTGTTTTTATAGATATATACTTCATAAAGGTGAGAAAAGGAGAAGATTTGAAATAGCATTGTTGAAACCTTTTCTGAAAGGCTGGTACCTAAGCAACTGCATTTCTCTCACCTTGGAATAAGACTTGAATTGTTTGTGAATTCTGTGACTTTGATCTGATACGGAAATCTGATTGAAAGAAATATGGTTAAAAAAACATGAAGACACTGGAAGAAAATAAATTTTCTTCTGCAGTGCTCCATACTATGAAGGATTAATCTTCTTAGGTTTTATTTTTGTTGTTGTTTTTGGTTGGTTGGTTGGTTTCTGTTTTTTAAAAAAATCCTCCTTATGCTTTATTAATATTATTGTTATTTTGTTTTCTCTATTCTTCTCAATCCAAAAGACATTTGTAAGTTAGTCCACCGATCATTTGGAGTGTCTGGTTTCCAATTTTACCACTGTTTTTGCTTCTCTTTGCAGGTATATTCAGGGTATGTCAGACTTCTGCTTCTGGCTTCTTCTGTGAGTATGCATTAAATACGAATAAAAGAGCAAGTTATATTTCTAAGGTATTATTTAACAATGTACTATTTGTGAAACAAAAAACTGAAAAAAATACATATAGAAATTACAAGTTACAGATTTTGAAGGTTTGATTGTTAACCTATTAAACACTCGCTAAGATCTCTAGTAGTCTTACTAACTTAGCAGTCGTGATATCTTAATCTCTGTTGTTAGCAGAAGTAGTTTTACAGTTAAAAATATTTGTGCCGGTTTCACCTCTTAGGAGCAAAAGCCAGCTTGAAATTATATTTTGGTATTTCATCTACCTATGTGAATTGCGCAGACTGCAACTTAAAGATTAATGAACCATATAAGGCAGTTAGAAACCAACAGTCCATAAAAACTTTAATATATTGTACATACAGTCATACTGTACCTCCTAATATATTTATTTTCTGTTCTCTCAAGTGAGGTATTTCTGCATTATGCAGAATCTAAATCAGATGTGTATACACATACGTGAAAATAGACGTTCTGCATTATGCAGAATCTAAATCAGGTGCGTATACACATACTTTAAAATAGGCATTTTCACATAAGGTAATTAAATAGAGGCAATGTAGGTAAGATGTTTAAAACACACAGGTGTGAACTTGAAAGCAACCAAAAATGAATGTATTATAAGACACACAACTGTATTATTTGTATTCTTACTTTCTATCTTAAGAATCAAATATCTAACAAAGGCCTACTTTGAACAATATATCTCAAAACAAGGATATCTCAAAGAATGACAAAAAGGAAAAGGCTGAAACCTCATTACAAATAGATGATGACAGTTGTAAGGGGTTTACCTGTAGGTTTGTCAATGCCCTGAATGCCTGTTTCTCAGTGTCTGCTTCAAAACCTACTTGGCCTTCCGGGCCAAGAGAATAGTGTCAGTGGGAATATTAGGACTTTGAAAAAAACAGTTCCAGCATACTAAAACAGACATAATAAATCTTCTTTAAGGAAAAGAAAAATATTTACTTCTTGGTACAAAGAAATCCTGGTAAAAAATTGGGAGCAAATTTAATACAAAGCCATCCTGACCCTAAGAATTTTGAATAATTTTACTTATGCCATTTAAGCAAATACAATTTAAAATACTTAAGAAATTCTTATCAGTATGTGTGAGCTTACTGAGAGAGGTAATATAAATTGGAGTTAATCTTCAGAATAAACACATGGTCTTGGAATGGAAAGGATTTTAAAGTTGTTGAGGAAGAAAAACCTGATTGTACCTGAAATGACAGAGAACAAAAAAAAAAAAAAAAGTGTGGTAAGTATGTAAACCAAAATATTCATACCTTTAAACAATTGGGGTTTAAGAGACTTCTTACAGAATTATCACAAAACTGTCATAGTAGATAGCTAATAATATAAAAACATTAAAAAATCATTATGTGTAAAGGAGAAATAAATATCCATGAAATACTTCACTACAGATCTCTAACAAAAAGCTGTTCTACATATTGAGCACAGGTATTACATGTTAGCGACATACAATTGCTTCTAACACTGTTGAGCCTGCACAGAGTTGAAAAATCTGAAAATTACTTTAAGAATCTTTCCCCCCCAAGAAAAAACCAAAAAAAACAACCAAGCAAGCCACCAACAAGCAATTCTTAGCTTGGGAATAAGTTATTATGAAATACTGCTCAAATAGGAGTGGAAAAGTATTGAAAATATTGAAAAGAACACTGAAAAAAGGAGGTTCTGAGACACCTGCCAGAAGGCTGGGAGATTTACAGTGTTTTGTACCTTCACATATTAATTTACGTTTTTAAAACCTCCTCCTAATTTGCACCTGCAAGACTGACAGGCACACAGGTTGATGCTGGTGTTCAGATTTGTATGGACTGCTTACTTAGCCTACAACACGAAACACTGCAGCTTGAGCTAAAGAACAAAGCTCTCCAACTGAAAGCAGTCCTAATATCAAAGTCGAGGAAGTGAGAAATTAAAACACAATGGTAAGTGAAATACATCTGTGCATATACAGAAGCACAGACATTTGCAGGTATTGAATGGATAATCGCATAAATAAGTGCCCATTCCAATGTCCCATTATTTTTTTCAATTATTATTCTTGTAGTACTCACTATGCCAACACAAGACTTTCAACTGTAATTTATGCAGCAAGATTTTAAGACTTTTTTTTTTTTATAGCTTTATTTTTTCTTTATTTTATTTTCCTAAGGGAAATGTGACATAATGTAGCCAAGCATCCAGCATCCATCTGTTTTGGAGTATTTTGGGGAAAAAAGGAGATTTTATTTCATTATTGTAGCAAATGTTTATGCCTGAACTATTCATTTGTTTTAATATTGCAAAGAGTTTACCTATGATATAATTTTCTAAAATGCCTTTAGTGTATAGCTGTATAACTGAACCATGGAATGGGGGAGAAATGACCAATGTAAAAAGGATTGTGTAGCTTATGGGAAATGTTTATTTTATCATGCATGTCAAATAAGATAATAAAGAGGATTTTTTTTTTTCGAAAAAAAAATAAAGATTTAATTTGCTTTTGTCTGTAGTAAAGAGGGTGAGCTATTTGAAAAAGAATCAGCATGGTTTACTTTGTTTTGTTGTGTTGTTTTTTGTTTTATTTATTTATTTATTTATTTTCATCTTCCAAGCAATCCTATTTTATTCCAGCTTAGTTCTAAGTGACTTTTTGCTGATTAGTTTACAGGCAAAAGAAACGTGATCTAGATGTATTTAAGAAAATTAATATTCAGACAATTAAGCTTTTTCAGACCATTATTCAGCTGAACACTAGGGTTGTTGTTCTGTTGCTGTTATGTTTTTATTCTTTCTCCATCAGAAGAGCTATTGAAAGCTTTGAAGGGTGAGGAAAAGAAAAATAATTTTTGGATAACAGTTCAGTTTTGAAGTGCAATTTCATTATAATTGATAATACTTTGCAGACAAAAAATATTTGATAGGAACTCATTGACTGCAAAGGAATATAATACAAAATAAATATTTATATTAGATAGCTGTGTCTTTATGGCTTTTTCCTTTTATATGTCAATAGTACTTCTAAAATCAACAAGATAACATTTGTGCTTGAAATTAAATATCTTTGAGACCTTTGTTGGCTATAAAACTGGAAAAGTCTATATATATATGTACATAAACATATTCTATATATTATATACGTGCATATGTGATAAATAAGAATTTTCCTCCATCTTCGTACACTGAACTTAGGTCATCATCAATTCCATTCCAAAATACCTCCAATATCAATGAAATCCTGAACTCAGTTTTCCTGCTTCTTGGTTTACATCCAAACAAGCTCCACACAAATCCTCACTCTTACCTTGCTTGTTGGTAGCATCTACTAAGGAAGTTAAATTTTTGCTGTCATATTGCTGACTGATTTTCTGAGGGCTTTGTTTTTAAGGACATACACTCATTTTTTTAAGTATAAAACAGAATAGAAAAAATCTGAAGGAACATGATTCTGGAAAAAAATTGTTTGATAATCTGTCAAACTATTGTTGAATCTGATATTATATCATCTGTGGGGAAGTTGTTAAAAGAAACTAGTGAATATCAACTGAAAAATACATTATTTTTCTTCCTTTTTTTTTTCATCATAGAATGTGTGTAAACTACAAGCCATGATTACCTGCCAGGACAAATGTAGAATAACTTTGAAAGGGAGACTCACATAAAATGAAGAAGAGAACTAAGCACTCTGGTTTATTCCTTTTTGTTTTGTTTTGTTTTGTTTTGTTATTTTTTTTTTTAGCCTTGCTTAGAATAAAAGAGACAGGACAGGGAGAAAACAAAGTTAGAACAAATTTCTGCCAGAAGTGAACTCAGTTATTCTCATTTTAAACCAGACTTTTTCAAGCTTCTTGGTGGCAGCTCTTTTTCAAACTAAAACTCAAGATAACTATAGACAAAAATAAAACAAATAAATAAATAAATTTTAAAAACAAACAAACAAACAAAAACAGTTCTAGTTAAATGGATGAGCCCAGCAGGATTGCAACAGACTACACACTTCATCCTGACCACAACCTTGTGTTGGAGCAAGACCAAGACTGAAATCAGACTCCTTTGAAAATGGGAAAGAACAGCCCATTTGTTTAAATAAAACAGCCTGATTCATCTTTGTTATCAGTAATATTTTTGGTATTGTTCCATCCTCAATTCAGCTACACAACTGGAAACTGGAGGAAAACATGCCTGATATGTATTTTTAGAAAATTTAAGTATGACCACTACTGCTTTACACAGTTTTCCATGTCCAGCAAAATGTTTTCCGTGACTTTTTATAGTCTGACCTAAGTTTAAACTCAGCTTTCAGCTGTTCTTTCTTTTTTTAATTTCGTTTTAGAAAAATGTAAGGAACTTAGATTCTCATTCCCTCTTTCATCTGCATTCTGTTCTCTCAGTTATTTTACACTTCAAAATAAACCCAAGTGAATTTAGTGCAACAACTCCCAAGCATAAAATGAATGGATCTTCATGACAGTTGTCTGAGTAAGAGAGAATATCATTGTCTCCTTTTTATGCTTGATGACTTAAGTACAGAGAAACGGTCTGGCAGTAGTTCTGAATAGCAGTAGCAGTTTGAACTCAAATCTGATCTGCAGCACAAAGATTGTTTTTTAGAAGAAGATACATTTGAGGAAACCACTTATGTAAACTATTATTACAACTTCAAAATTAGCTGCTGCTTTAACGAGTAGAGTCAAAGGTAGAGAATGAAATGGCCTGTGGAGAGGCTTTAGAGAGTAAACAGAGGCAAATTAAAGGGATAAAATTATATTTTATGAATCCATCATAATTCTGATTTTAGTTCTGAGTTTGTGACTAGAGCATGAGTGAAGTTTTCACACAAATGTTGAACTATGAAATTGGAACTGAAATGACTATCAGGTTTTCCTTTGCCTATTTGCTGCTACACTGCAAAGGTAAGCATTTCATAAATAAATAAATAAATGAAGAGAAAGAGAATAGCAAGAAGGAAAAATGTCGTTCCTTTGAATTTATGTCCATACCACAGGCTTCCTTCAACTTAGTTAACACAAATATACTCAGTCCATTGAAAAAGTCAGAAGCCAACGATTGTATACTTGTGGAAGGATTAAGTATGTCAAATCTGGTTTGACATTGTTTTATTTCATTTTGCTTTCCTGGGCCTAAAACCAATGATTTATTTGTTTTACAGCAGTACACACATTGGGTATGTTATATTATTAAAACGTCTCCAATCTACTTATATTTGACTGATGAAAAATGACAGGGATGTAATATGACCAAGGCAAAGCACAGACAACACCTCTTCTTACACTTTAAGTGGACTTCAATTATCATTAATTTGTGTTAAAATAATTCAGTCATGCTGTGGCCACACTAAAAATGTACTGTTTGATGATGATTTGACTATATGAACTTTCTGCTGGATATAGATTAATCTATGTCACATGTAATATGAGTACTCCACTAGTATGGTAGAAAAGCTGTTCCTATTTCCCCCCATTGTGCCTCCTCCCTCCCCCTTTAATGGAAAAGAGAAAACTGGCAGATGATACCAGCCTCCCTACTATGTATGCTAGAAAACAGAGCTTGGAAAACAGGAAAATGAGCTTCAGACTTTGTTTTTGTAGGTTTTTACTATATGTATATAGTGTATATATATATATTATCAGGACACAGCCTCAATGTACCACAAAGGGCCACAACAGGCTTTTTGACCTACTGATTGCACAACAGGCAGAAAAAAAATAAAGGTAACGAGGATAGGAAAGAATTGTCTTAGAGGAACTTATTTTATTTATGTTAAGATTAATATAAACTTGAAATGTGGCATGATTAATATATGTCAGCTTTTCCATATATTGGGTAAAAAGTTGCAAAACTAGGTATAAGCACTATTTCTATCTTGGAAAACTTATACTTTAATTGTAGATAAGACCCAACAAGAAGAAAGAAATAGATTAATATATATCTATATATATATATGTATAGTTAGATGCGTGTGTCAATCTGCTAGAGGGTAGGAAGGCTCTGCAGGATGATCTGGGTAGGCTGGACTGATGGGCTGAGACCAACTGTATGAAGTTCAACAAGGCCAAGTGCGGGGTCCTGCACCTGGGGCACTACAGCCCCAAGCAGCACTACAGGCTGGGGGATGAGAAAGCTGCCTGGCAGAGAAGGGCCTGGGAGTACTGGTTGATAGTCAGCTAAATATGAGCCAGCAGTGTGCTCAGGTGGCCAAGAAGGCCAACAGCATCCTGGCTTGTATAAGAAGCAGCGTGGCCAGCAGATCTAGGGAAGTGATTGTCACCCTTTACTCAGCTCTGGTGAGGCTGCACCTCGAGTACTGTGTTCAGTTTTGGGTCCCTCAGTAGAAGAAGGACATGGAGGTGCTCGACCGAGTCCAGAGAGGGGCAACGAAGCTGGTGAGGGGTCTGGAGAACAAGTCTTATGAGGAGTGGCTGAGGGAGCTGGGATTGTTCAGCCTGGAGAAGAGGAGGCTCAGGGGCGACCTTATTGCTCTCTATAGGTACCTTAAAGGAAGCTGTAGCGAGGTGGGGATTGGTCTATTCTCCCACATGCCTGGTGACAGGCTAATAGAAGTAAGTAGCTAATAGAAGTAAGTGCTCCATTTGCTTGTTCATCTTTTCCTTATGGCAACAGTATGTATATCTAATCACAATTTAAAGGTGATCAGATTTTTTTAATATTTCCTGCTTATGTGTGATATTTATATTTACTAATGTAGACTAACACTATACATTATAAATAGTGTATAAAGCTACAATGTTGGCTTTATCCTACAGATTTTCAATGAGTTAAAAAAAAAAAACAAACCTCTCATTTACGCTAGAGCATAAATTTCAGCATTGGAGAAGCTGATTAAAACCTATTTAGCTGGACTGCAGTGTGTTGAAATTTGGTCTCAAAGGTCATTCTGGATAGCTTCCTATTCTTGCATCTGATGTTTATCTCCTAAATGAAGTTCATGTAAGAGAGATTATGCTTAGACAGAACAAAATGTGTATGGAATGAAGAGGGTGGTAGATTTGTTGTTGTTTTCCTTGTCACAAGGAAAACTTTTTCTAATAAAGAGAGAAGAGCTTGGAGGATGATGGTCTTCAAGATGTCCTGAGCAGATTTAATGGGAAAAAAAAACTTAAAATAATAAAAAAAGCTGTGAGTGGGAAAAAATAAAATACTTAAAAAATACTTAAAAACCAACTTAATACTAAAAAAAAAAATACTTAAAAAAAAAATTAAAAAAAAAAGGGGGGGTGGGGGGATTAAAATGTCAGAATTAAAGTCAGCTGGTCAGGCCAATTAGTTGCAATGTGCCAGAATTTTAATTTTGTGTTTTGTTGCTTTCCTTTTTCTTCAAATTAACCAGTTTCTTTTACAGATATCTTCAAAAATATTCTACCATTTCTCCCTCTGTCTTTCACTTGTGCATTTTTTATGCCTGTAGGATTAAAAAAAAAAAAAAGTTTGAGGCATGTACCGCATTCTTGCTGCATAAACATTTCCTCAAAATTTTAGTTCTTGAGGGTTTTGGTTTGGACCTTTCTCCAATCACTAATATAAGAAAAATATTCACTAATATAAGAAACATATTTTGATTTAGTAATTAGTATTATCCTAGCAGTCTACTTATTAAGAACAGGAAAGGCACCTTATTTTCCATTTCTTCCTTTGTAAACTTCAGTGTTTTTCCATGCACTCACAAGTTATTTTTATCACGGTTCGTTTCTATACCCAAATTGTTTGCTTTTCCTAGAGAAAACATTTTTTTTTCCTCATTTGAAAGGAGGAAAAAACAATGACACATTACACAGTAATTCATAAATAATGACTATTTCCTATATTATTATATCTGTTGCTGTTGTCTGTGGTATTTTTTTCAGCTTTATACAGCAGTATAATTGAATTTTACAGTCTACATTGATCAGAAACTACAGGCGATTTGATGGTTTTTTGCTTGTCAGTTTTGTACTAGGCATTTGTAAGCTTACATGAAATGATTTTAGAATTAGGGACAGGAGCATGCTCCATAATCTGTACAGTCAACTGGTCTTGGTCCCCCACCTTGAAGGGACTGTAAAATGTTATAGAACTCTGTTAGCAACTGCTGAGTAGTTCCACAGGACTCCTGTGCTTCACAAGTAGCTTAATTTTCTGTGCAAAGTCTTTATCTGGACTTTATGGGAGACCATTATTTAGCATTTAGTAAGTAGGCAAGGTTGTTCTCCTACAGTGGTGACTTCCCTGACCTACTAGAGCATCCCAAAAATTACACTGATCCATTAGAAAGATTAAGACAAAGACAATAATAGGTGCTGTGATTTATCTTTCTGTTTTTATAAGAAGTTCACAAATTTGCCAAAAATGACAGACAGGAATAGATAATCTCTGCTTTTTATCACCCAGATCAGACAGACTTAATGTTGCCAAAGCAAAGATAAATGCTATGTTTCTATTTGTGGAGGCTGAATAAAGAGTAGATCATTTTTTCCCCTAGGAAACATCAAGTAAAAATTCTTTACTTTGAGGACCAGAGTAATAATTCAAGTGATGTTTGGGAAGGTGAAATGAGTAGACAATTATTATTACTAATGTACATTTTCTTCAATATTTTACTTAAGCCAAGGTCAGATAGCATTGACCATTTCCACCAGAAAACTATTCTGTAGTCACTCAGGGTACATGACTTTCAGTGAAATCTCTAGTGACAAATGCAGATGAAGCTTTATTTACTTATTTATTTATTTATTTATTTTATAGTGGGAACTTATCCATACAAGTCTTACGAGGAGCAGCTGAGGGAGCTGGGTTGTTTAGCCTGGAGAAGAGGACGCTCAGGGGTGACCTTATCGCTCTCTACAGGTACCTTAAAGGAAGCTGTAGCGAGGTGGGGATTGGTCTATTCTCCCACTTGCCTGGTGACAGGACGAGGGGGAATGGGCTAAAGTTGTGCCAGGGGAGGTTTAGGTTGGATATTAGGAAAAACTTCTTTACTGAAAGGGTTGTTAGGCATTGGGCTGCCCAGGGAAGGGGTTGAGTCACCATCCCTGGAGGTCTTGAAAAGACATTTAGATGTTGAGCTTAGTGACATGGTTTAGTGAAGGACTTGTTAGTATTAGGTCAGAGGTTGGACTGGGTGATCTTGGAGGTCTCTTCCAACCTAGACGATTCTGTGATTCTGTGATCTTTTTTTTTTTCCTGCCAAAATCAATGGAGTCTGATTGCAAAATTAACTGCTGCAATATCACATGTTTTGGGAAGGTCGTGGTTGGGTAGTCAGAAATGGCAAAGCTGTGCAAATAATGTATCAATGAAAGGTGAAACAGCAAAGTTGTGTTTTGTCTTGTTAGCAAAGATGCTAAAAAGAAGTGAGGAGAAGGTTGGCTTTGTTTGCTTGTTTTTGGCAGTGCTATAAATTTCCAAGCACTTGAAGCAATCTGGGTGCATGCCTCCCTGCATGATAGGAGGAAGGAATCAGACATCCTTATTTATTTTGTAGTTTCATGTAGTCTCAATCTGATTCTTGTCAGGATTATATGGGAAGAGGAAAATAACAAAATGATGTTAAGTTGCCATATTATTGGATATTGCCATATCATTACTATATTCGATAGAAATATTCTTCCAGGTTCTGTCCGAGAAATGTATGAATCTATTGCTATTTTTTTTTCAGATGTAATGACCTGTAGTTATTCGACAAAATAATTTATGTGTATTTTTATATTAAGATTTTCATACAGCGTTCAACAAAATTGTTTATAATAACAATGTTTAAATCACTGAATAAATGAGGTTGGAAGGGACCTCTGGAAATTATCTAGTCATACTCTGTTCAAGTAAGGTCATCTAGAGCAGCTTGCCCAGGACTATGTGCAGTTGCGTCTTGAATATTATCAAATTCCCCCTTGTTCTGTCATTATCTGACTGAGAAAAAAGTTGTTCATCTTTTTTATAACCCCCCTTTAAGTATTGATATTTATATATTGCAATGAGGTCACACCAGAGCCTTCTCTTCTGTAGGCTGAACAGCCCCAACACTCTCAGCCTTTCTTCCTAGGAGAGGTGCTCCGGTCCCTTGATCATCTTTGGACCCATTTTAACAGATCCACATCCTTCTTGTGCTGGGGTCTCCAGACCTGGTCGCAGTACTCCAAGGGGAGCCTCATAAGGACAGAGTAGAGAGGGACAATCACCTATCTTGACCTGCTGGCCTGTTGATGCAGCCCAGGATGCAGTAAGTTTGTGGGCAAGTACCACAAACTTAAGTTTGTGTGTAAGTTTTGTTTGCAAATGCACACTGATGGCTCATGTCAAGCTTCTCGTCCACCAGAACCCCCAAGTCCTTCTCTGCAGGGCTGCTCTCAATGAGTTTTTCTCCCAGTCTGTACTTGTGTCCAGGATTGTCCCAGCCCAGGTGCAGCACCTTGCACTTGGACTTTTTGAACCTCATGAGGTTCACGTAGGTCCACTTCTCCAGCTTGTCCAGGTCCCGTTGGATGGCGTCCCTTCCTTCTGGTGTATCAACTGCACCACTCAGCTTGGTGTCATCTACAAACTTGATGAGAGTGTACGCGATCCCACTGTCTGTGTCGTTGATGAAGATATTAAACAGTACCAGTCCCAGGACAGACCCCTGAGGGACATCACTTGTCATTGGCCTCCACTTGGATATAGAACCATTGACCACTGCTCTCTGGGTGCAACCTTCAAGCCAAGTCCTTATCTACTGTCCACCATCAAAAAGTCCACCCATCAAAATAATTTCTCTCCAATTTGAAGACGAGGATGTCATGTGTGACCATGTCAAAGGCCTTGCAAAAGTCTAGGTAGATGACATTGGTCGGTATTCCTTTGTCAACTGATGCAGTCACTCCATCATAAAAAGCCACCACATTGGTCAGGCACAATTTACCCTTGGTGAAGCTATGCTGGCTGTCTCAGAATTACCTTTTTGTCTTGCATGTGCCTTGACTTGCTTCTAGGAGGATCTTTTCCATGATCTTCCCAGGCACAGAGGTGAGGCTCCCTGGTCTGTAGTTCCCCAGATCCCCCTTTCTACCCCTTTTAAAAATGGGAGTGATGTTTCCCTTTTTCCAGTCACCAGGGACTTCCCCGGACTGCCAGGACTTTTCAAATACGATGGAGAGTGGCTGCACAAATACATCAACCAATTCCTTCAGGACCCTGGGATGCATGTCATCAGGCTCCATAGACTTGTACGTGTTTAGTTTCATCAGGTGGTCTCAAACTTGTTCTTCCCAATGGTGGGTGGGACTTTGCTCCCCCAGCCTCCGTCTATGGGTTCAGGGAAACGAAAGACTTGGGAAGCCTGACAGTCAGTGAAGACCGAGGCAAAGAAGTTGTTGAGTACTTCAGCCTTCTCCACATCTGTTGTTACCAGTTCACCCTTCTCATCCATCAGAAGGGGTACACACTCCTTGGCCTTTCCTTTCTGAGCAATGTACCTACAGAATCCCTTCCTGTTATTTTTTGTATCACTTGCCATCTGTGCCTTGGCTTTCCTGATCCCATCCCTGCACATCCAGACACCATCCCTGTACTCTTCCCAGGCCACATGTCTCTGCTTCTACTGCCTGTGCATTTCCTTCTTGCACCTCAGTTTGACCAGCAGGTCCTTGCTCAGCCATCCCAGTTGTCTGCCCTCCCTGCCCACTTTTTAATGCAGGGGGATGGAGAGTTCCTGCGCTCTAAGGAAAACATCCTTCTCCTGGTGAACGAGTTCCACCTCTCAGCCTCTCTTCATATGAAAGGTAGTCTGGACTCATCATCTTTGATGTCCATCCCTGGACTCATTCAACTGAGTCCATATCTTTCATTCAGTAAGAGCGTGGAACTGGACCCAGCACTACTGATTTGTCTCACCAGTGCTAAGCTGAGACTCCTGCTGATAATGCTCTTCCTAAAGAAGGTTCAGGATGCTATTGGACTTCTTTGTGGCAAAGGCACATTGCTGACTCATGTTCTGCTTGTTCACCAGTATCCCGAGATCCTTCTCTGGAGTGCTGTTTTCCAGTTGCTTGGCCCCCAGCAAGCACTGGTGCCTTAGGTTACTGCTCCCCAGGTGCAGGATTTTGTCCTTCCATTTATTGAACTTCACAAGGTTCCTCTGCCCATTTCTCTAGCATGTCCAGGTCTCTCCAAATGTCGTCATACCCATTTTCCATGGGCTACGCACTAACTGAACAAGATATGCAGTCCTGACAGAGTGATTAATATGAATCTACTCCTAAAGTCTCCTTTCCTGTCTTGGTAATGGAGACCTACGTCAAGAAATAGTAGGAACATCAGAGGAAATACTATATGTCTCAGCTAATGAGTAAGAGGACCACAAAAGAAAGATATATAGTAGCAGGTGAGTAAATTTGAGGACAATAATTTTTATTTGTTTATTTTTTGTAAATGAGATATTATTACATGATATTTCTGCTTCATTACATGAATATCTGCTTACACTGTACTGATGCTTCTTATTTGTCAGGAAAAAAATAAAATACAATAGTAGATTGCAGAGAACTGGATGTTTAGGCACCTTGGTCTTGCAGAAAAAAAAAAAAAGATGCAGTTGTCCAACATAACTTCAGGCACCCATATTTTAAAATATTGCCCTTTTGACTTCTCTGGTCCTAGTTTGCTCACTTTTTCGAATGTGAAAAATGGCTTGTTAATAATAATTACATGAAGTATTTTGAGAGGAGTAAATTGAAGGAAAAACAAACAAACAAACAAAAAAAAAAACAACAACACATTCTGAATAACATTCTGTCATCTTTACCCAATTATTCTCTAAGGTCATAAAAGTATTCTCTTGTGTATCAATGAGGTTGTTTGTTTGAGGAAGAAGCAATAAGAAAAGGTAAGAATGCCAGATTCTGAATATTGCTTTTAATAAATAATAGAGATTAAAATATTAATGAATTCTCTAATGATTCCACTGTGTGCGTTTTAGGTTTAGTCTTACACAGCCAAGAACTTTGAAAGAAACAGCAACTCAAAACTACTCCTGTATAAACTAGACTTCCTGAATAACACTTCCATTATAAATTTCCAATCATGGCACCACAAATAACATGAACACACATTGCATGTTACACTGAATTGGTTTTCAACCTCTTATGCCCCTTATTATATTATATAGAACAAAAGCTTGCTGTAGACAACTCATGTAAAACTTTTAAGATTCAAAGGTCAGACTGATCTCCCAATTCTTTGAGCAAAATAATTTTGAATTATTTTATGCTACAGTTTTTATTTTATTATGGCAGTACTTTAAAACAAGAAAGAGTGAATGGTGAAGGAATGGACTTGATACCATAAATTGGATGAGTGGCATGTAAATCAAGAGCACATGTAAATAAAAAATTAAAAAAAAAAAAAAAAATGAGGTGCCTTTTCCTGAGTCCTCAGTGTTAGAGAAAAAGTAATGTCTGTATTTGTCTGCCCTGTTATTCACAGTACAGAAAACCAACAAGCCAAACTGTCTCCCACAAGATACCTTTAATCAACCTGAGATGTATACAGCAGATGACTTCTGTCTGTACAAAACAAGGAAGAAGAAAGGTCTCTTTGCAGCGCTACCTGTTCTCATGAACCCAATTTTCAATCACTCAGTTGACACTACAGGCAACAGAATTTTTGTGTTCTAATAATAATTCTGCAGAATCTCATAAGGGTTTTTTGTTCAGACCCTGCTAACTTTCAAACTCACAGGCTCATTCAATCAGAAAAACTTCTTTCTGCCCTAGGACTGATTGTGCTCTTGATCAGAAATGAGCAATCACTGAAATCATTGTGTAGAATCTTTTCAGAGTGGGTGTACTTCAATTTGGTCAATGGCCCATGCTGGAGAACCACTTTTATATCTTGAAACCTTTATGACAGTGGATAGAGAAATCAGAGCTGCAAGACATCATTGAGTTAAGCTAAAACATCCATCCCTACTAAGCGAGAAGGAAGAGGGGAAGCAAGCCCTAGCTAGACCCTACCACAGAAACAGTTTGCATCTTTTGGAATGGAACATCTTTGACATGTACTAACCCTTTCTCCACCCTGTTTTTCCATGTTTCCAGGACTGACGCAGACATGCCAAAGCTCAAGGGAACACAGAGAATGGAATATTATTCTGTCACTCATTTTGGTCCTTATTTTTCTACACATGTGATGGATTATCCAGTGATTTGAACTTTTGCTGCAATTTAGCATAAGCACACACCATTCTACAGTGTGGACAGCCCCAGGCACCACACAACTGATGTAGCAGAGCCATATGTACCACCCACTCTGGGTTAATAGCCAACCCTGTATGACTGGAACATTCAGGCAGCCTGTTTTCAGACTGACTACCTTTTTAACAGTATGGATGCTCCAAGTATCCCATGTTGATGCTGCGTGGACACACAAAGCTGATTCAAGAAAAATAAAATTCCATTGCTGATGGTGAAAGTTCAGTAGACAGAAGCAATGCAACAACTCATATTTTCAAAATAGGCACCTGAATTTTATGCACTAAACCTTTAATTTAATAAAGGATATTCCTGAAAATATTTAATAAGGTCACCACAGGAAAATAAGCAGCAATTTCTGCTGAAATTAATGTACAAAATGAATAATTTCAATAATATCACTTGTTTTTTATGTTGAAGGAATATTTTTAACACATATGGGCTATTAGGAAAGCACTAGCTCTAATCAAGTACTAATCTCTTATTTAAACTGAGGCACACTGAGTGGCTCACACAATTTATTTGCTCAGAAAGGTAAATATGCTGAATATCTCTTTTAAAACTATTCTTCATAATATACTGTCTTTGAGAAAACAAGAAATACTTTCAGTAACAAATATGAGCATAGCTACTGTGTTGCATTTAGCAATTAGCAATTTCATCTTGCTTATTTTCAGAGTTGAGAACGTTTTTTTTTTTTTTTTTTTTTTTTTCTGTTGTTATACAGCATAATCTTTTCTAAAGAATTTGAATATGACAATTCAAGGTATACATCTTTATTCAGTGGCAAAAACATGTTCATTTTCTATTTCTCAATGAGTAGTTTCAGAATCATTATGCTATTTAATTCCCAAATGTAAAATCTTTTGTGGAATATTACAGCATCACCAATTATGATTCAGAAGCCTGATATAACTGAATATGTTCACCCAGCATTTACACAATTAAACATGTGACTCTTGCTGATGCTAGAGGAAAAGTCAATGGATGATTAATATTATGGAAATGCCAACAACAGTCCCAGGATTGGACTGAGAGGATTGCAAATGAATTGCTGACAGCAGGGTATATTCCAGGAAGACATAATGCTGAAAATGTACAAAAATAAGAGCAGTTATTCTTGCTGAACTTTATTGACTCTCAGGAAGGAAGGTTTACACACTGACTAAGGAAAAAGAGACAACCTAGAATGTGTCACAGAAAAATAACAGCTGTAGAAAAAAAGCTTTTAGAAATTCAGGAAATAAACTTACTTGTCTGGAATAGGTGTAGCCATTGCTCATAGGAGAAAGTACCTTTTTTAGGTAAGAAAATACCATTTAAAATGCCTGATTACATACAGCAAGTTTACAGCTTTTTTATATTTTTATGTAAATGCTCACTTGTAAGTTGCACGCATTTAAAAATGCCCATGTATTGATAAAAGAATTTAAGTGTTATTTTTCTGTTGACAATACATCTATAAAATTAATCTGGAAAACATGATAGTATTTGTTCTTTCTGTTGTTATTTTAACTTGTACTTGAACATCCTTGTGTTTACATGTTGTCCTCAAAATCTCTTTGACTTAGTGGAAGTAGTGGAATCATGTGAAGACAGGAAAAAAAATAAGTCAGTACTTTACATACTTATCCGTATCTGAGTAAAGCATGTCTTAAACTTTCAATACTTAGATACCAGATCTCTAGAGTCATCTGGAACACATCTTCAAGTGGTGGAAATTCTCATAGCTCAACTGAAGTCAACTTGTAAGAATATTTGTGCAGAAGTATAAATAATAATCAATATATCAATATCAACTACATAGCCCAGTTGTGCACATCAAATTTGATAAAACTGAAAACATCTTGTACATCTTTGTAATTTTTATTTTTATTTTTATTTTTCCTGTAAGTAAATACTGATATCTTTCTATAGAAGACCCAAAATGTTTTACAGCAACCTACGTCAATTTCTGGTGATTTCTGCCTTTAATGTTCCTCATACAAGTAGGAAAGACTGAAGGTGAAGGATGATGTCTGAATTAATGGCACTGTTGATGACTATTCCTTAAGAATGCCGTGAAAGAGGCTTGCTCAATGGATGAAATACAGGACCTAGAAGATGGATTTAAGTGACAGGCTCTGACTTTTGCAGAGACTGAACACCCCCCCCCCCCCCCCCCCCCCCCCCCCCCGCCTTCATATAATGAAACAGTCTTCTGTGGAAACAAGAGTTAAATACAGAAGACACAGTATTCAGACATCTTCCTAACTGAGCCATGCAATCCAAACAGTTACTAAAATTGCCAACCCTGAATGCAGGGAGTAAGTTGAAAGATGTGTCACATTAATTTAGATCTATAATTTACTAAGATTCTAACTTACACAAGTTCTGTTTACAGATTTTCTAAAAATCCATATTTTTGTCCATAAGCCTATGATCAAAGATCAGCAACAAAATTTGTATACCTGTGAATATCAGATGCCCATGAAATAGCTTCCCACTCCTGGACTTTCATAGGCACTCTAATGCAAAAGGCAGTGAACATTATAAAGAACAGATTGCTCTTAGAACATACCCAAACAGTAGTAACAAAATAGCAAAAAACTTGGCATTGTGTCTTGTTATTTGTGTCTATTAAGCATCAGGTTTGACATTAGGTGCTAGAATGAATAACACTTTCCTCAGGACTGTGGAATACAGTGTCACATAGGTGGAAGCACCCTCTCTTCAATGAAGCCTACAATATAACCAAAATAATTATAATTTAAAAATCTAGACATACAGCAAGTTTGGTTATGTGTTTCCTTTCATTAGGAAACAAATGCAAGACTGTACTGAACAATATTCCACTATGGTTTCATTTGGCTTGGTCTACATGGTTATTTAATATACCAATATCAATTTTGAAATCTGATATCTTTTTTTTTCTTTTTTTTCCCCCGACTATATGAAGTAACATTCTGTGCCTTTGAGACACTAGTAGGACAAAGCAATATGTTAAAGATAAATATATATATATATAGAGAGAGATGAAATCCCTCTGATAGTCAGGAAGGGAGCCAAGAAGGCCAGAAAAATCTGCCTCCATATGTTGTTCTCACAAAATCCTATGATCTCTTAAAGTTTGTCCCCCTACATCTTCATTCCAAGACACTGTTAACTTATCTGATGAATGTTGCAAGTTGTCAATACAAAAACATTGGTAAGGTCCAGCAGAAACAAGTTTGGCTCTAAGAGGCCAACTGCTGTCAATTTCAATGTTGTGTACAGTACATTATAATTTAATTAAACATTTGTTTGCATTTATTCCTAAGCAAAAGGACTGTTAATGTTGTGTCCTGATAAAACTAAATTCTTCAGTACAGCAAGGAAAAGAGATTCCATGCCAACCTTGTATAAAAATATGTGCAAACAGAGTCTGTTTAAATCAATTTCTGTCTCCTCAGAAACAATATGCCTATTTTTACCAATACCTTATCACAAGGTCTATAATATAAAGTAAAAGAATGGCAAGAAATAATATAGCCATAATAACTGACACGTGGGGAAGGCATAGAAGACAGTTTAGTATCTAAGTCTCTAAATCTGCAAAAATACTTTCATATTTTCACCAAGGAATTTTACAGTACTTTAAACTCTCAAAAGCGGTCATATGTTGGCATTCTGGTTTTGATAATGCAATAACTCTAACTAGTACATTAAATTTTCTGGAACATACCTACCCTAGGAAACATCATTGAGAAAAAAGACTTCGTGTTTTCTTGGATTACTATTGGATCTTGTGAAAACATAATATGGCACAAATAGATGACATCTTCACTGATAATCTCAAGAGACAAATGTGCTTAGAAGCAAGCTTTGGGTAATGATGTTTGCAGCTGTTATAAAGCAATTATGTGCTACAATCAGACATGATTGTTCTCTCTCTCTCTCTCTCTCTCTCTCTCTCTCTCTCTCCATTTCCAATATTAATTTAAATTAGCCAGTAATTTTCCTTTTATAGATATCTGGAATTTATTGGGCAGGCAGAGAGGCAGCAGAAAGGAACTCATGTGACTGTGGAGACACATCTAAGGACAGGTAACTTCATCAAGAACATCAGAGGAGCATGCCACATACACATACATTGCCAGCTGATACTAAATTTTGTTTTGGTCTTCTTCTTTTTTTTTTTTTTTTTTTGGAATCATGACAATGAACTGCTTTGCACCCAGGATAATACCCTTTTTGTTTCTGTTGTATGAGTGAGCAGCATCTGAGCATTCTTTATTATGCAGCCAAACTTGGAACTGTGGGTGTCGAATGTTAACAGACACATCCTTTAAATATCTGTTATTTATTGAAGTATATCCCCTCCAAAAGTCATATGACAAAGAATGAAGCTATTCTAGGAAATACCCTCTGTCTCTACAGTAAAAGCAGCAAGATAAAATTTTACTCCTATTTATTGCTGAGTCATGTAAGGTTCTTACACTTGAAGTGATCATAATCCTCTGAGTTCAATAGAAGAAAAAGGAACAAGTGTTATGGATATATTTTTATTAACTACTTCTTTTATTCTTTTATTCATTTCTTATTCATTCAATCAAAACTCTCAAAAAATTGTTTCCCTACCCCAAACTATCTTATTTCTTTCACATATGACAATTGTCTTATTGTATTCTACTAGATAACATCATACTTAGATCAATCCTACATTGTCTTGTTGTTGGGTGAAACTTTTCAGCATGTTCTACCCATGCAATTGTCTCAGAAGAACCTTGCCTGACTTTAATAGTGACTTCACAAGGCACAAGGTGATATTGGTATTAAAACAGTAAATGAAAAATGAAAAAAATACAAGAATTAACACACAAAAGCTTAATTCTTTGTACTAGCTTATTAGAATAATTGACTAAAATGTATGTCCTAAGGTTTTAGTATAAAGCATTTTTCCATTTGTTTTATTCTTAAGATCAAGGTCCAGATATGCAATGAGTTATGAAACATAACAACAAAATCCTGTCTGACTTGTGTTTTGACACCTTCCATAGTGAATAGTGCTACAAAACTAAATATAGTCAACAAATATGTTCAACATGAGGAATATGACAAGGCAGAAAATTGTAGATTACAACTCAGACAACTGCTATCTGTTATCAAGGCCAAACAGAAAGTGAAAGATAGTTCTTGGTACTAACAGAGAACATAGATTTTGTTTATTAGCAACCCTTTGCCCATGAAGGAAAGATGGATTTTTTATTTATTTATTTATTTATTTTGCAAATTGAGGCCTGATGAAGTACTCACTGCTTTCCTTACAGGAAGAACTGAGCTCAGTCCCAGAGAACGTGGCTTTAGGCTTTTGGAAAACCATAGTAGACTTATCTTTATTTAATAGATCCTGTTAAAAAAATAATAAAATGCCAGATAACACATTTCCTTTTGTCTGTAAGGATGCAGCTTAAAAGCTTCCCTCTGCCCATGAATTTTTCGTATACACTTCTTGAAAAGGATGACACCAAGCTTGTCTCTTGAAAGTCTTAATAGAATCTAATCCACACACACACACAAAAAAGTTAAATTAAATTAAATTAATAAAATAAAATAAATAAATTAATTAAATTAAATTAAATTAAATTAAATTAAATTATGTTGGTATTTCAAATAGACAAACTATTCCTAAACTTCAGAACAGAAATAACTGATAATCACAAATGCTGCACTACAAAGTCTCACCCAGGTTTCTGATTGTTCTAATGGTTACTATTTATGCAAAATAAAACCAGGTAGCACATATTACAGCTTTGTCTCCTGATTCCTACAATAGGCTAAATAGCCCTCAAGCTGCATTTGCTCTTCTTTTCAGAGGCAGTCTCTTCAGATGAGCAGTATAAGCTTCCATACATTGATCCACTGAAGGAACCTTGCTGAATCAACTTAAGAAAGCTTAAACTATGTTTCCTGCATCATCTCTTCTGTACAAAGAAAGTAATTTCTAGTAATAAAGAGCTTTCTTATATTCTCATGCTACATCTTTTACAAGCATGAAAACTAACTTATTTTTAAAAGGAGAAAAAGATGTTTTAAGGCAGTGTAAATTCATTACACAATGCAGCGTACTGTAAGCCATACAGCTTCTTATCACAAAAAGATTTATATCCCATGATCTCAAAGATGCATTGCTTTTTACAGATGCTATTGCAGTTAGAGAGATGGGAATGGTAATGGTTCACCACATCTGTAAAAGAGAGATAACTGGTTTGCTAAGTATGTGCAAAATAATGGATCATATTAATCACTTCCAGGCCCTTTAATAGGACTTTTGCCTAGTATATATCACAAGCTTTACTATATCAGATAGGGGTAGGACATAGAGTAAAGTGTTCTTTTGCATATGTGTGTACGTATTTACAAATGCATGTTCACACATGGGGGCAAGAGAAAGAGGAAACTAACTGAACCGGTACTTTCTTCTGAGCCTTTTGGCTCTTTTCACTAGGAGAATATTCACCTGCTCATGGCTGTTTGAAAACACTGAATCAACTTAAGTAAGATAGAAGCCTGCAATATATTATCTACATGCTCAATGAAAATAGAAAGGTGATTTTAGGTTAATATCAGTTTTCAGATGTCTACCACAGACATGGGTCAGATGGTAGGTTTTATACAACTTTAACAGTCAAAATATAGATGCCCTTGCAGGAAGGATGGCAGTGTTGTTCCTACCAGAAGCTCAATTATTTTGAGCTATTTTGCTAGTCCTACTTGTCCAAAGAATAATTTGAGATACCTTCACAGAATCACAGAATCGTCTAGGTTGGAAGAGACCTCCAAGATCACCCAGTCCAACCTCTGACCTAATACTAACAAGTCCTTCACTAAACCATGTCACTAAGCTCAACATCTAAATGTCTTTTCAAGACCTCCAGGGGTGGTGACTCAACCCCTTCCCTGGGCAGCCCATTCCAATGCCTAACAACCCTTTCAGTAAAGAAGTTTTTCCTAATATCCAACCTAAACCTCCCCTGGCACAACTTTAGCCCATTCCCCCTCGTCCTGTCACCAGGCAAGTGGGAGAATAGACCAATCCCCACCTCGCTACAGCTTCCTTTAAGGTACCTGTAGAGAGCGATAAGGTCACCCCTGAGCCTCCTCTTCTCCAGGCTGAACAATCCCAGCTCCCTCAGCCGCTCCTCATAAGACTTGTTCTCCAGACCCCTCACCAGCTTCGTTGCCCCTCTCTGGACTCTCTTGAGCACCTCCATGTCCTTCTTCTAGTGAGGGACCCAAAACTGAACACAGTACTCGAGGTGCGGCCTCACCAGAGCCGAGTACAGGGGGACAATCACTTCCCTAGACCTTCTTCTCCTTTAGTTTTGTTTGTTTGTCTGTTTGTTTTGTTTTGTTTTTCTCTGCAACATGTGGAGCGATTGGGGAATATCTTTCCTTATTTCTGTATTTAAGATGCTGGTAGTGACCATGACAGCCTTTGCAAGACATTTGGCTTATTCTCTACCAGATCTTTCCACAACATCTACCAGATCTTTCCTCTCCCCTCCTGGGAGGGGAAATGGGTATAAAACAAGGAATGAGAGTAGAGGAGAAGTTCAGGGATGTTTGTCTGAGTGTCTTATGGTAAAGTAAAGCTGTCTTCCTGTCACTGTGAATTCCACGAAACCTAAGTGTCTCAAGAGATGTGTGATCTGCAGAGATTCCAACCCACTTCTATGGCAAAGTAAGTCTCTGCTGTGGCATTAGTGATCAAAATGCAAGCACTCCCATCTATTGAACAATCTCTGCAGTTATCTTAGATTATAGAATAATGCTTCAAATTTGGTTTGGAAATAGATTTGTAACAACTATCTGAAATCTTCAAAGAAGACTTTAGTTTAGTTAGAACAATGATTTTTCACTGAATGCTTGTAGTAGGCCAGTGATAAGGACTTTAAATTTCACCAGGCAGTCCTTTATATCACATATTGAGAAACATATTTTATACTAAAACATAGAGAGAATATGTGAAAATGGCTCAGTGTTAACTTTTGGAAGAAGCTAAGTATGAAATCTGTTGTTATTTTTTCCTACTTTTTGTCATCTGTTTCCCATACACCCGCACGGAAGCAGCTCTTTAGCTTCATACTGGCTATCTGAGATTGTGAAAACACAATTATTATGTTTTTAATTGAGATTTGTTGGGTAAATTTTTGTCTATTGCTTTATAATCAATCAGTAGCTTTTGGATTAACAAAAGTGAACATAGGTAGATAGCAGCTGTGAGCCAGACTGCTGGCTAAGTACAGCTGACAATTAATGCTCCCCAAACCTCTCCTAAACAGAAACAGTATTTCTAAAATGATTTTAGACATTTTTTTTCATTTAAAATAGCTTTTTGTTGTTGTGGGTTGGTTGTTTTGTTTTGTTTTGATTTCGTTTGTTTGTTTTGGGAGATAGATTTGTTTGTTTGTTTTAGGCTTGATTTTTTTTACTTTTTTTCTTTTCAGAAGTGCAATTTGAATTTCTGTAGAAACAACATGGGAAAGTGCTCTGGAAGCTAAGCTGGATAAGTGACATTTAAAAATAAGAAATATGTTTGAATGGAGAAAAAATACTTTTAAATAATGGGAAATTAGCTTTTTAAAACAGTTTAAAACAGTTGTTTTCTTGGAAGAGAATATAAAATACTTTGGAGTAAATTTTAAAAATTAGCTGAAGAAGAGAGATCTTTTTGTGAGCTTGATAGTATAGTCCTCTCAGCCATTGAAATCCCTCACAGGAACAATATCATACTATTTTACTCATATAATAGAACCAATTCAAAGATACAATGTCAGTGTGAAAGGATGCTTTAAATTGCGTCTGAAATTTGTGATTGATTTTTAAATAAATGATTTGAAACATACATTCCTGACAGTAATATTAATGCTACAAAAGATTATGGATCTATAAACTGCCTTTGACAGAATTACACATTCAAAACTAACACAATGATGTCTACATCTATCACATACTGTGTCACATCACTGAAACTTCCTTGTACTATCACAGTATTAAAACTATTATTTTAATTACTGTTTTTAATTACATGAACATTTACTGTTTGCTGATATAAAACCTTATTTTAGTAAAAATAGAGATAAGTCTTCTTGAGAGGTGCGCTTTCCACAATTAGTTATAAACATAACCAATATACAAAACATAAACAACATTTTGCCTCCATCAAAAATCAGAGATACTGTGTTTTCCTCTTCAGATATAGATAGTATCAAGGGTTAAAGGAAACTTCACACATTTATTGCTCTTATTATGATCCTTATACATCTACATCTAAGACTAGTTTTGTCTCTGGTTTTCTTGTTTTGTTGTTGGTTTTTGTGATATTTGTTTGGTTTTTTGAGCCTTTGCAGAATTTTGTTAGTATTGCTTGTATAAATAAATCGGGCTGATTTAGTCTTAATTTTAGTCTAAGATGATTAGTCTTAACTTTACAGGAATATCTTCTGTACTTTTGAATCCTGCTTGTGCAACTACTTGCAAATTTGCTTTGCTTTAAACACAAAAGTCATTCAAAAGACCAACTGAATAATAATAATAATAAGAAGAAGAAGAACAACAACAACGACAACAACAACAAAAAGAAAAGCATCATCAGGGATATTCAGTACCCCTTCCAGGCTTTAATATACTGCGGACACATTTATTGGACACATCCTCTACTTTTCTAATATTTATGGGATTGTCTGTATCTGATCTCCACTGCTCTCTTCTGGTGGCATATTTATGGAGGATTTATGTGTTTGGTCTTTTGTTCTAAAAGTTTTTAAGCTTGTTGGGGCAAACTGGATTTTTTTATTTTTATTCTTATTTTGGTGACTATAGCAGGTGTAGTGAAGGTTTTCTGATCCAAAGGGTGAGATTTATTTTGCCCAAATTGCCTTAAAATCTCAAAAATTTAGATAGGTTAAAGTCTAACCTAAGGCACTCATTGGTGCTCCTTCTATAATCAATGATGAGAGATCCAACTTATTTTAGACAGGGTTCTGAAAACGGTGAGATAACTTACCTTCTGGAGAGCTTGCTTGCTCATTGAACAAAGAGAACTGTAACTAGATGACACCTTAGAGTAGACACTTAATTTTCCAGAGTTTGAAGTTATGACATTATAAATCTGAAGTGAAATTACGAAAGTCTCACTATGAAGCTGTCTGAATACCTAGTTGTGGTTGAAAATGAAAAGACTGAATGGCAAATCTGTACCAATAATCCAAATGTGTCTGGATGTGGCCTCTGTGACAGAGGTCTTCTGATACAGTAGAGTTCAAATTCACACAAGAAACCTGTCTACTTATCAAATCACGGGGGCCTTTTTCCAGAATTAACATCTTAGTTTTCAAAAGCCCCGTAGCCCACATGCTTCTCTGACTCCTCATGTAACTCTCTCATCTGCTGTGCACATTAGACATAATCACTCTGCAGCACTACTAGCACCTAGCACAGACATAAGCAAACTCTGATCATTCAGTGCTATGTTATGGTTCTTGCAGGTGTGACGCAGGATGCTCACTTTCCCAGTCCTGCTCTTTGAACTCTTGAAAGTTCCCTGCTCAAGCAGGGACACCTACACCCAAGGACCATTGACAACTTGTGAAGATCCCCAAGGATGGGGACACCCCAGCCACTTTGGGCAAGCCATGCCAGTGCTCAGTCACTCACAGAGTAAAGAACTGCTGCCTGCAACACCCTGTTGTGGGAGCTTCTGCTTAGAGCAGTCCTGCTAGGTGTGTGTGGTAAGATTCACATGCCCACTTGACATTCTCTCTTTGGCTTCTGCCAACCATCGCCTGCATACTCCTTTTGTAGGCTCTTATAGTGGTAGGCTGTGACAGCTGCAGCATCTGAGATTCTCTGTTCTCCAAGAGTGAGCACAGCAGGGCATCCCCTTAGCATCTGTGGTACCAAGTGTGGCAGATACTGCTTACCCTCTAGGTTCTTATGCCATGCAGTCCCCCCTGGGACACATATGGGCTATGCACTATCCTCAATCAGCACCCTTCAGGCCAGGAGTTTCTCAGTCAAATCTGTATTTGGATGGCTGACTGCACAGCAACGATTTTGACAGACAGGCTGGATGCCACAGTCATCAATCAATTGTATGCACAGTCACTGCCTCATGCACACCTTAGGTTGAGGAAAGTAGCAAGCCATTTCATTAGCAGTGGATACAGAAAGCTCCTTTATGTCCAGCCTGGCCTTACTCCCATCTCATAACCTGGTAATACGTAAGGGGGAGACATGCGTGAGTGTATCTGTGATCATTGGACTCGGAAAATATTCTGCTTCAGCATTCATAAACAATAATGCTGCTCTAAATATCCTAACATTTTTATGATTGTGCAGAGAAGTCACTAGACTCTAATGTCTGTCATGACAAGGCATTGCATGTCCTATATACAAATCGTGTAGCAAAGGCTTTAGCATGAAAAATTGTGTGTGTGCATTCATAGAAGTATTCTGTTTAATTGTATTTGGGTTAAAATCAAATTAATACAACATATCAAAAACATGCACTATTCTTTTAGCTTAGATCTCATTTGATTCCTACATTGTGCTAAATTCCATTCCAATTTTTACAATTATTTTCAGTAATTGCTTTTATAATTATTTTAATATTAGCTTTGTACATTTCTCCAATTTCTTAAGTAAGAGAAGCAAGCTAATTAGGGTATAACTCATTATAATAGACAAAGAAATCAAGACATCCGTAATTATGGATTTATTATATTTCATTCTTTGTTTGTTTGTTTGTTTTTTTAATTGTTTTGAAGATCACACTTAGAAAAGTTATAGCTCTATATCAGCAAAATTTTAAAAAGTTTCAAGAAAGCTCTGAAGACACATTGCTTGAAGAAACTGATTATTAAAAGCCTTTCCAATTCAAAGATAAGTGAAGTAGAAAAATTATGAATGCCCTCCAAAGATGCATGAGAAACGATGAAATAAGTGTTCTGGTTAATACGAATAGGCAAAATTCTCTGGTTAAACAATTGAAAAAAAAATATTGTTAATGGAGAACAGCCACACTAAAATTAGATGTCTTGGAGTTATTATTATTTAACACATAACCTGTAGTCAGAGATAATTGTGTCATCTTCTATACTTCGTCTAACGATATAATGAATAATAAATCATAATTGTCTGTTAATCATAGAGAATGATTTTAATCTACCTTTTGACCAATAGAAAACCTTCATCATTGATTACTAACATATTTCACAGTACATCATAAAAAATCTGACTTTGTAAATGACTAAAACTTTTGAAAGAAGTTCAGCAGCCCTGAAAGAAGAGCAGCTGCTCTGCCTCAGTATCTGAGTCAACGTCTTTTTTTTTTTTTAATTTTTTTTCCCCATTATCTGGAGAAGTTGGTTAGAGAAATTAATTTCCTGTACTATTGGTCTAGTAATAATTATTTATCAAGGTGCAATTCACTTAAAGATTGTGTCTTGGACTGAAAGAAATTCTGTAAAGAATACAAGACAAATTATCCAAAATTTAATTTGAAACTGCAATTGCAATCAATGATTTACTTATTTTGCTTAAAGAGATGAAAAGAAATAGGATGGGACATCCTTAAATCCCATTCTTAACTATGTTATACATCTGAAAACAGGAAAAGGATAGTCGGAAGAAAAATGGTAAACTTTAAAGCAAGTTTCGGGAGAAGGAGATTAACTCAGAGAGAATGAATTAATGAAAAACAGAAAATACTGCAAAACTTATTAATGCAATGAGTCAGAAAAGCTTAATTTACCTTAAAAATCTTTGTTTCACTTAAGTGGTTTGGTGCACTAAAAGGCAATATTTCCCTGAGAATCAATTTGTAAAGGAATAAATATAATAACATTTTTTTTTCAGTACAGCCACTGCATTCATCCCCCCCTGAGGTTATGAGTTAACAGTTTTAAGTCTGACTTAAAAACACTGAGGTAACAAGTATCCATTGTTCTAACAGTATATGTTCTAAAAACCATGAGTGTGTATATATACATATATATATATACACACATACATATAGTAAATGGAAAGGGCTCAATTTAATTATAAAGAAAACATGAATAATGTAGGTCCATTTTACTGAACTTGGGTAGCTGGGAACATTGAAATACTTGGTCCAGCAGCTTGATGTGACCCTGGGTAGTAATTCAACTGGAAAGAAGTTTATTTCTTTCCTGTAAATTATTTTGCACAAGACAGAGAACTGCAGTTATTCTGGAAGAAGAAAGAGGAGGTAGGATTTTTCTCTGTTTTATTGCAAGTTAGCTTACATTGCCAAGGTAAGTACATGAAATTCAGATTTTTGAAAATGAACAAGAATTCTCATTGGGACATGAGGTAGGATAGAGGACTGCTAACCTGGAATGAGTAATTGATACTCTGAGAGGCTAACAAAGCCAATACTAGTACAAGGGAAGCACACAGTTGCCAGAAGAGAAGTGCATTAAAAGCCAGACAGGAGAGGGTACTGGAATTCCAGAACAGATTGCAAAAGAAATGTAAAGCAGGAAGAATGCAGTGTCTGTGCACCTGCAGAATATTTCAGGACTGTGCCATGAAGTGGAGAACCTGCAGATTTTAAAACAGTCTTTAAGTGGCTGCACAGCTTTGGGGAGATACTGTGGCCTCTCCAATAGAGAGGAAACAAAATTTCAAGATATGTCTATTCAGCTTCAAAGTCATATAGCTATATTTGAAGCTACTTAGCAAGAATTATGGGAATAAAGGATTTTTCTTTCATACCTTTTGATTTTCTTATTTTCCAGAGGAGTAGTGTTTGAATTTTCAAGTAAGCCTGATGAATCCGTGAACTATGACAGAGATTTTATAAACATAAATGCATGTTCTGAAATACCTTGTAATTGTTTCCAGGGTTTCCATAACCAAGTGGAATGTAATGAATCATATGGCACAGAAAACCTCAGCAGTCTTCTATCTTTGTTTAACTATGCTTCAAAAAGAACAAAACAACAAACAAAATCAGCCCAGAGTTACTCAAATGCTACAGGTAGCAAAATGATGAATGCAGTATTAAGATTCAGCTTTTTTAGTACTTAGCTCTATGAAATGATGATGCCCTTGATGTCACTTTAACTCTACTTTATCGTGTCAGTCTTTTCTTATGAGAATACTGATAGTTCATCAGATCCAATATGTTATAACAAAATGGTATTTTCTGTGGAATGAAGTGTCAATCCCTCTGAATTAATTTATAGGGAGGAAGAACTTTTCTGATTTCCAAGCTTACACTTCCTCTTTGAAGTACCACTTACATTAAGAGGTTTTGTTATGTGTTTTGTTGCTGTTGTTTTGCTTTGCTATCCTATCTACATGCTTATTCAAAATACAGAGAGGAAACATAAAAACTAATCTGCGTGAAAAGAAAATATATGCCTAGAAAACACAACATTATGTTTTTGAGAAGAAATGTAAACTAGAAGCATAAGATGAGCAGATTAAACTTATTTCCTCAGTGTCTGAAAGTAACAAAGCTTGGAATCAAAGCAAAAGAACAATCTTATTTTAAGTTATCCCATATATAAAAAATTGATGGATTTTCATATGCCTGTCCTTTAGAATGGGCACCAATACCTTTTCTTTTCTAGACAACTTAATTAGAAGTGAAAACTTTTCCAGCATCCTGATATGAAAGGCAAAAGAATTTGTATTGTATTTCTAAGTAAATTGTATTTCTTCCATATGTTGTTCTTCTGCTGTTTGCAGAAGAGGTGATTTCCAAGATTTCCTGTTGCAAATCATAAAGATATTTAGCATAGCACAAATTTGACAGCTCAGTTTCCACCCTCTTTAGAGTCATATGGTGCATTTTTGGTTTGTGGTTTACCATGACAAATGCAATATCAGAACAGTATAAGCCTTCTCTAGCATGCTACTTGTAGAACTTACATTAGAGCTACAGTGAGAAGTTATTACAATCTTGAGAAGTGTGTTGGTCTCTTCCTGAAATGTTTCCTCTGCCAGAGGGAACAGGAATGTCAGTAGAGATAAGGAGTCTGGTCTTCTTCTATTTCTTTTGTAAAGCAAACCAGCTTTGACATGAAGAACTGAACATTTGGAAAAAAAAAAAAAAAAAAAAAAAAAAGCATTAGAGAATCCTCAGCATCCTACTGCTGTGGTTGTACGAGCACAGAGTTTATCATAAAATGAATATGGAATATTGTGCAATACAGCAGTATCCTTACAAAAATAATGTAAACTTATAGACAGGTTTCCCTGTGTTCTTATGGCAGACATGCATGCCATAAGAACAAGGATTTGTTTGTCACATCTTCTAAAAACAGTAGAAAAAGCTATTGAGAAGTGCTTGATTAACCAGTGTCAGAGGAACTTCATTGAATAGAGAAACCTTGAAAATATATGCTTGAGAAGAGGGAACAAACAGAGAAAAAGAAAAGCATTAGACTGCACTGTCTGGGTCTTCTTCTGTTGTTCTTTGCCTTATGATGAATGTTATTCAGAGGTGAGAGCCAAGCTCTCGCAGAACCCAGAGCTGCATCCATAAGTAAAGGGTAGGTTACTGGGGTAGGATGTGTGTGACTGATTCAGATTTCTGTGACTGATTCCTGTTCCTGTAAGATGTGGAATAAATGTAGAGATCTTCTTACAGGGTTAGATTCATTTCTAGGTCTGTCTTTCAGCTCCTTTTTAAATTAGGTATACGGGTTCATCACAAGGAGTTCAATGGATCACTGTGCTAAGTTTTGGAAGAAACTTTCCTCAGAACGTATTATTTCAGTATGCTGGGCGGCCTTTTTTTGTCTTGTTCTTGACATGAATAGGGCTTATCTAGGAGATTTATATTCCAGTGTTGCAATTCTGGCAGATGATATTAGTGATTTAGGAAGGACCTGTTGGAGACCTTAAAACTGTTCACTCTTATACTGAAAAATCAATACTGGTGCAAGTCTGCTGAGGATTCCTAGGTGATTTATTCCTACTAATTAACAAAGTTGAAGCCTCTGTTTCCAATTGCTTTTATGGTTGATATTTCTCATAGTGTTTCTACATATAAAGAAACAAAGCTAGTAGGAAAATAACAATGTGAGTGCTGTCTGCTTAGCATGCAAAGTATGCAAACAGCAAATGGGCAGAAATGAAACGTGCATGAACACACAAAAAGGCAAACCCAAAACTAATTTAAGGATCAATTTCAAAAGGACTAAATATTAATATTTAATACTTCCCTAATTATTAACCATGATGTACTGTGGCTATGTTCATACAGATGAACACTGCTCACTATCAATCAGTTTCACCAGATTTATAGGATATTAACAGGACAAATCTTGTCAACAGCTATAGACAAAATGCAAAAGAAATCATTACTCCTTGACATTAATAACAACAAAATCCAAATCATTTAGAGAATAGTCATGCAGCTTAGTACTTACTGATTCAATTTAGTGAATATTACATTCAAAATTATGTGTATTTCCAAAATTGTGTTGGAAAGCTATAATGTGATATCTCTTTTTTTTCTCTCTCTTTTTTTTTTTTTTTCTGTACACTCCAGGGAACTTAATTCATTTTATTCCTTTATTTAATGAAGATGGTACAATATGAACTTCCTGGAACAAACAGGTTCATATTGAAATACCTTAATAGATTAAATAAGATAGAAGCTTAGGAGAACCTATAATTTGATATTGAATTGCATTTTTAAGAGATGCCCCTATGTAAATTTCTTTTAAATCTTTTTAACAAATAAGTGTTTGTTGTTATTGTTGTTGTTTTTAGTTTTGTTTTGTTTTGTTTTTGTGGTTTTCTGGGAGACAACACTGGTATCTTCCATTCTAAGTTGAACACTCACAACAATTGTCAGGAATATAAGTCAATTATTGTGATACAAGTTATAGTTATTAACCTACCAGGTTATACAAAGAAACAATGTATTGCAGGGATAAACTGTTCAGTTCACATCATTTAAATAAAATAGAAAAACTGGACTTAAGGATACTAGGCACTTCATGGGCCTTGATGGAATGCACCTACAAGTGATGAAAGGCCTGCCTGGTTTCATTTCAAGACCCCTCCCAATAATCTTTGAATGATCATGGTCATGGGTAGAGGTACCTGAGGACTGGAGGGAGGCAAATGTCATTCCTATCTTCAAAAAGGGCAAGAACAAGGACCAGGGAACTACAGGCTAGTCAGCCTCATGTCAGTCCATGGGAAGGTGATAGACCATCTTGTACTGGAAACCACTTCCAGGCACATTAGGAACAAATGGTGATGAGGAGTATACAGCATCGTTTCACCAAAAATAATTCAAGCCTGAAAACCTGATAACCCTCTATGGTACAGGAAGTTCAAGCTGAATATGAGAAAACACTTCTTTACTGAGATGGTGACAGAGCACTGGAACAGGTTGCCCAGAGAGGCTGAGCAATCTCCTTCTCTGCAGATATTCAAAACTCTCCTGGATGCAATCCTGTGCGACATGTTTTATGTTTTCTTGCTTGAGCAGGGGAGTTGCACTAGCTGATCTCCAGAGGTCCCTTCCAACCTCAACCATTCTTTGATTCTGTGATGACAAAATGATTGGCCTAGTAGATGAGGGGAGGGCAGTAGGTTGTCTTCCTAGACATCAGTAAGGCTTTTGACACTGTCTCCCATAAGATCCTCAAAGAAAAACTGGTGAAATATGAGCTGGATGAGAAGACGAAGAGGTAGACAGAAAACTGTCTGAGTAGCTGGGCCCAGAGTGTAGTGGTTAGTGGTATGAAGTGTAGTTCATAGAATCATAGAATTACAGAATTACAGAATCATAGAATCAGAATGGTTTGGATTGGAAGGGACCTTAAGATAATCTAATTCCAATCCCCCTGCCATGGTCAGGGACACCTCTCACTAGATCAGGTTGCTCAAAGCCCCACCCAACCTGGCCTTGAATGCTTCCAGGGATGGGGCATCCACAGCTTCTCTGGGCAACCTATTCCAATGCCTCACCACCCTCATAGTAAAGAATTTGTTCCTTAAATCTAATCTAAATCTACCCTCTTTTAGTTTAAAGATATTACTCCTTTTTCCATCACTACACTCCCTGATAAAGAGTTGGAGGCCAATAATAAACAATATAGTTCAATTCTGGGTCCGATCTGGTTCAACATCTTCATTTATGATCTGGATGATAGGGGAGAGTGTACTCTCAGCAAGATTGCTAATGATACAAAACTGGGAGGAGTGGTGGATAACCCTGAGGGTCATGTTGCTATCCAGAAGGACCTTGACAGGATGAGAAATGGGTTGACAGGAACCTCATGAAGTTCAGTAAGGAGACATGCAAAGACCTGCACCTGAGGAAGAACAATCCCAGGCACAAGACGTTCTGGGTGCCACATAGCAGGAAAGCAGTTTGTCAAAAAAAAAAAAAAAGGATGTGGGGGTCTTGATGGGAAACAAGTTGAGCATGAGCTGTCAGTGTATAGAACAGTACCCAGGTCTTCATTAAGAGAAGTATTGCCGACAGGTAGAGGAAGGTGATACCATCCCTCATCTCAGCACTGGTAAGGCCACACTTGGAGTACTGCATTCAGTTCTGGGCTCCCCAGTAGAAGAAAGACATGAACATACTGGAGGGAGTCGAATGGTATGCCACAAAGATGATGAAGGGACTGAAGCACCTCTCCTATGAGGAGTGGCTGAAAGAGCTGGGACTGTTCGGCCTGGAGAAGAGCAAGCTCAGTGGGGATATCATAAATGTCTATAAATACCTGAAGGGAGGATGCAGTGAGGATGGAGCCAGGCTCTTCTCAGCGGTGCCCAGTGACAGGACAAAAGGCAATCAACAAATAGAAACACAGGAGGCTCCATCTGAACAACAGCTTGTCCAGGGAGGCTGGGGAATCTCCTTCCTTGGGGATCTTCAAAAGCTGTCCATGATCCTAGGCAAGTGGCTCTAGATGTCTCTGCTTGAACAGGGAATTGGACCAGATGACCTCCAGAGATCCCCTTCCAACCTCAACCATTCTGTGATTCTTATTCTTTGAAAGTAGTTTCTTGAATTATTAACAACACAAAATTAACCATCAGTCAGTGAACAGTAATTTCAAGATCAGTATCTGCAATACAACAGATAAACCACACTACAAGACACTTATAAAATGTTAGTAACCACTTAAAATTTTCTGAACATCTGTAGTTAATCAACTAATGCTCTAATCCCACAGAAACACTCAGAGCTGTGTGAATACACCCCCCACCCAGCAGGTGTGGGTCACAGGTCCCCAGCCCCTCTCTGAGGAAGGCAGATTGCCCCCCATTTCCCTCACTCCCATGGCCAATGTGGGCTCTCTAATGCAGGATGTGCCCCTGTTCTGTTCTGTTCTATTCTATTCTATTCTGTTCTAATCTGTTCATCTGTTTGGAAGTGTCCATCCCCTGGTATCAGACAGTTAGGGTTGCTCCAGTCATGAACAGGGGTTATATTCTTGTTCCTGTCATATCATCTGCTGGTATTGAGGTCGTGTGGACAAGGTGAGCACAAATACTTGCATTTTTCATCCCCTTATTGCAGCTCTGTTGTACCATGTCAAAGCATATATAGCTCAAGCACGGTAACTTGTGATCATTTTACATTTTCTTCCTGAAAATGAGAATTTTAACAGAACATTAAAAATATTTTAAAATTTATATACAAACAGCAGCAAACAGCAACAGGAGCTGTTTACAGAGATGGCAGCTGGTTAGAAGTTTCAGCTTTCTGAGACTCGTGCTTCTAAGTTCCAGGATAATAAGGTTGCACTGCATTTTCTGAACTGCCTGGGAACAGAAAGAAAATAAACTCTCAAGGCCAAGGCAGAACCAGCTTTGATCATCTGTCTCCCTAATGAGTGTTTTAATGAAATATCCTCTGAAAAGATTTGCCTGACCAAAAAAAAAAATAAAATAAAATAAAATAAAATCCACCCTTACTTATACTTCAAGAACAAGTTCTGTGTTTGCGTGTTGCGTGTTGCCATTGGTTGTCTTGTATCAAAGGAATGCAAAGCCACAGCTGAACTTGGCTATGTACCCTTGATCAATCAGCTCAAAAAGAATCTGAAAGCAGTGAACAGTGTCAGCATGTAATTTCTAGCCCACTGGAACTCATCAAGACCAAGAGCCTGTGTCTTGGGATTCGATCTAGTAGGACTGCTGGAGGGACAAGTTAATTCTGAGTGCTGAAAACTATAGCTATAAAGCGCTGCAACACTTAACTATTGAATCTGGGCCTGGTCACACTATATGTAGAGAGATCAACCTCCTCCAGAAGGGTTCCAATGAACCACATGTTGGGCAGGGAACCAAAAAGGAATTCAGTGCTGAGGGTGCTTCTGAGTACTGATGAGTGCTTTGAATCTGGCTGTTGGTGGGACTACATGGCTTTACTGAGAAAGAACCAGGCAAAACTTTCTTAGAAGTCCTATTCCTGGTCCTCACAGAAGGGCTCTGGAAGAGATCACTTTTCTCTTTTCCTCCCTCCCTCCCTCCCTCCCTTCCTTCCTTCCTTCCTTCCTTCCTTCCTTCCTTCCTTCCTCTCTTTAAAATACAAAGACAATATGTCCTTTTTTTTTTTCCTTTTTTTTTCTCCCCCCCCTCCCCCCCAGAATAACTGAAGCAGTTATATTCACTCACTCAGGATATGAGACAGTCAGTAATTACTCTTTGAAGGTCCATTAATGCTTGCAAATATCCCAAGGCAGGAATAGATATAGATAACAGTAAAAGACACAGTGGGGATGGGGGGCAACACAAGCTGTTGACTTCAGGGCAGCTCTGGGGACAAGGAAGCTCTCTTGCCTCTGTTGATATCATAATAGGGAAAATTCTGCATTCAGCAGAGGCAACCTCTGGGTCCTCTCAGGCTTTCATTTCTGCACCTGAGGCTTCAGCTATGATCCCTGAATAGGTAAAGCCTTAATGGTGCAGCTGAGGTCTCCTGTGCCACCCCTCACTAACCACATCTGCCCTCTGATGGTTCAAAGGCAGCTTCAAAAGGAGGGGAGGATGAAGAGCCATCTACAGAGCTCTGAGACTGCTGGCTGTGTCTCTGTATGGTCTCTTAAACTGCAGTTTTTTAAAGCAGATTTAGCACTCAACCACTTGCCCTTGTCCTAAAGCTTCTGATGGCAATGACAGACATAGGAGATGTGCCACTGAGGGACATACTTTTATCCAAAGCATTAAAGATCTTGTGTCACAACTGTGTGATTCTCACCTATCCATACTCCTGAGTATACTCATGGGAAATATGCTCAAACATATTTAAACACAGATGTGCAACAGCAATTTATTCACATTGCAACCTCCTCTCCCCAGGTATCAGATATAGCAGAGATCTAACAAAGTGTATATGGTTATTTCTGGATCTCTCCAAAAGACCTCATATATGGGTTTATCTTTCAGAGTTTACATCATTCTAGAGACTACTTTATTGTGTAATGCCAAAATGGGATTATGTAATCACAGATATGAGTTTCATTTTAAAAGCTAAATGAAAGATTGCATTGTAGTAGCCTGCAATTTTGAAAACAATACATGCCAGTAGTAGAAAGCTAATGGTGTTTGGTGAGAAGTATTAGGTTAATCTGATTAAAAGTACCTATATTGGTTCTAGGAAATGACATAAATCATTTAATCCTTCTCAGTAAAATAACAGTGATTAATGAAAAACTCTTTGTTGATGGCTGCCTAACCTGTGGTTCACAGAAGCAAGTCAATAAAGAAGTAAAATTATTTTTCTTAAATATATTTGTCTGACAAAAATATATTTAAAATACCTCAGAAAGTAATCACCTGAATTCTGGCAAATATTAGGATGATACTGATACTTTTCTTGAAGTTTAGATAAATATTTACCACTTCATAACACTTCTGGCTGATGGTGGTACTACACTGTAACAGTGATGGATGGTAACTATCTATTTATATATCCACTGGGAGATATAGACTTACCAAATTATAGTCCTGGGAGAGGGTAAGGAAGAAAAATGAAAACTCAGCCACTTCTCCAAATGTCAAAATCTAAATTATAAATTGTAAAACCTGTTTTTCTTTAAAAATAAATACATACATACATAAATAAATAAATAAATAAATAAATCTATGGTGGCATGGGAGAAATAGAAGATGTATTAAGAAACACAAAACACATATAGTTTAAGAGTAACTTTTTTGTAATGGATCAATCTGTCATAGTTTCCTCTTAAAGAAAGTATGCTGAGCACAACATGTCATGTGACATGGCACAGAGTCAGACAGCTCCACTTTCTTTAGCTTTACAAGCATCGCTGCAATGTTAAAACTTGAAATACAAAATAAATAAATAAATAAATCTTCTTTCTGGCTTTGCCCCAAAGCACTTCAGGACATTATAAGAGATAAACTGTCAGCAACAACACACGCAGGAGGCAAGATCATACTGCTGTTATGTGTAGTGCTCAAAGCATGTAAAAAAGGAACAAAATGTTGGGAAAATACTGGACAGCCTACATGTCGCACCGGTATGTTGGACAGCTTATACATACTAGAACAAAAATATAAGACACTTTACATGAGGAGTTATTCCAAAATTCTTGTATCCTAACTGCAAGGGTTTAAAATTAGACAAAATTTTCTATTTTAGTTAAAACAGCAAGTAAACAAAGTGAGATTTTTTGGGAATATTTCCAAAGTAAACTTGTTCTCCATGATGTATGGTGATGAATAAAAACATTAGTAGTTCACAGGAGAAATATGGGGAGAAATATGGGGTTTTGATACACTGTATAATGTCTAGAGTTTTCAGGACACTAAGAAAGCTCTATAATTTTGCCATGAATTTATTGTTTGTTGTATAAACTAGTGAATGCTGTACCCAAACAAATAATTTCCACTTCATCATTGACCATACAGGGTCTTGGTAAGTATCACTACAAAGGGTACATAAAGTTTGGTGTCTCTGGACTACTCTAACTCCACTGAGAAAAACTGATTTACGGTTTTCTCTCACAGAAGTATTTTCATTCTTATCATTGACTGTTCTTTTTTTTCTAATTAATGCCAGGCAATCTCCTTAAGTCCTTTGTTTTAATGTGTAAATTATTCTTCAAAGGTTTCTTTTCCACTTATGCAGGATTTTAAAAAAAATCCCTGTTATGCATAATGAATCTTTGTAATCTGCTATCAGCTTAGTTGAGAAATGGTCATTTTTAACATTAAGTGTGCTTTAGGGAAAGTTCTTTTGAAGTATCAGTCTTGAGGATAATATGTTTTAGTCCTTTGTCTTATTCTGATTTATCATGGTAATTTAAGTCTTGCATTAATTGTATTGACTTAAAATTAGAAAAAATATTTTAATGTTTCCATGGATGAGGCAATATATCAGTTCTTGCAGTTCTTGCACTCTCATTATGCATATATCACGGTTCTATTCTATTTCTTCTTAATATCTGGACTCATGAGAGGAGACCATACATGAGTTACTGTAAATAAAATTACTTTCATCTTTGCATATTGCAAAAGAAGAAAAAAAAAAACAAGGTATCAATTCCGTGAAAAGAACAATAACAACAACAATATATATATATATATATATATTTTTAATTATGTTTCATGACATGTAACCAAACTGTCTGGGTAAAAAATCTGTTTTCATAAGGAATGAATACATTTAAAAAAGACTTTTCAGTGAGGTAACTACACATAGAAAAAAGAAAGAGCCAATTAAATAGATTTTTAAAATTTCTTTTTTGAAAGGAATAAGGCTTAAAGTAATTAAAATTTTGTCTTTCTATCTGTTAACTTACTTTAAAATGTTGTTTATTTATGCTTTTCAGTATCCCCTGATATCTCACTGGAATTTTAACATTATCATTGTAATAATGGCAGAAAAAAAATAGAAGGAGATCTCTTTGTATTCAAGAAACAGTATTTTACAAAAGTTAAATTATTTTGACTTCTATCTTATTTTACCACTGTCTGTCTGCAGCTTCTCCTTACTCTGTGATTGGAACTTCTAGGTTTTGCACACAAAATCAGAAGAAAAATCTACTACCACAAAATAGGTGAACAAGAGGAGGAACCAAATTCTCTTTTCTGTGCTTGAGAATCATGTTCCTCAAAATGCTGAGGAAACTAGTCTTATTTAACAGGTGGAGGAAGTATTCTAATTGTCTGCTTTAAACTAACTCTCTAGACTAAGCATTTTCCTGGTGCCTAAACATTGTGTAGGTGCATAATGTAGTCAATGGAGAAAATCAGATAGATTACCAAAATCAGCACCTTATTTTAACACTTAAGCAGTGTGAATATGACCTCAGATGTGACTGACTCTTGTATGTACTTGTATGTACTCTTGTATGGATGCGGAGTGCCAGGCACAAGTGGTGTAATGTGTAGGTGTGATGAGGGGGAACAGGTATATCTGCATTCCTGTATACAAAGGTTACCCCTTTGGGAACCACTACAGACGTCCTTCTGCCTGACTTCCATGAAGTCTTCCACCTGCAGCCAGGGCCAGGTGTTTTACTAGAGCACTAAATTAAATAATGATGTTACCATATCACAACTGATGAATGTCATCTTTAGTAAAGTTATAGTAGCTCCTTAGGTATTCAGCCAGAGTATATGGCTCCTTTTGGAGATACCCACAGAAACTAGGTCTTGCTTTCTTCTTTATTCAGGTAGTGGTTCAATCAGCATTTTGAAAGGAAAGGTGATCTATATTCAAATCTATGCCTGCCAGTTCATACTTGAGCATTAAATTATATCCACCATCTAAAAATAGAATGTCTAGAATCCTCCTAGATAAATTTATCTAGACATCTGTAGAGACTTATGAGACTAGCAAAAATGGAGAAAGAATCTCAGGTGTTTCCAGATGTTAATGAAAATCTTCTGGAAATGTTTTTTGGATGTGCATGTATAAATCACTTGTCTCAAATACTTGGTTCAGGATAAAAATATTTTCTACTCTTTTGTTACAACAGAAACCAACACTAATTGATTTACACTTTCCCATTACACCTTTAATTACAACCATGGGTATGTCCAAGTTACTTTTTTTCTCATATCTGCCAAATACGTGGATGGATGAATTCTTCACCATTAAAATCATTTCAAACATGCTTAACACGCTTGCAAACACTCGCTGGGGACAGAGACAGGACCCGAGGGAACAGCATGGAGCTGGGACAGGGGAGGGTCAGGCTTAGGAAAAGGTTCTGCACCCAGAGGGTGGTCAGGCTCCCCAGGGAAGTTAACAAGGCACCAAACCTGTCAGAGTTCAAGGAACCATTAATGGCCATTAAGTACCATCACCACACAAATAACACTGTAATGTATGTTGTTACTGTCATGAGAGAACCAAACAAACAAAACAAAAAAAATGCATAATGTTTTTTTTTGGGTAGCAACTTAGATTATAAGGGGGAGGAATATTTTCTGGAATTAAAGATCCCACAGAGAGAGACCTTCCAAATGTGCCAAATGTTTTCATAAGAATACACTTGTTTCTATTGTTAGAAATCAAAGTTCTGCCCTCAACTAAACTGTGTAAGGAAAACAAACAAACAAAAACCTAACAACTAGAACAAAAACAACCATGTTAAAAGACATCCAAATACCAGTTACTTTTTCAGTCATATTTTAGCTATACAATCTGTAACTAATGCAATGTAATGAAAGTAATTTTCCCATAGGCTCCCTAGAACAAAAGCCCTAACATGGGCAATCATTCCCAGAAATATATTACAACTTATTCTTTGTACAAAAGATCTTTCTTTTGAGTTTATCATAAGATCATTTGAAAAGCAGTAAACTGATACAGAAAACCTCAGATCTGAAATTAAGCCTGCAGACAGACCCCCTGCGAGGACTGTAAATGACTTTCAGATAGCTCTGCATAATAGCTCTGCTACCACTGGGGTCTCAGAAGTTAGAACAAAACTTACTGTTCGTTTTGCATTGTTCAGTAAGTAAATATAAAATAAGTTTTACTTGATGCCATATGGTCTCTTTCTCTAATATAACTTACTGGAAGGCAGGTGTTTGGGAAAAAAGTACAGCTTCAAATATAAGCTTGATTCTTCTGATTTTGCACTGAGAATGTTCCTGACCACGCAAAATATTGACTTTATAGATGGAAGAAATGTTGTCTAGTACAGTAGTTTTAATATCAAAAATAGACATTAATGAGATCACAACAAAATTCAGAGAAAGGGAAAAAATGATTCTCTGTCACATATTAGAGAAAAAAATAACTAGAAGCTCAAGGTGGAAAAGAGGGTGAAATTACTATTTTTTAAAAAAAGATGTTCAAACTCTTCTGATCAACAATTCAAGTCACTAAAGCCTGGAATACAAGTAACTACCTGCTGCTGTTTGCCAATAACCATTGCATAGCCATTTTTTTGGCCCAGCCTGTGCATTGCAGGATGTGACAACAGGCATTTCACTGAGAGAATTTGAAAAAGGAATAAAGGAATGAAAGGAGGTGGGAAGAAAGGAAGGGAGAGAATTTGTTCTTATGCTGCAAATAAAAGTTAAAGTTTAATGACCAAAATTTTCATGAGCATCTAATAACTTAAATATGTCAGTTTTCTTGTTTCCTTTCAAAATTAACTTGAATTAACCTGAAAGAATTAGGAACTCTCTTTCTGGATGTAAAACACTTCAGGGTCTCAACAGAGACCACAAGCATTTGAAACAGCAAAAACTTTACTTCTATTACAGGTATTGTAAACCTTCTGTTCCGATGACATTTTTTTCAAATTATTAAAAATCAATTCTGTTTTTTTAAAAAATAACCTACTGAAATAATAATAACATAAAGTTTTCTACAGTTCTAGACAAAACATTATAATTAAGCCCAAACTGCACAGTCTTCTAAAATCATGTTCTTCTACACAGTATTTGAACCCATATTCATAAAAAATAAATAAAATAAAATAAAATAAAAGTATAAGTAAAAGTAACAATGCTCTGGTTGCATATTAGTTTTTTAATGATTTTAACCCAGTAGAAAGAATAAAAATTATCCCTAACAAAATGCCAAACAAAATGAATTTTTTTTTCTTTTTATTTTTTTAAATATTCTTTCCATACAACAAAAATTAGTTTGATTAGCCATAAAGATAAAAAGAATGGAGTGATTTCAAGAAGTTCCATGCAAGCACACCTGATTTAATGCAGGAACATATATACCTAGTCTAAGGTGAAACGATTCATAGAATCATAGCATGGTTTGAGTTGAAAGAAACCTTAAAGATCATCTAGTTCCAATCCTACTGTCATGGGCAAGCATACCTGCCCATCAGTTGCCCAAAGACCCATCCAAACTGGCCTTTAACACTTCCAGGGATGGGGCATCCACAACCAATTTTTGTGGTTCAGCACAGCAGGCAGCTAAGTAACAGACAGACACTTGCTCACTCTCCACAAGTGGGAAGGAAGAGGGAATCAAAAAGGCAAAAGTGTGAGAAATCATGGGTTGAGATAAAGGCATTTTACTAGGTAAAGAACAAGCTATACATTCATGCAAAGCAAAACAAGGACCATTCACTACTTCTCGTTGGTAGGCAGATATTCAGCCACTTCCAGGAAAGTAGAGCTTATGACATGTAACATCCTCCCTTGTTACCCCAGCTTTTATTGATGAGCATGACGTCATCTGGTATAGAATACCCCCTTGGTTAATTGGGGCCAGGTTGGTTTTGCCCCCTCTCAGCTTCTTGTGCACCCCCAGATTCCTTGCTGGCAGGGCAGCATAGGAAGCAGAGAAGTCCTTGACTCTGTAATTTCTTCTCTGCAACAACAAAAATATCATTATGTTATCACTGCTATTTTAATCAAAATCCAAAGCTCGATATCATATGAGCCTATATGAAGAAAATTAACTGCCCCAGGCAAAAATTGTGACATGGTTGTAGTGCCTTTACCACCCACATAGTTAAGAATTTCTTCCTTGTATCTAACCTAAACCTCTTTTAGTTATCCTTTGCCATGTCACTACACTCCCTGATAAAGAGTCACTCCCCTTCTCCCCATTTGAAGGTTGAGGGCCAACTTTAAATACTAGAAGGCTGCTATAATGTGTCCCTGGAGCCTTCTCTTCTCTAGGCTATGTAACTACAACTTTCTCAGCCTTTCTTTATAGAAAAGGTGCTCCAGCCTTTTGTTCATCTTTGTGGCCCTCCTCTGGACTCATTCTGGTACTTCCATGTCCTTTTTGTGCTGGGCACCCCAGAGCTTAACACAGTACTCCAGGTGAGGTCTCACGAGAGCAGAGTAGGTGGTGAGAATCACCTCCCTCAACCTGCTGGCCACGCTTCTTTTCATTCTGTCCAGGATATGGTTACCTTGCTGGTCTGCAAGCACATATTGCCAGCTAATGTTGCACTTTTCATCCACCAATACACGCAAGTCCTCCTCCACAAGGCTGCTCTCAATCCATTCTCCATTCAGCCTGTAATCATGTTTGGGATTGCCCCAGCCCGGATGCAGGACCTTGTATTTGGCCTTATTGAACCTCAAGAGGTTTGCACAGGCCCACCTCTCAAGCCTCTCAAGGTCCCTTTGGATGGCATCCCTTCCCTCTGGTATGTCAGCTGCACCACTCAGCTTGGTGTCATGTGCAAACTTGCTGAAGGTTCACTCAATCCCACTGTCCATACCACTGACAAAGATGTTAAATAGTGCTAGTCCCCATACAGATACCTGAGTAACACCACTCATCACTGGTCTCCACCTGAACATCAAGCTATTGACTACAACTCTTTGACTATGACCATCCAGCCAATTCTTTATCCATTGAGTGGCCCATCCATTAAATCCATGTTTCTCCAATGTAGAGACAAATATGTCATGGGGGAAACTGTCAAATACTTTGCACAAGTGCAGCTAATAATTCAGAAATAATAAATTCAGAAGTAATTGGAGGCCAAGTTCATTTTTCTCCTAGGATTTATTTGTTTCTGAATCTTCTTCTGTAATTTGTTCCAGCTGAAAAACTCCTTGAATATTATATAATAAAAGCAAATGACAGTAATTTCAGACTTGTTATACTTTTGAGCTTTTGGCGTGTTTTTTTTTAATTTTTTTTTTTTATTTTTTTTCCCCAGGATGGCCTCTCCCCATTCCATTTTCTGATATATCTCCTCAGCCACCTGTTTAACCTTTCTGTTTAACCTCATATGTATCTTAGTAGCACAGAGCCAATTTATTGCTGCTGCAGAGCTGTTAATCAGGTTTATTATGACAGCACCTCCACTGTGGTAGGCAATGTACACACAACACAATGGACAACTGATATCTCACACAGTTTGCTATCAAGCTAGAAATGAGTACAATGTTAGCGAAGAGATGCTACCTCTTTGGAAGCCCTTTCCAGACTTTCGGTGAGGGAAGAAGAGTTTAATTAGAATGTATCACTGAGAAGGAAGGACAGGAGTCAGAGTAGATGTAGAGAGACAGATATTGTAGGGGGAAAATTGAAGAGGACAGGAGAAAGATGAACCTAATGGTACAAAGATAGTATAAAGGGAGCAGAGAATGGATAATAGGAGAGGTCTGGAGAGAACATAATCTGGTCCAAGGTAAAAAATACAGTTAAAACTGATACAGTTTTCCTAAGGTGCTATCATCCCTCTTTTGGTTACTTCTTTTTCAGCTTTTCCTTAACACATCCTGCACTGCTTGGTCTAGAAGACTGTGGGAGGGCTAATGGCATTGGAGTAGTGTATAGCTACATAAATCACACCAATGTTGAGCGGGCGCACTACTGTTAGCATTGCAGCTGTGTGCTGGCCTAATTTTGTATAATCTGCTTTTCATGCATTAAAACACTGATAATTTCCAATCATTTTTGAGTGATGTTTTTAAAAGCATTTTTGGTCTTAAATCCTTTGATACTTTTAAACATCTCTTGATGTCTTATAGCATGTATCTGATTTTCTTTAACTCATTCGTTTCCTCATACAAATATCCTGTATAACTTCCAGTAGGTTACTGTTAGTAGTATTTTATCATCATACCTGTCCCATTTGCACAAGTGAAGGAATAGTTATCTCCTCCAATTTCATTGACAAAAAAAAAAAAAAAAAAAAAAAAAAAAAGTTAAAAACATAAGGAGAGGAACTTAGAAAATCTAGAAACTTAGAAAAAGAAAACAAGTCCAAATGATGAAATGGAGAAATAAATTAGCATAATAAAAGGCTTTATTACATGTGAGAACAGACAGATTAGCTTCCAGGAACTGGGGACGTAGAACACTTATTAATGATACCTTCTTTTGACAGTAATGTTTACAGATTTCCAGGCTGATCTTTTTAGATAATAATATTTTTATTTCTGTCACATGTCAGTACATTAGCACATTTTTACACTTTGGAATCAAACAGGGAAGAGAACTAGAAATAGAATCAAAGAAATAACAAAACAAAACTCCATGATAACTCTTTCTCAGTATGATCCTGTTGGCATATATTATCACAGAAGTTCGAAATGCCTTGTTACACTTAAGGATGATTACAGTGGAAATATGCTTTGCTCTTCTCTTGATACCAAACATCTTCAAAAATTATAATTAAAAAATTAATAAATATACTATCCTAGTATTTTCCAGCATAAGACCGTATGTTATAATGAAGAGATGAAACATCACGAACATGGGTGCTGTAGGAAATAAATCTGCAGATTACTTCTATTTCACAATACCAGGAAAATTGGACCACCATAATTTTCAGTAATTTGATGGACATTACAGCAGTAGTATGCATGTTTCTGAAGGCTGCGGGGGGGGGGGGGGGGAGGGGTTGGGGGGAGGAGGTGTTCATTAAAAGCACATTTTTCAAGCCTTTAATAACTTGGATATCATAAAACTTTAAGATACATTTTGATGCTTTTTTACTTGATGAGTTCAGAAGTATTTACACAAGTTAATAAAGCTAGGCAAGTATTTGCACTTTTGCAACTCAGAAATACTCTACTCAATAGTTTCAATCAACACACTCCAATGTTTCTTCTATGATAATTTCAAATTTTATGTTGAATTGTAAAATTGGCCATTTGACACATCCCAGTTTGTGGCTCCTTCTGGCTTATATTTCTCTTACATTAGCCAATCAAGATTGTGAACTGAGAATATTGCAATAAAATACAGCAGACACTTTTTTTGGAACATATAATAAATTTAAGCAGTATTAATTGCACACACAGTAGTAATGACTGCAATTTGATTTGAATGTTCTCTGCAGTAAAAAAATGCTTTGTGAATTACTCAGTAAATAATGTATTCTATTGGGCATATTCTAGAGTTTTAAGTTCATCTCCAGAACTGTATAAAATTCAGCAAGTCAATTATTTGTTGGAAATTATTTGTTCAGCTTATTTGCAGGCTTTCTGAAAACTGAGATCTTGATATTTGGCAAGAAATTTCTTTTTCAATAGTTTTCAATCTTTTAATTTACCAGGGCATGGAACAATTACCATCCTATTACTTGCAATCCATGCTGTAAATAAGAATGTGGAGAGAGAAATACAAGAGGATAAAATAATCCTGAAGAGACAATAATCCGAAATCATGTCTGTTGAGTGACATCCTCTCTGTCAGTCCCTAGAATAAACCTTGCCTGGGAATACACAGGTGAGAAGACAATTGCTTAATCTTATGAATTCACTTGAAATGACCCTTTTAAGGGATAAGTGGCCAAGACGTGTCTAACACTATACTTCTTTCCTTATATTGGATTAGAAAATATTTTCTGAGAATTGTAATGATACAGAAGCATCCTGGGACTCTTATCTCATAGACACAACTCTTTATAAGCAGTTTAGAGGAAGCACTCATTGACCTTGGACTGAAGGATGAACTTTGATTGATACAGACGATCTACCATACAATGACATTTAAAATGATGCCATAGTTTGGGGGAGAGGAGAGAAAGCTTCCTGGAGAAAACTCCTCTATAGATCACATCCACTGCTCAAGGATCTGATAATTCCACTGCACCTCCAGGACTTCAAAACCAGAGGAAAAGATACACACCCACCAGTGCTAAAGTCAGAGACACATTTTGGTTTACTATGTAAAGTGCAAAAATAAGATGAAAGAACTGCAAAAGTTTCTTAAAGCCAAATATATATATCTATATATATCTATATATATATAAATAAACAAACTAGCAGGGAAAAAAATAAACAAAAACAGAAAGACACTGTGAATGAAAGTGTAGCAGTGTTAGGAGAACACGGCTTTCCCTCTTTTTTTCAGATGGCATAACTATTTTAACTTACTTATTTACCATTTATTACATATATTAATACTGTACATTGACTTGCAGCTATATCTACATTAGAAAGCAGCGAAAATATGTAGAGAAAAGCAGTCAGTGCTGAGGGCCCCACACCATACACACCTGGAGAGTTACTTCTGATAGTCTCACAGGACCAATGCCACCCAGTGTTTGCAGGCACTCCAAGACACCCTTTTCCAGTTCAGCTTCAGATGACCTGAAGTTGTCATGGTTGACATGATCTGGGTCAGGAAGAAGCTGCAGTGCCCTTCCTTGGGAAGCTGTGCAGAGCATGTGTCACTGGAGGAAGTTTTGCTGGCAGAGAGATAATTTGTAAGCATCACACAACTGCTAGGAGACTTATGGAAAGAAGAGGAGGCTTTCCTAATTCAAGAAGGAGATGTGCAACCAAGTCTTAGAGGCCATTAAACTCTGCTGGCATGCAGAAGGCGTAATTTAAACCAAGAACAGATTGAAAGAGATTGTATTAGAGAGCAAGGCAGAAAAAATTACACATACTTGCATGTGTATAGCAAGCAGGGAGCAGGATTTTAAAGTCTTTGCTCTGTTTTACTTAGAAGAAGCAAAGTTTTTTCTGGTGAAAAATTGGTTTGTTCTATTAGTTTGTCATCTAATCAAATAGAACTCTAAAGATTGAGAGCCTTTTGATGCTCCTTCTGTTTGCTTGTTTCACAGAGAAAAGGTGATACAGATCCATCTCAAGACTGGCCAAATAAGTCTCCTTGTATTCATCACTATAAAGCAATAGTCCATCAATTTCTTCCCCAAATGAAAACATGACAGCTTCAATGGTCCTGGAATGTTATAGCCATTTTAAACTTGCATTGCACAACAGCAAATACTGAAAAATCCAGGTGTGTATATATATATATATATACACATATATATGGCATAGATATTTATTCAAGAAATTACAGAATTGGATGAATTATTTCATATGCAGTTATGGATTATCAGTCAGAAAGGAGCATTTGCCAAAGAGAGCTTCCTAGAAGGTATTGAAAAGAATGCAAAAAGCTTTGAGAGATATACATGAATATATTCATATGACCGAGAGATGCTATTGTACATCTACAAATGGACTGGGAATTTGACTATAAAATCAAAAATATATGTGTTGAATGAAGAAGAACAAGCGACAAGAATTGATAAAAAAAAATACAGACAAATTAAAAGAACTATCTGAATAAATGAACCAAGGGTCAAAGATTTTAAGCATACCAATAAATAAGATGATTTTTTTTGTGCAGCTTTAAGACAGTAGAACTAAAAATAAACTGTAGAAATAAAAGAGGAAAGTTTGTTTAAACAGGGTCCAGTCCCTGGACAAACAAAAATAAATAAATAAATCCAAATAGAATTTCTGGAAGGAAAAGTAATCCTAGATGAAATATATAACCCCAAACAACAGAATTCTGTTTACTTATATAAAAGTGAGCAAGATTACTTTTATAGAAACTACAACACTGTAGTTTCTATAAATAAAATTTAGAGTAGCATAGGAAAACAACCCAGGCAGATCCTTTTATTTTTTATATTTTTTTTTATTCGAAGTCTGAAGCAACAGATAAAAACTTGAACTCTTCTTTGAAAGCCTTTAATTACAGAATGTATTGACTATGTTTCAAAGAAGCAGCATGGAAAGCAGAGTTAGAATATTAATCAAGCTAGGCATGCTTGCCATTGTGCGATTCACAATAAATTCCTGTGCTTATATTTATTTACTGTTTAAAAAGTTTGCTTTTCAACAAGAGACAACAAACATTTAAGAAATGAAAAGCTTGAAGCATTCATACGTTAGCTTAGTAGCATGATTTACTATAAGCCAAAGACAAACTCTTGATAACATGAAGAAAATTTGGAGTAAATGTAAAGCGTGTCTCCATTCTTTTGCTGCCAGGACGGCCTCTGTGAGCAGGTCCCAGCAGCTGTCCTGTGGCAGATCAGAGCCAGCCGGCTCCAAAAGGGACCTGCTGCTGGCCAGAACTGAACCAGGGAGCCACGCTGGGTGGGCCTCTGAGAGAGTAGATTGACGAAAGGGAAAAAAAAAAAAAAAAAAAAAAAAAAAAAAAAAAAAAAAAAAAACAAAACCTGCTGCACAGCAGCTGCTGGGAGAGAGAGAGGAGTGAGAAGCAGCCCTGCAGCCCCCAAGGTGAGTGCAGCAGGAGGGCAGGAGGTGCTCCAGGCACGCAGCAGAAGTTCCCCTGCAGCCTGTGGAGAGGCCCCTGGTGGAGCAGGCAGTCCCCCTGCAGCCCATGGGTCTCACATGGAGCAGATCTCCACGCTGCAGCCCGTGGAGGAGCCCCCGGTGGAGCAGGTGGATGTGGCCTGGAGGAGGCTGTGGCCCATGGAGAGCCCCCGCAGGAGCAGGCCCCTGGCTAGAGCTGCAGCCCGTGGAGAGGAGCCCAGACAGGAGCAGGGGCATGTGGGGGGAGCTGCTGCCCGTGGGGGACCCGTGCTGGAGCAGTTTGCTCCTGGGGGATGGACCCTGTGGTAAGGACCCATATCTGGAGCAGTTCTGGAAGAGCTGCTGCCTGTGGGAAGCCCATGCAGGATCAGTTCCAGAAGGAGAACATCCCACGGGAGGAACCCCATGTTGGAACAGGGACAGGGAGTGACCATGAAGGAGTGGTGGAGACAAAAGCATCAGGGAACGACCACAGCCCCCATTCCGCGTTCCCCTGTGCCCCTTCCGGGGAGGACGTGGAAGAGGGTAGATGGGGGGAAATTGTTTGCAGTTTGTTTTCTTTGTTTCTCACTGCTCTAGCTTGTTAGTAATAGGCAATAAATTTTATCAATCTCCCTACGCTGTGTTTTGCCCATCATGATAATTGTTGAGTGATCCCACTGTCCTTATCTCAACCCTTGAGCCCCTTTCATTGTATTTTCTACCCCTTTTCCTTTGAGGATGGGGAGTGAGAGAGCAATTGTGGTGGAGCTTGGCTGCCCACCTGAGTAAAACCACCACATCAGTGTAATTAGCATAGGATTCATTCGTAATGTTTACTTACACTGATGCATGAGCTCCTTGGACTACTTCAGTTTGCCTGATTTTTTTTTTCTTATTCTTATGAAAAATAGTCAAGTTTAAACATTTTAAATATAGTGCACAATTATATTTTATTTCTCATACAGTATTATCCAGGACACTAATGGTGTGTGTCTGTGTGTAAATATGTATGTGTACATGCAGTATCAACAGGTGAGATCAAACTTTCAGTAGATTTTCTTCCACATAGGCATGAACTCTAGGGGGCCAGGTATCATTAAAATTGTACTATACAAATACCGAAAAAATATTTTGATTTTTTTTAAGAAATCAATGATGTGCACCTTTTGAGGTGCACCTGCACAATTTTAAATTTCCTGTAGTTGTAATGATGTTCCTAAGTAAACTTCTGCTGTTCATTCCTTTTCAGTAGTTAAAAGGACCCTTAGAATGGCAAGAATTAAAAGCATTACTTTCTGAATAGAATGTAGAAATTCTTTGTGCTTTTTATTCCAAAGTCTGGAAACAGGATAACACCTAAATTGCAATGTGTGTGCAATTGCAGCATGTCCCTGGTCACCAGCTCTGGTCACTATGATCTGAGTCCCTTTCAAAGCTCCAAAATAATATTTATTCCCCGAAGAAATCAGAGTTTGCATAAATGTATTACCGTGACATGGAGTGGAGGTGAGACTGATATGAAAATCTGGCTGGGGTGTGTGTGTGTTGGGGGGGGATAAGAAGTGCTTTTATACCCCCAAAGAACTTGCAGAAGTTGAGGAATAAAGGACAAAGCCTGAACTTTGAAGAACAATGGGGAGGAACAAAGTATAAGATGGCCAGCCATTGTCTTCTCCCTGCTTTCATGAAATGAAACCAGGATAATATAACCAGCATAATATATTTGTTATGTAAAGCATAATATATTTATTTGTACTACACACTGTTGTAACATTTCCTAGAAGATATATAATATGTATATTTGCAATATATTTGCCAGAAGATGGAAACAGAAAACACAGTGCTGCTTTGATTCCATCCCTACCCATGACAGTGGGGTTGGAATTAAGTGATCTTTAAAGTTCCTTCCAACCAATGGTTTCATTGTATGGTTTTGTGATTCTGTGATTTGATGTTGTTCACAGGCTATTTGACTTTTTTTTTTCTTATTTGATTTCATCATCATTGCTGCATTTTGTATGAATGAATCTTATTTTCAGTTAAAGGCAGAGCACTCTGACGAACAAGAATAGAGAATCATTCAGGATGGCTTATTTAAATAAAATTAGCTAACAAAAATAAATAATAATCCTGTACTAAAAAAAAAAAAATTCAGCTTGACCCTCTGTTTTTTCTTTTCATTTTTGCTTTTGTTTTTGTTGACATTTCTAGGTAGAAATATTTATATAGCTCTATGATAAGGCAGATTACAGCACAGATACAGAATTAACACAGCTTTGTAATGAATGTGGACAGGTTCTGTGTCTTTCTTTTGTTGTTATTGTTATCTATATTTCAAATTGTAAAGTAGGACTGTGAAAATTTTATATTGCTGTTCACTCCATCTGCCTTCAGTATCTAGGATGAAATTATCAAATCAGAGTACGTTCCCTTTGAAAACCGTCTGTGTTTACTCCATGATGGTGCACAAGAGACAGGTTTTAAAGTTTCATAACTCACAAGGTAATTTTAATTAATGTAGCTGTAAGATTAGATAGTCATGTAGTATTTTTAATGAGATTATAATTATTATTCCCTTATTTATTTGATACTTACATGCTGACAGCATGTTTCTCTTACCAAATGCACATAGCAAGCATTTACATCCTGTCTAAAACTACAGGTTGTTAGAGGTTTATCTCCTACCAAATTTACTTGCATTGAATAGTACATTTACATAAAGGAGTCCCAGTTGTATCAATGGATGTCTCATGGAAGAGATGATGATAATGAAAAACTGGGGCAGGTGTGAAACTTGCTTGGTGAATGAAAAATTGGAGACTCTTACCTCATGCTTTTCCTGCTATTGTTTTTCTTCTGCTTCGGGAGTGAGCAATTTCCTCCTGTCTCCAAATGAAGTGCTCCCTGCCCTTTTTGACCATCATTTGTCCACAAACCCCTGATGGATGTGCAGTCAGCCCAAGAACCCCACGCCATTGCAGGTATTGCTCATGCCACCTCTGCTTGGTGGTGGAGACTGAGTAACAGCAGGTCGCATGACAAAAACAGGATGGCAGCTCCTGTACATGACTGCAGGACCCAAACTGACTGACAGGGGTGTTTGCCTCTAAGCTAATAATACACTGAAGAAGACATCAGTGATGAAGGTACATTAAGATGACTGTCAGCTGACAGCAGTGAAAGGCAGCACACGGGACCCCCACCCAAGCGTGCCTGGTACCACAGAGACTTTCTCTCTGGTACTTGTGTTGGCTGGGTCTGGGAAGCAACAGGGTCACATGCCAGGCTGGAGAGGCCAGGCTGGCCATGGAAGTTGGGTAAATGGGCAACCCAGGACAGGCTGGAGAAACGGGCTGACAGGAATCTCATGAAATTCAGTAAGGAGAAGTGCAAAGCCCTGCACCTGGGGAGGAACAACCCAAAGTACCAGGACATGCTGGGCACTACCCAGCTGGAAAGCAACCTGGTAGAAAAGGACCTGGGGGTCCTGGGTCCTCCAATACAAGACCATTGATCTCGAAAGTATTGTTCACTGATTGTTTATTAGTTACATACTATCAATAAATCAAGTATTCCAGCTTTGGCGTTAATTGGATTTCAACGTGAACTGAACTTTTTTTTTCTTTTTTTGAGATACACCACTTAGGCCATATTTGTGAATAGCACTTCATTTCTGCAAGCCCTTTCAGGAGTAATCTCCTTCATGAAATCTTGTTTGCTATATTGAAGTCACACTAAATATCTCTTTGGATGTCTTTTTCCATTAAAAAAAAATATCATTTTCCTTCTAGTGTAAATGTCATCAAAGGTGCCTTTTGTGCAGCTTGCAAATATAAGTCTCCCCAGGGAAAGCAGATGCAGCTATACAAATGGATCTCCATTCTATATCTTCTAGAGGAAGCTAAGATATCCTATTTAATAAGAAGGTAGATGAATCTCCTACCAGAAATTCTTTTCCTCCAAATATTGTCTTCCTGCTTTCAAAACACTGTCCTATCAATCCTTGAACAGATTGAAATGTCAGAAACATAGAGAAAGGATCATATGAACTGAAGTTTGGTAATATCTTTTAGCAATATACTGAGTATCATGTTCTTCCATGACCTGGTCACATACTCACAACAATATCTTGTGAACACAGACCTGAATTTCATCAGCTTAGTAAGAATGAAAAGTAAATCTTTACTTATGGTGACAGTAGTGCTTGCCCACATTAGTGATTTCAATATGCAACCTGATAAAAATAATCTGTAAGCAAACTTTGCCATGTAGTTCTGCAAAAAGGACAATCCATATTTGTTCCAAATACACATCTAAAAATATTTTTTCTTATGTTCAGTGATCTGAACATTTCTCACTGTCTTTCCAGTTATACTGCTAGGCTAAAATTGCTTCTAAGCCAGTCATTTTCCCTTAAAGCACAGTCAAAAGTTATTATCACGTGTGCATAGACCACGGTTTTCAGATCTCCAGACCTTGACCAAAAAATAAAAATAAAAATGTTGCCATGGCCAAATGTCTGAGACAAATTCATTTCAATAAACTCACTGATACACCAAATAAACTTAGAGTTAAATCTTATGGTAGCATTAATGGTTTCTAAAAAGCACACCACATATAATAGAATGCTTTGTAACTTTTCACCATAAGGGAGTGCAATGGTGAGAAGTCTCTAGATGCCTGGTGATGATGTGACTGTTTCATGATCTTAGACAATTTTTTCTTCCTGCTCAATTACCATATTCCAGACACTTTGCCCCAAGCAAATTACTACATTTGGTTAATAATAATATGGTTCTTGGTATCCAGATGCACTTCATGAAGGGCAATAATCCATTACCAAAAATCATTAGTACTCCAGCTTCACCCTAAGGTCTTAATCCTGCTTAGGCCATCTGAGAAAAATATTATGTTTCCTAATGACAGTTAAATAAGGGATGTCTGATTATTCTTCTTTTCTAAAGGTTCTATTTTAGGGACTCCTCTGAAACATTAACTGGTGGGTTGATCCTGGCCAGCAGCCAAATGCACACCTGCCTCTCACTCACCCCTTCCATGTTATGGGGAAAAAATAGAAGGAAAGCAAGAAGACTTCATAAGAAAAAGACATTTTGATAGGGAAAACAAAACCTGCATGTGTGAGCAAAGCAAAAAGGAGTTCATTCATAACTTCTCATTGGAAGGCAGAGGTCCAGCTACTTCCTGGCATGCAGGGCCCCAGCAAGAATAATGGTTGCGTGGGAAGACAAACACCATAACCACAAGCATTTCCCCTCCTTCCTCCTTTCCCTAAGCTTTTATGGATGAACATGACATTGCACAGTATGGAATATCCCTTTGGTTAGTTTGGTTAAGGTGTCCCAGCTGTGAAACCTCTCTTCCTCATGGCTACTTCAGCCTACTCACTGGGGAAGGGGAGAGAAAACATTGGCACTATGCAAGCACTATTTAGCAATGGACAAAATGTCAGTGTGTTATCAACACTGTTTAAAACACAAAGCACAGCACCATGTGAGCTGCTATGCAGAAAGCTGACTCCATCCCAGACAGACCTTGCTAAATATGCCTCAGACTTGTTGGATATCTGAATAAATAGTAAACGTAGGACTTACAACAACAACAACAACAACAAACTAGTGGAATATAAAGAACTGTGTAGTGTTTCTTCCACAGCACACCAAACAAGACAAAGCAAATTAATGCAAATGGATTTCCAAGGCACTGAAGAAAAAACTACCTAAGCACACAGTATGTGCAAGTCAGAAATATTTAAGTGATTTGAGAGGCTTTCCTGAAATACTATCACAATAAGAAAAAGAAGGGATACAACAGCTGGAGGATATGTCAGGGGTGAGATACTTTCCTGAGACAGAGCAAGATAAGAAAGCCATGTAGTTGGACTGTTGTGAGCTTTCTTCACTGAGGATTCTTTGGTCACAATGCAGACCACAGCATTAAGCTGTACTCAGCTGTGAACTATTAAGCACCAAGCTATGTTAGGTGGCATTCTTTAGTACACTCAAAGAACATCACTCTTGTATTTCTTTTGCCTGGTTCTAAAGCTCACATGGTTAAACTATAATGTTGAGGAGGAGCGTAAGTAATGTCTCAGGTTAGTCATTGCCTTTTTTGAAGCCAGCTAAGAAAGGTTAAAGAAGATAGAGGGAAGAGAGAGGAATGACACATACCAATATTTTTTCCAGACTAACGGAAAGAAAAGATCCAAGAATAACTATTGTTAGTGGAATATGAAAGAAAAAGCAGTTCCTAAAAAAGTCAGAAGAAAATTTCTAAAAAAGGAAAAAAAAAGTGCTTGGAGAGATTGGGGATCAGACATGGACCTACTGTATTTGAACATCTTTAGTAAAACAATAAAATAAAATTAGGTATAGTTGTTGTTTGAATCCAATAGAAATAAACTCTTAATCCATTGACTAGGCTTCTCTCTCCCTTTTTGCTTTGAGCAAGTCATTCTGCCTCGCTAAACAAATACATGATGGCAAGATGTCATACAATATATTTTTTTTTTTTTTCATGCTGAATTATGGACAATTTGTATGTTCTACCTATGAGAGCACAGAGGTTACCATTACATACCATTAAAAAAGTAGAAGGCTAACTGTAGGCTGTTGGAAACCACTGGAGACTTGTCACACATCCTAACATAGGATGTGTGACACTATGATGTGTTATCCTAACTTCTGCAAGATATGAACTGCTGTGTTTTTATCAAATATATGAGAGAGGAAACAACGGCAATCTCATAGGATGAAGTATGTTTTAGTCTAGGTGACTGTGAATAAAGCTTTGCAGTTGATTTTCCATTGTTACCTTTTTCCTTCTAGAGGCTACAGTCTAGCCTGGAGGATTGATGTGTGATTATAATTACAGCCCACGAGAAATGGTTTCAAGTTTGCAATCTAGTTTGCTTTGTGTGTTTGTTATTTTGCAGCTTTAATTTTCAGGGGCTGTGTGTTTCCAGTGACTTACACTTAGCATAAATTACATAGGTGGAAGAGAGACACACTATCAACGCTCTGTGAGGAGTAATTTGCCTGGTATGGGCTCACAATGCATTATCTTACAATGTTATAATTAATTAAGTGCCTTTTGGCAAGTCAGCTGCAGAGCAAAAGACTTGTGTCAAAACGTGACTTGGTAGTCTTTATTAACTGTATAAAAACCCTTAAGATTGCAGGGGCAGAATGGCATTACTTAAATAACATAGGTTTACCCCTGCATGTACTTTCTCAGCTGAGAAGACCCATTTACTTCAAGAAATAAGTACTTTGCAGTATTAGCAAAAGATTCATAATCTGGTGCCTTAAGACTTAGATTGTTGTTCTTAAACGGTCATAAAATGCAAATTTTACTTTTCTTGTTTCAGAATATTTAAGTATTTATTAGTGCAGAACTGTAAGCTACTGACAGATGTAATTCTAAGAAATATACCTCTTATTTACAAGAAAAGAATTATTGCATGAATCATCCACAACTGAAATTACTGTGCAGAGTACAGTAATATTTATTGAAGTCTGAATTCAGCTCAGTATACAACTGATTATATTTGGCCTGGTGTACATTCCTCCACAGCAAACTAAGGAGGGCTATTGTCAGCAGATACTTAGCTATGAAAATCACTCAACAGCAGATCATTAATTCCCCTGAAATGAAGTCAACAGAACAGGGAGTGCAAAGAGATTCTATGTCTGCTATCGGAAATAGATGCATAGGATAAAAAATGACTGTTAGAGTCAAATGAGTGTTAGAAAAATGATGGCCACTGCTTTCCTCTTTCCTTAGACAGACAGAGCAAGAAATAAACCACAACTTGGAGAATCACAGCTTAGTCTTTGCTCTCTTTTTAATTTTGGATGCTTTCATTTTCTTATGCAGAAATAAAAGCATCTTGAGGTGAGCCAGTAGACAGATATTTTGGCCTCTTTATGGGAAGTGAACAGGTCTTTGGGGAAACCTGGATCTCAAGAACAGAAACATATGGAAGCAGAATATATTAAATATACATATATATATCAGTAATGTTGTCTGGTTACCAGTTAATCAGCACAAGAATGTATCATTCTTGTTTTCCAAGTGTGCTCTGAAAAGACAAATAAAAATAAAATAAGAGTAGTAGAGTACAGTGTGAAGAGGAAAATAAGAGAATTAAATATATGGGTCAGTTGCAAGGCATATAAAAATGATACTCTGCTCACCTATGGGGTGATCAGGATCAGGGAACAGGAATGACAGAAGGAAGCCTCATAAGTAGTTCTCATAAGGAAAAATGGACTGTAACCTACAATTGTCTTTCTACGCCCACTTGAGACTCACCCTAATTCTGTGTGGGTGGATGTGTGTGAGAGTGCTGGGAGCTTCCCTTGCTGTCTTTGGGAATGTGATGACACCACCATAGCTGTGGAAGCTCTGACTACGTTGAGGATGACTGGGCATTTTTAATGGCATTCTTATGTAAATATTACAGTGAAACAGCCATTTTCTGAAGTATCACTTTCTGTAAATAAAAAAAAGTAATCCAGGTCCATCCTGAAAATCTAAACAGCAGAGGTAAAATAAAAGGAACCCAAATTTGACTTAATTCCTTTGTTATATATTTTTAAGTCAACTGCTCACAGTTGTCAGTGTTTGCAGTGGCAATCTTGCCACTGATTTTTGTCAGCTTTCAGTACTGACAGTTGTAGTTCTGCACACAAAGAATGGGAAGAATGCAGAGGAAAGATTGAGTGAAAGAAAAAATGGGGGTTGCAGGATGAAACAGGTTTAGTATTCCTAAAGCAGAACAGTCATCATGTCAAGAGAGCCCTCCAGAGATCATGACCTCAGTATATTTATTTTCTGCAAGTTTATATGTTGCAAATTGAGGTGGAACAGAATTAAGTGCTAGGGCAAGACAGGTTAGCAAAAAGGGCATAGGCCATCACCGACAGAAAATATCTAGAACATTTTCAACCACTTTTCACCTGTTTCTGAGAAGAGAATATATTTGAATTTCTATGTTCAAGTTTCAGTCTGGAGAGCATAAGAACATATATTAACATGGTTTCATTTTTTTTTTTCTCTTGTCTCTCCTGCAGTATTGAAAACTTTTCTGAGAGGCTTTTTTTTTTTTTTTTTTTCTTCTCATTAGCCAACAACGAGGGTATGTGTCCTCACAAGATAGTTCAAATCACAAGTAGCTTGTAGGATCTACATGTATGCAGTAGTTTCTCATTTCTGATGTCAGAACTAGGAACTATGTCAAACACAGTAACTGTGTCTCTGATTCTGTGATCAAGTCCTTTGGAAAGACCTCCTGTTGTGAGAATGTGTCTAAGTTTTCTGACTGTTAATTTTTTCATGCATAAAATAGAGGGTATATGCTCACCTCACAGCTGTTGTAGATTAATCAATGTATACTTAACTTGGAATGTATAAAGTACTTAGTATTATATTCACCTCACAACTGAAGGCTGAGAGAAGTGCATTTTTTTCAAAACATATCTCAGGTAATGTTTGCCCACGTTATAGCACATTAATACTGTGTGACACGACATCATTGCTGAAATATTTTAAATCCTGCCCTGAAGTCTTCCAGTACCATTGATGATTCCTAACTTCTTTCACCATCAGTATCAGTAAAAGGATTCTGACAATTCAATCTCAGTAGTATACAACTCAATGCAAAAGAAATATAATTTAGGGACATAAATTACATGATTTGATGCATTCCTAGAGAACTTGGTAGCACAGATTTAGACAGGAAATGAAACAAATCTCATGTCACTGTACACTAGACTAAGACTGTATACTTTACTCACAGGATACTCGCAGGATCAGCTTTACTCTTCTACTTGACTCAGATGGAGAATATCCAGCCTGTCACTGTTGGTCAAGGTCACTGTCTTCACAGATGAAGCATATATTACTAGGAGAGATCTTTTTGATACTGTCTTGCTGCAAATGTAAAATATAAACAAAAATTTCCATCAACTCAAGGAAACTATTGAGAAATAGTTTGTCACAACAGAAATTGCAGATGATTGGTATTCTAAGAACATATAAGAAAAAGAGGACAGCAAGAATACCACACAAGTAACAAAACTCTCGACTGGTTAGCAGCCTGACTTCTGTCATACATTTGATATAATTTATCTATTGTCTTACAAAGTTGAGAACTAAATAAATTTGGTAGTAGCAGCAACACGAATTACTGTATTTAAATATTCTCTTAGGATGTTACCTGGAAATTAATACCTTGGCACTACAAAATACTTAACAACTCAAATTCCACCAGACCAGAAGCTAGCCGTTGTCTGCATCAGTGATTACTGGTCCATGAAATGTTTTCATGCAGAGCTCCTGGACCTAGCCCAAACTGAGACTGAGCTCTGCACCAAGGTGAAATCTTCTCTATCAGATTGTCTAATTAGGGAGCTTTACAATCTGAGTCTTGTGAGACTAAAGCTTTGGAGAACGTGCCTACATGTCCAAGACAGATTTCTGTGTTTTCATATAAAATTGATTTATCTGAAAAAAAAACAAAACAACAGCTTGCAAGAGCTATATCAGATCAAAGAAAGAATGATTGCTTTGACAGCTCCTAATTGTTTCTGTCAGCTCTATGGCATTTATGGGCCTGGGTGCTGTTGCATCAGAAGGAGTGGTAGGAAACTGGAAACAGTGGTTAAAGATTTCTGATCCTGACTTGCTGTGGGGCCTTATGAAATGGAAAGTTTTCAGTTTCATCACTGAAACTGAAAAGTGATACACTGCTTTCTTGTAAGTGTCATTAGAAAGCTAGGAGGATTAATGCAGATATTCAAATGATATTATAAGCATCACATAAGCTTGGAATGTTAAAATTTGTGGGAGATGGAGATCCATGGATGGCAGAACAAGCTCCAAATAGTTTACTTCACAATAGAGATTCTCAGCCATGTAAGGAACTACATTATAATGGTGGAAAGATATTTCCTCCCAACAAATTAGGGAGAGTAGATGACGTATTGGTTATGAAAAGTAACTCTCCTGGAAAGCATAGGGTATTGTATGAGTAATAAAAAATCCCAATCTGATCTGCTCTGGCATTAGATTTTTTTTATTATCATCACAAAATGTAGTTACATTTAGTGCAGTGGAAACTACAGAAGAATTTAACAAGGCTTATGTGAGTTTCTCTAGCAAATTAATTTTATGCATAATTTCCAGGAGGGGGATAACTGAAAATATCATTCTTTTGCTAAATCCTTTTCCAGCATTCTACCTTATTTTTGGTATTTCTGACTTTCTGTTAAATAACGAGATACCATTTAACTGTTACAGAAGAAACAGAAAACATTTTCAAGTAAATACAATACATAATGCTTTTCTTTTGTTAAAAGTTACTTGAAGTAAATAGATTGATCAATATCTTTTCTCTTTATCAGGAATTGTAAACATAAAAAACCAAAATCAAATATTTTCAGTTGCCATTAACTACCTTCAGTACAATCAATGGCTGTTGCTACGCTATTTTCACATTGACTATGTTGAGTGAATAATTTACAGGAAATACAATATCCTCCATAGTTAGTCTCTCTTGCACTTCTGCAACATGTCCAAATCCTAGTCTCTCAGGTGTATTTTTCATCTGAATACATTTCAATGTAAATATATACTCTTGATCACCTTCACTTTGAATTATCATGGAAAGTTCATCCGCAAATATTCCAAAAGGCCTTATAAGATCAGGCTGAAAGCTTCAGTGTGTTCATTACAGAATCATGGGAGCATTTACTTGTTAGCTGATCAATACTGTTGTCTCATGTTTTTCTCCAAGTCAACTCAGTAAAGCACAGGTTTTTAAGTAAGTGTAGAACAGCACTTTCCTGCTTGATTCTGTTGAGCTTATTTATTATGAATGTGATGAGCCAAGGGTTTGTGAAGCACCTAAAGGATCAAACTTAAGGACTTTCTCTTACAGATTTATAGATCTACCCTGCCTTTTCAACACCCAGTAGGTGTTTGATGTGTGTATATTCTATGTAATATGTCCCCAAATTACTATTATACATACTTAACCATTCAATTAAGAGAAGCACGTCTCTGTTTTAAATTTTTCTAATGATGAAGCTAAATATATTGTCACACAGACGCATCTGTTCCTTCAATCAAATCTCATAAAGATTTAGACCTCCGTGGTATGTGGTAAACAAGTTAAAATGTTGGAGTAAGATGGGATGACAGAACAAAACAGACATTGCTTAACAACTGAAAACTTGGAAGTGAGTATCAGAGAAAGTGAGAGAACAAATCGGTTTCAGAGTGATAATAGCCCTTTATTCTAACCATCTTTTATTATTATTATTATTATTATTATTATTATTTAGTTTGAATGATCTTAGTGAAATATGGGAGCATTTCATGAAAAAGGATTCCCTACTTGCATGTTGTTTTCCATCCTGAAGTAAAACTTCATGACAATTTCAAGCCAGCATTCATGGTTGGTGCAGAACTGCTCAACTCTCTGCCATTAATATTGAATCAATTTGCAGCCACTTATAGGGGAAAGGAATGCTTTCCACGAAATTCCTGTTTTTATAGATTTGATGAGTACTCCACAACAGTGGTGAAGCTAACAGAGTTCATGCACTCTGTAAAGATCTACTGCTGTTGATTTTCTGCAGAATGTTTCCCAAGTGCTTAACAGATTTTTTTTCTTGGTTTATGATGTTTCATTATATCTGCAAGTCCTTCCTTAGAGTAGTAAGACACTATAACCATATTCTTCAGATATAAATGTGTTTACACTATGCAAACCATTAAAAAGTAATTCTAGTACTAAACATATCTGTTTTAACAGTCTGTTATTTGTTAACTCCACCAGCCTTCAAATTGCATTTCCTTCCCAGGTTTCACCTGGTGTTTTACAACAATCAGAGACACAAGCTGCCTTCATGTTCACTCCCTTTGACTACAAGTATGTGAGCTGGACCCCATAAATTCTTTCTGTAATTCTCTAGTGAAGCAGTAAGTTTGTTTTCTGGCAGGAGATAATTTTCTTGAAATATGAACAGTATGGACTAATTAGTGGAAAACTTATTTCCTTAGTGGAAAACATATTGATAGCAAAAAAATAATTTTAATAAGATAATTTGCTTACCAGCTCTAGACTGACACTTTCTCCAGGCTTGCCTGGATAAGGAGTTAGCCTCAATTACTGTAAAAAGTTCAAGCACCAGATACACCTGTTTCTAACAGACTTCTCCTCCCAGAGTGAACCCAGAGAGAGAAAATCTTCCTTCCTTACAGAGGCAATGCTCTTAAAGGTCTCAGCATTCAGCAGCCCTCCCCATTTTGACTTTTCAAAACCATAATGCAACATCTTCCACTTGAGCCAAGTCTCCCAATGGGAAGGCCTTGCAAAACAACACATGCAAGGCAGGCTTTGGGTGCCTCCTCAGCATATCACCTGGGTATCTATTTGCCTGAGTTTGGTGAGATACTTTTGAAAAACATGGAGAAAGACAGATCCTCTCTACAGTCAAAACTCAGTATCAAAGCTATTGCTATTATTTACTGATGTCTGTAGCTTTTTATCTATTTTTTTTAAAAGGTTAGGAATGGCCTTGAAGCCTTATAGGAGATTAATTACAGTAAATACATTTTACAAATAATAATAATAATAAAACAATACAATAGATACTTACATAATTGACAACTTTTGCCCTTCATTAAGTGTTAACTTGCTGTGTTTTGTTTTCCATAGTTTAAGCTTTCTGTTTTATTTAATTTACTTTTATATTAAATAATCCTTATATCCTTTCTTACCTCCTTATTCAGTAATACTTAAGGGACTTTTGCTTTTAACCAGGCTTGACTCTTTTTCACTTCCAATGAAAATGCTGATGTTTATACTAAGTTTTTATGTATAAAGCCTTATTTTGGTTACATTACCTTGAGCTCTGAAAAGAATTATGGGATTAGTGTATACAGTTTCACCAAAGGCAAAAATCCTGTCTCTTACCTTCTATCTCTAATACAAGATGCAAAAAGAATTGGGGCACCAATCTGAAGGAGCAAAATGTGCAGTATAATCAGTTCAACTCCTTCACTATAAAGAAATGGAAGATTTTTTTTCACTATTTTTTTCCCAATTCTAATATTTATTTTCAGCTTTTGATTTATTTTCACTGACAACTGTAGGTAAATAATTGATAGGTCTGGACATAATCACTAAATTTATAGTTATTGAAAGCTAACATACACTGTATATGGTTCAGAGCACCACTGGATTTATGAAGCCCCAGAAGCCCCAGATTTCTATGAATATAGAAGTTCAGTAATTACTACTGTCACTGTTTTATTCAATCCACTAACTCATAGGGATATGAGTGTTTTTACCAAATTTAGAAAGTGAGAGGTGCCTACCAACCATTATTCTGGGTTTATGCTATTGCATAATATATAAAAAATTACTGGGAATCGATCATTTTTTTCTGTGAACCTTTTCCAAATTTTCTCATTAAATTAATAGTACCTTATTATGAATTTTCACAGATTATTTATATTTATAGCATAACATAATATAATGCTATACGATATAATATATTTCTTCTTAATTCTTTCTTAAGAAAGAACACATTCCACTATCACTACTTAGACAACTGGATATTTCATTTTCTAACCATTTTAAAATATTTTAAATATTTTGGGGGGTGGAGGAGAGGTGGTGTACTCAATTAAACCTTTTTAAAGTGAGCATACATTTTGAAGGCCTGCATGCCTTGCATAGTATTAAGAGTAAGTTATTTTCACTTACAGCTCCATTGTAAAACAGAGAATGTATGTACTAGAAACTTTTCCTTGATGTATAAATTTTTCAAGGTTCCTTGGAAGCAGAGATGCTCATATTGTATACTAGTATCAGTATCAGCATGCAAAGATTTGCCTGGTTCAAACAAACTAAGGAAATGCTACTTTTTTTTTTTTTTTTTTTTTTTGTAACTGCTAAGTTTAATGTAGAGATAAGCATTATGACTGAAGAAAGAGTGGGAGTTTTAAACTTTTGGGAACATCCTTATTTTCCCTGGATATTTACAGAATTTGGACCTCTTCTTGCTGTCTTCCTAGCCTCCACTGTGGAAAGGTATGAATCATTTGCTTTTGGAGCAAAACTTGTAGAAAGACAAGCACCTCCATGCTATTTCAAGAAGGAAAAATCTGATTTCTTACTCTGAGGCTTGTACAGTAAGGGCAATTAGATGTTCTCTCAATTAATGAGCTGTGCTTCATTGATGGCTTTGATATAAGAAGGCTTATAAAACTGTCAAAGATGATTCAAAGAGTATTTTTTGCAACAAAACCATGACCTAAATCACTCCTCATGTGTTAGGTTTACTAGGCAATCTACACCTCAGTTATCAAAGGAACTAAATATAAATCTAGCATAAAGAGCTCTTGCTATATAAGATATCTGACTTGACTCCAAAATAAATTGAAAGGAGAGATTATAAAAACTTGAAATATAATCTTATCACAGAGAAATGAAGTACTGAGCTGATTCACTGATAAGACACCTACATCTTTACTAAGATGCTTACTTCCATTTTATACTTCTGTATATAGAAAGTAATGTATGGAGATAAACGAATAATAAAATCATGCTGAATTTCTAGATAATTAAGAAAATAACAGAAATAATATGAATCAAAATGATAAGTATTTCCTAAAGTAATTCTCCAGCTACTTGAAAATTTGTGTAGATAAATGAAGGCACAGATAGATTGTTTTGTGTCCCTTCGAGTTTCTGTTTTGATACACTGAGATCTCATGAAGTCTTGAACAGTACTTTGAAGCTGAAATTACAAACAAGACCAATAAAACAACCTCTCAACAGCCATAAATCAAACCAGGTAAATATTCAAGCAAGACATGCAACTGGTGTACTCCTCCTCCATTAGTTTTTGAACTTGAATTAAGAGATAAGATAGACATTGGCATGCTGCAGTAATAAAGAGATCAGTTATGTTTCATGAAACATTATTTGATCTAATATTCAGGGATATCTTACAGAAGATATTTATTTTGCTACTGGCATATTTATACATCTATAAAAATATGAGGCAGTTGGTACTATTTAAAAAGGAATATATTACGTTTATATGCCTCAAATTGAGTAGTTCACTTTTTTTCCCTCAAGAAATATTCTATTAAGAGTATTTTAAAAAACTGATTCATCATTAAGTTTGTATATCTAAAACAGTGTCTGCTCTTGATTTTATTCCATTAGATGATTTCTGATCCTAAAAAAAGACACAGCTTCTAAACATCAGCAGTTATCATACAAGATGCATTAGAAAGCAGTTACTGCAATCTAAAAACATTGCATACTGTGGATATTTAAAAATAGAAAGAAATAAGCATTCATGTTACTCTTCCACAACACTTGTTAAGAGCAGATCAGAAGGAGTATGTTTAACTAACAATCTATTTAAGAAAATCTCAAATACATGGGCAGTTTGAAAAAGGAAGAAAAAAGTTTCCATTTTGTGTTTTTGTTACAAATGTCCCAGCCTGTATGCACACATATATTTTTCTTAGAGGAGAAAGGAAATATGCGGAATAAATATATGTATAGCTATTATTTCAATCATGCTACATATAGGAAACAGTCAAAATTTAGATTTCCTCTTTCACATTCACCACATAAATTTGTATTTGTGCTTTTGTGAATATGTCTATCCATAGAAGACATATAAAGAACTCAGCTGTATAGAAATTTTATGATGAGTTTTTATGCAAAGAGTTATTATAATGGAAATCTAACTTTTGAGAAGAACGATATATGTAACAAACTTAAGCAAACTTAAGCAAAAAAAAATATGGGAATTTACAGTAAGTTCCTTGAAAACAGTCATGTGCTTAAACATTTCCACAGATCATCAGCATGGAGAACTTAATCTATTTTACCTTTCTCATGCAATTCCTCTCTTCTGTTTGTGGCTCATAATTTTTCAATATATGTATGTTAGCTTTTGTCTTTTTTTTCTTATTTTTTTTTTTTACTGCTCTCAAGGCATGCTTGCTGAATGTTGTGAAGAAATACTTACATACTAAAATCAATGGAAATTTTGCCATGAACTTCAATGAGGCTGGAATTTCACTACTGACTTCATTAGCTGTGTCAGATTTGTTAATACTGGAAATGGCAAGGCTGACTTCAGTGATAAGTTAGCTTAATCACCCTATTCTGGTTCAGTGTGTAGCATGTAATCCAATTACCTATATGCTTTCAATCAAAAAGTAAACCATTCCAATGGTATGATTTTCATCTAAGTATTATTTACTTACCTATTTATTATTTCTGTTAAGCATCATTTGTTTAGAGATTGTTGTTTGTTTGTTTGTTTGTTTGTTTTCTGAGATTTTGGTTTTAATAATTTTCTGGGATTGTGGTTTTACAACAGTACAAATAATAGAAAAGCCAATTAATATATATCCTAATTTTATGCCCTGGCTTACGAGTGGGTACACATACATGGTAGAAAGGGAGAAAAATGGAAATCTATTTTATACTGACAACCACCGTTGATACTGATTTTTATAATAGGGGAAACCTCATGTTTGAGCACTTGGATTCAATGCTGATTAGTAAGAATTTGAACTTCTAGTTTTGGTAGAGCCCAGTTTTCAAAATCTGTTGGAGCTCACGTTCAGGTTACTGGTTTTGGAAAAGGAAGCACATATTATAAAGACTCTAGACAATTCTGAACTTCTTTCTTTTCCTTTACATTCCTGGAAATCTGATATTTCACAATTCTGATTGGTCAATAATATACTAAGAACAGCAATTCAAAATCTATTTTGGTATTTGTTTCAGTCCTTTTGGGGACAAATTTTGAAAAGGTATGTTTTACATTTATTATGATTTTCTGGCACTGATTTATTCAGCAGTCATGATTTCTGACATCTATTTCTCTATAAGACAAAGCTGATGTTATTATGAGGTCCTGGTCTGAGAAAACTTTTAAATGTTTGCTTAAATTTAATTGGTCTCCATGAAATCATACAACTTTACAAAGGCATAAGTCACATGCTTAAAAAGAAATATGTATTGGAGCCTATCTAGGCAGTCATTTAAGAGGAGCTTTTACTTCAGGCAGGCTTCAATTCCTTTTTTAAATCAAGTAAATCTGTTCCAAAAGATGCAACTCAACTCTACATCTTCAAGTAATTTTGTCTTTCTCCCCACAAAATGAGAAATGAAATGTTTTTGTGCATATTTAATCCTGACAGAGCAAAACAGACTCCATCAGAGGGCAATGTTGTTCATTATTTACCTATTTTACACAAATTCTCAAAGCACTGCTGAACACAAGTTAAGAGAACGTGATTTATCTCTATTTTTAATACCCCACTTTCCCAGGCAGTTCCGGTTTTAAAAAGGTCTCATCTAGACACAGAGAGGGAGGGAAATGGAAGAGGAGGAAGGAAAAGAAAATGAATGTTTCCATCTGTCACTTAGAGTTTTCTTCTAGCAGCTGCTGATTTGACTAATGACAGTTGCATAATTACCATCTCACATGTGTTTGATAATGTTCTTTGTTTGGACTGCTATTTGTCTTGATGGAGTACACTCAATGGTGCTATTCAAGAGTGGAAACCTGCTTATTTAAAATCCATGCCTACAGCAATTTGAAGAGCGTGAGTTCCCTATCTGAAACATTCATGCCCTCATTGCAAACATTTTTTGTAGGTTTTTAATTTTCCTTCTGAAATTCCACTGCTGGAAGCCATAAATACACCCATATTAAAAACATCTTATTGAGTGCACAAATGTGTTTTTGCACATATTTTCACTTTTTGTACGTGTTCAAGAAAGTATAAACATTAGACTGACATTCAAATTATTTTACCAGTTCTTTTTAAAAGAATAGATAATAGCCAACATACTACAGCATGGCTCTGATCCAGAGCTCACTGAATAGATATAATTTGCATTATGCTGTGATCTATCAACAAATATATTATCTATACTGATACTCTTTTATAAGACTCTTCAACACACAAAGATTTGTTTCTGAATCCAACATCTTTGTAAAGGAAGTATTAGTTACAATTGAACCATACCTTGAAGTCATTTAGTAATGTTTCCATTGCCCCTTGAGGGGGAATATCCCATGTTTCCTACCTGTTCTTACCTTCTTATCCCATGTTTCTTACAGAGTTTTATTTTAACTCTGTTTATCTGTTATTTTTTTTTCTATCAATAAATATTCTCACCAAAGAGTACCTTAGAAACAATGTGTAAATAAAAAGCTATCTAATTAGAGTTCCTCGGGAAGTATTTTGACAGTGAAACAAAAATCTCTAACATGCTTTCACCTTTCTGTGTTCCAACCTACATTAGCTGATTAAAAAAAAAAAATAAAAAATTACTTAAAGTATTCCCCAGGAAACCGAAGATCTCCATTGTCACGAAAATGTTCTTCAAAACTAATTCTATTTGTTGAACCAATATAGCATTAACAAACTAGAATCAAATAAGGAAAACAAAACAAAACCTAAAGGTCATTTGAAAGCTGTTTTCTACAGTGTAATACAAGATATAGACATATAATCAAGGGGAGCAGTATTGTTCAGCAACTTGCAAATACAGAACAGTTTATTAGATGCATATTTTAAGTGACTAGCAATTCAGGATCATAATTTAAGATTGGGTTCTGAACAAATACGATCAGTATCTAAAGTCCCTTTAAAAATTCTAAAGAAGATATTAGATGTAAATTTGGGAAAATGTGTGTCATTTACAGATTTAAAACTTCCATATCAATATTAACATTTATTCGCAAAGGATGCATAGGTATATTCAGAGGCTACTTTTTGCTCATAATTTTCTCTTCTGTGCAGATTCTTAAGCCACTGTCATCAATGCAAAGTAATTGCTTCCCAATCGAACTTTAACTGCTTTGGCTAGCATCTGTCACATGTAGTTCATGATCCCTCTCATCCTCTCCCTAGGGAGTCCATGTAGAATTGTGTGTTATTTTGTCAGGGTTTGGTCTGGGGGAAATTTATTTTTCATATATTGCTTTTTTATTACCTAGGCTTACAGATAGACAGTCTGTCAGAGGGTTATTATCTAGCTCATGAGATGATGTGCTTTTAGTACTTCACTACATCAACATAAAATACATTTTCTAAAATATTCTTATCTATTTTGGGGTAGTTGAACAGTAGCTGTTGAAAAAGTCAATTGCTCAGCTAATGTGCTCAACAATATAAGAAATGGCTGGAAGTCTATAAGAAGGCTGTATGCCTCTTAGCACCTTTGGCATTTTTACAGTGCAGAAGAGTGATTATAGTATAATTCCAGTCCTTTGACGCTTCGTTCACTGTAGTTCAAGTTGATTAGCTTTTCTGGTTGGCTTACTGGGTTCCCTCCAACTTTTATGATATCACTAGTGATGCCATCTGTCCCAGGTATTTTTCCTCTTAAGTTTTCATGACTTTCTCTATCTTCTTTCTGAGTGTGTAAGGCAAGATTTTTTCTTCACGTCCATTTTTATGTCATAGGAGGTGGTGAAACTTGTCATGTTTGTCTCTATGCATTCTTGTAGAGCTGCTGGTAAAGCTCATCTGCTCTCTGCAGGATGCTATCTCTCCCTCTGTAATTACTCTTTCATCACTGTCTGAGAGGGACATCTGGTGTCAATTATCTGTTTTCTTCTCATCTTGCTACAGCTGTTTCTTTTAAGAGTATTTTAAATCATTTCTATGTTGCACCGTATTTTTGGATCTTTTGTGATCTTTTATTTTCAAGGTCATGCAGATCTTGAAGTTACAAGCAATCATTCTTTGTCTCCTTTATTCCATTTCTTGCATCACAAATGTCCTATATACATTTGTATTAATAAACTGATCATGATAAAGCACAATAACCACAGGTACAGCTATAATGAGATTTCTTTTTCAAATAAACTTTGGCTTGGTGAAAATTTGGTTGTAATTTGAGAGGACCAAGTTAGATCAAGGCAAGTAGAGCCTCACAAAGAGAAAGTAAGTAACTGATGTATTAACTGTCCTTTCTTACAGTTCATATAAGAGTATAAAATAATTCTGGACTAAGAATACATAGAAAAAAATATTTTACAGCATATTCCGATCAGCCACCTTGTCACCAATACAGTGTGATATTTAATTCCAGGGTTTGCTTAATGCACTTTGCTATTCTCATTGATTTCAGTAATAACATTCATTTAAAGTAGTACCTAGCAAGGTTGAAGGCTTGTGTCTAAAAACACCATGTAAAACACACTGACAGTGTACAAGGACATTTTCTGTATCAGATTCTCACTATCAGACCAGACTGCTGCAACTGGTCAGAATGCCTTGTTCATGTTAAGGATACGGAGTTATCCCTGTACCAAATCTTATCCAGGTCCCAAATTTTCTTACAGTGTTGCCAGGGAACTCAGACAAAGCTGGTGAAAGAAAATCCCAAAGTGAGAGCATTCTTGTCAACAGCAGAGCTCTGGATCTTGAATAAATGTCTGTTTACCTGAAATAGATAAGAAATTTGCAAAAATAGATAATGGACACTCAACTGTTCTGTTCCAGGTACATGTGTAGTTGCAGGGCAATCATTACTTCAAGATAAAAAGCAATCCAAACCTCTCCCTTAGATTGCTTATTATCTCCTTTTTGTCTTTTCTCTCCATAAGGAGGAAGCTTAATTTTTTTAATGTTTTTTTCCTAGTGCCAAAGACACAGGCTACCAACATTTCCTGTATTTGGTTGAAGTGCTATATAATTGCACTGCTGAATATGCCAGGGCAAAGATGAAAGATCTATTTATTTTATGTAAGGACCATTTGCACTCTTTTGGGGCCTAGAGGGAAATGATAAGTAGCTAAGGAAATATGCAGCCTCTGGCATAAAAGCAATGCCATGACGACCAGTGACAAACTTGAATCAACATACATATTTTTGCAAATTAACCCTCATCTGAGAGAAGTAAGGAAGCTTAGATGTCTCATATGTATTGCTTTTTTTTTTTTGGTGGTTTGCAGAGTATTGCTTTAGATGAAGTTTGGTTCTTATTTCCAGAGTCCTATTTGCATTTTAAATATAGGAAACACAGACTTTCAAGATAAAACCATTAATTTTCAGAAAGCTGAGTGTCCCTAACTGAGAACCCAGACCCTTCATCATGAGATAATTGTATCTCTTCTGTCTAGAAACTCTGGAAAAACCTGGCTTCTGAATGAGATTTTTATAAAGGTATCATAATTTCTGTTTTATTCTGTTAATGTGGAAATCAAGAGGATTATTTTGAAAATCTCATTTTTAAAGCATACATTAATTTTAAGGAAGTGGGTATATACTGGTTCAGGGGATGAAGAAATTCTTTTTTTGCCTTTTCAGAAATACTAAGCCACTTGACTAATGTAAATTTTGAAAATGCTTCTCAACAAAAACTCTAATCTGAATTCTTCTCCCCTTCCATTATTATTGTGCTGTCCAGGGACTAAGAAGAGAGATAGAACCTGATTTTAATTTCACAGATTTACACTGATTATGCTAATGTGACATATGACTGAGTGTTATCTGCTCTGTTACACAACAACACATTTTTTTTTCTTTTCTCAAGTAACTTATCGTAACTAATTGAAAATATACGCTATAGAGTCTAAAACTGTGAACATTGTCTCCTTCCTTAACTTCAGCGTATTCTTACATTTATTAACCATCTACTTAATCATGGGCACCACTGTACATCTGGGAGAGGAAGTTTTAAGAAATGTAATAAACATGTCATTGCTTTGTAACTACTCAGTTTATTATTCTTATTTAGCACCTCTCTTATTTCCTCTTTACTCTTCCAGATAGCCTGTCATGGCATGGTATTAGGAATCACACTTTATAGGACTTTTACAAAATTGAAAAACAATAAATATGTATATCCTATATGAGGGGATTTGTGCTTTCTGTTCTGTTTTTATTTTCTTTTTTTTTTTTTTTTTTTTAGTGCAAACCTGACCACTCTTTGTGCCCAGTCCAGTAGGGTCTTTGAATTACAAGACAAGACATATGAGAAAAGTGGATCTGCTAACAGCTTAGGACAGGAGATACCTTATTCTTGAAGCAGTCATTTATTTTTTATATATATATATATATATATATATATTATATATATATACATACACATATATATATAGCCAAGTCATATATATGTAGCCAAGTCAAAGCTATATCTAAACAAATAATAACAGACATTAATCTCAATAAACATACATCAGTCGTCTTTGAACTCCAGACAAAGGGAGAAAAAAATATAGAAAGACCAAATAGTTTTCACACTATTGGCAGGAGATGTTATCTCCTAATGAAAATTAGCACTGTTTGGTAAACCAGAACTAGAAGCTGCATATCTGTACAATTTCTTCTTTCATAAGACCAGTAAAATTTATAACTCCCATAAAAACTTGATAAATGTTTCCTGTATATTTTTTTAATGCTAGTTATGTTGGTTCAGTAAGTGCACTACCGCTTTCTGTCCTCACTTTGCCTGAATAGAGTCAGTAGGATTTTACAGTGTCAAATAGGCTCAAAGGCATTGAAAAGTATGTTAGGCTAGCTCTTTAATGCTGTATTAATGATCAATTACTTTCACTGGTAGTGCAAACCCTCATAACATAGATATAGCTTAGACTAACAGTATTTTAGGGATGTAATGCAGAGTTAGACAACTCTATTAGATCAGAACTTTTTGAAACTAGTTACCTTCTTTCAGGAGACTCATTGAACAGATGCTGAAAATATCTCACTATACCACCATGCAAGATATGCATGGTGAGTCTTTGGTAAGACTTTGTTTCCTCTGAGCAAACTTTCAGCATTGTTTCTATGGAAACCATATTTACAGAATACCATGCCTCAACATTGTGGGTTCTTTCCACATCTCATAAGAATAAGAAACGTGTATTATAGTGCTAAATGGGGATGTTTTATTTTTATTTATTTATTTATTTCTTGCCATCTAAATGCTTTCCATGTACTTCTTCTTTTTGTTAGATCACAGTTATATGCAATTATGCTCCTTCTTAAAAAAGGCTTTTGTTACATCCCCTAATGTAGTGAAGTGATACCGCTTTACAATGCTCCACCACCAGTGCTCACCAAGCAGCAGAAAGCCTCTGTGCATGTGAAGTTACTGCTTCATGCCACTCTGAATTAACTCACAGTGGGTGTTAGATATCTGCACATGAACAGAAACCTCCCAGAGGAAAATGTTTTCATTAGATCTCAACAGTCTCCCAGCCTCCATCAGTCTACAAAGCAAAATCTCTGTTTGATCTTGAACTCAGCTCTCTACAGGACAGGGCATACTGCAGCACTATCACATAGTGGTTTAACTCTGTGCACTGTTGTCATGAGTAATTTGGTTCTGAATATGGATTAGAAGATATATTTTATTTATTTTTTTTGGCCTACAGTGCAAAGAGACATTCTTTACTTTTAATTAGCCATCACCTGCAAACAAATCCAATTTTAAGAAGCAAATGACATCTATTTGCAGAGGATTCTCTCTAATTCAGCTCACTAAATTAATCCTTAATTTTAAATAAAATCTATTGAACAATTTTTTAAATGTTTGTTTGTAGAGGTTCTTTTGATTTAGTTAGGTCTTTGCAGCAAATGAGATGGCATCCGAACACTTTTCAGTTTTTTGATTTAATTCTTCATGTCATTCTCATTCCATCATCGACCATTATATTCAGAGAAATTATTGGCTTGTGGTCTAATGAACCTTGTATGAATGACTATAGATTAACAAATATATTTGCTGAGAATTTATGAAAATTGGTTCTGGTGCTTAGGGACATGTTTTAGTGGGTGACATTGGTAGTAGGGTGATGGTTGGACCAGATGGTCTTGATGGTCTTTTCCAGCCTTAATGATTCTATGATTTCTATGATTTCTCTGTATTGAAGCAAGTATGTTTGCCTGTCAGGTTCATGAGGCCTCATCTACACAGGTGAGACCCTGTGTAAACCAGCAAGGACTTTCCTTCTGTACCTTGCACTTTGGTTTCCAGGGGAAATAAAATTCTTTTAAAAAGTGCAGATCCCAAGACAGGAAAAAAATGGGAAAAATATATTCAGATTAAACTGAAAGCTGGCTTCTTAGTGATTTCATATAAAAGCTTTCACTGTCAAGTGACCACAGCTAATAATGTAGATGTTTGCAGTTTCCTGGAATCCCATTTCTGTATCATTGCAACAAAATCTTTTTGATCACGTAGGGTGATAATCATCTCCAACACTCTTCCTCCCATCCCCAAAGCACATAGACTTTTGTTCAAAACTAGTAACTTAGTCTCCCTTTGCAATCAGTGGAGAGAAAGAAGAACCTCTGGAGGTGATTCACCCCACCTCTCTTGGAAAACTGTCTTAATCAGGATTAATTCATTTCAGGAGGGTGCCCTTCTCACTCCATCCAACTGATCTTTGACTATAGATGGCTAAAGTTGAATGTGTTGAATCTTGCCTATAGTCACTGAATGTAGGGGTGCTGGTAGGTTGCTGTGTAACCCCTGGGTGTGACTCGCAGCCCAGTTCTGTGAGGCACAGCTATGTGACTTCCATTTAACTTTTTTTCTGAAAAGAGTGATATTTGCCTGCAAGATAGTTTGTAAGTGAAAGGCTTGCAAGATGAGAAATGCAAAAGCAAATAGTGTTTGTGAAATAGTGAAGTGTTAGTAGTCAGTACTAACAGTTAGCGTTAGTAATTAGTACTACCAGTACTATTGGTACTTAGCGGCTGAATTGAAAATCATTGACATGAAAATTCATAAATAAGTAAGTAAATAAATGAAGAAACAGAAATGAAAGACTCAGACAGGCAAGATTAGGTTCATCCCTTGAGAAGGAGCAGTGCAGTTTATACCTCACAGTATGACTGTGACTGCCTAACAGTCTGATCAGATGTCTGCATCAGGAGTGGTGAGCATACTAATGCTTAGCTAATGCACTTTAGTCCCAAGTACCTATTGTGTGTATTATCCAGGAAATGATATGTACTTATAAATCACTTATAGTTGTGCTTACAAAATTCCTAATCCTGGTGAAGAGACCCTAATAAAGTGCTGTCATATTCTCCCGAGAATAGAGGTAACCTAAAGAGAGGAGGGGAAGAAGAGAGTCAGGTGGCACCATCCTCCTTAGATTGCCATGCACACCCTTCTGCATAGCCAACCCATGTGCTCATATGATCCTAAATCTTTCTCAACTGACATGGGCCAGCAAACACTGGAGAAGTGGGGCTGGCTTCCTGGTGAGTATGAATTTAGAGTGTGGATTTGCAAATAGCTCTTTCCTATAAGAGAATGGAAGTGTGGTAATCCAACTGAAACGTCCTACTGAGCAGGACACCACAGGGACAGTCAGGACACTTGGGATTTTTTTGCTTTCTAATTGTTCTCAAAATAAGCACTAAATTTCTTCTAGCATGGAAATAGTATAAGGAAATAGAAACATTAGGAGAAGGAACACTACATTCAGGGAAAACCTAATGAAGAAGCAGGAAAGAACTGTGAGCCGTTGATAGCAACATTTGCTCCTGGAAGACAACATAGAGATCTGGTGGACATTGCTGAGGTGATCTGCTCAGAGATGTGAGCAGGAAAGGGAGCTGGAGCAAGTTCCGCAGTTTTGGCACTACCTCAAAGGCACCTGGGATTTCATTCAAAGTCTCTGCTACAGTCCTGACTTGTGGGAAAATCACTTACTGTTCTTCTGCTTTTCTTTGCCTTTTTCCTGCCTATTTACCTTGGGAGATGCTTAGAGGCAGAGTTTGTTTCCCACTGTGTTTCAGCAGTGCATAGTACTGTGCTGTTGTAGTACAATAACTGACTGATACTTTCATTTTTTTCATAGCATAAAGACACATTTCTATACCTAGGGATAGTTCTGGTTAGTTCTGGAAAGTTCTGATACGAACAGAACTCAAAAAAGGAAACTCTTGATAGTTATCCTAACACACTTAAAATAGCTACTGTGTGGACTTTTGACTTACAGCAGTGGTCTACCCAGATTTTTTCTTATTTATTTCTACTTTTTATCTTTGCTGCTTGGTTGTTTTTTGTTATTCCTTTTTGGTAACATCTCTAAAGTCTTTGAGCAGCTTGACTACTGGAGCATTAACTTGGGGATATAATGATACAGTCAGCCTGCTAAAACAAGCAAAGAATTACTGTTGAGGTTTTATGTCTGAAAGCAGACTGAATAGAGGGGAGGATGGGAAGGTGCTAAAGGATTTTGATTAATCTCTGTAGCTCATTAGTTGGTTCCTCCCCCCACCCCCCGGCTCAGATTAATAATAGTCTTCAGTCTTCTTACTGGAATTCACACAAGAAAATCCAAATACATTTTTGGGTTGCAGCCAGAGGATGAAATGGTCTTGATTATATTTTTACACCAGTTTTATGCTGGTAGAACCCAAAATGACTTAAACAGTGTTAGTTACTGCATGCCACCTGAGTGGAAAGCAGTCTTGGGTCCAATATATATTCTATAACTTAAATAAAGCATATATTAGTTATGAAAATTATTAAAAAGAATTTCTGTGTATTGCTGTTACTCAAACTACTTGCAGTCCATCTCCATCCATGTATATTATGTGGCCATTTTAAATCTCCTTCAAGCTTAAACAGTAGCTATTTCCCTTCCCAAAGAGTTTTATATAGCTTTCTAAACCACAGTTTATTTTTGCTGCTGTGTTATGTTCAGTTCAAGGCAGATTTTCTTTTGGTATTTTTTCTCCTAACGTAGAATGTCACCAGATAAAAATACTTGGCCTGATGTTTTCCACACATTGCTGCCTATTTTTTTTAGGATAACAAAGGGATCTGAGACATTCATGTGTGGCTGCAGATATGACATCATATCTTTGAGAGTCCCAACCAGCAGTGGGATTCCACGTGAAATACCCCATGGCATCAAAATATCACTAGTTATATATAGGCAACTGTAAGTGTGTTACAGAAAATTTCATGGACCTAGAGACCCCTCAGTATCAACGCTTTGATTCCATCTAATTGATTTGGTCTAAACAAAAGCATAACAGCAATTGACAGTCACCATCTGATCTCCATCCAAAACATATTCGCTTCTTGTTTCTATGGATGAATTATCACTGAATTGTATTCACTTAAGTGGTGTTACACTCAGTTTATACCTATGTAAGTAAGAAAAAAAGACATTGCTGAGGTTAGAAGAAGTTCATTGTAACTCAGAATTAAATACATGCTCTATTTAATTCATACATGAAAAAATATTTTTTGACCTAGAAAAAACAGAGCCAATGCTAGAATTGTAGGTTTTTCATGGTCTTTCTTCAGCAGGGATGAAAAAACAAAAAAACAAACAAACACAAAACAAAAGAAAATCTTTTTACTCTCTGCTTAAAATGGCATTCCAACTATAAGCACATAAACATAAGCACAAGCTGGTATTTGGGGCACAACTCTTCCCTCCCTCTCCAGAATAAAACTGTAACTTATCTTAAAGGTTTATTCTAATGTAGAAAACCATATAAACCAGAAGGGAATTGGGTCTTTTCAAATATGTAATTGGCATCAGGAAAGAAACAGAACTATAGATGTCACTTAAATATGAGTTCTTGTGATATCAGAGCAGTTCAGGGAAATTCAATTCCAATGGCAAATATATATCTTTCAAAAAAATGGCTAAAAATTATCTGATCAATTTAATGGTACTCCTTTGAAACTTGACCTCTGTAAAGGCTTACAATAGCACATAATGAGGATACAGGGAACAGTCGATTTGCCACGTAATGCTTAATTCCTTCAGAACTCCATACTGAATGTCTGTGATAACAGAACCTTGAAAAGCCCATGGAACTCAAATATCATCCAAATTAAGCCCAGTTGTGATTTATTAACCGTATATTGACAAGTCTTCCTCTCTTCTAACATTCTTTCCACCTACCTAGGAACTGCAACCCAGTATAGGTACATAAGCTGTATCTTTTGGTTGTCATGCACTCAATACTGTAGCACTTCGCATTGCCAAAGTGCTTCATTCTTGCCTTGATCTTTCCTGCCAAATAAGTACTTTATACTGTCTGTGGAAATAAACTTTTCGAGAAGGTGACTTTTGACAGTATAACTTTTATCTCTTAAACATTGTATATTTGCCAGCAGGTTACAGATTCCACAAGATGGATAAAAAGTGTGGTCTAGAAAGAGTCTAATAATAGTCACTCAGTCATAAAATTCTTATACATAGCATCAGGACCACCTTAATGTTAATAAAATCTTGCTTGCACAAATACTTATTCAAAGCTTTTCTAAACTCTTGCTGTTGCAGTGATTAGATATATATATATTTTAATTTGTTGTGTGAGCCTGTTTATAGACCTTCTATTTTTTTCCCTTCTCTTTTGTTCTTCTTTCTTCTTGTTTTGGAATGCAGAGCTCTCTTTCTCTCTCTCTCTCTCCTTTTTAGCTAAATATATTACATTATTTCAGTCTTTGCACTTCCTCCACCATCCTGCAAACTTTGGGGGCTTTTTTACAGCTACTTAATACTGAATTCACAATTTATAAACATAGATAATCATACCTTCAAAACTGATATTTTTGTTGGTTTTATTTTTTACCAGAACTACTGCTTCGGGCATTTGTTATTTGCTTTTTTTCAGGGCCACATTACAAAGTTGTTTGTAGTCATCATATGATCAACTGTTATACAGAGATCTCTTTCCTCTATTATTTCCAAATTCTGGTCTTCTGGTTTATACCAAAACAATATTACTGTTCATCTGTAAATGCACAACTTAAAGACAGAATCAAAATTTTCCAAGTGTTCCATTTTTCAGGTGTTCATATCACCCAGTTCTTACTATATATTCTCTATGTTGATGATACCTTCAAACAACAGTAAAGGAATACTCCTATTTTTTGAACAAGGCCATCAATAAAAATTTAAAGTGAGCTCCATCACAAGTACTGGTCTCCTGTGGTCAAATGTTTATCCATTTTATAATTCTTGAAAAAAATGACATTTCTCCATATAATAATTTACTCAATAGAGTATGAAATTGTTTACTGAATTGCAACTTTGCTTTGTAGAGGGAAAAAAACAACAACTACAATTAACAACAAAAACAAAAAAACTGTTCTGTTACCAAAGATAAAACAATACCCTATGAAAAACTTTGCATATATCCATGCTTTTTGGACACAGAGCTTATAGAACTGGAATAGTCATAGGTACAGAATCCAAAAGCATTTGTATCTCTGTTTTGTAGTTCTCAAAGCGTTTTCCTTAGGAAACGTGTATTGCAGAGGTAACTGCTAAATATAGTATTGAGTCTTCTGACAGTTGTATGGCATGTAAGCACTCTAAAGGCTTTGTTCAGCATATGGAGATTTTAAATAGAATTTAAGTAGGATGTGTTTCTGAGACTTATTTAAGATACAGAGGATTTTTCTACTCTGTGCTGCTACTTGTGGTAGCTTTTAGTGGATTAGATATATATCTATAAGGGATAATTTTTGCTTACTAATGAAAAGTTATGTTGCTTTTAGCCAAAAAGAGTTGTAAATATTATGCTAACTCTTGCTATTACTATTTTTTTTCCCCACATTTTAGAGTGCAGGCTGAGGGGGTTGTTTTGTGGCTGGGTCTTGTCTCTACATCAAGATTATTTTAAGCTCAAATCATCCATCTTGAAATTAATAGAAACATTTAAGTGCTAAGATAAGCAATTTTTAGACAATTGAGCTCTAGTAGCTGACTAAAATAAAATAAATAATAAATAAATAAAAATAAATAATAATATGTTTGCCCTTCCTATACAACTTGAGGAAGGGTAACAGAATGGAACAGACAATAAGAGGATTTAAGCAGAAGTTGTCTGTGGTTGCCAATAGGAAATATCAGCCACCTGTTTCCTTCAAACTTCATTTCGGGGACCAAATATCTTACTCCAGGGTATAGGAAAGTTTTTTCCTCTTTTAAGGGCTGAGTCCTTTGTGAAGGTAATTATTGGATCTTGGAAAACAGAGAAGGAGCTTCTCTCAGAGACTGTTGTCATTGCACCATTGTATCCAACACACTAACAAGATGCTCTTGTAATAACAGATGTACTGCCTAGGCTGTAAAGATTCTCTCAGTCTGATTCTGGTGATTAAGGAACTTTGTTGTTGGTTGAATGCTTGGTATAGAATCTGATATAACATTTTGAAATTAATTCTTAAATGCTGAGGTATAATATTTCATCCTAAATCTTAGGCATCCAAAATAAAAAGCCATTTTAAAGGTAATGAGGAGGTAGAAGAACCACATTTAAACACATATTATAAACCTTGAAACAAATGGAGGTTTAATCAGTGACCTTACTTAATAACACTTAAATGGATCCTTTTTGTTACAGCTTAATGATGGTATTTATACCTTTGTGTAGAAAAATTTTGTAGATCAGTGCCTCTTAATTTCAAAAGGTTAAGATAAAAAGTAGCAACATATTGTTTTAAAATTAATGCAATTAAAATTTTAAGTAGATGCATAATTATATATAAAAGAGATGCTTTTAATATAATGAAATAAAACTATGAATTACTTAACTCTTCTTTTTCATAATTACATTTTGTGATATATCATTCACAACTTATTGACCAAACATTCTTGAGGGTTAATGGTGTTCTAGGTGCAGTATATGTAACTAAAGACGCTGGCAAACCTATGAGATATGCAGTGGAAAATCATGGAATTTGCAAAATCGGCTTTGTGCAGTATTACAGATCAGGTAAATCTAGTACCAGATAAAAAAGATCTATAGGAGTATACATATATATAGTTTATTGCATTCCTATCAGAGATTTTGTAGGAAAAAACTTGAAGCGCTCCAATTGTTCTCAAAAATAGTAACTCTATAGATAGGGGAAAATGCAAAAACAGAAATAAATACTAAAAAGTGGCCACTTTTCCTCCCCCAAATGTGCTTGGCTAATGGGGCTCTGGCATCGTCTAGATAATTATGAAGCATTCCCTTAGTGTAGTAAAAGTATTTGTTACAATGAATTAGCCCCAAGATTTAAGGGCACATTACTTAAAGAAGTTTTATTTGCTGTCATACAGAAAGAATGGGATGAGATGGAAGAGAAAGAGGCTTCAGCCAGAGGCAGCTTTCCTTTGGAAAACTACTTCCACTTCAGAAATGGAGTCAAATTAGAGTAATGTCAGGGCTGAAACTGAAACCCAGAAAGGCATTTTTTCCTCTCCAGGCCCCATGAAATTATGCACCCAAGTGTTACAAATTAAAATGTTCACAGGGCCAAGGAAGCCAATATCCAGAAACACGAAGGAAGTATCATCGGGGATGTTTAAAGCTTATTCAATTGCATCAAATCACGTGCAATATATTAGAGGAGATCAGATTTAATTGTGCAATTTTGCTCTGAAGCAAAAAGAAGATAAATGTATCTGAGCTCTTTCAAAAGGCTTGAATGGTTGAATTTCGCTCATATGCCAGAACTTGAAAGTTTGAAAGTTTCTCAGAACTTGAGAAGCTTTTGTAACTAAGATGGAAGGGAGAGTCTTGTTACTGACTTCTGAAGACAAAGCTTGAATAGTTCTTGAATGGTAGATGAGACCTTCAGTAAGATTCTTTACACAACCACACTTAAATATATACTTCTAAACCTAACACATGGAAATTGAACAAACTTCAGAAAAAGTTGGATTCACAAAAAGTACTTTGTCATGCACTAAATCATGCATATAATTCATGAGAGGCAAACTCTAAATTAATAGGACACATGAAGCAGATGAAATACTCTTGCAGAACATAAAATCTCACAATGAGAGAAGGTGCTCCATTTCAGCATCACAAACATGAACAAGTACTTTATGTTTGAGCAAGCCCTCATTTGATTCCCGACTGAAACAATTTTGGGAAAACCAGGCATATAATAGAAGTGCCATTTGTTTGATTTGAAAACAGCATTACAAATAATCAATACAAAAAGACATTTTCAGCATTTTTTTTGTGTGTGTAAGAATAACCACATCAAAGTTGTGTGTTTGAAAAAAAGGTTAATTTCTTAGGGAACCTATTAATTTGGGAGATTCACTCACTTAAAATAGTGAAAATTATTAGAACTGAGGACATTCTCAAGGACAGAATTGACACTTTATGCAAAGGGCTATTTTTGTCTCGTTTAATGCCAATGCCATGTAATAAAAGGTTAAAAACCTTTCACACACAGTCCATTAAATGTTCATTGTAGGTTACCACCTCTCTAAGTTAGCAACTTCTTTCTTTTCCCTTATTTCTTAAGTGTTGTACCAAAGGCTGGGTAAGTCTGTGATCCTTATGTAACTAATCTGAAACATTAGAGAAAATGTTAGGGCCAGTTTTACTCTCAGTCCCTTCAACATTTTGTCAATATCCCGATACCAGGGCAGATTTGGAAATAGCAGGACTAACATTTCCTCACCCTAGATGAATGAACTTCAGACTTTCACCAAACACAACTTTCCATTCATCGACCTTAGTAACGTGAGGTCTTGACTTTCCCCTGTGCAGCAGGCCTACCCCCATAAATTTTTACTCTCTCTCTTTCAAGTCTTTATTTTCTCAAAGCAAACCCCCCCCCCCCTTTTTTTTTTTTTTCTTAAAAAGAGAATTAGATGTTTATACTAACACAAAGAAATGCTCTTTGGAGCTGAGGTAACATCTACAGTACAAGAAAAGGTGTATTTTTGAGAGGAAAAAACAGAAAAGAGAGGAAAAAAAAAAAGAACTTTGTTTATTAGCATCAGCAAAACTTTATGAAAGGGTATCCATGTATTCCAGTGCTTAAAAGTTACCTTCCGCTTACACAGTAATAATCACTGAAACTTGCCATCACTGTAGGGAACAGGAAACTCTACTTCAGATGATGATACAGGTACTCTCCTTTGAACTTATTAGGTTATGACCCTTCCCTGTTTTCATCATTTCTACTACTGGTCAAAATAATTTATTTCTAATATTCATATTCTCATCTTAACTGTAGTGCAGAAGGATTTTCTTTAGATAGTACTTTAAGAGAGGATAAATTAACACAATGTTTAGTAATTTCAGAAAACCTTTCTAAACAAGTCATTCCTGCATGCCACTTTAAATGTCAGAATAAATTGCCTGGAAAAAAAATGTTTAATGGGAACTATAGCAAATCTGGGGCAAGAACAAGGTCTTCCTTCTCAAAAATAAAATATTGTGTTATGCCCTTGGACTTAATGTGTGAAAAGAATGCACACACACTATAGAAAACTCCAACGTTCATGAAAAGTGTTTGATATAGGTTTGAGGTTTCACCTGAGGCAAAAAATTGTACATGTGGTATCACTGAACACACATTTTTTTCTGACTGGTCCTTATTTTTTAAGGACATTTTTTAGTCAGAATAGAAAGTAATTCCCTAAAATGAACTTCAAATATAGATTTAAAAATCATAAAAAATATCAGTTAAGTGTTGTGAGGGCATAAGTTAGAAACTTCCGGAGGGCTGACTTTGAGCTGTTCAGGACACTGGTTGGCAGAGTCCCTTGGGAGGAGGTTCTGAAGGGCAGAGGAGTCCAGGAAGGCTGGGCACTCTTCAAGAAGGAAATCTTAATGGCTCAGGTGCGGTCTGTCCCCACGTGCCCAAAGACGAGCCGGCACGGAAGAAGACCAGCCTGGCTGAACAGAGAGTTGTGGCTCGAGCTTAGGAGAAAAAAGAGGGTTTATAATCTTTGGAAAAGAGGGCGGGCCACTCAGGAGGACTATAAGGATGTTACAAGGCTGTGCAGGGACAAAATTAGAAAGGCCAAAGCTCATCTGGAGCTCAATCTGGCTACTGCGGTTAAAGATAACAAAAAATGTTTTTACAAATACATCAACACAAAAAGGAGGACTAAGGAGAATCTCCATCCTTTACTGGATGCGGGGGGAAACTTAGTTACAAAAGATGAGGAAAAGGCTGAGGTGCTTAATGCTTTCTTTGCCTCAGTCTTTAGCGGCAAAACCAGTTGTTCTCTGGATACCTAGTACCCTGAGCTGGTGGAAGGGGATGGGGAGCAGGATGTGGCCCTCACTATCCACAAGGAAATGATTGGCGACCTGCTACAGCACTTGGATGTAAGCAAGTCGATGGGGCCGGATGGGATCCACCTGAGGGTACTGAGAGAACTGGCGGAGGAGCTGGCCAAGCCACTTTCCATCATTTATCGGCAGTCCTGGCTATCAGGGGAGGTCCCAGTCGACTGGCGGCTAGCAAATGTGACGCCCATCTACAAGAAGGGCCAGAGGGTAGACCTGGGGAACTATAGGCCTGCTAGTTTGACCTCAGTGCCAGGGAAGCTCATGGAGCAGATTATCTTGAGTGTCATCATGCGGCACTTACAGGGCAACCAGGCGATCAGGCCCAGTCAGCATGGGTTTACGAAAGGCAGGTCCTGCTTGACAAACCTGATCTCCTTCTATGACAAAGTGACACGCTTAGTGGATGAGGGAAAGGCTGTGGATGTGGTCTACCTTGACTTCAGTAAGGCTTTTGATACCGTTTCCCACAACATTCTCCTCAAGAAACTGGCTGCTCTTGGCTTGGACTGGCGTACGCTTCATTGGGTTAAAAACTGGCTGGATAGCCGGGCCCAAAGAGTTGTGGTGAATGGAGTCAAATCCAGTTGGAGGCCGGTCACTAGTAGAGTCCCCCAGGGCTCAGTACTGGGGCCAGTCCTCTTTAATATCTTCATCGATGATCTGGATGAGGGGATTGAGTGCACCCTCAGTAAGTTTGCAGATGACACCAAGTTAGGTGCGTGTGTCGATCTGCCCGAGGGAAGGAAGGCTCTGCAGGAGGATCTGGATAGGCTGGACTGATGGGCTGAGGTCAACTGTATGAAGTTCAACAAGGCCAAGTGCCGGGTCCTGCACCTGGGGCGCAACAACCCCAAGCAGAGCTACAGGCTGGGAGATGAGTGGTTGGAAAGCTGCCTGGCAGAGAAGGACCTGGGAATACTGGTTGATAGTCGGCTGAATATGAGCCAGCAGTGTGCTCAGGTGGCCAAGAAGGCCAACAGCATCCTGGCTTGTATAAGAAGCAGCGTGGCCAGCAGGTCTAGGGAAGTGATTGTCCCCCTGTACTCGGCTCTGGTGAGGCCGCACCTCGAGTACTGTGTTCAGTTTTGGGCCCCTCACTACAAGAAGGACATGGAGGTGCTCGAGAGAGTCCAGAGAAGGGCGACGAGGCTGGTGAGGGGTCTGGAGAACAAGTCTTATGAGGAGTGGCTGAGGGAGCTGGGATTGTTCAGCCTGGAGAAGAGGAGGCTCAGGGGCGACCTTATTGCTCTCTGTAGGTACCTTAAAGGAAGCTGTAGCGAGGTGGGGATTGGTCTATTCTCCCACTTGCCTGGTGACAGGACGAGGGGGAATGGGCTAAAGTTGCGCCAGGGGAGGTTTAGGTTGGATATTGGGAAGAACTTCTTTACTGAAAGGGTTATTAGGCATTGGAATGGGCTGCCCAGGAAAGTGGTTGAGTCACCATCCCTGGAGGTCTTTAAGAAACATTTAGATGTTGAACTTAGTGATATGGTTTATTGGAGGACTTGTTAGTGTTAGGTCAGAGGTTGGACTAGGTGATCTTGGAGGTCTCTTCCAACCTAGACGATTCTGTGATTCTGTATTTACACTTCGGAAAAAAAAAAAAAAAAAAAAAAAAAACTTGATAGATTGTTGTGGTGTTTACTGCTGAAAATCTGATGTGCATATTTTTGAAAACACGTAGGGACCATAGTCCCACACAATACAAGCAGAGCCTGTGCTCTTAAGTAGTTTATTTTCCCCTGAAATCCCAACTGCAGGCTTCAGTGAGCAAATTTTCAAATGCCTAAGGTGCAGGTACTGATTGTTCTTGTGAGAATAATCTGGTACCTGAAAATTGCAAACATGATATCAGTCAGGTCATTTGAAATTTAACATCACAGAATTCAACTGAAGGTCCAGGGGATGCATATTTCTTGCAGGTGAAAATTACTGCCTGCAAAAGTAACCTTTGCATCTGAACCTACAAGTGGTAGGTGATGTGGAAGTAGTGAAACAAATGTTAACTGTTCTTAGGACCAAGAAAGCTAGAATTGCCCACAGCATGAAAGAAACTTTTTCTAGCAGAACACTCTTGTCTCTAGTATTTTCCTTAGTAGTCTTCTAGCAGTTTAAATTTCACCTCATCTGCTTTCTGCTGCTTTTGTGCCCTGACTTCTTGCCTTTTCCAGCCCATGCTCCAGCAAACAATTTGCCTAGGAATGATACAGAAAAATGATACAGGCTGAATATGATTTTGCTTAAGCTATGGAGCATGGATGTTTCAGACATTTTGTACTTCAATTACTAGAAAATCAACCTCCCTGTAGGGTGCAAATTCTCACTGGATCAAAGCTTTTGTAGATTTAAAGGAGTGGAATATCCTCAAGAAATGTCCCTATGAGCTACAAAATTATAAACTTATTTCCATTGGGTCTATTTCAGAGATGTTATTGACAATGCACCTTGTGCTTCTATATCTTTCCATGTTAAGAGAAAAACATATATTATCCTTGTTTAAACAGTCTAAACGGCTGTACAATAAAACTTAGAGTAATGAAATTATAACCAAAGGAGTTTACACAGATAACAACACTGATGGATTTTTAATGTTAATTTGTACAAAATGTATCCCAGTTAAATGTCCTGTTGGATAGCTTTTAAATATGCTTCATTGCTATTTTGCTTTCAGTGTCACTACCATTCTCTTTTTGTGTAAGAGTGAAAACACAAAGGATATATATTCAGCTGCTTCAAAAAAAAATAGTGTATATGGAAAAAATATATAAATAAAGAAAGAAAGAAAGAAATCCTGGCCTTTCTCCTAGGTTCTTACAAACCAGGATAACAAACTCTCATTGCTTCCACTGAGGAAAGGAATGAGCTGTAGGTTACTGACTTCACAGATGAACATGGAATTCAAAATCTCAGATGCCTCAAGGAAAAATTGTTTTGGTGGAGAAGAAGAATTTTCCATGTCTCCATAATTTTTTATTTTTATTTTTTTAGCCAGAAAGGATGCTGTTTTATTTTATTTTAAAGCAGCTTGGTGGTGGTGGTATTGTTGTTCTTTGTTTGTTGGGGGGGGGGTTGTTTGTTGTTGTTGTTGTTTGGTTGGTTGTTTTTTTGAGAAGTCTCAAATTCTCTCAAGGAATCCACCATTTAAATACCTTAAGTAAATTTGATCATATCCTTATTTTGCAGCTCAGTCTGTACATCAACTCAACTTTTTAGTGCCTTATTTGAAACTTTAATGATGAATTAAAGTCGTGGCTTGATATTTACTGTGAGTCCTACTCTCATAAAGTTTTCCATTTTTCTCATAAGTTTTCCATTTTCTTATTATCTATTACAAGAGAATGTATTACAACATCATCCTTTAAGTCCACCATTCTAAAACCCGGCCAAAGTATAACAACATATCACATATATGTAAGTAGATTCAGCTGTTTAAAGACAAGTTTTAATAAAATTTCTTACAATTGCATCTTAAAATGCATATTTTTACATGCAGATAGAAACAGGAAAGCTCTTCAAATGTAATATCTGTCACAAGTAAATCACTTCTTTCATATTTCAAATGACCTTTTCCAGTTTTATAACAGCATTTTGTTAAATAAAACTCAGGTTCTGATCCTCCTTTAATCATACCTAATAAAAGGAGAGATTTTGATTTTCTTGGAACATTCATGTGATACTCAAATTACATCCTTCAAGCACTGCTTGCTTTCTAACTACTTTACAAAGTCATTTTCTGTAGAGAGAAATATACAAATTTCTAGGCAACTGAGCAACATGCAAAGTTTCCATGGCTCTAATTTCTAGTGAGGGCTGGTGCATGATGAGAAATAGCTTCTAGCAATGACAACAATGTGAAAAATATTTCTGCACTAATGAGGAAGACAAATTAGGGAAAGGGCAAGTTTACAGTTATTTATATGTTATTTCTGTATGCCACTATTCTAATCAATATTTCTATTTATATTATACAGTGAATTATGTCTTAAAGAAGTTATAGGCATGGCACCTGGAAAAAGCATTATTCAAGGTACATCTGTCAAGATCTGGCTTTTCAAGTGGCATATTACATCAATACTATGCATCTGTAGATATCTGCACAATAAAATTTTAAAACATCTGCTGATTTTTCTTCCTATACCTAATGAAATTATCTGTGGTGAAAGATGGTACAAACACTGATAGAGGTAAAACTCCCCTTGACTTTCTGGCTTTTTTCAGCATAGAATGTTGAGGTTTTGGCCAAGATAAGGAATTTTTTTTTCCAGGTTGAAAGCAGAGCAAAGGTATACCAAATGCCAGGTGAATTCATTTTATTAATAGAATGCATCCAGTCACAAATAGCAATTCCCCTTTAGAGCCCCAAGACTCTTCATTTTGCTCTAATTCATTTCCTCTTGGTGTTGCACTTCCTGAAAGGTACATTATTTGCTCACATGACAGCTCCAGGTCACAGCAGGCATATTATAAAGGGCTTATGACTTCATGCAGATTTTTATTTTTTTTTAGAAACAATTCTCCATAATATCTTCTGAATTTCTAGTCTTTCCAGAAGAGATTCAATGACTCTCTGAGAAGCATTTTTAGTAATCCATCTAAAAATGGTAGTACTTTACCACCTTACTTCACGTACTACTACTAAAGTGGTGTAAAGCTGAGGTCTAAAATGGGTTAAATGTCCAAAATGTGATAGTATTTTCATGTATTTGTTTACTCTGATGTAATTTATGAAAAAAAATAAAAATAAGAATAAAATGACCAATTGAACTTTAATTCTAAGTGGATTCATGCCTTGAGGGATTAATTTTGATTCTCATGTTCAAATTTTCATAACACTGATGTGCTATGAAATACCCACATCCAAGCACTGATACAGGCAATTTACTTTTGTATGTGACTGTTGAATATGAGAAAGTTTTAGTAAAAAATTTGTTTGTATGTGCTGGTGTTACGTTCACACAAGTTCACCTACTTGCTTAAATGACTAAATAAAGCTTCCCTGTCTCCACAGGAAAAAAAGTATCTACAACACCAGGTATATGCATCCATTCCTAGCTATTAATAGTACTCAAACCCTAGCTATTAATAGTACTCAAACCCATCTAGCAGTGGTTTTATAATGCCTTTGACAAAAGACAGTATTCACCATCTTCCAGTAGATGACATTTTACGGAGTTGGAGTCTTGGGTACACATATCTCTTGCTGCCAGCCATTTATTTATCTCCATGTACAAGAATTTAAGGGTTTGTCACTGTAGTACTGTGTAGGTGTTGTTCTGAGGCCCTTCCACCAAGGTGGTGAGTTCTAGAGCAGAGCTGGCAGCCCCATCACTTAGCATGTAAGCCAAGCATTTCATATTTTGACTCAAATATTTAAATGAACATTAATTTTCAGTACACAATAGTTTAATACATATATATTGCAGTTTTCTAAGACCGCTTCAATGCACTTTTATCATTTTATGATATGTTTCCTTCCAAAGCATCCTTTTCTACGGTTTGAATATGGTATTTGTATTGGGGTGTAGGAGGGTAGGGAGGTGGGAAATACAAGGAAGAGAGAGAGGGAGGGAGGGAGGGAGGAGAGACAGCACGTTTTCTGGTGGCACTTTATAGTGTAGCAAGAATACTTGCTTTCCTAATGAATTCAAAATCCCATGTACTCTTACAAGCAATTAAAAAATGCTTTCTAACTGCCTTTGAGGCACAGTGCATTTGACAAATTTGGCAGATTTCTTGTCAGTTTGCTGAACCTGATACAAGAGCAGGTAGTCCCAGGCTTACACAGCTCTAGTTTTATAACTCCCAGAATCCCTTTTTACAAGCAAGATCTATGTGCATATTCATTCTAACAGCTTTAAGAGTTTGAACAGCTGCTCCTTTTAAGTCATTCCCATCTCATGTCATTATTTATAAATGCTCTAAAACACAGTGCACAAATCATTGTTCCTGTATTTGTGAAAAAGAAAAAAGATGGCTCTAAATGTACCAATAGTGAATAGATCCTTTAAGAACACTCTCTTCCATTCATCTATAGCTTGAATTAGAACAAAAATACTTTCAAAATACATCCTTTTATGTAATAAAATAGTGATTTATTTCGCATACAAGTTAAAATTAATTAAAATTCAGGAGTTGAGGGCAATTATCCTGCCATGAATATTTCCTGCAAGACAGAAATATTTGTTGACCCAAGATTAGAACAGCAAACCCATTAAGTAAATTAATAACCCAAATAATTTAAGATTCCTAAGATTTCTGGTGGGAGTTTTAAACAAAGATCTATTATGTCCATTTGATATTCACACTGCTGCTCTGACTGTAGTTTCTTGGAAAAACTTTCCAAGACCCAGCAAATAGCTGTTATCCATATGCTGGGAAACAAAATATAAACTACATGGCCAGCACCTCAGCCTAGAAAGTGGTGCAATTACAAGTTAACCCAAGCAGAAAAAAATCATATTCTACCCATTTTTTGGGCATATTCAGAATAGCAGCACTAAATCTAACAAAATGAGGGCAGCATTTGGACAGAAACATTGGAGCAGAGACACCCATGGTTTAGTTTTGTGCCAGTAATAATTAAGACTGAAATGGGCACCTGAAAGTCAGCTTTTTCCAGTTACTTTCATGAGAGGATGGAAATTCAATTGCTCTCCGGGGCAGGAAAGTTGTGGCTTTGTTCTCATAGCTTTCCTAGCTATTATGCACAGGTGCAGAGATGTCTCTGCTGTCATATTATGAACATTCCCTACACACAGCCTCAGGAAGACTGGCAATGGCCAGAAAACAGGCCAGAGGCACAGCTTTGGTCTCTCTGAATTGCCTTACATCTGTACGTTGGGTGGCCTAACACCACCCGCCTCCCAGGTCACCCAGTCCTGGGGTTGGCTCAGGGAGGAGAAACACCACAGATCACTGAAGCTGAAACTCACAGAAACTCAAACTTTGTTTTTCAACAAAGGGAATGAGTTGATCCCAGCTAAGTAACAGACATAAATGAAAGGAATGGCAATGGAACTGTAGGGACAGCAAGGACCTGGGTATGGTAAACCAATGTACTCTGTGAATCATACACCATAATCCAAATAATGCAGATCAGGGGGGTTTTGGGGAGGAGTAACTTAAAAAATGCTTCTATAAGTGAACAAAGTCATTTCTATTAGTCAAATCCACATTGCTTTCATAGAATCACAGAATCATAGAATCACATGAATCATTGGGTTGGAAGGGACCTTAAAGATCACCCAGTTCCAACCCCCCTGCCATGGGCAGGGATGCCACCCACTAGATCAGGTTGGCCAAGGCCCCATCCAGCCTGGCCTTGAACACCTCCATGTATGGGGCATCCACAACTTCTCTGGGCAACCTGTTCCAGTGCCTCACCACCCTCTGAGTGAAGAATTTCCTCCTAACATCTAATCTAAATCTCCCCTCTTTTAGTTTAAACCATTCCCCCTTGTATTGTCACTACCTGCCTGTGTAAAAAGTTGCTCTCCATCCTTTTTTATAAGTCCCCTTTAAGTACTTAAAGGCCACAACAAGGTCTTAACAGAGCCTTTTCTTCTCCAGGCTGAACATCCCCAGCTCTCTCAGCCTGTCTTCATAGGAGAGGTGCTCCAGCCCTCTGATCAGCCTCATGGCCCTCCTCTGGACCTGCTCTAACAGGTCCACGTCTTTCTTGTGCTGGGGGCCCCAGACCTGGATGCAGCACTCCGAGTGGCGCCTCACAAGGGCAGGGCAGAGGGGGACAATCACCTCCCTCGACCTGTTGGCCACTCCTCTTTTGATGCTTTGGGATACAGTTGACCTTCTGGGCTGCATGCTCTTGTCAAGCTTTTCGTCAGCCAGAACCCCCAAATCCTTCTCTGCAAGGCTGCTCTTAATTAATTCTTCTCTCAGTCTGTACTCATGTCTGGGATTGCTCCACCCCAGGTGCAGCACCTTGCACTTGGACTTGAACCTCAGTAGGTTCATATGGGCCCACTTCTTAAACTGGTCCAAGTCCCTCTGGATGATATCCCTTCCTTCTGCTGTATCAACCTCACCACTCAGCTTGGTGTTGTCTGCAAACTTGCAGAGGGTGCACTTGATCCCACTGTCTATGTCATTGATAAAGATATTAACCAGCAGCAGTCCCAAGACAGACCCCTAAGGGATACCACTTGTCACCAGTCTCCACCTGGCCACAGAGCCATTGACTGCAGCTCTCTGGCTGTGCCCATCCAGCTGATTCCTTATCCACCAAATAGTCCACCCTTCAAACCCATCCCTCTCCAATTTAGAGATCAGGATGTTATGCAGGACTATGTCAAAGGCCTTACAGATCTCCAGGTAGATGACATCGGTCAGTCTTCCCTTGTCAACTGATGCAGTCACTCCATCATAGAAGGCCACCAGATTGGTCAGGCATGATTTGCCCTTGGTGAAGCTGGGCTGGCTGTCTTGGATCACCTCCTTGTCTTGCATATGCTTCCAGAAGGATCTGTTCAATGATCTTTCAAGGGACAGAGGTGAAGCTCACCAGCCACTAATTCCCCAGGTCCTCCTTTCTACCCTTTTTAAAAATGAGAGTGATGTTTCCCATCTTCCAGTCAGACTTTGCCTGAGCACCTGGACTTTTTAAATATGGAGAGTGGCTTGGCAACTACATCAGACTGCTCCCTCAGGACCCTGCTACTGGGCCCCAATGATAGAACCTGTTAATTTGCATCAGGTGGTCTCAAACCTGCTCTTCACTTATAGAGGGAGGGACTTTGCTCCCCCAGCCCTCACTTGCAGATTCAGGGAAATGAGAGATGTGGGAAGCCTGACTGGCAGTGAAGAGTAAGGCAAGGAAGTTGTTGAGCCTTCTCAGCCTTCTCCGTGTCTACTGTTATCAGTTCTCGCTTCTCATTTATCAGAGGGGGTAAGTTCTTCTTGGCCTTTCTTTTCTGAGCAATGTACCTATAGAATCCCTTCTTGTTATTCTTTGCATCCTTTTCCAAGCTCAGTATCATCCATGCCTTGCCTTTCCTGATCCCACCCCTGCACATCCAGACTGCATCCCTGTACCCTTCCCAGGCCACACGTCCCTGCCTCCACTGCCTGTGTATTTCCTTCCTACGCCTCAGTTTGACTAGGTCCTTGCTCAGCCATTTAGGTTTTCTGCCTTCTTGATTTCTTACACAGGGGAAGGAGAGCTCTTGCATGCTAAGAAAAGTGTCCTTAGAGAATTGCCAGCTCTGATCAGTTCCTCTGTCCCTAAGGACAGTGTCCCAAGGGATCTTACACACTACTTCTTTAAACAGATGGAAGCTTGTTCTTTTAAATTTCAGGGTCCTGACATTACTCTTTTCCAGGATCATATTCTTTGAGATCATGAAGTCAACCAGGGTGTGGTCAATGCAGCCCAGACTGCCTCCAGTCTTGACCATTTTAATGAGATCCTCTGCACTGGTGAGCACCAGGTCCAGTAATGCTTCTCCTCTGCTTGCTTTGCCTAATGCAGACATTATAGGAGACTCCAGGAGTCTCCTATATTGCTTACAGCCTGCTGTACTGCTTTTCCAGCAGACATCTGGATGGTTGAAATCCCACATCACTGTCTTTGGACCTATGACCTTAAAGAGCTTTGATTTCCATTTTATTGTGTCTATTCAATTAGTTACATTAAGCATCAATAAATTAGTTTTGGCAGTCTAATTTAAACTTAGCAAAATGTATTGTTGCCAGCAGCAGCCACAGTAAAACCCTCTCTACCCTTTGCCCCATAATCAAAATAACATGTTGTTATGGTTTTGTCAGTTAAAAAAATCATTCTCCAAACTAAATTAAATCTATAATACACAACTTTCTTTTCTGACATACCATATAGACTACTCAAGCAGAAATGTAACATATTTTCAGTAATTTGGCAAGTAGAATAGGAGTCATTTATATGTTTTTGTTTTATCAGACTTTCAATATGAAATCCTGCCAGGATGAGAATATCTGAAAGACTATTCCATATTTGTGAGCTTTTTAACATAACTTCCGTCTCTCAAAATGGACATAATCCAACTAATACCATATGAGATACCCTTCCTCATGAATAGGTTTCTACTAAGTCCTTTCCAGTTCTTTATGTGTTTTCCATGACACTTAAGAGGACAATTTATTTTCTTTAAAAGACCATCAAACTATTCCTTTTCATCATCAGTTTCCCAATGGATTTCATAATACGCTTTGCTTAAACTTTTACCCATTTTCAAAACAATAACTTAAATTTCAGTTATCTGCCCAATTCTCCACAGTTCTTATATATACGCCCTTTCAAGACCCGCTGTGCCCATGTAATTGAACATCAGGTAGAGTTTATTGATGAACTTGCTAAAGAAAAAAGTCATAAACTACTACATGTATGATTCCAGACTACCTCTCCAAGCTAAATTTTCAATGCTTGCATAAGCTGTCAATATGCCTTTAGGAACTCACTGTTTTAAATCAAAAGGCAACAAACCCTCTAGACAGTACCTACAACACTTTTGCAGGTTGGAGTCCACTGTAAGAGAGAGATAAAACCTAGATTTCCAAACTTTTTCTGAATCTGTCAGACATAGTAGTTGAATGAGTCATAAAATCGTCTAGTACTATGGCTGATGTTAATAAGGAGATAGTCAATAAATTCTGCAGCTTCATATATCTTAGTGATTTTTCCTTATGAATGTAAACTGAGATGCAGGTGATTCTAATGTTAATATTTAAGTATAAAAACATATCACCATTTTTTAGAATTGAGTCATATTATAAAGTTAGTGTGTTTTAAAGATCTTGTCACACCTGCAAGAAAATACCCCAGAACAGAAATGTTAAAGAAAAAAATTACATTCCCATCATTAATATATGACCTATGGTCCAGATAATTCCACATCAAAGAGTCAGCATTTAATTTTATAACAAATAAAATACAGTGTATATAGTGTATCAAAACAAGACTACTTACTCATTTTGGAAGATTTTAAAGCATCCACTTCTTGATTCAGAAAGTCATATGAAAGAGAAATTGACTTCCTTATCCTCTTAGGCTTCCTACGTTAGGATCAAATGATGACATCAAATGATTAACCAAATTTTTGTAGGGTTTAATTAAACTTTGTTGAATGTAAGTTAAATGCTTCACGGCAACAAGATCAAAACAACTTACCTTCCCAAGGAGAGTAAACCAATTATTAATGAAGTCAATAGCAACACATATGAAAATCCCTTTTACATGTAATTTTTATATGTGCAATTTTATGTGTGCAAGTGGTACAGATACCATTGGCTACCCATGCTCTTTCTGATTAGTAATGTTTCTTCCAGGAAAAACAAACATATATTGATTTCCAGTCCAAAACATATAGATACATTTGGGGGGGGGGATTGGTTGTTTTAAATAAAGTAAAAAAAAAAAAAAAAAAAAGTACTTGACACAATATTGTCCTTACTTTCTTCTTTCACAGGAAGTTTACAAAAGGGTCAATACTTCAGCTGGAATCAGGAAAAAGATCTCTACCACATGTTTGTCTTCTGACAATCCTTACAGTATTTGCATGTCTCAAAAATAAATAAAATAATAGGGTCTAAATTTACATTTACATTAAAAATGCTTTAGATTATAAAAAAAAAAAATCTACCAGTAATGTTCCATCTTTTTTTTTTCTTTTTTAACTGAGTTTTTGGTTTCGTTTGGTTGCATTTGTTGGTTGTTTTATTATTTTATTTTTTTCAAGTTTCATTGAAAGCAAAATTGTTGCTTCTATACATTTATCTCTCTTTTGGAAATGGATACTTACAAACACATTAATGTAATTTAACGTAATTAGTATTAATTAACATATCATTAGCTTGTCTTACATTTACATCCGCATTTTAAATTTATTTCAATAAACTTGGCTTTGATCTCTTGCATGTAACTTTGAAAGGATCTCAACAACTCAGAATTCCACTAAGATTTTATAATTAAATTCACAGGATTCTGTGTTAGCAAAAATACTTAAATATATCTGGTTTACTTCATTTAGATTTCAAATCCTCTCTCTCCTCTTTTCTCATTCTCAGTCTGTTTTCTGTTTGTTTGTTTTAATCTAGTAGCTCCTGTAGCTTGTGGCTACATGTCAGATGTTAGAAATGGCTGCAAAACTTTTAGGACACCATGCATTCATGCATTGACAATAGGCAGAATATAACATATGAGGGCTCTGAGATGAAGAAGACAGTGCAGTATTCCTGTGGTGGCATTAAAATGCCCTGTAAGTACTTTGGGATATTCTAGGAGGTGAGCTTGGACAGGGGATACTCATTTAGGACTCCCTGCTACTTGATACCTATTGCAAAGTGCATTTCTAATGCAATGTGAAATCCCAGTACTGGGAAAATACTGTGCAGAACAACTGCTGTAGACTAATTATACACACACAAAACAAAGGCACTGGGCTAGTTCTGCCAAAAGCTGAGGAGTTTAGTAGAGAACATTGCATCCTTAAAACATCAAGCTGTGAGCCCAGCCTTTGGAGCTGCATTACAGTTCTCTGCATAACAGAGGGGAAAACTTGCAGGTCTAAATTGGTAACAGGAAGCCAGTTAAATGAGTAGAGTGAAAGCTGGATTGAAGGACATATCAAATATCTTCAAGAGCAGAGGAACATTACTTTGGGTTGCAAAAAAGCACTTACCTCAGATGAGGTTTCATGATTCTGCACGTTCTCAGATTTCAATGACTGCCCCTCTCCATCCTCTCTAGAAACAGAAGTGAAATTAAATTATTTCCTAAGTAGCTTGATAGTTAACTTACTTACCTGGCAGTAAGGGCCATGACATCAAGTGATCTTCTCAAGGAAACTGGAGCCTATTACATTTTAATGACTGTTTTAAATTATTTTAATGATAACATTTTAATCCATGATCATGGGACAGGAAGGACTAAAGAATAAGATTCCCTAGGCTTACTTACAAATTGGCAGGAACCATATTCCTCAAGAAGGAGGAAGGATAGATAAAATAGAAAGAAGTGAATTGTTAACAAGTTCCCAAACCACAAAGCTGTTGGATAAAACAGCACTATCATTTATCACAGGGGAAGCCAAGCTCAAGAGGACCCAAGCTGTAGGAATGCATACTGGTTTGGACACTGCAGGTAACCTTAGCATATGATCCTCAGTCATGCTTGAGGGAGAATTAATCATTTAGCTGCTAACAACACTGCTTCTAGGCATGAAGAAGAACATACCTTTAGGTAAGTGAAAAAGATTCACCACCTTTTGCCTGAAGCAGGAGGATGCCTATCAGCAGAAAGTAATAGGAAATAAATGAGTACATCAGATCTCACAATAATCAGCTGGCTGTGAGACTATCAGGGAAATGTAGAGAACGCAGCTACGTCTGAGTGGTTGCATAATGAACCTTCAAGTTTCCTGACCACTTACTAAAAGTTTCTTGGAGTGGCTTGGTTCACAGCACCTAGAACAGACACTAATGGAGAGAAGGCTTTGTCCCAAAGAGGAATTCTATCAGTGCGTGGCCAGTGCATGACAGGATGTATGCGGAAAGATGCCAGGAAAAGCTTTAGTGTCTTTAGATTTCAGATATATCTATGGATACCTTGCAAATCTTATTAATAATAATTGTTATTATTATTTATCTGTAGTATTACTTGGATAGAATTTGGATATTGAAAACCTTCTCTCCTAAGATACAGACCACACTGTCTGGAACAAAATCTATACTGAAAACAACTAACCCTAAAATAACAGATATTTGCTGAGTAGAATTTTAATTTTTTGTTTTTGAAAACAGTAACTTTTGCTAGCATAGTCCTGTGGAAGATGTACAAATACCATTGCTTGAACTGGAGCTCTAGAGATGAGGAATTGGAGAGCTGTGATATATTTGACTTAAATGCAATGTGGCAGAATCAGGCTCCTTCATTATAGGTTTTTAAGCTTTCTGCATGTACGTGGTGGTCCTTCTCTTGGAACTCTGGACATTCAGTAGCTACCTGGACAAGACAAATTAACAAGTACCTATGCTTCTGCAAGGAAAAAACTTCTGACAAACCCAAACATATGTAGTTCCATCATGGGAGCTATATAATTAGCAATCACAGAAGTTATGGGTTTTAGAGATTGATTTTTTTTTCTCCTGGGCGAGAGCAGTGCAGCAGAAAGAACTGACAAATATTAAAGGACAGGAAATTCTATGACTCATACTTCATATAATTTCCACCTCTAATCAAAAAGCGGTGAGTCATAAGACTACTAAGTGAAAAATAATTATGATTCAGAAAACCCAGATTACAGCATGATTGTTCCTTAAAAAAGCAGACCACACATGTATTTCTCACTTAGAATATCTGCTCCCCATGGCTACTGAAAAACATATCTGATGACTTTCAGACTATCCTTAAGTTTGTAGTTTTTGTCATTCTTGCTAGGTATGAGAATCTGAGGTAATTAAAACATTTCTTCAAGAACTGCTCCCACATGGCTCCGTACCACAGGGTCCATCCCTCAGGAGCAAACTGCTCCAGCACAGGTCCCCCACGGGCGGCAGCTCCCCCCAGACCCCCTGCTCCTGCGTGGGCTTCCCTCCACGGGCTGCAGCTCCGGCCCGGGGCCTGCTCCTGCGGGGGCTCTCCATGGGCTGCAGCCTCCTCCAGGCCCCATCCACCTGCTCCACCGGGGGCTCCTCCACGGGCTGCAGCGTGGAGGTCTGCTCCATGTGGGACCCATGGGCTGCAGGGGGACTGCCTGCTCCACCAGGGGCCTCTCCACAGGCCGCAGGGGAACTGCTGCTGTGTGCCTGGAGCACCTCCTGCCCTCCTGCTGCACTCACCTTGAGGGCTGCAGGGCTGCTTCTCACTCCTCTCTCCCAGCTGCTGTTGCATGGTGTTTTTTCCCTTTCTTAAATCTGCTCTCCCAGAGGCCCAGCCGGGGTCGCTCCCTGTCTCGGCTCTGGCCAGCAGCGAGTCCTTTTTGGAGCCGGCTGGAGCTGGCTTTGATCTGACCTGGGGCAGGTGCTGGGCCCTGCTCACAGAGGCCACCCCTGCAACCTCCCTGCTACCAAGCCCTTGCCATGTAAACCCAATACAGGATCCAGCCATAATATGCATTAGTGAGCTTAAGAGTAAAAAATTCTTCAGATTCTTGACCAAGTACAAAGAAAAACAAATTTAATTTCTGTCATGTTGATGATCCCATACCTGCTTTCCAAGAACATGTGCATATATAGCCAGTGCATTTCAATTAGTCAAAACATTATTTTCAACTTAAATTTCAAATTAGTTGTCTGGAAATATTCAGACTTGTTGGACAGCTACAACAAATAATATTTTGCTTCTGCTCATTGAATTGGTGACTTTGGACCGTTTATATTATGAACTGTAAATATTACAGTTGGGTATAAAAATGACCAGTCTTTTGCTTTTTGTTATATGTAACATGGCAACTTATGTATTAACAATGAATAACCTGGGTAAAGTAGATACCTAAATAATAAGAACTAATAATGTGAACTTAAACAAAATCAACCACAACCCAATAATTATTTACTAATGATGTCTGTAAATGTTAGATTAAAACAAAAAAAAAATACATCTTGGAAAATTTCCCAGTTTCTTCTGATACAATTTGTGAAAAGAAAAAAAAAAAAAGGCTAAATTAATCAAATAAATTATTCATTGAGAATTATTTGCTATGCTCTGTTAATTGAGCAGTAGGTTAATTACGGAAAATAATTGCCTGTGAGGGGACAGCTAGGGAATTCTGCTTATGAACTATGCATCCTGGGATTGAATTGAAGTGTTTCCCCTTTCGCTAGCCAATTGAAGCATGCTGCTAATCATTCTCTCTACTGTGCATTTTAAGAGTTCAAAATCAAAAAATGCTGAGGAAAAGTTTCTTCAATAAGATTAAGTTCTTTTTCAATTAGCAATATACTGGGAACCTGTGCAATACATAATCATTATTTTTATTAATTATCTTTGGTTTCTTTTAAGGATTTTTTTTTCCAAAATCAATTAACAGCCGTGACTTGCCATCCATCAATCCAGAGGTGCACATAGGTCATTCTAGATAAATGGGACAACTGCTTAAAATACTGGATCAATGTTCACTTTTAAAATGCTTATCAAATCTCAATACACTCTGTACCTTTCAAACTGTCAAGGCCAGAGCTTTAGACAAGATCCCCGAAGGGATGCAGACAATTACCAGTTCAAGAAGCTTAAAATGTTCTCTAACCTCACTCACAATTCTGCTTATCTGCAGAAAGAAAAGTGAGCAGGTGAGTGTAATGGATGAAGGTATATATATCCTTCAGATAGGGGATGTACTTCATAAAAGAAGATTGTTAAGAAGTTAATGCTCAATATTGCTAACAGAGTTTTTCAATAAAATCCTAACTTTGGGCTTTGTTTTCTGACTGTGGCTTCCTCTATCACATAAATAGCTTTGTATGCTTCAAAGACACTACCCACTGTGTGCTTGAGTTTTATAAGATTACAGTAGTTATGGTTTATAGGAACATGGGACTAGAAGAGACCTCCAGGGTCACTGAATCCAAGTCCTTGCTTTCAAATGCAGCCCTGCCTTGTAATCCTCCTTTTCATAAATGGATCAACTTCTGTCTTACAAATCGTTAAGGGTTTTTGCCACTACGCCATCTGTTGCAAAGGTATATCATATGTCACTCTTCTGACAGTTTGGAGCATTCTCCTGAACATCTAGGACAGCTGTAAAATTTTCCTTTTTTTTTTTTTTTTTTTTTTCATGGCCCATATATGTGCATGTAGAATCATCATTGGTCAGCAATGGTCCTTCCATATTTTTGTTTCTAGACAAAACTTTTTTGTTGTTATTTTGTTTTGTTTTTGTTTGCTTGTTTGTTTTGTCTCCTCAGTCTCGATACATTGTTAGATAAGTTAATTTAGCTTTTGTTTTATTAGGCTGGTGAAGTCCAGTAAGTGAAGTGCAGGCATAAACTTTGGACAGGTTCTTCAATCTTCTCTTTACATTATTATGAATTAGTTTAATTTTGAATTCTGTCTATAGGACTGGTGATAATTGCATAGAGTATTTATGATATAAAAAACACCATTAATTCATATGATGGCAAAATCATTTCCCTATTTTTTTTTTCTTGTTAGAAAATTCTCTATTTTTATATTATAGTATTGTATCTTTCTGTTGGTGGATTACACCAACAGTCATCCTCTCATCAGCTAATACATAAAATTTTTCTTTGCTGCTTCTGCTCCTAGTTGCAAGTCCCTCAGTTACACTAGAAAGTATTTTTATTATCCTTCAGCCTCTTAATATTGAACTTCAACCTGACAAAGGTCATCTTGTTTCTCTTATTACAACCATCACAGTCATCTAGTTATTCATATAAATATCCTGATCTTTCACTATATGGATGATGTTTCTCAAATCTCTTAACATTAAAAATGTCATCAGCATAGATCTCATAGATCTCTCTGAAGAAAATAGTAAATTGTATTACATTTAGGACCGAGTTTTGAGGAATGCCATGACTTAAACTTCCCTCTGATGCCATACTTTACTGTAAAGATGTCCAAAATCACATCTGCCCGAGTAATCTTATGCCACTTTTCTGCAAAGGGTTGATTCAGATTAATTCTGCATTTCCTTGTAAAAGATCTGTTATCAATAAAAACTTTCTTGAGGTTTCCAAAAGGCAATCCATATATGAAACAAAACCAAAAAAAAAAAAAAAAAAAAAGCAAGGCACTGGAGGGAATAAGGAGCACAGCCTCAGACTTCAAGAAGTATTAAAACCTCCCGTCCTCTTTGCCAAATCATCTATTTTAACTGTTTGATAAATGCTTCCTCATTACTCACTAAATCTCGCTGACAGTTTGGCAACATTAATTATTTTAGACCAATGGTCCTTATAGTAGTTCCAGCTATTATTTAGTGGTTGCTTACAAGCACTGTACTTCAATGGTGTTAATCAGGATCTACTACTTTCTCTGTTAGGCCCTCTTTGTCTAATATTTCATCCCCACTTTTCCTGCTTCTTTTCAACATCTAACAGTAAAACAACTTCTGCAACTGTTCTTGTAATAGTTTTCAGTTTACACTGAGACTCATGTTACATAGAAGTCCTTAATTTTATCAGGTGCTCAGAGAGAGAACCTGGTAATATAGATGACTCCAAAGCAGAGTATATTATAGGAAATGCACTTCTTACTAAGGTGCAAACATCTGCTCTCCTCTATACCAATTCTGAATTTGAATGCAGGGCTCCAAACTCTATGACAGAATTTCTATTATACTTCTTGTTCACAGTCTACAATGAGAAAGAAATTATTTTCATTTGGAATTCCTAGTAAATAGTAGCTACTAAAGGAAGAGCTCAGAGGGTTGTTTGGTTCAGCAACAGATGTGATCACAAAGCTAGTTTCCTTCCAGCACTGCATGGTACAGGGCAACTCTGAGCATTCACTTGAAACAGAATGGGGTATCATCAAATAATTATGTTTATGAGCAGTACTGCCATGAATGAGTGAATGTAATGACAACCATAATGAAAACAGATGCTGATATTTACATGTATTTAAAGTAAATTTCATTGATCATAAAAAATGATCTATTGTAGGCTTTAATCTTAATTTAGAGATAATTACATGATAGTGCAATCCCAGATAACAGCCACATGACCTTCACCAACTAATCTTGTCAGTAGACCTGACACAGAGTAAATGATCAACTTTCTGATTGACTTCATTTTGGCTCAGGTCAATGGTGGCTTAAACTTGGCATAGTATAGGATGCCAGCACTATTGAAAAAAAAAAAAAAAAAAAAAAGCCATAGGGTTTTAAATGGCTCAGTAAACTCAGTATCTTCTTTTTTTTTTTTTTTTTTTTTTTTTTTTGGTTGAAAATTATTATTCTGGTCTTCTGGGAAATGAAATAAAATCATTCTTTATTGCATAGATGACATTGATCTTTGGTAACTCCTGATCTGGACTGATACAGGTGGATTTGAACCATTCACCTCCAAGGGAGTTGTTCTCCGTTTTCTTTACCATCTCAGCTGCCCAGTCTGTGCAAGTATCATTTTTGTTCTCTACAAATTTCTAGATGTTAGAGCTCCTCTTTAAATGTGCCTCAGACCACAGATAAAAACTATAAGCTCCGTTGTCTACTGCCAAATATTTAAAAAATGTTTTCTTTTTTTTAACGCTTCACATCTGCTTCCTGATAAAACAGCATTTTATGTCAAGAAATGAGGGAATAGGAGAGAAAGAGAGGCTGCATATTTCAGTAACTCAGCTTTTCAGAAGAGACCACTAAAGACCTCTAACTGAGAAAGAGGGATATGAACTACATGATACACATCTTTTATTCCTGAAGTGTATTCACCGATTCTGTTACCACTTTAGCTTATGCAGTGGTCAGCTAGATGCAGTTTTAATCCAGTGAAGTAATGAAGTCAGTAGTTATGTCTACAATAAAAGGGTAAAAAGTGTAAAAAAGCCACTGTAGAAAGGGACTCCTGGCTTAACCATGGGATCACGTTTGACTCCTTTTCATATCACCCAAGCAAGGTCTGGTTTGAATCTGCCCAAAGTTCTTTTCATGGAACTCATCATGCCAAAAAAAGTTCTTGTCACATTAGCATGAGGAATGCTCAAGTGTTTTGCCTGCAGGGCATCCACAACATGGTTGTGCAAATAGAATCATAATAACTAACAAAGCGTGACCAAGATGGAGGCTACCCCTTTTGTGGTGTGGAATGAACAAATTAGACTAGCCTGCATATGAAGTTAAACAAATACATTGTTAGTTCATAACCAGAGCTCTTGGTCCTTTACCGGTCAGGGTCTCCATGGAAGTGCTCTGATTCCAAGTAAGTGTGGCAAAACCTGCTCCTATTTTTTGATGTGCAGCCAAAAGATTAAAAAAAAAAACTTGTTTCAATATTGCCTATTTCTGCTATAAGCACTCTTTTTATTATCATGTAGAAATCCAAAGGGATTACTTTTTGGGGTGAACATCATTGGCTGGAAACTGAGTTACTGAGCAGATACAATTTCATTCAAGTGATAGTGACTGAAAGTACATTGAAAGAAAGTTAAATACAGGGCCTGAAAAGATTTTCTGGGATCTCAGCTAGTTCATTGGCTATGGTAGCTGAACATTCTAGCATTAATTATCTTGCAAAATCTTATTATCAGCTACATTGGTTTGTAAAATCATGCAAGAGTAATAAGAGAATCAAGCAGTACTGGCAGCTGTAGCCATGCCCTGGTTGAATCTGCCTGTCACTCATTACTCGCTATTCAATGCAGTTTGAATGAGTTGCTTGTTTTCTAGTGTTTGTATGTTCTCTTTGGGTAGATCTCCTTTGAGTCTGCATATTCGGAGTCTCTTACCATCTGTTTCTGATCTTCTTACATGGGAGTTTCATTTTGTTGCTCCTTTTTTTTTTTTTTTTTTTTTTTTCTGCATTGCACCTTATTGGAAAGGCAACGGAAGAGCAGGACAAACTACTATGCAGAAATTTAGGTAGTAAACAAATTTTAGTTTAAAAAAGAAAACAGTGAATGAAAATATATAGAGACACTCTGTTGGTCACAGATTTATTTTTATTTATTTATTTAGAGTCTCACAATTATTCAACATTCCTGTGAGCTGTTTAAGTCATTTACCATAAGTAGATGAATTTTACTTCACATGCTGTTTGCCAGTACTTTTGAAGAAGCCTGCATTTTTTTATTCAAAATTAGCCACTGAATCAGATTTCTGTTGATTCCTTTTTTTTTTTTTTTCCAGAATCAAGTCATTGCAAGAAAGCCTCAGTTGAAACAAACAAAAAATATTATTTTTTGTACTTCAAGTTCCAGTTTTGATTTTTTTTATTAGATTTTTTTTTTGTTCATCTAAGCCTCATAATCAGCTCTGTGAAATACATATCTCACTCTTGAAAATTTTGATTCCAAAAAGAATATGTGTATTTATGCAGTATAAAAGAGAGAAAATGTTAATTTCCATCCAGGTTGCTGATGTCAACGCAATAAATATTGAAAATATTTCTTGTTGGATTTATTGATTACTGGTGAGCACTGAATTTGTTACGTTTAATGCCCTCCTTTCTATCCATGGCCTTCACTGCTCCAGAGGAAAGAAGGACTGTGAAGTCCTTGCACTTTCAAGTCTATGGTAATAACATTGGGTTTGTATTGGTAGAAGCGCAAGTTTTGTATTCATTTTGCAGGTAAACCTTCCAGAAATTAGACTCACAGGTGTGTATCACTGTGATAATACATATGTGTTTATACAAATATAAATATATGCAGATATAGATGAATATATACATGTGTGTGTCTGTATGTCCCTGTATGAATATGTATATTTACTATTATTCCTGGTAGCATATAGCCAGTCCAACTCTGGGAAACCAACTGGATTCCCTTCTGACACATGCATCACTAACAGAATTGTCAATTATTTCCAGCACAGTCTTAATTGCCAGTATGTGAGCTGGAAAGAACCCAGGTTTATTAGCAGATACGAGGTTCAGTTTGCATGTAATTTTCTAACAAAGAAGGTACATTACTCTAGCCATACTGTCATTCTGAAAGCTCCATACTTCTTGCTTACATTCTGATCTGTATTAATTGTGTTTTATTGAGAAATGCTGACTATCATGCAGAAACATTTTTAATCCTTCTGTTAGAGAGTTTTTCCTATCAAGTCATGAGGAGACTACTAACACCTCTCTGCTGGAAGCACATAAAATAATCATGGGAGCTGTTTATGTTAATTCAGACTAACTCAGACCTCTTTTTTGTTTCAGAATAATTACTGTTTCAAAATATCAGCATGTGTTAAGAGATCAGGATTAATTTGTAAGAGCTGAATGACAACTTTTCCACTGGCTTATTAAACACTAATTAGATTTAAAACGATGTGACTCTACATACACTTGTGTGCATCAAGAAGTTTAAACATCTGTTTTATAAGTAATGGAGGTTGTTAGGTTACAGAGTTTAATACCACTAGGGGATATCTTATCATATCAGATAATAAGTGATACATTCTATATTTTTCAGAACAAGCATCAAGGATTTAGTTTTTATTTATTTATTTATTTATTTTTTCCAGTGTGTTCTTTGCTAATTAAACAGTTGGCCTAAATCATATGGAGCCCTGCTCATCTGACTGTTGTTTAAATAACATAAATAATAAGATTTCCTTAAATGTCTGCTCCGAAACTAAGACAAGCTGTAGTTTCCCAATAAAGTGGAAAATAAGAAAGTATAATAGAAGTTTTATATGTATATGTATATATATAACACTACAAAAGTAAGGATCGAATTTTGTGTTATTTATTCCTGTGTCAGTACTGCAACAAATTAAAAATATTTGGAGAAAGGACAAACACAGGAAAAAAAAAAAAAAGAGTAAACGAAAAATCTTCCTACTAAAATCTGATGCAGTATTAACCAAAAGTAATAAGCTTAAATTATGCCAACTACAAATCTAAGTGTGTAGCATCTTAAAAAAAAAAAAAAAAAAAAAAAAAAAGTCTGTTAGCTTAGCACCTATAGCGTAAAATCAGTTTTTGTAATATAATGTACATCAAAGATGTTGAAGACTTTACACAATGAAATATGTTCTGAACTGATGGTGCAAGATGACCCTAGTTAACTGCAGATGCAATGAAAAGTCAAGCAAACAAGAAGCTCCTGAAAGCATATATATTTGCTTAACTTACAAGGTAGTTCAAAGCCAAAAATATTCCATCTCCCTAACAGCAAATATATGCTCGTGACCAGAACAGTGCCCCTTACTTTACAGTTCATGTGAATTTAGCAAATCTGGTGCAAGGTCCAGGTTCTATTTGTGTCTCATTCCCTTGAGTTACTTTTAAAGAGAGAATTATACTCTAGCCCTGTTTTGTTCACAGAGATTGATGTGAAATCTTTGTCTTTCTAAAAATGAGGTTTTTGCCATTATTTCTGCAGGGCAAGGACTTACACCAGTCTCATCTGAGTTACCCCTCCCATAACGTAGGCCTTGTGTAGTGTTTAATCTACCTATTTGCCTTTGCACTATTTAGTAAGTTACTCCACCTGCTTCTTTGATGATTTTTTTTTTAACATGTTAAATGGGAAACACAATTCAGCCACTTCCTGCAGGAGAAAGCACTGGATGCTATAGCTATATTATGATGACAGATCTATTCAGCAGCTCTCTCCCAAATAGAAACCTCCTCTGAGAGGCAGATAGACATTAATTTGCAATATTATGCTCTTATCACATAGAACTATACTGTCTAGACTGTTCTAAGTACACCTTTCCTCCCACAAGTGGATAGAAAACTACTGGTTACAGGAGAGGTGAAAACATACTATTATGAAAATTGTGTGTGCTATGCTAGGGAAAAAAAGATCATTTAAATACCTTTACCACTAATCTGCTATATAAGTGTCTGTCATTTCATTTGAGTGTTGTTTTTGTTGTTGTTTCTTCTTTTTCCTTTTTCTTTTTTCCCCTAATAGTCCTCATTACCTATATTCTCCAATTTTCCCAAGTCTGGATTTAATCTGACATTCACTGATGGGTCACCCAGCATTTTCTGCTTGAACTTTTAAGTCTTGCATTTATTGATGTTTATGGGAGCTTTGCCATTAAATTTCCTAAGTCAAGATTTTGCCCTTAAAGATTTCAGCTATGCTTAAAGCTAAAGGGTAAATTATGGGGCAGTATGGATGAAATCTTGGTTCTGATGAAGTCTGTTGGCGTTTTGCCTATGATCTCACTTGAGAAAGCAATACATATTTTATAAACTGAAATGGCTTGTTGTACTGCTTTTAAGTTTGGCATGACAAAGAAGGTGTAGCATTTAAATAAACCGAAATAAAAATTTTTCTTTTATTAACAATTTAGTTGAGCTTTGTGTCAAACTCATCTGCATTCACGTGCAAAAATTCTTGTGACTTAAGTAGCATTTTAAGTTTGAATTGTCCCACCAGGGTACACAAGAAAGGATATATTCTAACATTGCATTGGACATAAGTCATTTGAGCTATAATAGGCTGTATGTTTTATCTCATTTACTGTGCTGTTCTATCATCCTTATTCTTTACCACATAATCTTGGAGGTAGCTTTCTGCATTGGAGCTAGACTCGCTTAGCTAGGGTCATTGAAGCATGTTATCACACTTGTTGTTTCCCTCTGTTTATACCAGAGTTATATGAGACCTGTGAGGTATAATACCCCATTGAAGAATGCACTAAACCTGGACCAGTTGTGAGTCAACATAACGTATCTGTTAGGTTAGCCAGAACACATACAATTCAGTCAGGGTGTTATGTTATTACTGATCTGATCACTTACCACGTCAGACAGACTTGTAGAGATATCGAGGGACAAGGTTACCCTTTCAAATTTTTCACCAAATCTGAAGCTGTAAAAAGAATTTGGATGGACTCAGTCCTTCATGTCACTGGACTGTTGAACTTCTTCATATGCTACCAAGTACCCTAGATACAGATTTATCACCTTGTCAAGCCATAGACACAGACTGTCTTGAATAGGTAGCTTTGTTTTCCATCAGCTCTGTACAGGCAAGAACTGCTGTGTGCTTAGGTTTATGACTGTCTTAAATGCTTCAATCTCATTTTTTCTGGATGCCCTTGAGATTACGATATATTTGGGTCAATTTTACATCCCTTACCACTACAAAGTACCAAATTATTCCTTTACACTAAAACAGTAAATTTTTAATTAGAAGTATTTAATATAGGGGTTCTTGCAATTTTCTGTTTAACAAAGACATTTTAATGTAATTTAGCAAGTTTCCAAAGAAAAAATAGATTATTGCCAATTATTACAATAGCTTATGTGTGCATCTCTATCAATAAACTGGATTTGATAAAAAGACAAAGAAACATCTGTTCATAGACACAGAACAAAAATTGTATTTTTTATTCCTGTGAGTAAATTATAACTTCATAAGGTGCAAAGCATGTTGTATTATAACTTGTTACCTTAGCTATTACATGTCACCTAAATTTTTGATAAATAATTTATAAAATTATATGCAAACACAATTTTTTTTTGATCTAATATTATATGTATAGAATTCTTTGATGTTAGAATATATTCTAGTCATTGAAACTACTAATTAACAAGAAGTGACATTCAGTGGTTTATTGAAAGTAATATTTTTTTAAATAACTAAAGAGGATAGAATAATTCGTTGGATATAGGATTGTAGTACTGAATATAATCTTACAGAAATGTAATAGAAGTATCAGTTAATGCCTCAATCAATAATAATGTGGATTGTAGATTTTAGGAGAAAACTCATCAGTGTATTTTATGATCTAATGTACAGCTTTACATCTTTCAGGAGATCAAAAAGAAATGAATGGAACAATGTTTTATTCACTACATAAAACAGAATAGGAAGAGGATTTATGTTTCATAAGAGAAGATTTTCAGCTAATTAACTGTGAATTTCTACAATGCTAAAATTAGTTGGCACTGTATAAGTCTAATTAAATTCCTGGCTAACTCAAGTAATTCTAACTAAGAATGGCATGATCAAAGTTCACAGCCAAACCCAGTTTTCCATATATTTTCTGCCTAAGAGTCAACTTTAGGCCTAGGCATAAAATGTGTTGAATCTGTGATTAGGATTTATTTTCCATATAAGAAATGTATTTTGACACACACAAGACTGTATTAGAAAGGCAAAAGAAAGGCCTGGGGACCCCTTTTCTTCACTATTTTTTCCCCTCCAAGGATTGTTTGATAGCTATGCAGCGCTTGTAGGCGCCTGCTCGCATTTGGAACAAACACAAGCTGAGCTGCAGCTGCACTTTAGAGGATCAAACCCATCAATTTGTTCAGCGAATTCCTTGCTTTGCCACAAAAACGGTTTGTGAATGAAAATAACCCCTGGGTTTGGTTTCTATGGTTACTACTGCACTAAGGGAAACAGCAACCCTCTCATTTATTTATTTATTTTCTATTAAAATGTTGTTTGAACAACCCAGCTGCTCTCAGTTTTGGCACCATTTTATACCTGTCTTAATTTTGCAGTTTTTAGTTTCAGGTAGGTGCTAGTAAGTTCTGCTTTCTTGATTTTGTATAAGATAAAAGTTTTGTAAGGGAGTTGATCTCTTTCGGGTGGTATTAAGATGCTTGCCTAGTGCTTTATGTTATAATAGCTTAAGAATAATGTTGTTTCAATTAAATATGTAAAGTTACAGGCACTTACTATAAACACATGAAACTCTTACATGAAAACACACAGTTTTCAGGCTCACCTCACATCTGCCTGACTTTCCATATTGTTCATATGTTCATTTTTCCTGTGCAGAAGGGAAAAATAGGATGAGATATTACTGTTGCTTTTCATATGTCCTCAGTTTCCTATCACTATTTCATTCAATGTAATATGAATATGAATAGCAATTTCGTATTACAGAAAAAGAGCTCCTACTTTATTCAAATTTTGCTTGAATAAAAGACAGTTTAATGCTATAAATTCATAGTGCCAGTCTTGGGCTAATCCTTAGCTTCACTGCAAGATTTTAACAGTTGACAAATGCCTATCAAGGCCTCATAATTCTTTTGTATGTAGACAAGGACACTGGTGATATTTCTTTCCAGGTTAAACAGTCCTTTCCTATCCATTTGCTTCACACACGGAAGCAATTCTAAGCCTTTCATCATCCTTGTTGTACTTCACTGAACCTTTCCCATTTTTGGTATATCATTTCTCTAGGTTCAGTATCAAAGGAGTAGGATTGTTGTTTTGCTGTGGATGTATTTGTTAGAATGTCTTATTTTCTAATAAGAAATTTTCTAATAAGAAAAAATGGATTCACCATTTTCTGTACAAACCCAGGGCTATTTTCTTTCTCTATTTTCACTTCTTGACATTGACCAACCATGAGTTTCATCTGCCATTTACTTGCCAAAATGGTAATCTTGTAAAATCCTTCCGCAATTTTTCATACATTGTTTTCATCTCTGCTACCTACAACAAAAATTTGCATCATTGTAAATCATAATTTCACTAACGTTTCCTTTCTCCATGAATTTGGCTGCATTTTCACCAATCAGTAGAAGTAGAAATCTTTGCCTAACATGTCAGCTCTGTCTATTTTCCCATGCTAGCCCACAACCACTAAACAAAGAAATGCAACACATCCTAACGAGTGATATAAAAATTGGACATTAATCTACTTTAGTCATGCAAACTCCTCTTTAGTCAGTGGAGAGAAATAAAACTCGTGAAATCAACTGAACTCTTTCATTTCAGACACCCACCTCAAGTTTTGTGACATGTTTGCTGGAAGTACTTGTGAGATCCATTGAGAATGGATGAGCACTAGACGCCTTGCTGGTAGAGGGTCATCAGGTGAGATGAACCCTATTTCACTTGGGTTTCTCATTTTTGTTTTTGTTTCTGTTTCATTTGTTTGTCAGTAGGATGGCAAGATACCAGCTTTGGATTGTCATGAGATTTCAATTGAGAACACGTGGTTTATGGATCTTCCTGGGATGTTTTTTAGTGCATACAAACACTATATTGGTTTCTGCAGACTCCACAGTTTGTTAGGCTGCAGTTTGATTTTAGTGATAAACTGCCTGATGAAATGAATCACAGCTGTTCATTACAGGTAGAAGCTACTTCTCATTTAATGTGTTAGGTGAAGGGCAAAACAGAATTCACTGGAGAAGTGAAGTGAAATATAAAACAATTTAGTATTAGAAAACAAGATCAATAATATTGCTGTTTCAATGATAAAATCATCACGTGATTTATCCTTAGAATTCTTACAAAACATAGTTCATACAATTACTTAAAAAGGAATCATTTAATTTCAACAGCTAACAAAATGAGTGTGAAATATCTCTAAGAACTGCTCAGAGCTCCCATAGTTATTATGAGTTATTTTTTACATCAAGACGGAGAAAAAACACATACATTTCCATTAATGGAGCTTAATTTCTTGTCCAAATAGATTGCTGGCCATTTATCTGGCAGCTGGGATGATGCTCAAGAGAAACAACACAAGGCAGGAGAGTTTATCAACTACCTATAGGCACAGAGTGAAACCTCACTTACTGTTAAACTGGCATAGCTCCTTATCTTTCTGAGGACCTTCATCAGCATGTACCATATGCAGATCAACCTCCATCCTTTTAGTTTCAAATTCCTTTTGAAGGCCATTTAAGTGTTTAGGGTTTTTATTGTCATCCTTAGATTATATTTTTCCATCTGCTGATGTTTAACAGACGGGAAATAAAAGATCCATTAGAAGTTAGAGGGAAGAACTGAAGAACTTTTTTTTTTTTTTTTTTTTTTTTTTTTTTTAATCAGACAGACTATATTGTCTCTCAGGTAACTCAGAGCTTGAGAAAATAATTAGATAAATGAAAAATAGTTACTGAATTCAGTTAAATTAGAGATGATGATGGAGGAGAAAAAAAAAAAAAGCAAATGTAAATTACCTTGTTTTCTGTTAGTATGAACAAAATCATGGCCTAGGTGGTGTCTGGTTTCCACTTGCCTTTAGATGCATGCAATTTTGCATGATATGATGAACTTCCGTTATTTTAACTTTTAGCATCCTAGCAAGAGAGAGAGTGAAGTATAGTCATTGAGATAAGAGAGGACTGAAATGGTCTACAGATTTATGGATGGCACAGAAAGGACATTTAGTGTCAGCTACTCATTGTTTTTTTCCACTACAAGAATTAAATGGTGTAGGATCCACAATGAAACCAACCGGAGGTGAGCCGGGTGAAAACAAGAAATTCATGTTTCAATGTGCTGTTGGGCAAGTACATGGGAGAGACAGCTACTCTATGGGTTACTTAACAGGCAAGCAACAGCTGGATCAAGAACCAAGAGCAGCTGCTGGGGGGGAAATATATTTGCCCTGTTCTCATTCTTCTCTGTGTGTCCATTATGGGCATGGTGAAGACATAAGGTATTTTACTAGATGGGATCTTGATCTCAACAGTATGGCCAGTAGTTACAATAACAGTAATGGCCAAATGAGCAAATGGGTTCACTGTAAGGTCCTAAAAGCACCGGGCTGGTTAGTTTGGTTAGTTAGAGTTCTGAATTTAGTCCCTGGTGTACTTCTGAGCTTTCTGTGTGCTCATGAACAAATCACTAAGCTGATATCATGCCTCAGTTTCCCATTCTTAAATAGAAATAATGCATCTGCATGTCATCAGGAAAAGACATGCAGAAGAACAATACAAAAGAACAAAACTGGAGTACTGCTGCACCTTTATTTATAATAGCATGTTGCAGACTGAATATATTTCTGGGTAGTTTCCACAGGTTGGGTTTGGAGGGGCTGCACACATTTCCCTATTGATTGCATAGAGACCTGAGATTCTCCAGGGCTGATTTTTCTCTCCTGTTCAGTCTACCCTTTCTGTGCTACACCCTTACAAAACAGCACAGCAGTACATTGTTTTGCTACTGTATAAAAAGATAGATTAGAAAAATTATTAGAGAGAGAGCACTTTTGGAAATAGTCTATTCTGTTAGCACAATCATATTTAAATTCTTGACTCCAACATGGATTTTTCAGTGTCTTCAGAGCTAACCAATGTGAATATGATATCACATATCCTGTTGCTGACATCATTTGTTGGACATGACGTTTTATAGCTGTCGTATGCATCTACTGGTATGATTGGTGATTTATGGTCAAAATCCTGAATCTTGTGTAAAAAAAATCTATGACAGAAAGGACATGGGCAACTATGAATCCACCAATCTAGCAGCTAATTCAGAGCAGTAGCAGATCTTCATAGAAGACAGCTTTCATGCATATATTCTTGGCAGTCAGTGAAAAAAGAGCTTCCATGTGATCTCAGACCCTATTAATCATTACCTGAGTTGAAAAGGATACAAAGACTGTCAAACTGAAACCTTTTGAAAGGATGATATTTAATTGTTTATGTCCTTCATGAAAAGTTTAACATGACTTATTATTAGAATGCCTGTCCATTAACTGCTGTGTTGTTGTTTTTTTCTGTTATTTTTCTAACATATCAAATATAATCAGATGTTTACCTCAGCCTAATGTACTTATTAAATTTCACCTAACCCAGTCAGTCCATAAATGACCGCACCAGCCATACAAGTCTTACATTAAAATTGTATGGAATAGCATTTGCTTGTAGCTGTGTAGCCAGTTTTTATTTCAACTAATTTTTCCATCACTCTATTTGAGAATGAAATTTTGTTTGTACTGAATAGAGAAGCACTCCCTCTTTGTTAAAGGAATCTCTAACTGGAGACAAAGCAGAGGCACCAAAAAAGAACATCAAGATTAGCACAGTTTGCCTTGAACCCAGGTAGTAGCACATTAAACCAGCAAAACCATTGACACTGTATGTGCAATTTGTAATGTTGAAATACTGCTAATAGCAGTTTGTAGTACTAATAAGCTTAAATGTATAAATAATAGCCCTATCCACAAATAGGCAGATGGAGGCTTATGGTATTGTTGCCAAAAGTGCAGAAGAAAATCTGAAAGTAGTAAAATCTGCAAAATAAGAATGAAAGATGTAGAGCAGACAGGAGATATGTCTGGTAAAATCAAAGAAGTCTGCAAAACAAGTGGGAAAGATTTCTGATGAGACCAGAAAATTCCTGCAGAATAGGATGACAGAAGAAATAAGATGTCAAGAGCAGATGAGATCACCCCCTTTCTTCTGGGGGAGGTTCAGACCAGCAAAAAGCATGAGTGAGGAATGGAAGGGAAGAACAAACACAGCCCACTCATTTCCTGGCTTCCCTATTTCATGAGTTCCCAAACCTGATAGCCTTGATCTAAGTAACTAGGGACCATCACAGACCATACACATTTGTGCTAGCTAGAAAGGTGTGAGTTTTGTGTTATTGTGTACACACTGCTAATTTAGGATAGATTGTTTAAGGAGCAATTGTTTTGTGTATATAGCAATAACAGTTGATAGTGACTGTCAATGTGTACCATTGAATATCAATTCATTAAAGAGTTGTTTTGAAGTTTGAAACTAGTGTGATGTGTCAGTCTTTTATGCTTGTCCATCAGAACCATTTCTAATTTCCTAACAATATGTGGGTCTATGAATTCAGTTGCAACAAAGTACTGATTTTTTTAATCAAGTGAAAGCAGTGAAGCAATTTAAGAAATAACAACTATTGAGTCCACCAGTGCTGGCTATGCAGCGACTCACGTTTTGAGTGGTTTCCCCATCTCTTATTCTCTGTCTTGGACTCTCTTCTTTTATGTCTTATATGCAAAATAGCTCAAAGAGACTACTCATCTTGCACTGAAGCAATAAAGATTGCCTAAAGCCAAACAACTCCAAATCCAATTTGTCTTTTATACTTTTTGAACGAGATCGAATGTATATCTCAGAGGACTGATCACAGGGTATAAATGCTTTTGACAATTAAAAGGAAGCATAAACAATTGAATAAAACAAAATAAAACCCAGGAACAATCTGTTTTGTGAATGGAATCTCCACAACATTACTTCCTCTGTATTTGAAATATGAGACATTTAATCTTGAATATATATATTCTGATATTATAAATAAAACTGTTTTGTATAAAATTCTTTAGGATAGGTTTCAAGCTTGTGAAAGACTTGCCTGCCTCAGTGGGTCATGAGGAAAATATTATCTAACCCATTCCAAATGTAATAGAAAATCATGATTTACAGGCTGAAGCCCCTAAACTACCTAATGATGGAAAATATTGTTTTCCACCATCATGCTAATTAAAGTGTCACTAGGGTTAGGAAATGTCCTTTGTACTATGATGAGAGAAGAAGCAGGTAAATTGAATTTCCTTTCTGATGACGCTATGCAAAATATAATTGACCACTTGTTATTCCTAAGTGTCACATAATAATAGAACAACAAAAGCCTAGTCTATAATGAACATACTCTTCTCAGAGAGAGATTTAATCAAAAAAAAAAAAAAAGATAAGTTTGAAAAACAGACTTATGGGTGAAAATAAGCTCTCCTCAGAAAAAGATTGCAATGAACATCTAGATTTACAATGCATATAAACACATATAAATGTATGTGAGTGTGTGCTTTATTCCATCCTGTTTTTTAAACATGCCATAGCTCCCTCCATGTTCTAAATTTGTAGCACTGTAACATCTTAGAAGAAAATATTATTGTAGTCTGCATTCTCAGCTGAAAGAAAACACCATCATTTTGAAGTGATCCTCAGAAGTGTTGTTACTATGACTGAAGCATTGCTGTTTTAAAATGTATATGAATCTGAAAAGTATTTGAGAGAATTTTATTTATTTATTTGTGTTGTGAATGATTGTCAAAATAATGGGATGAAAGAAATAAAAGGAAAACATACAAATAAAGGTTATTAATGAGTAGTAGTGTTCATGTTTCTAATTCTAAAATGTTGAAGGACCTCAAAATGATCCTGGTATTTTCTATGCCAAATATTCCCTGATACCAGTAGCAGGGAATGAAATCAATTCATTGCATAGCTTCCCTTTCTGAAGTGACCTGACATTTTATGTCTAAAATAACTGAGTTCAGTGAGTCTGCATCACAGAAGAGAGTATTTAAAATCTCCTATTCTCAACTGTAAAACAATGTTAACACCATATAATGCACTGAGTTGAGTAAGTGAGATAGACAGCTATTTACCTTCCCCGATTATTTTTCAAGATTTCCTTGCTTTCTTTTTTAAATTTTTGTTTCTCACATGTACCATCTATGTTAGCTCTTTAACAAAGATCTATTAGTTTTTACCTGTAGAACAGGAATGCATCCCATTGCCATCTCTATGATGCAACGATTGTTTTCACATCCTGTGTTTGTACTCTGTGTGTGTACAGAGTGCTAGAACAATAGGATTATGTTGCTCTGAAATCCAAAGAAACATACTAAGTTCTACAATTTATATATGATTAAACTGTAATGCTATGCAATGACAAACAGAAAAAATAAAAATTTACATTGCTCGACCATTAAACTGTACCTCTAATGAGAGCCAAAACAGAATTGATCATTAACAACAAAAACAAAAAAATCCTCAGAGTTTTCAACAGTGAAAAGCCTGGAAGTACCAACAGTGCCAGATTATCTAGTTCTCAAGGAGATTTATATTAGTACTGGGAGGCATAAAACATGGAAATTATTGGAAAGGACACATTTTCCTGATGTTCTCAAGGAGCTCCATTATGCTAAAAATAATTCATTTTTAGCACTCATCATCAGGAGATGTTGTTCATAAGAAGAGAATATTCATTATTTCTATTAAACTGCAGCAAATGTACATGTCCCAGCACTTCTAGAGTCCCCAAAGAAATTTCTAGCATCATATCTAATTTGGCCAGCAACACAATTTCAGCAAACAAGGTTAATAAGACATTATAAAAATGCTGACGAGTTTCAAGGGAATCCCAACTTGGCAATCATCACAAAAACTAATACTATTCAAAATGATATGGTGCCAAGTTAAAGTCCTTTCTCCCTTTCTACTGCAGCTTTCCAGTATATAAGATCTTTTTCAGGGATTTTTAGCCCCTATGTCTAGATCAACATTAACCCTAATAATAAAAGCAAACATTTTGAATGACATTTATGTTCTCTTATTAAATGTTCTTTTTGTGGAATTGCTTCAATGGTTATCATTGTCTGCAAACTCATATGCTTGTAAGGCCAGGAGTTCATTTTGTATTAAAACAGCACAAAGTATAAATCCAAACTACTTCTTTTGGTCTTCTAGGTTTTCCACTTTGCTGTTAAGATTTTCAATCAATATTTAGGATTTTATTAGGTTTCTGTCCTTCAAGGCAGGACATTTAAGATGCTGTCTGTCTGCAGCGACTTCTTGCCTGTGACGTTTGCTTCTACTGTGCCCATAATTGACAGTAAATTAATTGAAGATGGATAGACAGGCAAACAGCACTAGTTTCAAGCCTATCCAAAAAAAAGAACATTATTGAATGAAAACAATGTTCCAAAAACTCTTTTTACATAAAGCTGCTATGGGACTTCAGCAAGTTGCGCTTTTCTATTAGTGAAAAGAAAAGATTTGAAAACATGAAGAGTCCTTTGCTGCACAGTGCACTGCCACAGTTACTGTTATCATTATTTATATTCTAAATAGTTGTGAGTAGAATTTGTAAGTAGATACTTTTGCCAAGAAAGGCCAGGTCATGTTAAGCACTGAACAAGCATATCTAAGGATGCCTATTATCCAAATGGAAAAATAAATGGAGGAAACAAACAGATGGTTTGCAGATAAGAACAGATTAGTTGATCAAGAGACTAGGATATATGCAAATTCTAGAGAATCAGGAGTAGTAGTTACAAATTGCCACCTGCTTGATCTTGCAATTATTTTTATAGATTGAAAGACAGGTACATTTTGAAAATGTATTTTTGAAGACAGTGAATAAAAAGTGTCAGGTGACATAGTTTGACTATAAAATGCATTTTTGGGTAACAAAGACTGTTTGTGAATTTATGTTGAATTAGTCAGATTATTTCAATTAAGACAACCTGGAGAAAAAATGCAAGAAAGTTAAAATGTATTTGCTTACTGTAGCTATGTTGGTATATTGGTTAGCCTTATTATTTGCATTTTATTATATTTTGTTCTTAGTTTTATTATTTAGTGAAATAAAATTAGATTTAAACATAGCTATTTTTTTATTATTATTTTTTACCTTTAAATAAAAGGCTTCATGAAAGTTAAACAGAACCTTTTGATATAGTCAAATTAATTTTATATGAGCAAGAGTGAATTTCTTCCAGTTTTTTGTTTGGGTACGAAAACTGAAATATTGTTTCAGTTTCACCCTAAAATAATTGGGTCCAAGGTAATTTTAATGTGTAACTTCACCAATGAACCAAAACCAAAACTTTATGTATTTGTTTATTTATTTATTACTACTTGCTCTGTGAATCTGATATCCTAGCTATTGTCAGACACCTGTATCATTAAATAATTTCCTGCTCAGTCTCTTGTGGTTTGTTCAGCTAGTCCAAAGCAGAAGAACTCAGACACATGAATGGCATATCTCTAATCCATATCAAATTTAAGAGAAAATATAGGACAAAATTCAATATCAAATTGAATTAATTTCTTACTCTTCTAAAGTACTGCTGGATAAGATCACTCAGAGTTAGCAAGAGAATGAGTTCTCTCTCAGGGTAATCAAGTTTTTGCATGATCTTTTCCTGTCCTTCTGCTTTTTTCATCTCTGTTTTGACTGTTTTTTTTTGTTTTGTTTTTTTTTGAGGTTTGTCTCTCAAACTGTTTCCTGATACCACATGAATATACCACAGTCTATATCCCAGTACAAACCAAATGCAAATAAATCTTCTTGTCAAGAAAAGATGGATTCATAAAAATGTAATCATACCTACCCTGAAAAATGCCCCAAACTACCTTCCATCCCTCAAAGCTGAATTTATGTGTGATAAGCGACTGTAGATATTCCTGGACTAGAAAAGACAGTTAGAAAATTATTGTTGTTGTTTTTCTTGATGTGACATCACAGTGGTTAATTTTCTTGTGATCACTGAGTGATTTTCAAACACTATCTCTTTTTAATATATGCTATCCCCTGAACAAATCCCCCCAAAAAAACAACGAAACAACAACAACAAAAAAAAAAAACACTGATTTCTCAGTGTATATCTGAAAGTAGTTAAGGCAATAATTTAGACACCAAGAGATTCAATTCGATGAGGAACAAGAAATTATGTGATATCTTAAAGAATCCAATCATTTTTCTTAGCTTTCTTACTACCCATTTTTACTACCCAGGAATGATTTCCCATTGACCTGTAAAGCCCTTGTGCTCTTGATTCCTTAACTCCTGGCAGAATCTACTACAAAATAAATTCCATGAAACAGCTTTGACAAATTCAATATGACTATTACAGCAACTTTCCACTTAGCTCACTAACAGCATCTTCTTGTATTTGATTTTGCTTTGATTTTTTTTTTCATTTGTACTCATCATTCGTTAAACATATTTGTGACTGTAGCAGCAATGGTACAGAAAGATGCAAAGATTTTGGGAGTCCTTGTGGTATATGCAGGAGTGTTTTCACCAGGACTAACTGAGCAACCATTCTAGGCCTCTCTCAAAGGATGTGTGTTTCATAATGTGACACTGAGGATGTGGACTGTGTGACCTCTAGCATTATCACATTTGAACACATAAGGCTTGATGATTTTCAAATTTACCAGAACTGGCGAGTCTAAACTCCTGGTGATTTTCTGTGCAGCACAGAATGATCAACTGGCTACTACTGTGGAAGTCAGATCATAGAATCGCAGAATGGTTTGGGTTGGAAGGAACCTTAAAGATTATCTCGCTCCAACCCCCTTGCCATGGACAGAGATGCCATCCACTAGACCATGTTGCTCAAAGCCCCATCCAGCCTGGCCTTGAACACTTCCAAGGATGATGGGGCATCCACAGCTTCTCTGGGCAACCTGTTCCAATGCCACCACCACCCTCATAGAGAATAATTTCTTCCTTATATCTAACATAAATCTACCTTTTTTTTTTTTTTTTTACTTTAAAACTATTACTCCTTGTCCTATCATTACACTCCCTGACAGAGTCCCTCTCCTGCTTTCTTGTAGTCCCCTTTTGGGTACTGGGAGACTGCAATGAAGTAGCCTTCCCTTCTCCAACTCCCTCAACCTGTCTTCATAGAAGAGGTTCTCCAGCCCCTTGATCATCTTTGTGGCCCTCCTCTGGACCTGTTCTAATACTTCTGTGTCCTTCTTGTGCTGGGGGCCTCAGAGCTGAATGCAGTACTCCAAGCACTCTCTCATGAGAGCAGAGTAGAGGGGGAAGGGAGAATCACCTCCCTCGCCCTGCTGGACACACTTCTTTTGAGGCAGCCCAGGATATGGTCGGTTTTCCAGGCTGCAAACACACATTGCCGGCTCATGTTGAGCTTCTCATCCACCAACATCCCCCAGGTCCTTCTCCTCAGGGCTGCTCTCAATCCATTCTCCACCCAGCCTACATTTGTGCTTGGGATTGTCCTGGCCCAGATGCAAGACTTCAGCCATACATTTCTGAATAGTTGCGGGGAAAAGTCTGTGGTCAAGGAGAAGCTCCACAAAACTTTTATATTTTAGCCAAGGCAGAGAGGTAACTTTTAGAGATGTTGCTAGTTAAACTCTTGATTACTGATGAGTTCAGCATGAGTCTGTAAGTGTGGTCACCTTGATAACATACACTTCAGCTGTGATCAGCACTGTTACTGATATGGCTTACTGTTCTCTTCTCAGTTCCCATCCAAAATTCTCGTTGTCTTTTTCAAACAGAAAACAAAGCCTTTTTGCTTAGATAAAGCAGCCCACGTTTTTGACACAGAATGCAGTCTGCATTGATATGTGTTCATATAAAATATACTTTATGTTTGCTGCTTCAAGTCCAAGACAAAACAGCACATTTACTGAAGAATTAGGCCTGGGCCCTTCATTTTAGCCCTGGGTTCAGACACTTCAGGTGATTGTACATTGTTTTTCAGGTTGATTGCTGCTATATTCTTGCTCCTATTTTCAAGAGCATCGCTTGGAAGACCAGTATGCAGAAATAAATGCTTGAGGACCAGGAACAAATCCATCTTCCCTTTTCCTAAATGCAATAGAATTACTGTCATTTAGAGATTGGAAGGTGATGAAAAAAATATATTAAAATAGTGGCTTGCTGAAAAGATATGTCTTTCACAGGAGTAAACAGCGTGTGACATTCATGATGATCTAATATAATAAAATTACATATCTAAGATAAAATGATAATTCAAACAGAAACATCATCAGTGGCTGAACATTTCTAATTCAAGGTAAAAAGCAATTGTAGGCTAAACTCATTTTTCAATAGCACTGCTTTAAATCTGGAGGAATACCAGTGATACATGGAGTTGTTTTCTCTTTCTCAATTTTACCTGAACACAACTGAGGTCAAAGTTTGAACTTACATTTTCAGCAATAGGTCCATAAAGACATCAATCACTACAAGTTCTTTATATATATATATATATATATATATATATATATATATATATATATATATAAATTAATCTTGGTAGGCTAAACAGTTAATAAAATATTTATGTTCTCCAACATATTAAAGATTTATGTTCTGCTAAAAATAGACATCTATATACGTAGTATGGTGTCTATTTGATAACTTCTAGTCAGTGCTGAGAAAAGTCCCAGTATGATGGATGCATCTTAAGATGTACAAGTGGAAAACAAAGTAAAGATGAATGATTAATTATTCCATGATTTCTGTATTTAAAAAGTATCACTCAGTGCAGGAGGAGACTTCCAATAATATAAAGCACAAAGATACACAACTTTGTTGAGGTCATACTCTTGGGTATACAGAGATTTGAGAATCATGCGTGCTTCTAAGGTAGCAAGATTAGAACTGAATGAAAGTTTTTTTTTTTTTTTTTCTTTTTAATGTTATTCTTAACATGCAGTATTTTCACTTTATACTGTACTTCAGACACCTATGCACCTCACTGGTCTGTGTGATCCCAGGAGATCAGGCATCAGGTGAGGTACACGATTTTCTTTTAGACAGAAAAGAAAGTAGTATGAGCTGTCAGAACACTGATGAATGTGCATAGCTATACACAGTCATTCTTTTCCCTATTCTTTTATTGATCATGAAATAACAAGATTTTAATTACTACAGCCAGAAGTTGCATACAAAAAGTGATCTTTTCATAGTTCATAGCTTTTAACAAGCACATTTTTCAGTTTCTGTGTCTTGGATGATGGCATCATAAAGGCATTTGCTCTTGCATTTTATGTATTTATCACTTGTTGTTGTTTTAGCACTCCACAGATATATTTTCCAGAATTTCAGAAGATCATTTTTGTTCGTTTCTTCCACCAGAAAAATCAAAGAATATGATATATAAGGACAACACAGATTAACAAAATAAAAGGCTGTAAGATTGAAGTCCCAAATTTATTTTCATTTTATTTTAAATGACATTTAGTAGCTTATTTCTCAGAAATTAAATGTTTCATATGCAGTTCAATCCCTTTGAACTGAAGAAGTTGTTTAGACATGCCTAGAAAATAACCACAGGAAAAGCGACTGGTAAAAGAATTATATTCAGCAATTCACAGCAAGATCAGTATCGATGATAACAAGTTAGAATTACAAGTTTTGCTAATTATCAGAATTACTTAACTCAGATTATGAATAAAAATGAAATTGTAACGGGAAAAAAAATGTTACAAAGACAAGGGGAGAAACTGAGCTGTAAGCATCCAGCGTCTAAAGCCATGATTCACCCCTGCTTCCATTTTCTTTTCCATTTTCCTTCATTTCAGATTGAAATTCCCTAAGGGAATGGCACAATTCAAGCTAAGATAAGTCCCAGACACTTTTCATTTTACAGAAATGGAACAAACTGCCTTCTTGCAGAAAATTAGTTTATTGTGTAAATAACGAGCACCAAACTGGGAAATAATATAGGGAGAGACTAGGAGCAGAAATAGTTGTGAAATGAAGAGAACAGATATAAGTGGAAAAAAAGATAAATAAAAAAAAAAAGAAAGGATAACCAGGAAAAATCCAAATAATATTGCCTGGAGAACTAGAGATGCTCAGAGGGGAAGGAATTTTATATCCTACAAATGGGACTAAATACAGCTATTTTGCCATGGGTATATGGTTTGCCACAAGAGGAATCATAAAATGATCCTGCCTGTTACAATATTTAAAGTGTCATGTAATCAAGATGACTGTGAAGCAGCAGAGGCAGGTAACTGCGCAGGCTGAATGAAATGCAAAGCAGCAAGGCACAGAAGATCCAGGGAAGGACTGAAAGTATTGGTATAATCAGCCTGAAACTAGAATAATCCCTTCCAGAGGGCAGTTATGTCATTTCCAAAGTGAATGAATTAAAATACAATTAGTTACTATGTAAGTAGAGAAAGATTTTTTATGGGTGGATGTGAGGTATTTCACTATGGAAAAACAGCTCTTATAGAGATAATGGCAGTGTATGGCCCTCTATTACTCTTGCCATTATCTTCTGTTACCCTGCTCCTGGTGAAACAGTCTTACCACCACTTTTCATTTTCATAGAACCTCAGCTCCTGCTTGACAAAATTACCTCCATTTTCACTTCAGGGCAGGAACATCAAAACATACAAAATTATTTGGGGGAATTAAGATTTATTTAGCAGATGTTTCATCTTCACAAAGATTCCAGTACTGAAATTCTAAAGTTTCCAAGTTTCCAAATTTTGCAAAAGTTCCCACCTTTACTTAATGAATATAAGCAAGTAAACTGGAGAATAATACTTTTGGGAACAATGAATAAACCATTTGTCACTGCAAAAATACTAAAAGACAACTGTCTCAGATAATTGTTTGCTAAAAAAATTGGTACCCAAAGTACCTAAAGTAATTATATGATTAGTCCACAGCAATCCCCTAAAAATGTTATTATCCCCCTTTCCATATTGATTTTATTGTTCCACATACATTCACAGTGTATGAAGAGATAAGAGCAATAAATACTAAGTTCTTGCTTGTGTCTCCTTGAACAGACAGCAATAAATAATCAGTATTATCTATACTGTGTTTGGTTTACCTTGAAATTCAGAATTTCATCCTTATTTATTAAAAATTCAAAGAAATTAACGTCTTCTAAACTCAATTTTTAATTAAATAGGTCACATTTATCAGTTTTACCTGAGCACTGTACAATATTAATGCAGTCATCCAAAACATTTAGACAATGAAATGACATTCAATTTCAAATACATATTTTAAACTTCTAGATTTGAATTACATTTTAAGATTCTTTTCTAGATTTTAAACACTTGTGGTGCACATATTAGCAACATATTACACAAGCAGAGTGCTGCAGTGTAAAAATGTTCAAAGCAAACTGGTTAGCTAAGGCAGTTTAGGTGGATGGGAAAAACATACACATTATTCCCATAATCATCAGGTCTACGTATTTCACATGAATTCATTGCTGAAAGATCAGAAAATTACTTCCAAAGCTTAAATTTAGTACTTCTCCCCCTCCTCCCCCCTCCCAGCTTTTAGGGAGAAGAGGTAACTGTGGGAATTCTTCCTGAAGCAAAATCAGATTGATGAAATCGTTACCTAGCTTTCCCATGAATATGTTGGCGTAAATAGTGAAGGTACCTAGAATTCCTATGAATAACTTAGTTTTAAACATGTTAAACAAAAGATAAGAACAACAACAACAACAAAACCCTCCCAAGATTTTAAACGTAGTGAATTTATAGTAACGGATCATGTTTATGTGCTACCATAACCAGAAATCTTCACATTTATACAGGAGATGGAAGGAAAGAAATTAGCAATGTTTTCGAAGTTTTTAAGGAATGAAAACCAGGTGGCCTTGCTGAGAAAAAATCCCAGCTGTGTTGCGTCACCAATTCTGGGCTGGGAAATTTTGAGCATTCTCTTTCATACTATATTGATTTTTTTTTTTTTGATAAACGTTCCAGCTTAGAGAGACTCACTTCTTTGAAAAAGAAAAAAAAAATGCAAGCACAAAGCTCATGTCACGAAGCGTATCTTTTCCATATAAAAGGAAATCTGAATTAGCAGTTTTTTTCATTGTTACTATGCTTGCCAAAAGCAAAGTAATAATTATTATTATTAATAATAATAATAACAAAATCTTTTATTTCATTTTTGAGATGATCACACTTGCTTAGTCATGCTTTTCTTCATATTGAGTCAGCAAGCAATCAGAATTTTGAAGGGAAGGTCCACAATAAATGTTCTTAGGTCTCTCCTATTTTCAGGAGATCTATCATACTACACAGTTTTGTCTAGATGCTTTTTAGATGCCTACAGCTCCTAGACATGCTTTGGTTTGTCCTAAATTCCCTAGACACAAAATGCACACTTAAAAACAATCTCACCAGTGCAGCTTTGAAAACCTCTCTTGCTTTTGCTCCATGTAAGTTGGAGTTTATATGCTTCTCCAATCAATTCCCTTCCGAAGTTGTAGGTATATCCTCTTCTCATGACCAATATTAAATTCAAGATAAAAGAGATTGAGATGTAACTGCTTAGAAGCAGGAGGTTATACTATTTTGTTGGATGTCTTATGATTGGATTAAAAAAATTTGATGAACAAGGATGTTAAAATTTCTCCCTTTCATGAATCTTTAGATATTACAGTGCTTTCTAGTCTGAGGGCCAGGCATGTAAAAGTTAAGAGCTTTGATATAAGTGCTTTTGTTGCTCTAGATCTTAGGGAGATGCATGACATGAGAGATTGGAACACAGTTTTTCTGAATTACAAGTTAATGCTATAACCCTCTCCACCATCTTTCTTATTTTCACTTCTTTATTACTGAAAAAAATATTTTTGAACATACCTGCATACCCACTAAACTTTGTGCAAGTCTAATGCTGGGTAGCTGTTTCTCTTACTTAGATCAGTAATAATACAGGTACTTAAGACTAGATTGATAAGGATTTTTAAAGGCCATTGCTTCAAAGTATCTAAAACCTTTAAAAAACTTGCCTTCAGAACCTTTCTGAATTGGGCTCTTGGTGACTGAGAAATAATGCAATAGAATTTTACTGTATACCTTAAAAGTATAATTTTATCTACCTTCTATCATCTTTGCATTTATATCTGCATCAAAGACAATTAGCTCTTGATTATGGCTTGGTTAGTGATCCTGATCAGAGTGAGATCTTTCTAATATATGATAATCTTTTCAATTGCTTCTCAGTCTAACAACTCATTGCAATATATTGTTATGAATCCTTATTAAAAACATGGTTTAAAGTGTTAATAAATGAAATGCATCAGTTATAAAACAGTTGTTTAGGTCTGTGCAAGTAACATTCCCACTCTACATGTATGATGTAAGCATATATATACATGCCTACACACAGGACACTTATGCACATAAGTGCATAATATGCACTTATGCAACACAAATATTAATGTATTCAAATATAGGTGCAAACTCAACCATATTATACTAATTGCAATAGAAAACAATAACTAATTTTAATACTAAAAATAAGATCTCTATTCTGCTTTTTTTACCATTCTTCCTAAGACACACAGATTAAAAGACACCTAGGAATATTGCTCTTAAGTGTCAGTCTTAATTTTTTCTGGCCTTTTCTTGATGTCTTGATATGTTTATCAGCTCTATTAATAAGCATTCATGACTTTTTGGATCAGGAACTGCAGCTTACCAGAGGTGTTACCTACCTACTTACAAAGCATTTCTTCATTACATTTCTTCACTAGTGTTTTGAATTGATAAAATAATAGAGCTATTGGGAAAGAATTTAATTTGATATCTATTGTTACTTTTTATTTTAGAGTGCTTAGAGTCCTCATTTAAAATAATAATTGCAGTGATTCATAATAGTTTTACTTCAGAAAAAAAAAAAAGAGGGATTTTTCCCTCAGGTGTCTTATGACATTTTTTATTAGAAATTTTAATCTAAGATACAATGTGCAAAGATTTTCTCATGAAAGAAGAAGTCTCAAGTCTGCAACATCAGGCATGTAAGCAACAATTCAAAATGGAAGGAATCAAATGCAAGAGCAAAAAAGGCCTGGACCACAGAAAGTACAATTAGAAGAAAACATTTTTATTTGTTTGTTTAGTGTTGGTTTCTAGTTTTGTTTAGTTTTCTTTTTAAAGAGAATGAAGGGAAAAGAATATTTACTAATTTACCACTTACCCACAGTACATTTGAACCATACATAATGCCCTCCTGTCACTGCACCGTTATAGACCACCTGAGGTCAAATCATGGCATCTTACTTCTAATTTTGGCAAAATAAAACTGGCTGGAGCTATAGATCCTCTTACCTAAAAAAAAAAAAAAAAAAAAAAAAAAAAAAAAAAAGGACCACAGCCTCATCCAGTCAAGAGACAAATAAACAAATAAATCTATGAATGGTGTATACACTGGATGCACTTCAACAACTTTCTTCTAGGACCCATTATCTAACTGCTCGCACAAGGTGTTCATATATAATGTTTCCCCTTTACACCTCTGGAGGAAAGGTATGTGTGAACTAAGTATAGAGGCACAGAGGCATCCCAGCATCCTGCCCCAAAGTTCTCTACTTGGTGCACGCAGAGAACTTTTGATATTTTTTCATGGGTTACACAAGTAGCTTTATATTACAAAGAATGACAGGAAATTTGTAAATTAATACTAAAAAGTTGAGGAAACTTTCTAAACAGAAAAAAAAAAAAAAGCTATTAGCTTCTCAGGGCCATTATTTTTAGCATTTTAGCACTGTTTCACTGTCTCATTTATGGATACCATACATGACATTGTAGAATACCATATCTTGAATAGTAATATAAATTATCCCATTTCTTTTTACTGTTCTGCAAATGGATTCTAAAACTCTGCTTATAGCTTTTCATTAATTACAAGGAAAACGTGAATCTGATCACATTCCAGCAGATCAGCAGATGCATAGTTTTTCTGCTTTAATCACATGAAACCCCTCCTTTTTTTCTAAGCTGGATATGGCTTTAAAGGGGGAGGATTAGTTCAGATTTTCCAGATTTAAAAAAAAAAAAAAAAAAAAAAAAAAAGAGCGAGAGAGAAAAAGAAAGAAAAAAAAAAAGGAAAGAAAAAAGAAGAAAAAAAAGAAAATAAAAATAAAAAGAAAGCAAAAGAAAAAGAAAAAGAAAAAGGAGAGGGAGAGGGAGAGGGAGAGAAACCACTGCAAGACATTAAGGAGCCTTCTAATAAGGGACATTTCGGGCACTTTATATTTTTTAGCAGGAAAATTAATATTACCAAACTGAAAATAAGAATGACCCAGAAGTATTTCCTTAATATAACAGAGATCTATCTTCCCTCCTTGAAGAGAGAACTCTTCATCTAATATTTCAGTTTTGTACAAAATATCATGATCATAATCAAAGTGGATGGTAAATTACTGCTTGAGGACTTGCCAGGAAATCTCTGCTAGTGCATTCCATGCTGGCCCCAGATTCACAGATTCTTGCATGACCCTTTGGGCAGACTTGGAAATGAGTGTCAGGGTCCAAAGGCTTTGTTTATTGATTCCTCACAAATACTCATCAATTACAATATTAATGCTATCCTGAGACTATTTAATCAGCTTACAATATTCCTTCAGTCTGTGCAACCATTACAGAAATTTCTGACAGTATCTCTCTATTGACAGGCGAGAAGAATTCAGAGGATGCAAAAAATCCCTCCTTTTTATAGATATGGGGCTTACTTGGGTCTCCTCCTGACATGGCGTCAGGATGTAGCTAAGCTATGCTCCAACATCTAGAAACCATGGGCAATTTCTTGGTCTTGACCTGTAACTTTATATTATTTAAAACTAACTCCAGATTGTGGAAGAAAATAGTTCCCAACCTGAAACCACACCTAAAGCATTCTTTCTCCGATTTCTAGAGTAGCATCTTTTTCTGGCAAGATTACATTACACATGATGACAGTTGGAGTCAAGGTATGAGAAAACATGACTGAAGGTCAAAACTGTTTGGTCAGAATAAATCTAGCAAGCATGTTTGCTCTAAATTTTTCTTGTGTGACTTCTGAGAAATGTTCAGAAAATAGTTGAAAATGAAAAGGTGATTAAAAAAGAAACTTTACTTTCATTTTAAACGGGGATTACAATTGAAGTGTTTTAACATTCCTCTAATAACAGGACACTCTTGTCAACTTTACCACATGGTAGCATTAGAAACCTAAGTATTCTATATTTATAATAGGAATTAAACTCTATCTCTTTGACATATGTTTATACAATGTTCTCAATGTCACCTGCTGAACTTAAAACACAAATTGGATACAGATGCCTCTTCTGTGCTGTCAGCAGGTGCTAAGAATAAATATTCCCCAACTAGGCAAAATGAAAGAAGGATCTTTTAGCTTTCCATGGTTTTCCTTTGACATTTATTTATGGTCTGGCTTAGTGCTCACAACTTCCTTCCAACTTCTCCCTCCATAACTGTGCCACGGATGTCCAATGACTTTCCTTCTGAGCTCTGTTCCTTTTTGCATGCATAGTGATGAGCCATTCCTGCAAACCAAATGGAGTTGTATCAAGTTGAAACTCCAGTAATTATGATTAGAATAAGCTCCTAAATTGGTAACTCTTACAGAATTTTTACCGCCCCCAACACAGTCTGTTTTTTGAGAAATGTAAGAGACCTGCCAATCACATGACTTTTTTTTTTTTTCTCTCAGTACAGAGCAATCAGCTACATAGCTCCACTGAGGACTCCTGGATTTGCTAATGCCAAATGTACCTTGGCAAACAACAGATGTATGGACAGCAAAACTTGTACTGAGTGCCTTGGTGACTTGGCACAGTATAAAGCATGTAGTACAAATATTGCTGTTAAGTCAACATGTGGCCTGTTTTTGAAGAGGTCACTGAAGGATGAATTCAGATGTTGTATTCAGAAAAAGTAATATTTATCCAACTGCTTCTGAATCTACAGAACCCTGTCTTTCTTTCTCCAAAAGAACAAAATGACATGAATATATACGCACACACACACACACATAGAAGGGAGGAACACAGCTGCATCCAGCTGCAACAGAAACAGGAAAAGGGTATTCATTTGAAAGTACCAGCAGGTTGAGGGATGAGTTTAGAGACTCCTTCGTTTTCACAGAGCTAAATGTATCCCAGCTAATCTCATTTAAATCAAGATGTAAGAAGCTTTTCCAACTTTCAGCTTCTCCATATATCTTTTTAGAGAGTGATAAAAAAATTTTGGTTAAAAGTCACACATCATAGCTGTGCCTTATTCAAATAGTACTGGAAAAGCGAGGATGTAAAACTGGTCCTTTTTATTTAACAAATTGAGCTGTTTCTTTTATACTTTCTTTTATTTGTATTTAAATGTGTCAGTTTTCATACCAATATTATGAAATATATATATATTCTGGAAAGTAAGCAGTGCTTTCAGAAGGAAGTTATGAGCACCTTTTTCAAGGTATCTTTTATTATGTACAAGCTTTAAAGGAGGTCATAGTAAAACCCATTACCAATGCTGTATTTGAAATAACATTGTGTTTACTTTTCATTGGCTATGTACACCTTTGCAATAGACCACCTGATTCAAAAAGAGTACTTTTAAATTAATTCACAAAAGGACTATAATAGGTAAATTGCTTTGACAAAGGAAACTGAACTTCCATGTAAGCAGTTCTCTGCCTTCAATCTGCTAAGGCAGAGAAAGAACTTGTGGCCAACACAAGTTGCAGGACACATTGCAAATGAACATCTCTTTCAGATTAAACCTATACATGGACATCTCATACACTTGTCAGTTGTAGTTAGAGATGGGTAAAGCATTGCTGTGTACAGATAAACTAAAACAAGATAGAGGTAATAGAGAAAATTGAAACAATTCATAGAGCCTGCTTCTTCTATATGTTCACCAGAACCTGATCTTTCCTCAAGCAAATGAGTCACAGTAAATTAAATGGAGCAAATAATTCAGTACTTCTGCTTGCTGTTGGATACTCAAATCATTAAATTTTAATCCAATTTAATTTTATATAGGACAAGAATTCTTGACTTTTACTAGTAGGCTTGGCTGGATCACAGTGATCCATAGAATTACACCCTCTCAAAAGAATCACTGCAGTGAATCTTGGTTAATGTGAGCTGAAATAAGAACACATCTTTACACTGACAGTATAAACATACTATTTTCTAGCTGTTTAGGCTTGACATTCAGACTATTCCTGGACAGCTATTTTGGTTGAACCTAGATTATTAATTTGCACTCAAAAGAAACAATTTAGAGATTTGTAATGAAAATATTAAGGTTGATATGAAATATGAGTGGAAATACATGTGTGAAAGCACCTGACAAACAGTAAAGTAAGAGTTTTAAATAATAATTAAAATTAACTACCAAATACAAATTTGACATCAATAAAACTGGTAAACATTGTGAATATGTTACTTGTATCAAGACCAAAATGCCTGAAATCCAACAAAGCCACTTTACAGAAAACTCATCAGCAGAAAACCCAGCACATTCTATGCGCCTCTTGTATTCCCATCATCACAACAGGAAGGTAAACAGTAATTATAAAAATGTCTACAACCATAAAACAAAGATAATGGGCAGCAACCTTGCCTAGTATTTACGAAGGGTGAAGTAAGCAAGATTCTGAGGTAATTGATCAAAGAACTGTTGACTACTAAAGGGTAAGAATGACCTATATAAACAGCAGTTCATCTTTAAAAATTACAAAGAACCCAGGGCACATAGTTATACATAGTGAAGACTCATACCATGCTGGGTCATACTCAAAGTTTAGACTATAGCAAGTACCCATAGCATCATTCCTCCTCCATTTAAGATTAAATTGTCATGACCTGATCGCTTGGAAATATATATATTGGTACTTGTGAGTATGGTTGAACGAGCAAGTGAAATCTAGAAAAGACTATGTATGAGTGACTGAAAACAGTTTTTTTAAAAATAATTATCACTTTCCCCTCATTTCAGTTCTCACACAATTTTGTAGCATTATCTCCTTCAGTAAGAGTGAATACAGCCTTCGTAGTTTAAGAACATAATAGTTTATCTTCCACTTCAGATTTACGCGAGTAATGTTTTGTGAAATAGATAGGTAGAACCATTAAAGAAACAATCAATTAAGTTCTTTTTCCTACAGTAAAGATCTGTCTTCTAACCTACGTTGGGTTCTGGCAAACTATGAAAGAGAATGCTAGATAGACACACAATTATAGCCACAGGAAACAATCAAGTTCAGGTGAATCACAGTTAATGTCCACGTTATAACTCCTGAAGTGCTACCTCTGAATTTGTTAATTTCTAACCACTGGATGACTGCTTTATGGAGATTCCTAGCTTTTTTCCTTAATGCTCGGCTGGCCCTAGCCCTGCCCCATTACTTTGCCCTGTATACGTAGGGGAGTTTAAAATCTCTCAGCTGGTATTCTGATAAGGTATCTGCACTCTCTTTCAGAACATTTAGTTGTACCTTCAACACAGCATTATGCTCTGCTCTGACAGTTGCATTTCCATAATGGATATTTACCATTCCTTGCATTAATACATTTTATAAAACACTTATGCCTCATATGTGCAGGGGCTATTGCCTCTGGGATTGCTTCAAAAATAGTATCCACATGTTAATTCAACACAGCAATCCCTACTGCACCTGTGTTATGTGTCTCATTTTTGGAAGTTAGACCCTGCTGATAGTGTTGACAGTATTATAGTATGTTTTCCAGGAATACAATGAAAAATGTAATTAACTGGACCTTTAGTTGACCCGCTCTTTAGTTTGCTAAGCAGTTGATACTGCCTAGACGTTCTCCTGCCTGTCTTGAGTGATGTATCCTTAAGAGAATTGGGAAAAAAAAAAAAAAAAAAAAAAAGTATTAAGACTATTTTGGATTCTACAGTAACTTGGAGTTCTGAAGTCACTTTCTGCTTGTCATAATACAAACACAATTCTGAAAAATTAATTCCTACACAGAATGGTCATCAAAGCTGGTAGGAACTTTTTCTTACTGAGTATGGGTAGAGTTGCAAGCATTAATGATTTTCTTTCTCATTAAATATAGTACACCCAAACATAATATGTTACCCTCTGACTCATCAACACAAATATTATAAGCATATGTATATATGCATAAATACACCAAAGCATGCATGTCTGCATGTATATATATGTGTGTACATTTGTGTTCAGGAGACATTTCTTTGTGCCTAGAACTTTTTAAAATTAGGAAACTTGACTGGAACCATAATGAGTATTTAGGAAATTAGATTTAGGCATCTGTTTCTTAAATATCTGTCTATCTCCTGATGTGATTTGTAGATAACATAAGGTTTAGCAAAAGGATAATAATAATGAGGACAGGAAATTAGCAGAATATAATTTGAACTATTTTTGGAGAGCATTTAGTTCATACAACGATGCATTATAAAGATAATTGCAAGAGAAATGTAAAAACAAAGCGAACAGGCCATTCTGATAGAAGAGCAGACTACAGAAAGGAATACCCTGAAGAGGATTAAGGTTTAATAAACTATGTTTATACATGATTAGATTTCAGAGGGACTCCCAGATCCGTTTCTCCATGCCTACAGCCTAAATTGTAAAACTTGTGGTATGCCCTTAGCAAGAGTCCCGAGTGCTACCTAGAAGTAAGTCAGGATTCAAGTCCACGACTAAAGCTATTTTCCACTCAGTTTCTGCACTTAATATATGGTATCAGCCTATCTTGCCTATAGGTAAGAGGGTTCTCCTGTATTTGCTTAAGGAAGAGGGCTTTCAGGCCCTTTTCCCAAACTCTGATTGCAGGAACTCTTACAAGGACAAGATATTACTTTTTGGAATATCCATGTCTCCTAGCTCCAAAACTTAACCAGAATTATATTGTTTTTGTGACAGTAAGAGATACAGTGTATGGGTGTCTCTAATAAAAGCAAGATACCACTGACTAAGACAGAAGCAGAAGCTGGCACTCTTGCAACTCACAAACATTTTCTTTGAAAACAGCAGTTGGACCACTGTGCTTAACCTTTGATGACACGTGGGCTTGCCATTGATTCTCAAAGACTGGTCTCTCACCAGTCATTCAGTCCATGGTTTATCTGTGAGTACTGAAACTTAGTAGAAACCAATTCAAAATTTTTACCCATTGCAGTAAATAAAAAATTGCATGAATTCAGTGTTGTCTCTGAATACAGCAGCACTGAAAGCCCTCTGGAAAGCTTGTTTTTAGTTTTGTTGTCTCCCTTTTAAACACAATATTGAATATTTGGAGACACTACAGAGAAAAAACACAGATGTGAATGGAGGGTTGCACAGAATTAATTGCAGAGAAAATGTTGAAAGCTAGAGATAGTTAATATATCCTAAACAGATAACGATTATATTGTTTATACAACATCATTAGTGGAAAATACCTTGCGCTAGACTAGGTGTTGACATGACCTAAATGATTATGGTTACCCACCTTGTGGGTATGTAGAGATTGCAACAGTGGGTTTGTAGGACACTGTAATACACAAGGACACGGATTTCCTGTATTCCTATACTTTATTACAAAGTACTAAAAATCACCACTAGCAAGTACACCTATGATGAATAAAGCAAGTATATATACATATATATATGAAGCTATTATGAATTACCACCAGAAAAGTGTGTATATAAATATATATATATAATGAAAACGAGCAGCAATCAATAACATACTAGCAAGAATATATACAAATACACACACACACACATATATATTACAGATTACTACAGGCTTATCAATAGTAAGGTAGCAAATATGCTTATAATTGATTAATTGATTACTTATATGTTCATGTATAGCCAACTATTCAAAATGTCAGCAGCTATCAAACCAATCCCAGAAGTGGGGCCAAATCAACCCAAGAAATGGGTGAATAAAGACAGACACCAGAAAAGACTGACCTCACAAGTGGGCCCAATAAAATAATGAAGTCTTCAAAGATGATCTGCATCTCAGACTTCAGTCAGCCAGGTGACCCAACAAAAAGTCCAATTTGCTTAGGAAATCCTGCAGGGGAGAGGCTCCATTCTGGACAGAAAATGTGCCATTCTTATATCACAGAGACATAAGAGGTCAGAGGACACCACCACTTAGAGCAGCCAATAGATGCTGTCAATTTCTGTTTATCATCTGAGACAACCAACAGATGAGGATGTTTTCCACTTTTCTCAGACTGTTTTCTTTCAGCTAAACCAACCACTAGCAGTTGCTGATTCCTGCTTTCTCAGGATGTTTACCCCTTTCTCCAGACAATTTTCACCTTTTCAGACAATAGGTTGTTGTTACAGTTCCTTGGTTTTGCCCTTATTGATGGTATCTTTAAGATGTCCCTGGTTCTTAGGTTCAGCTGTACTTCAAAGAGGCCAGCTGTGCATTTTCAAGGACGCTTCTTGTTCACAGGTCTAGGTCCCAGGGTACCAGTTCTCAGGCTTGCAGGCATTTTGTTCTGTTACTGTTTTAGCAGACATTTTAGCAGACACTTTTTGTCAGTATTTTTTTGCATAACAGCCAGGTCACCTTTATGACTGCTCCCATCATTCCACCCCTTGGCATACAACCACTTATGGGTCACTAGGAGTGAGACTACACCATATATGATGCGTCTCTCTTGCCTCATAATGTGTGAGGTGGACGAGACCCATCGCTTTAGGTCCAATGTCATAACTTCTGAGAGGGTTTGTTATTTGAGTATGCAGTACTAGTTTAGATAAAAGTGATACACATAGTGATTTGATACAAAACCCAACACAGAAATGCACAAATCCCTACAGCTAGAATGAGAGCAAATATCATTAAAATGGGCCATGCCCATGCTCCAAGGTCTGGTAGCAAGGACCATAGTCATGACCAGTCAGCTGACTGGCTTCCAAGCTTAGGCTATTTGGTAAGACTTGTCAAATAATGTTCATATTGTATTTATTTATTTATTTATTGGGGGGGGGGGGGGGGATTTGTTAGCATAAAAGCAACAGGTAGTATTTCTTATCAAACAGCTCCTTGTGAGGCTTAAAGATTCTGGATAGCCAACTGTGAGAGCAAATTAATCTCAGTTTGTAAACTCTTTACCACATCTGTAGAATCATTTTTGGTAATTTTAAGAAGAGCTGAAATGTTAACAGTAATTCATTTTAATTCACCCAGGTTTGAAACCACTGCATGTAGAAACTTAGGAAATTTATCTGGTCTTATCACTAAGGAGTCAGGCAAGCCATGTGTATTACATACAGGGTAATGGTTTTGTTGCAAGTCAAATTTTAATTCTTTAGATCAAAATGCATACAGAATAAGATGTGCTATGGTACAAGTGTCTGCCCACTGTGGCAGTAGACTAGTATAGGCATTAGTGCTGCAAAGCCAGAACCTTCTAGGTATAAAAATGGTAGACAACCAGCTCTGTCCAGAGTCATCATGATGTCTGGACAATGAACACCATGGATTAGAAAAGCAATGAAATTTCATTAAACATATCTGTTTGATTGGATTACCCCAAACAAGTTACAATCTATACAGTCAGACATTATTCAGGCTTCATGTGCCCCAACTATCATAAGTACTCAGAAAACCATTATTCTGTAGACTACAGAATGTAGAATTAGAACCAGTGAAATTACAGACACTTTCACAATCTACGTTATTAACATTCCACATAAGATTCTAAGATTTCAAACCATTTAGTACACCTTTGCTTGTACTTACTGATTCACTAATACAGATCAGTGAGATTTTCAGGTCAGAATGAAGATAAGCCATTCAAATTACAGATGGCTTTCTGTAAAGCACTCTTTAATCAAATACAGTTTGTTTGGCTTGAGGATACAAATGATGCTAGACTAGATAATCTTACAGTTTCTCTTGGAATCAACATTTGTGAGTTCATGACTATACAGTTATGCAGGCCTACAAAACTGAAATTGAATTTGCTATGAAATGCAACTTTTTAAACTTTAAGACAATATTTGATGATTATTTTTTTTTACTTCAGCAAGATGATACAACAAATTACAGCACGCAGGAAAAATCTAATACTTGGGATCTGAACCATTATATATATATATATAGGTAGACTAGGTAAACAAAGCTTATATAAATGAAATAGTAAAACACAGTGAAACAGCTTAAAAATGAAAGATAAACATGATATAATTGTAACTGGCCTAGAACCATTAACTTAATTAGAACTACTCCAATTTATATCTTAATTTTCTTTGATCTTCATTACACATTCATTTTAACTCTCAGCACTGCTCCCGGGATAATCAGGAAATTCAATAAACAATTGAACTACAGTGCTCTTTTTCCTGGAAATAAATACCTTTTGTTACACACAAGTATTCTTCTGTTCTCTTTCCCCTATTGCAACCTTGTGTTAGTGAATTAGGCAAGGCACTTGTGCCTGTGAGCCTAGTCAGCATTGAGTTACACGTTGTTCGTGGAGAGTGATTCCCTATAAAGAAGAGTTGGGCTTCAACAATTTAGAACAATAATCTAAAGAACTTTGAAACACTAGTTTATCCAGTAGTGCAAGCTTCACTTTTCAGTGAAGAAAGAACACTTACTGAGAGATGAGAGTGAAGTTTATAAACACCTCAAAAGACTTCTTCCCATTTTATGCATAACACTGAACTGTGTGACTAGTTTTACATGATCTGAAAAGGTTTTCACAGTACAGAAGAAAACACACCCATGGAATATAGATTTACTGACACCCCCCCCCCCCCCTTTTTTTTTTATCCTGTGGGGTATTTCATTTGATCTGAAAGCTTCACAGCTTTTGTTATCTGAAAAAGAAGGATGTATTCCTGGAGGCTAATTTGGCACTCTCTCTTGGAGGGAAAGATCATGTTCAGTGAAGTCAATGGGAGTTTTGCCTTTGGCTTCAGAGGAGGACTGTGCTGCTTCTCTCTTACCTACCACACATGAGACCATGTCTGGAAATGCAGCATGTAGCCAAACTTCCAAGCCTAGGATACCCACAGATCTTCAGGCATGTGAATACTATTTAAAACTGATGTTCAGTTCTGCAAGTCTCTGAACCTTGAAAAATGAGATACAGGTTAATGAATTGCTGGACCTAAACACTGACAAAGACTAATTCTGTGTGGGACTGGGGTGGGTTCCCAGTGATTAAAACTTACTAGTAATCCTCTCTGCCAGCACTAAAATAAACACTACTGAAGAAGTGGGAGGAATGTGTGTGTGCCTGGAAGGAGACACAAGTAGTAGGCGGGAGGCAGTGGCTAAAGAATAATCCTGATCAAGTCTAAACAATAGGTTTAGAATTATTTTTTCATTGTTTCAAATTATTCATTCTGCTACTTTGAAGCAGAATGTGTTCTTTCTCGGAAAAGAGAAAATGTAAGAAAAACAAGAAAAATGCAAGTTTTGAATTCCAGAGTACACATGACACTATTGTCAGTGTTTCCACAGAGCACCGGACTCTCACAAATTTTGAGACTGAAAATTAAGTCCTGGCACATTAAACTAGAATGAAGGTTTTTTGTTTCCAATAAAGACATTTATTAAATATGGAAAGGTAAACGGGACAGTAGTTCTTTGACCATCTTTTTAAACCTACTGGTAAGGACAGGATACTTTTTCCAAAAATGAACTCTAATGACTAAAATTCTTACTATGACTGAAGAGCTCTTGGAAAAGCTCAAGTAAGTTTTAAAATTTCCAGAGGAATTCATCTGTAGAAAGAACTGTTTGTTCATTATTAGAAGTCTATGTCCACATTAGTGACAGTATTTCAAACAGTTCATTAAGGTGAAACCCTTACCTTAAGTTTCAAATGATATTTTTTTTTTTTTTACTACAAACAGTAAATCAATGTCAAGACCTCAATAAACTCATAAACTACATCTTCTTCCTTGACAGGCTACCACTACTGTGGCCTCCTGATGAGCAAGTGATTGTCATGGTTTATGCAGTCTTCCAAAGAAGTGGCTCAATAAAGTATGAACCAAACAGTCCAGCACTGTCAAAAAATTAAGAAAATTAAGAAGACAAACATTCAGGACAAAATCATTGGCACACAAGTCATCACTGGTGGTCAAGCCCAAGAAGCATGAGAGTAGGCAGAGGACTGTCACTGCGTTCATGGTACAGCCTTTCTCTCTGGCAAGCAAAATGGCATGAGGATGTGATCTCAAGAGGAGCACATGGCCATTTGCAAATTTGAACACACTTCAGGCCATAACACCCCCACTGCTGACCAGCTGTATTTGGCCATTCACATGGGCCACCATCAGAGAGGCCTCGTAATGTTACAAGCCACCACACTGCCCACTGCTCCCAGTCCCATGAAAAGGGCCCTCTGCCTGGCCCGTGTGCAAGTGGGCCAGGAGGGCTGTGTGCCCTGTGGGCTCCCCCAAACAGTGAGCCCCAGGCAGGCAGCAAGTCCCTGGCAGAAGACCAGCAGGGGGCCTGTTGGATGAGGAGGGGGCCACAGCCAAGGAAACATGAGAGGAAGAAGAGGGCTGTCCCTGTGTCCAAGGAACAGCCTTTCTCTCTGGCAAGCAAAATGACATGGGGGAGCAGTCCTAAGGAAAGGGGCCCATAGCCAACCCTTTAACCCTCCTTCTTCCTTTCACATCCACAGCCACCCCACTCCCAAACTCAGCTGTATTTTGGCCATGCACATGGGCTGTCATCAGAATTGCCTCCCAATGCAACAAACCACTTCACTACCTGTAATCCCAGACTCTGATGAAAAAAGAGTCTTGCAAGTGTCCCACAATTTATTGAGTTTCTAGGCCCTCCAACACGAAGGACACCTAAGAGAAGAAGGAACAGGAGCAGCAGACACAGGTGCTTCTGCCCACCTTTCGGTGGCTATCTAATGAACTTTGCCTGTTTTATCTCAAACAACTTGAGCAAGAGAATGATGGACCAAGCCCCATGAAGGTGGTCTGCCTTTCTCCACTTCCGCTTTCGGGATTGGGGAACATCAGTTTAGGCAACTACCTGGGTGGGGATGTGGAATCACTGAGAACCCTACCAAGCTTCTAGAACAGCAAACCACACGTGTGAGGTAGCTGCCATCCCAAAGGTGGTCCCGGACCAATTAGACTGTGTAAGGGTGGGCATGTACATTTGCTGATGTTGACCTTCCATGTGCAGATCAAGACTCCAACTCAAGACAACAGCGCTGGATCCAAGGATGGTGAAACCTCTCTCTTGCTCTTTTCCTTTAATCTTTTCCTACAAGTTTAATGCCTGTACAAAAACATTGTTATCCACAGTGTTCATTAACTGTTGTTAGAAAGAACCAATAAATTGTTTGTAGTGTTTCTTCGAGTCATTGCCATGGTTCTGCCACCTCCACAGTCCTGCTGAACACAGGTAGATAGCCCTTTCGCTGGGCGATTACAAAGATTCACCTTCCTTGCCTCCCACTGAGTGGGATGAGACAGTGGCACAACAATGAGCTGCTTCATTGAACTACAGAAAGGATGAATGCACACTGCACAAAAAGGAAGCAGATTCAAAACAGCAGACAGTATCTGTGACATGTGACTGATCACCAGTGGTCACTTGAACAGCATGGTGTGCCTGGGTGTGGATCTGCCAGAAAATGGTTGGAGCCCATAGAGTTGGATCCAGCGCAAGATCAGGAAGAACCAGTGAAAGCAGATGAAGAAATAACGATTTAGAAATATTAGCAAACTCAGTAATACAAGTAATTAGAATAGTCTTATTTTAAAACCATTAACATTTTTATCTTTGGTGTCCAGGTCATCTACTTCAACAGGGAACTGGGGTTATTTAGTCTAGAGAAATGGAGGCTCAAGGGAGACCCTATCACTCTTTACAACTACCTCAAAGGAGGTTGTAGAGTGGTAGGGGTTGGTGTCTTCTCCCAAACAACAAGTGATGGGACAAGAGGAAATGGCCCGAAGTTGCACCAGGGGCATTTTAGGTTGGGTATTAGGAAAATATTCTCTGCTGACAGAGCTGTGAGGCAGGGGAACAGGCTGCCCAGGGAGTAGTTGAGTCACCATCCCCGGAGGTATTCAAAAGATGGGCAGATGTGGTGCATAGGTACATGGTCTAGTGGTAGACTTGGCAGTGCTAGGTTAATGGTTGGACTTGATGATCTTAGAGGTCTTTTCCAACCTCGACGTTTCTGTGATTCTATGACAAGCCAACTCACTGTCCGTCGTCCCAGACCCTAAAGAAAAAAGGACCCCTGCAGCACGTTCAACACACATTGAGCTTCTGGGCCCTCTGACATCAAGGACACTTGGGAGAAGAAGGGCCTGGAGCAGCCTTTGCACATTGCTGTGATACTGGGCACACACAGCCTATAGGTTTGCCATGTATTATATATGCCATGTATGCCATATGGCATATATGCCATATATGCCATATGGCATATGTATATATGCCATGTATTTTCAGGTTGCTGTAGTTGAGGGGTGAGATATATGTGCCTAAAAAGACACTAAAGCCATTTTGAGGTTTCAGGCCCTTTTTCACAAGGAGACAGCCCTGACCAGGGCAGGTACACTACCCTCCTGTCTGCCAGGCCCCTTTTAGTACAACTCTCCATGGCCCATGCAGTCAGCTACAAAACTTTCCTTCCCATCCACTCTTCATGCCTGCTGCCCCCACAGGCCCCCTGGCACCTCTCTCACCCCACAGGACTCGGTTCACCCTTACTCTACTCTCTAGTTTGAACGACAAGTTTTCTCATCGCATTTGCAGTTTCTTGCTTTGTAAGTCCAGAGGAAAATCTCTCCCATTTTGCGTGAAGGCTCAGAAGCTTGAATCAGAGCCTCCAGGCAGGTTTCAAGGAAGAAGTAGCTCTTGCCCATCCAGGACTTTGTCCAGAGAGAAGAGGAACATGTTGGATCACTTTCAGCAGTGCTCACGGTGGAGTTTCCAAATGCAGGAATGTTAATTTAGTCTTTCCAGGCTTCTCCCAGGAGAAGAAGCAAAAGGCAACACAAGGAAATGCCTGCTGCCAGGTTGGTCTTTCGCCATCTTGCAGTTTTTCTATTTGTAAGCTTGCGTGCTGGGCATAATTGTCAGGGGTTTGGTAGTGGGGGGCTGCAGGGGTGGCCTGTGCAGGAGGAGGCCAGGGACTGCCAGTCAGCTGGTTGTAGCCAGCTCCCCAACAGACAAAATGGATGCACCATGCCCCTGCAAAACCGCATTTAAGAAAGGGCAGCAGTGAGTTGGGGAAGCAGAAACACTAAAGAGACGGAAAGGCAGAAGGCGAGACACCAGAGAAATGCAGGCTGTGGGATGTGGTGCATTGTCTTTGTTGCAGAGCTAGTTGGAACTTTTTGTGATCAGCTAAGAGCAGCCCAGCCTGCTGCTCTTCCCCCAGTGCCCTGTAGAGCTGCTGGGTGCATTATTTATTTATTTATTTATTACCAAATAACTCTCAGTAGCAGTAAATAGCATGAAAAGTTAAGATGCATGACTTCGCATAGCACTAGTTTGAATCTACATACAGTCAGAGTGTTAACCTGTGAGGAGATTAACTTTGACAGTAAGCAGAAATCAAATCATTCAAGTGCAATGAAATCAAACCATGGATTGTCTTAAAAGATATTTTTATAGGAAATCTCCTAATCTGAAGGTGGAACACAGCCTATTACTATATATCTACCAACTAACAAAACCTAATTTTTAACAAACAAAAAGTCTGTGAGATTTTACAATTTTTCTAGTGCAATAACATTCAAGCTTTGCACAAAATGAATACAGTTGTGCGTATTGTATTGGCACTGAATTGAAAATATGTCTTTTTTTTTTTTTTCCAAATCAAAATACATGTGGATAGTGTGGGATTGGCATGGGTTGTACATTAGGCTTTTTTGTTTTGCTTTGTTTTACAGTAGCTGCAGAATTAAGGAGGTGGACATTGCTAAAAATATGTTTTCTGTAGATGATCTCTGTACGTGTAGAGGCTAGGTAACAAAAAAGCAAAAACTGTCTTGCAACAGCTGGTTACTATACGTTTCACTTATTTAATTTTTCGGTGCTTCCTAAGGTGAGGATTGTTTAGGAGGTTTTCTATAGTGATAGCATCAACTATATTTGTCAATGAGTTAGTCTACTCAAGACCACACCTTGTAGTTTCTCCAGCAGAAGGAACAGAATGTGTGTCATTTCAAGAGAAAACCCTAATTTTCTGTAGGTATTTATTTTTGGTATTACCAATTGTACCAAAAATAGATCAACACTTTTCTTAACTTAAAACTGTCCTTGAAAAGTGTCTGAAAAAGTAATATACTTTTACAGTGATGTTTGTTGAAGATGATGAAGCAAAAATGTCAGCTACATGGTTGGATAAACTAAATGAGACTGCTCAGACTCAGTTTCAATAATGACAGAGACAGCAGCATCAGCAGTTGCCAACTCAGGCATGACACGTCCAGCAATGCTAAGCTCATTCACCTATGCATCATTTACATCCATTTCAGGAAAGACTGATGTGTCTGAGAAATAGCAGAGCTCTAGTCACAGAAAGGACTGGAAAATCATTAGTTTACAATACTTTTCAAAAGTGCTTTCAATGGATTTTTTTTTTTTTTTATCTTTGAGTTGTCAGTGAATACATGTGATTTGTGCATTACTTGCTTGTTTCGGATTTATGCAGTATCTACCTTGTCACAGAACCCATTCGATGTCAGGAACGAAAGACAGCATCAGTCTCTTCTCTTTATACATATACCTCCGCTATAGCTACCACACAGCAGGGGATCTGTTCTTAAGCTATCTCGAACACAGATTTTTTTCAACGAGTCACTGACTGACTGATTAGCTAGCTACCAGTCTCCCCACTGTGCAGCATCGGAACATCGGAGCATAAAAATGCACATGAATATTCCTGGATTAGTAGAAGATTACAGAATAAGATGACTTGGATAGATTACAAGGATGCATCACAGACTGTGAGAAACTAGCAAATGCTTACTGCCACGTTGTTCTGTTCACTGAAACAGTCAGAGATTACCACAGTATGTAACATGGCAGACGAAGTGTTGGCACTGTTGTGGCCAGAAATACATGTGGACATCAGTGATGTTGGATTTAATGATATTCAGTCCTCTGGTTTTCTTTCCTGTGATTTTAATTTGTGCAGTCCTACAAAAACAAGTTGACCTCTCTAGCTTTCCAAATCCCCAGGAAGATGTGAAGTAACTTACAGGTACAAGCAATAGCAACACGCGTCAGGCACTTCTGGTTTTCATTGACAAGAGACATTGACTGCATCATTTCCCGGCAATCATAACAAGTGAAATCACCCACACATGAATGACAAGTAGTTAATGAAGGCTGAGCATTGTCAAGGCATAGATTAAATAAGTGTAAAGAAGGAATAGAGAAGGTATTTTTTCCCTTATCTTTTCTTCTGGCCCAAAACTTTATTGAAGCAAAAATGGATTTTTAAATAAGAAACATGTTCACATACATATGTGTGTTTGCATTTATTTGTAAGTATTTCTATATTTAAATGTATGTATTCATATTCATATTCGCTTATATATGTGTATCTAGACATAAACAAATCATTATTTCCTTATCAAGACAATTTTCTATTTAAATAATATTTAAAAGACACAATCTTATTTCTATTATCTATCTCAGTTTTCCAGTGTTTGGAAGTATTCTGTAGGGAAATATCTCAATAGAACTAAATTCATTATCTATTATGGAGATGAAGAAATAACAATTTAGAAATACTAAACAAACATAGCAATATAAATAATTAAAAGTCTCATTTAAAATAGGTCAATGTTTTCAACCTTAGTGTCCAAGTCAACTACTAATGAGAAAGCATTTTGAACTTGACAGTATAAAAATAAAAAAATATAAAAAAAACTTGACAGTATAAAAATGATTTTATATACACATATATAAAAATACATTATATATATATATATATACATTTTATACACAAGCACATGTATAGTGACATATGCTATGATTTCATAGTGACATATGCTATGATATGCTATGATTTCATAATCTTTGATAATTGGAAAATCTAGGATGGTTGATTTAAATGTTCCTTGGTGTGAGCTGGTATGTAGTCCCATTGCTAATAACATTTAATCAGTGAGCTTCCTTTTTCATGCAACTTTTCAAACATTTATTTCTGCCCAGAAGCATGAAAATGCTACTTTAAACTTTTAACGGCATCAGTGTTTACGGATTTAGTCTTACCAAATATGTTTATTTCATCTCTGCCTTACACTTTTCTCTCACTAAATCAGCGTCACTGCCATGCATATGATGCTTAATATGATTACATAGGGATTTTAAAAAAACAAATTATGTGCATGACAGTGTATATCACTGTTATCACTGTCACACAACAGTGTTAACATCTGGCTTATCACTGATAGAGTTCCTAGAAGAAAAGAAGCTCAAAAACTAAGGAAAAAATATTATTTTCCATTTCTTTTTATCTCAATTTACATACCGTAACATACTCTTTTTGCCAATTCTCTATTCATAATTTTCAGCAACATATTTCAACTACCTTAAACTAATGACAAGAAACTAATTATACTTCTGAGCTACTAGATTCAGATCTTCAGAAAACAAAGCAGGTTTCGGAGCTTACTGAAAAATCAAGGGAAAGCAGTATCTTTCTTTGCTGTAATACCATCTTTTGTTACCAGCTTCTTGGGTTGTTTGTACGGTAGTCCTGCCATTGTGCATCGGCTCATTTGTAGTTTGTCCTACTGTGGAACTTTCGAGGTTGGACTCTAGCCTAAAAAAAAAAAAAAAAAAAAAAAAACTAAAACTAAACAAAGAAACAAAAACCAACAATAACAATAAACAAACAAAGAAACAAAACCAACACAGTATTTCTCTGGACTCTTGTATCACTGTTGGTGTGCCAAATGACATTTTGAATGTATGTCACTTGTTAAGAGATTCTCATTTTCCATAACAATTCTGTAGACATATACTACACTTTGCTTCCTTGTCGGGAGCCCATAAAAGATGGCTGTGCCTGTCTATCAGCTTACAGCACCTAATATCATACAAGCATGCTGGAGAATGCAGCTTTGTTTTCTGACAGACTTGAGGTTTAAAAATGACCTTTTCTTGTGCATTGGAATTCAAATTCTTTTGTCTTGAAATATCATTGTTTCAATAGATCAAAAAGCAACGATATTTTTACTCAATTTTGGAAGGGAAAAAAGGTTACTGTGAAAGTAGGTGCAACATGAGTCTGGATGGTGCATAACTTGTGACAGTGTCAGAAGATATGTACTGTGCAGGACTAGCTGCTGTTCATCAAAAGTCTGAAGAGCTTTCCCTCCTGTGGAGGATCCTATTGGGAAATTTGTTCCTGTCTTCCTCAGTGGTTTGCTGAGTAGAAAGCAGATGTTAGACATCTAAGTGCAGATCTTCATTCTGCCTGGCTGAAAGCAGATATTTTTCAACTCACTTGTACCAGAGCAGTAACTTGGCATCTCATAGTTCCTCTTTAACATTGGCAAACTCTCTAAAGAAATCACTGAAGAATGGTTTTCTTGAGACAACACAAGGTATGATAAAACAGGTCTCACTTCTCAGGCAAACACTTGAACCACGGGACACGTCCTTGTACTCCGATATGGCCGATGTGCTAACTCCACTCTAGCATAAGAACAGCATCTGGCAGTGAAAAGGACTTACACCTGTGCAAATGCAGCATGGCAAAACAAAAGCAAAGAAACAAAAGAAAGCAACAGATTGCTTTGAAACAGAAGCAACAGAAAGTAACCGTATGCAATTTTTCCACACTGGAGCCATTCTTGGGCTGATACACTTTCTGTTTTTCAGTTGAAAATAGAAGCATTTGAGCATTACAAAAACACAGCCTTTTACTGCGTTAATGCTGGTAAATGTTTCAAGAATTCTTGGACTATGCAGGAGTTGGTGGGGAATTTTTGGCTTTGTTTGACTATTCCTTTTAATTTGAGGGCATGTGGAGGGGAGGAGGTCCAACTGTCAATTAGTAGAAACTTCCTGCTTAGTGTAAACTCATTATGTCTTCTGACTCTGTAACTTTACAGGAAACTATTGCCTGGTGTTGAGGAGGGATTTGAGAGTTCATCACTCTGCCAGATGAAATAGTTGTAGTGTTTCTTTCTCCCCAGATAGGTTGTATCTAGTTTTCCATCCCCTCTTCTACTAGACCCCTTAGCCTTTTCTTCAGCAAGTCTTCTGCCTTTCAATATTGGTTTGCATTCTAATTACATACAACACTGAAAACTTCCATAATTATTTATTGCATCCCTATCCTACCTACATTCCCCTTGCTTTTAATCCTGTGATTGTATTCTTATTTAATTTCAATGCTTAAGTTTATTATGAAATTTTCAATATTATTTCTGTGAAAATGTTCCATTAAGAGCTGTCCTATTACTCTGTGTAGAAAATTTGGATGGGTTGTATAATACTAAATATCACGAGACTGTTTTTCCTTGTAGTTGTTGAACATTTGTCATTTATACTGGAAATACTGCCTGCATGACTTTTTATTTTTATTTTATTTATTTATTTATTTATTTAACTACACATGCAAGTGAAAACTGAGCAAAAATAAAAGTCAGTTTCCTGCTGTAATATTTTTTGGGTCCAAGACCAAGCAACACCTCAGCTCCTTTCCTTAATAAATCTTCGCTAAGAGCCAGTTCTGACCATGGTAGTTAAAGGTAGGGATTTTTTTCAAGGATTAATTTTGCCTTTTAGTTACATTTCTTTTTCCAGATTCCAACAACTAATCATTCTCATTCTTCATGTTTGCCATTTACTTAACTTCTGATATAATATCCTTTTCTAACCTCCAAGCCAAAAAAAAAAAACAACCAAACAAAAAAAAAACCAACCAACAACAACCAACCAACAACCAACCAACCAAAACACCCTACCAACAATTACCAACAATTAAAAAAAAAAAAGTAGTAACATAGAAATGTAGTTGTAGAGAGTGTCGTGGTTAGCAGTGAAGGATTCGGGGAGAAAAACACTGACATGAAAAAAAAAGAGAATCAGACGACTGCAACGCAGGGAAACTACAGATCAGCCAACTCCAAGGCACAACTAAGGCACAGCTTTTTGCTCCACCGCCCCTCAAGGATACCTGACCAGAAATTTAGAAATTTAGAAATTTTATTTATACCTTGGTATAAAGCCTGATTCTAGCCTACAGCCATATTTCTCAATAATTACATACTGAAAAAGAAATGCATGATGACTTTCTTCTGCTGTATACTGATGACCAGTTATCTTTTTGCTTACACCTGCAAGAATCACATCATTCATAATTAAGATTCTATTCATTATGAGAGACCAGCCATCTCCAGTAAACGAGAAATCCTAAATGTGCTTTAGTAAGATATGTGCAAGCTCTGATTGAGCAGTTAACAGAGTTGTGAATCTTTATCACAGAATCATTGCTGATCACATCTTGCAGTGTTTCTTGCAGGGGTCATTTGATCTTTGGACTGTGATGATTTCTTTCCCGACTTCTTTAGACAGATCTACATTTTCTTTGGGTTTTGCTCTAGATAATAGTACAAATAAAGTTAAAAATAAAATGCTAATGTTATTGCTTATAATACACCTGGTACTAGGGTGTTTTATTTCCAGGAAACCAGTTGTTCCCTCATTATCTATCTGTATTTTAAGATGAAGCTTACTGCATATTTTGGATGATTTTTGAGTGATTAGCATGCCCATTGTTCAACAGATTTCAAAATACCACTAGAATAGTATTATATTCCTGAATTCTTCATCTACAATATATATTGTATATTATGTATAAGTATAGAATTGACACATTTGGTAATGCACAAGAAGAAATATGCGGGCTAAATGGAACATCCTAATGATGTACAAAATAAAGTTTTTTAAAAGGGCATAAAATGGTATTGATAATATTGCTGTGGTAGCCTTGGTGATTATGGGATTTGAAAACTGTAGGTATTTGGGGGTAAATTAATATCTTTAATGAAAGGGATATTTCATGAGTCTTTTCTTGTTCCGCTCTGCCAGTTGAGTAGGTGATAAACTATTATCTCATTTAGTAGAGTTTACTTCTTTTTCATGGTTTGCAAAAAATTTCATTTATTTATTATGTCATAATATTTACAGTATAACTGTTGCGCTGCATATGATTTGTACTACAGTTGAAGCATGTTAGGATATTTTGGCCAAAAAATTAGATTCAATCTCTGTAAAACCACCTCAATCCCAGATTATTTCCTGGGGTTGAGGTATTTCCTTCCCTTAAATACAAGATATTTTGTGTGTGTCTGTGTGTATCTGTGTGTGAAGTGATTCATTAATTTCATTCTTTCATTGTTTCTGCCTTTTTTATGGCTTGTTTGATTCCAGGCCATCTTTTTTTTTTTCTTTTTCCTTCCCTTCCCTTCCCTTCCCTTCCCTTCCCTTCCCTTCCCTTCCCTTCCCTTCCCTTCCCTTCCCTTCCCTTCCCTTCCCTTCCCTTCCCTTCCCTTCCCTTCCCTTCCCTTCCCTTCCCTTCCCTTTCCTTTCCTTCCCTTTCCTTCCCTTTCCTTCCCTTTCCTTCCATTTCCTTTCCTTCCCTTCCCTTCCCTTCCCTTCCCTTCCCTTCCCTTCCCTTCCCTTCCCTTCCCTTCCCTTCCCTTCCCTTCCCTTCCCTTCCCTTCCCTTCCCTTCCCTTCCCTTCCCTTCCCTTCCCTTCCCTTCCCTTCCCTTCCCTTCCCTTCCCTTCCCTTCCCTTCCCTTCCCTTCCCTTCCCTTCCCTTCCCTTCCCTTCCCTTCCCTTCCCTTCCCTTCCCTTCCCTTCCCTTTCCCTTTCCCTTTCCTTCCCTTCCCTTCCCTTTCCCTTTCCCTTTCCTTCCCTTCCCTTTCCTTCCCTTCCCTTCCCTTCCCTTCCCTTCCCTTCCCTTCCCTTCCCTTCCCTTCCCTTCCCTTCCCTTCCCTTCCCTTCCCTTCCCTTCCCTTCCCTTCCCTTCCCTTCCCTTCCCTTCCCTTCCCTTCCCTTCCCTTCCCTTCCCTTCCCTTCCCTTCCCTTTCCTTTCCTTTCCTTTTCCTTTCCTTTCCTTTCCTTTTCCTTTTCCTTTCCTCTCCTTTCTTTCCTCTCCTTTCCTCTCCTCTCCTTTCCTCTCCTTTCCTTTCCTTTCCTCTCCTTTCCTTTCCTTTCCTCTTTTCCTTTCCTTTCCTTTCCTTTCCTTTCCTTTCCTTTCCTTTCCTTTCCTTTCCTTTCCTTTCCTTTCCTTTCCTTTCCTTTCCTTTCCTTTCCTTTCCTTTCCTTTCCTTTCCTTTCCTTTCCTTTCCTTTCCTTTCCTTTCCTTTCCTTTCCTTTCCTTTCCTTTCCTTTCCATCTTTTCTGTTTAATTGAACTTGGTATTTTAAAATAATACTATTAGGTTACTGGAATTGATAATAATAATTGAGGTTTTAGTCTTTTGGTTTCTTTTTTCTTTTTTCATCAGGTCTGAAACTGAAACAAACAAACAAACAAACTTTTATGAAGTTAAAGACATAAATGCCCATTTTTCAGGCAAAAGCCTAAGTGAGAGCATTACAAATCTTCCCACCATTGAAAATTTACAACAAAATCCTCACATGACATACAAGAGATGAGTACTGGGTTGATGGAAACTATCTCATCTAATCTCATAACTCAGTATCATCTAGTCTTCTTCAGTTATCTTGAGTTAATGGAGAAAAAGACAAATCACTGGTGGATGACTGCTTCTACTTGAAGTCTTCCTTGAGCATGAGAGGAAGTACACCTCTGGAAGGCCTGTTTTTCTCGTAACAGTTTGTCAGATAATGAGAGACCTCAGATTTGATACTTAACAGATTTGATACTTAACATCTTTTAAATAATAGACACATTTAATCCTTACATTGATGTTTATCTTCAAAACTAAGTCCATTATAATCTACAACCTATCGTCCAATCATTGAGCACACTTAATCAGTTTGGCTTTGCCCATAAAGTTGGGCTACTCATTTCTTAAAAAACATGTCAGAGGACCTTTTGTGTCTCAGCTTTGTATTTAGAACCCAAGATATGAAAGTCTCAGTTGGAGAGAGCTTCAAAGATGATAAAAGCAAAAGCAAGCAGGACATGCCCCCTCCCAAATTTCACTGCTTTTATATTTCACAGTTTCATCTTAGGAACATCTGATATAAACATCTCCAGAGTCAGAAATCTTGGCTTCATTCCCAGAGGTGTTCATTACATCACTTTTCCATGCATTATATTCACTTCATAACCTTTAAGGAATAGCTGGTGGATTAATCTTCCCTGAGAGATAAGCCATCACATTGAACAAAGTGAGAGGGCTATCTAAACTAGTCATAAAGTCACCTTCCATAGAGAGAGGCATGCCCAGACCTGGCCATTTCTAACCTTTCTAGCCTAACACTGATATGTAGAGAGGGAGAATGTTGGTGGGTTTGGTTCTGGTTGTTCTTGTTGTTTGTTTTGTTATTTTCTTTCTCTGAAGATATCTCTCTCCATTAGCTATAGAAAAAGCGTGACTAAGTAGGTGTACATACAAATGTGTATGCATATCATCAGTAAAATAATTTATTGATGAGAGGTAATCACTTTAAAGAGGCAATCACCAGAAACTCGTGATGCAAGCCAATGCAAGCCATTACTCACTGTGTTTGGCAACCCACTTGGGACTCACCTGAAAAAAACAACAACAACAACAAAAAAAAAAAACAGGGGGACCTACCACACTGCTCATCTCTTTGGAGAAAGGATTGGTATACATCATTTTACTAGGACATGCTGGTTCAGTAGTCTTTCAAATCTCTGAAAATTTGAAAGACTGAAAATAATCATTAAAAAACAAATATATTAAGCCTTTATGTCCTCTCTCTCAACACCATACTCAGCTTCGCAAAAAATAGTAAAATATATACAGTGGGATGATAGTTAAAAAAAAACATTGTCTTTTACATATCATTAGTATCCTACTTGCAAATGCTTGGACATTTACTTGTAAGAGAAGTAGTTAAATCATGCCAAGCTTGAGTTAACTGTATAATAACAAGAACCTTAATTTTCACAGAATGCACATAGATGACAATGGCATTAGACTCAGAGGACATCGGTCTGAAAGCTGAATCTTTTGGATTAATTGTTCAGGTATTTATCATAAAAGATAAACTAACTAGAGGATGCAAAATAATTAAAAATGAATCATGGAGAGAAAAATACTGTGTACTGATTTGGTTAAATGCAGAGGTTGGCATTGTACATTTCTACATAAACATATGATGACTTATCTGTGGGGGTGTATGTAATCCACCCATTTGCTACATATGCATACTCACACACATGCACACACTTCAACAATAGCTGGAATCAAAGTTTACATATCAGCTAACATGAATTCAAAATTAGATGGAGGAAAAGATTTTTATTTTTTTTTTCCTCAGGGGAAAATAAGTTTCCAGAAGTGACAGCTATAATGCTACTTGGCTGCTTTTCATCTTTTAGACTGCCTTGCAAATGTTTGTTGAGAACTGAGATGATATTATGCAAAACAAACATACAATCTTGACAAGGGATAAAGCTTTATTACTTTCTCAGTTTATTTTTCTGCACGCTTTCCGGACAGAGATCATTATTATCTGAAACTGTCCCTAAATCCTGTGATACAGTTCTGATTGAAGCTCACCAGCTTCCATTCACCTTTTTACATTAAAGGGATGCAGTTCTTGAAGTGAAACTTGTCAGTATGGTGCTACAAACCTTTTTGGCAATCTCACTTATCAGGAGCATAATACGTATTTAAAGAGAGCTGCTGTTCATCTGCCTGCCAACCTTTCCTGGTATTGTGTCTTCCTTGAAACCTACGTATCACTAGCAAATATATTCTTTATGGGCTTTCATAAGAGCATCAGAGGTATATATTGTTTTTTGGCAGGTACTACAAAATAAAGCTTATAACTGTCCAAATAAGGAAAAAAAAAAAGTGTGTATGAGTCACACCAGCAGGCTATGGCTTTGGCAAAGGTACGTGGGACTACAAAAAGAATACCATGAAATAGATCTAATCATGTTTTCATCATCTCTGCTGGCATGTTCAGTAAGGCTAAGTCCATCAACTGAAAGATTCCCAGATGTCAAAGTTATCCAACCAGGTGCATATTACTGGAGCAGATGTTCTAAGTTAACAAGAGCAATGGAAGGTTTATGGTCCATTTTTACCTTGTTCACCAAAATAAATATAATCATGAATGGTAAGGAAGTAAAGTGCTCATGCTAATCAGTTTATAATAGGCTTAAAACAAAACCTTATGAAAATGAACAAATAAAAATCACCTTTACTGTGTGGAAAGCTGAATATGCAAGTCTCATGTCTGTGAAACTGCTTTGTGTGACTGCACAGAAGATAAATGTGTGAATTCAATCACTTATATCTTGTACATAAATTAATTCATTATTTACACTATTCACTATACTATTTAAAATTATATCCAGGAGAAGCATATCTCAAAAATAAAAAGTGAAAGGAAACATTTGTTAGGATAAAAAGAGTCATAATCTATTTTTAATCATTTTCCAGAATTAAACTGTTGCATAATATAGAGGTGAGTGGATCAAAACTAAAATCTGCAATATGAATGCACCTTGCAATGGATTATCACAAGATTATAACAAAAAAATTACCCTTCTAAAACCATGAGTATAAAAACAAGTATGATTACCTCTTAATTCCAGTAAAACATCTGGCTACTTTCTAAAGATCTGATATTCCAACAAGAAAATTGAATATGTCTATACAAGCAGTACAAGTATAATTTTAGAGACTTGCTTCATAATTTCAGATTCCTGGGGAATGCTGAATACAACTGCCAATACTCTTAGGAAGTTGTGAATCAGGCCCAGTGAAGCAGATGAGTTCAGTGAAGACTTTCATAGTGTTTCTGATTGTATCTCAAACTTTCAGTTTAAGACATTATCACTAACCAATAAAATAAATAAATAAATAAATAAAGGCGGGGGGGAGAGAGAGAATGTCCTTTTTGCTATTTACGTCCATTACACAAAGAAACTGCTTAATGCAGTCACATTTCAAATAAATGTAAATGCTTCTGAAAATGTGGAAAGTGAAAAGCTTCCAAGCAATTATATGTATAGAGATTATACATTTTAGCAGTACATTTTTTAGGAATTTATTGTGACTCTAGAAGAAGAAAAAATATTTTAACAATTTTATAATACCATATTTCAACTACTGTTTGAATGGTCATTGAGAGGAAAGGACATGGATTTCACTGCTGTAATTCCTTAGGGCAATGGCATGTCAGACTTGAATAACATTTTAGACCTCCCAGAAAGCAACTTGCATGATTTGCACATTCTGTTCTTGGCAAATACGACTGTGGCCAGGAGTCTTTGGAGCAATTCACAAGCAGGTGAATAGGATTTTCTTATCTTCAAGTATGCCTGCATGTCCATCCAAGAATTCTGTTGCTACATTGTTCCTTGTAGTTTTGTCTACTAATAAAAGCATTCATTTCCAAAAATTTCACACAAAAGTCTGCAGCCATGAGGTCTACCAGGAAGAAGGAAAATTTCAAGAAATATTGAAACAATTATTTTGTTATTACAGAATGTTATATTCAATAACAGCTTGGGGGGGGGGGGCAGATTCATTAGTTCTGTTTAGTTACTGGTAATTGTAGCATTTCAAAACTTCGGGTACAGTTGAATTATACTATCTACATAAATAATTAAAGTGGTTAGTAGTACAAAGAAATTAAATTAGATTTATTTTTCTTTGGAAATGATCAATTTGGGAATTAATGCACTAGTGTAATCTTAACACATTTCAGACTGTATTAATCTGTAAAGTTTATTTGACAGTTATATACCTTACGATAAAAATGCCAATATGTACAACTTACATACAGAAGAAAAAAAAAAGTTGCATATAGGAAACTAATACATGTTCTTTACCTGCTTAAGTTCCTGATTTGATAGAAAAATACATTTTTCACAGATGAATATATTGGTAACGGATGAAAGGATGAAACAATAGAAGTGGGAAAAAGTGTCTTTCCAATGAGTTAGTGAAAGGGTGAAGTGCGTAGACCACTTCAAATTCTTTTATGAAAACATATATTCTGTTTATGTACTTATTTTTGTTCTCAGCTGTGCATATTTAAATTCCATATGTCTAAAGTACTCTTTACAAAACAAGCTCTTTATAGATCTATCTTTTTCTATCTTCTGAATTGTTCATTACATGGTATGTCAGTTTCTCTGTATCTGAGCAAAGCCAACAGTTTTTAATCAGTTGGGGAAAAAAAAAAAAAAAGTCTTCTTCAAGAAGTGGTATCAATGCATGAATGCAATGCATAACATTCACAACTAAAATAATTTTGTGTAATACTGTTGTAACGTTGTTGTAATATTGCCATTTCACCAGGACTTCTGCTAGGTATTCAATCCCTTGATATAAGAAAGACAAAAAGGGAGATACTTTCTTTCTTCTGTAACAGTCATGATCCACAGCAGTGCTGCAGGAAAGCCACAAGGATATTCCCTAAAGATAAAAAGAAAAATATGAGGAAAAGAAAAAAGACAGTAGCCTTTCTCCTATGTTAACACCAATACAGCTGCAATTTTAAATGAAGTTCATTCTTCCCTTCATTACCACCTCTCTACAAGCCAAAGAGAATGACCATTATGATTTCAATTGGTTTGCACAAATATTGCTTACTTGATCTCAGCCCTTCTGCTTTCATAATAATACATGAGTAAATCCATATTCTTACTCACGTAGATTACATTCTCCAGTTTACTCTGTAATCTCATGCTTATTAGTTTTGTGATAGCTTTATTGTATGAAAGAAAATACTTTTTCTTCTTCTGTTTCTTCTTTGCACACTGAATGCTTTAAAGTGGGCTAGATGATATGCTGAATTATTTGGTTCACAGAAAAATAAAACAGAATTATCTGCTAAATATGCTCAGCAAAAGTACTCATCATTTGAAAGTTCAAAACAAATGGTTGAAAATATCTTTGTCATTCAAGTAAATCATTACTGACAATTTCAGTCATTTTTTTTCACAGGGAGTTTCAACCTCCTTTTTTTCTAGCATAGGTAGACAAGTAAACACTTTGTGCTTTCTGATGCCTATGTGCTTGAACATCTGACAATAAATGAATCAGAATTTGGGGAAAAACTTCATTTAATAACTAAGTTATTAACACTCCCTTCTCTTTTGTGATCATAGGTTCCAAGATTAGCCATACTTTCTTACCCATACACAGAGTATTATCTTTTCTCAACAAATTACTAGAGAAATTCCATTAAAAGTATATGTAATGAGATGTTACTGGATTAACATATTTTCAGAATCAGGCAAATAAAGGTTTCTGTTTAAAGCAGTGTAGCTCTTAGACCACAGAAAATTACTTTGAAGGGGAATGTTTTATGGGCATAGCTTCTCCACTCAGAGGTTGTGTTAAGACACCATCTGTCGTTTTCTGCACTAGAAGCATAGAAGTGAAACAGCTAGTACCTCGTCATATGGTTTAAGAAACCTATATACTAGTTTTTAAAATCTGTAATGTAAAATTAATCTAACAGTCTGGTTTTTCCTCCTCTGTTTTTTAAAGGTCCGTTAGTGATAAATTGAGTATTATGTAGGGTAAGTGACTATAAAGCATGCTTTTAAAAGATTTTTTTTTTGATTTATCAGCACTTATTCCAGTAGTCTTTTTGATACCAGTCCTCTGTTATGTTATCCGTAGGAGATTAGAAACTAAATTCTGTACTCACTGCAAAAATATTATACGTGCCAGTAGGAAGACTAGAGTATCACTGTACAGTGTATGCAATATGCACAGAGACCAGGAGGTTTTATACTAAAAGAGTTTTCAGTCTAAATTAATTTAGACACAATAAAAGCATCAGAAAGTGAGTATTATTATTACTGCTTCCCATAGAGCAAACTGAATTACAGACAAATTCAATCACAGATCCACAGAAGTATGCCTTACATCAGGGAAGATTTGGGAAAAAATTCCTGATCTCTTTAAAGATGTGTGATGCATACCAGAACATTGCAAAATGGGTATGTTTACAAATGCAGAGATGGTATTGAATATACTGCAATGACTGTACTTAAGAACAGTGTCAAAAGTAGCATGTGTGGCATAGATGAAAAGTTAAGAGGCATGGATTAACTTTATAGGTGCAGTAGAAAAGAATGACACCAGTTAATCCACATATGTGTCAACTCATGTTATACAGACAAGAAGACAGTGTACCCCATTTACCTTTTGCAGGCTATGTATTCATGTCCTGGATGCACAATATGAATATTGCTGGCTCAGACTCTGGATGGGAAAATGTTTGGTCTGTTGAATGTCCTTTGTAGAGTTTACATACATGAGATAGGCCAAAAAATAAGGGAGAAGAACTATAGTATTAACAAACAGGCATCAAAATTGTCACTGCCTTACATTAACAACATTGGTGAATGATAGAAATCTGATGGTATTATCCACCAGCAGCAGGACACACAAATGACTGCATCACAACAGAATGCACCTTTGTGATAAGTCCCACTGATCACCTGCTAGAAACAGGAGGCATCAGATTTGACTTGAATGAACAGAAGAATCCAAGAGATTTAAAGCTTTTTCTCAGGAAACATTAGAATCCATACCAGATGTGATTTAGGCAGGGAGACAGATTCAGGAAATTATATGATGTTTGTAAGAGCTGAAGGAACAGAAGAAAAAATGTGGAACAACAATTTGGATAACACTCTCCCACCAGGCAGGAACTGTCACCTCAAAATCAAATAACAATAAAGCAGCACAAGAACAGTAGCAGGAAGAAAACCAAGACCCACCAAAATCAATGAGAGTAGCAAAATAAAACTAAACTTGGAAGAAAAAAAAAATATTGTTCACCACTGTTAAAGAAATCTCTTGGGTACAGTATGCACCCTGTTTGGCCACTGAACACAAGCTAGAGCAAATCACAGCTCCTTAGGGAACATTCCTGACAACCTGCTGTGCTCTGGACTGGCAAGTCTGCAGTGTGTGATCACAAAATTAAAAAGGTCTGCTAAGAAAGTACTATGAAATCCCAGAAGATAAATTCCTGTAGTGGATTCTCTTGCACCATTTCATAGAAGGACAAAATATGGAAAAAAAAATAAAATTTAGATGAACAGGTAACTGTGATATTAAAACAATTAAAACGTTTGCCAAGCATTTAGCCAGTAGAACAACATACTCTGAACAGGACCAGTAAAGTACAGAAAGCCCATAGAAAAGTAAGGTCCCTTAAATAACAGAAATCAGTGGGGTAGAAGAGTTGTATGTGAATAGATCAGTTCTAAATAAAATAAAATAAAATAAAATAAAATAAAATAAAATAAAATAAATAAAAAATGTTATTCTAAATAATATACTTCCTGTCCTTACGAGTAACACTACAACACAGTGCAAAAGATGGGCACAATTCCTGTACTCTCATGGAAGCATATGCATTGGGTTTATATGGAAAGGTTTTCGTAGCAAGAATGCTGCAGGGGCGGCGTCTGTGAGCAGACCCCAGCAGCTTCCCCATGTCAGAGCAGAGCCAGCTCCAGCCAGCTCCAAAAGGGACCTGCTGCTGGCTGGAGCTAAGACAGTGAGTGAGTGATCCTGGTTGGGCCTCTGGGAGAGCAGATTTAAGAAAAGGAAAAAACACCATGCAACAGCAGCTGGGAGAGAGGAGTGAGAAGCAGCCCTGCAGCCCTCAAGGTGAGTGCAGCAGGAGGGCAGGAGGTGCTCCAGGCACACAGCAGCAGTTCCCCTGCGGCCTGTGGAGAGGCCCCTGGTGGAGCAGGCTGTCCCCCTGCAGCCTATGGGTCCCACATGGAGCAGATCTCCACGCAGCAGCCCGTGGAGGAGGAGCCCCCGGTGGAGCAGGTGGATGTGGCCTGGAGGAGGCTGCGGCCCATGGAGAGCCCCCACAGGAGCAGGCCCCGGGCCGGAGCTGCAGCCCGTGGAGAGGAGCACACGCAGGAGCAGAGGCTCTGGGGGTAGCTGCCGCCCGTGGGGGACCTGTGCTGGAGCAGTTTGCTCCTGAGGCATGGACCCTGTGGTAGGGACCCATGTGGGAGCAGTTCTGGAAGAGCTGCTGCCTGTGGGCAGCCCCTGCAGGCTCAGTTCGGGAAGGATGACATCCTGTCGGAGGGACCCCACATGGAGCAGGGGCAGAGAGTGACTGTGAAGGAGCGGCAGACACTGACCGCAGTCCCCATTCTCCGTTCCCCTGCGCCGCTAGGCGGAAGAAGTGGAAGAGAGTAGATGGGGGGAAGGTGGTTTTAGTTTGCTTTTAGCTTCTCACTGCTCTACTCTACCAGTGATAGGCAATAAATTATATTAATCTCCCTATGCTGAGTCAGTTTTGCCCATAACAGTAATTGTTGACTGATCTCCCTGACCTTATCTCAACCCTTAAGCCTTTTCCATCATATTTTCACCCCTTTGTCCTTTGAGGAGGGGGACAGAGAGTGGCTATGCCTAGCAGGGCAAAACCACCATAGCATAGAAAGAGAAAAATGCCAGCTTAGGTTCAGGAACAAAACTGGAACATTCATGATACTTCAAGCAATGCTGGCTCCAGATCTCAATACAGTTACAGCCCACTCAGACACAATCACTAGATAATACTGTGACTGCAGCTACAAAAAGTAAAACTCTTTATGTGGAATTTAAAAAGCATGGAACAAGCAAACACAGATATCTTAATGCAGTTACTCAGCAGGAATATCAGTAATACCTACTCCAACAAACCTGTTTTTGCAGGAGGGATATGTTGTTATCTCTTGGTGATTGAACTGCAAAAACACTGCTCTTTTAAAAAGGCAGGTGAGACACTCCTTTAATATAGCACTGTTGTAAGGGTCTGTGTAGATATACGATGTTGAGACTGTTGATGTGATATGACTTTGAAAAGCCTATTACCCATAAATCCCCTTTAGTTTACTCCATGTTGTGGAAGTAAAGTACTCTATTGATTTGAGTTATACAAACAAAGGAAACAATAAGTATAAAGAAAAAAAGATTACACGTATTTATGTATTCTTGGAGAACATAAATGGCAATAGGGCTTTATGAATGCATGATTTTTGTTTCCCAGAATATATTCAAAAAAGAAGAAAAAAAGAAAAGTAAAAAATATGTAAGAAACATTTGGAAAAAATAGCAAATGAAATATAAAGAATTCCAAATGTAGGTAAGTGTAACAGATGCCTATTTGATTAAAACATAAAGACAAGTAAAAAGCAGAAGTCCTTTAAAAATGATAAACAATCTGCTGAGAACTCAAGATCTATAAAATCAAAGTAAATTAAATGTCTAATTAGTAGAGTTTAAAATAATTCCATCTCCATATGAATTGTGCAGGACTGTTCAACAAATGTTATGTAGTTCTTCAAATTTATGGGCAGTAAAATGGTAAATAAAAGACCATTTGTCCACTAATGGAGTACTTGGGAACCGATGCTTGAAAATGTTAATTGACGTGTAACAGCAAACTAATTATATGAATGAAGAATAATCCCTATATTGAGTATTTTCCAAAACATATATATATTTTAAATAAAGAAACACTTCAAAAGATCATGGATTATTCAATGAGGACTCCAGTAGGTATTATATTACTAGAAACTAGTTGTAGTTTGTTTGCATCAATATGTGATATATCTTTTAAACATATTGAAACTAAGCAATATCCTTCAAACTATATTGCAGATTTCAAACACAATTTTAAAAAGTTTAACAGTTTAGTGGTAATTTCTTTTGGATGTAGCTTATTCATAAATTTGTGCATTTCTGTGTATCTGTGTTTCTAGGAGACTAGAAATTTAGTACAAGGAGGCTACCTCTGTTTATACACCAAATTCTATTTCTTTGACCTCATTTCGTCTTTTATAAACACATATCATACTAGTGATCCATATGTGTAATAGAATAATCTGTCTTTGCCTATCTCTTTGTTCCTTTGTTGAACTCATCCTAGACAGATTTATATATTTTTATAAATGAGGTATCAGCTGAAAAATTATAAGCCACAGATGACAGCTACTGAGACCAAAAAAAAGCTTCTTGGTTTCATTACTAGTGTGAAATGCGTTGAGAATGCTTATAGATATAGGGTGTGAGGCCTTCCTGAATCTTCTCACTCTTTGCTCAAGGCTAGTAACACTGTTGGCCATAGTGATGTAGACGTAACTTCACACTGAAGGCATTTTCAGACTAGAGGTTCATAATTATGAAGTGCATTAGCATTTATCTCATTTAATCCCCACATTTTAAACTTCCTGTACTATTTGGTTTATATGTTACATATTTTTGCCCAATCTAAAATTTTCTTTCTGTCTTTATATTTTAATAAAAAGAAGGGCTAAGGAAAAAAAAAAAAAAAGTCACTACTCAATTTTCCATCAGTATGGGGAAAAAAAGAGAATGTGCCATGAGATACTGCTTTTATGTCATTCAGACAATTATGTCTGAAAAGAACACTTTACAGTGGTGAATGCTTGACAATGACCAAAATAGACTAGAAATGTCATCTGAGAATCCCTTGAGTTCAAGAGCTTTTCAGATAGGATTGACCATCCTTCATTATTACTGAGGTCAAGTACATCTAGGCAGTCAACAATGATTTGCTGGAACCACGTCCTGCTTCCTGTTCATAGTGTCCCTTCCAAACAGGTGTCCCTCTCTTGTGGTGAAAATCAAATATTCATCTAGCACATTCTGCCAGGTTCCAATAAGTGCGCCATGAGAGTAGTTGACTGCATTGGGCCAGGAAACTGGATAATTTCTGTAAACACTTGTAAACCACTAGAGAATATTAAATCTTGCTATCCCGTCCTGTCTGTATTCCTGACCTGTGTTTGCTATCTTCTTCCCAGGATTTAGTCTGTACCCTTGCTGTCTGTTGTGATGCTAAATTTGGCAGTGACACTTGCAGTGTGAAACAGCTACAAATACAGCCTGAAATACATCACAAAGACAGGAATGTTGAAAAAAATTAAATCACCGCAACCAAGAAAATTATTGTTTCTTTAACCATGGTTGACTAGATGTCTGTCAATGCTCTAAAGTCATCAAAGGAAAGGAAGAGAAACAAGATCCAAGATGTTCCTTTAATTGCTTTATTAAAGATAATTTTTCCCCAGAGTTTCTATTAACTCTATCCATTTTCCCCATTCCCTGAACCAAGACTTTCACCTTATAAACAACAAAGTAGTTCAGAAGCAATTTTTACTACAATGGACAGAGGTTATGGAAGTTTGCATGCTATTTCAGTTCTTCAGCTAGGTAATTCTCTCTACATGGTTTCCTTGTTCTGGCCTCAGTCATTACTGCCTTAATATAATTTACTGAGTTTTAGAAGATAATTCTAAGACTATTTACAATTTAATGTGTTCAGCATATAGCTACATATGAAGTTAGGTTCAGACAACTTTAAAGAAGATTTTGTTTCTATTGCTTAGGAAAAAGAAAAACAAAAACATGAAAAAGAAAAAACAGATTTTGACAAAGAGTATCAAGCACCACATACAGTTTTGGGGCTAAATTTTGACCGAAGATTTGTGTTTAACTTTTTTCCACAGCATAAAAAAACAGACTGAAGGCCACAAGGACTGCATTACCATGAGGTAACATAAGCCATAGGCACGGCCATACCCTAATTAACATAATTAGGATTTTCAGTCAATGAGAACTAAGTAAGCATTAGCACATAGAGTGTTGTCAGAAAGTAACTAAGTCTCTTTATATCTCTACCTGAGCTTGCCTTGCACTAGATTTCAGCTTGACCATATGAGATATCCTGGTGGATATCCTAATTCAAATGGGCAGTTGGTGAAAGAAGAAAGGTATGGCCTTGCATTTGATAAAGAGCAGCCAGTGAAAAACGATCTTTTTAGAAGGCATCTTGTAGTGGTTTTCCCTGCTGGGTACCTGAAAACCATAGCCACTCTCTCACTCCCCCTCCTCGAAGGAAAAAGGAAGAAAATATGATGGAAAGGGCTCAAGGCTTGAGATAAGGTCACTCATCAGATATCACAGGCAAAAAAAAAGCTCACCATAGGGAGATGCCTGATTAGGGCATTAAAATATACGGGAAGTCTATAAAATAAGGGAGTTGAGTAAACATGAAAATTATTGTTCAAGCCTTGCAATGAAGTAGAAAATACTATCACTTTTTGAGACATGGAGGAATAACTTGAATATTTTCATTATAAGTGAAATGCGTAGAGGTAAACAGAGGACAAAAATAATGTCCAAACTGGATTTTCATTTAGAAATCTATTTTGATGCTGAAACATATCTCTATCATAATACTCCACAAGCACTGTATCTCAAATTTCAACACCTAAAATTGTTCAGAAAAAAAATATAATAAGATTTGCAACTTGCAATGCAGTTCAGAGGCAAATCTCAACATTAATTCATCAAAAATAACCAAAATCATAAATTGGGTTTTTAATAAAATATGTGTCTATCCTGGCCCATCTTCTAAATGTACACAAACACTTTGTATTGGATGTTGGTCTCCTCATGAGTGCATGTTCCGTTACTCTGATCATTTCAAAATTCTTTATGTTCTTTTCATTTTATACTTCCAGCTTAATTTGTTTCCCCTCTTTTTCTTCTCCCTGGTAAGGTTGTCTAATATTGTTTTCTGGATGTTAGCATATGAATTCAAATTTAGCTGAGATTTGTGGAAAATTTCAGTGATTAATTATAGTTTCTATTTGCAATAATTTATGGATAACAATTTAGCAAAATTAAAGTGCATGATGTATCATAACAAGCACTAAAATGACCTGCTTTGAAGGATCAAAATGTTTCAAGAACAATCCATGGGTGAATAGTGAAAATAAATCTTAACTTATTCTTTTTTATGAGTTTTTTGAGATGCAAAAATGTTCCTAAAGGAAATGAATATGATATGTCATGTGGAAGACAAGATAAAGGTAAAACATGACTAAAGAAATTCCATAAATAATGCAATACATGACTGATTTTACTGTATAATTGGACAAAGTCTTACTCTTTTCTCTTTAGTTAAGAGTTTCTGACTCAAAAATCATAGAGAAGATGCTGGAAATTAATATTTATTTTTATGCCATAGCGCAGGGGTTCATTTGCTTCAAGCTACAGATAGGAATTCGAAGGTGTACCAGATTTGCTTTGCCTGAGACTCCTCTGATTTAAAAAGATTTTCTTATGCTATCTGAGGATCGTATCTGTTGTGAACTTTAGTGCACCAATGCAGAAATCAATAGGTCAGGCATCACCCCATGTGACACACCTTTCATAGATAAAATGTCTGTAGTACAGAATGTTGCCAGGAGCAAAAGAAAGGTTTTAGCAAACTCCTAAGATGGAGTGCCAGTCTCTCTCCTCACAGCGAGGGAGATGCTCCTTATCTGCTACATCAAAGCTCTAAATACATTAGTACATCAGACACAGTAGCAAACTTGGTACAGGGTAGCATATGACGTACCCACAGGTGACTGGTTAATATAATTTCCTTCATTTTCAACCAAGGCATATTCAGTTTAATTTAGATAGCTGTTCCTTCTCTGCCACTGGAGCTTCTGTCAAACTTATACAGGGGATGCAGCAAGCTGTATTAGCATAGATATGAAAGTCGCTCATTACAAGTGACACAGTATTATGGTTTAACCTGGGCGGCAGCTAAGCACCACACAGCCATTCACTTACCCTCCCCCTCCCTCTCTGGGATGGGGGGACAGAATTAGAAAGAAATGAAAACCTGTGGGTTGAGATAAAGACAGTTTGTTAGGACAGAAAAGAAAGGATAATAATAATAATAATAATAATAATAATAATAATAATAATGTGTATGAAAAAAGTGATGCGCAATGCAATTGCTCACCACCCGTTGACCGATGCCCAGCCTATCGCCAAGCAGCCAGTCCCCCCACACCGGCCAGCCCCCCCATATTAATTTTTCAGCATGACGTCAGATGGTATGGAATACCCCTTTGGCCAGTTTGGGTCAGCTGTCCTGGGTCTGTCCCCTCCCAGCTCTGGCTGAACCCCTAGCCTCCTCACTGGCAGGACAATGTGAGAAGCTGAAAAGTCCTTGGCTTAGTGTAAGCACTGTTCTGCAACAATTAAAACATCAGTGTGTTATCAACATTATTCTCATCCTAAATCCCAAACACAGCACCATACCAGCTACTAGTAGGAAAATTAACTATATCCTAGCTGAAACCAGGACATACAGCCAGAGCAAGCAAGACAGGACTTCTGTATCACCAGGTAAAACAGTGTTGAACTTGATCTGAAACAGCATTTCTGTATCTGAAGATATTATAGCTCCTAACTACTGGCATCATAGCAGAAGACTGATCTAAATGCATTATGTGTATTTGTGCAGGTAATTTTATCTTTACATATATTAAATGTTTAATGATAGCTGCCTATATATTTCTGATACTTGCCTGTATTCTACCTTACCTAAAAAGAAAGGTGTCTTCCTTACTCATTGCAAATCTCTTTGCCTCATCGAAGAAACTTTACTGTCAATGTGTACCATGGTAACACCAAGAAATCCCAGTCAAGATTAGGAACCTATTAACTTTGTAATTTACCAGTGTTAAGTGCAAATAGTGAGAGGCAGTCATGCCCTTAAACAGTCTACAATTTCAGTAAGCAAAGCAGATAAATAGATAGGAGAAGAGCAGAGAATCAAAGTGGTGAAGTGGTGGTGCTCATGGACATTGTAGCTCTGAAAGTAGTCTTTATCAAGTAAATTATCTGTAAGGTAACCTAATTCAGAAAACAATCAAACAAAGTTTTAATACTTCAAGCACAAATTTCAGTGAAGTTATTCACATGATTATCTTAAAGCTTGTGAAACATCTTTTGTTGGATCTGATAGAGTCATTATGCCTATAATATGCATGAGCATACACAGGAGTGTATACGTATAAATATTTAAATATTAAGAAAGAGAAAGAGAGAAGGATATCATCCAATCACATCCTCATAAAATTATAGGCAATTTCATTCTTAATTATACTGTTGTATGTTTTCAGTGGAAACATGAATATTTCACAATATTTTATAAAAGTTCTTTCAACACAGAGGTGGCCCAATTTGAGACTCTAATTAAAAAAAAAGTATAGTTTTCAACATGGCTAATTTAGAGGCCTAAAGTTTAGCTAAAAAAAGCTAAATAAATATTTATAAATCAAGGTAATTTTTTAAATAAGATTTAAAATTTGGCTGTACTTTCAAAAGTCCCTCAGATGATTCTGAAACTTAATGCCATCATTCAAGGTACATATATATATATATATATATGTATTTAGGATGTGCTTCCTGATCACATAATGAGGTTTACAAATAAATGGGGGGCCTTCATCAAGTCCTGAAATGAAAACCAAAAACATATACAGGAAAACTTAATCCACTGAAGAAAACCAAGATCACTGACAGCAGAGATACCAAGATGCAGAGACTGTAACTAGGATGAGAAGATCAGAAAAGAGCATCCTCTGCTTTGCTCAGAAGAGCTCCTGTGGAACCCAGTAGCACTTCTTGTCCAAGCTTCCATTCCTGAATTCTAGAAGGATTAATGTTTCCCGGCATGGACAAACCTACTATATGGCCCGGGCCTTAAACTTACCATCTTCTTCACCAAAGTATATCACCATCACCTGTCTGAATCTTCTGCTATCTGAAACCAGTTTTGTAGTGCCTGGCAGTTACCTTGGGTAATGCCAAAAGAATTCACACTATTTTAAATATCAGGGTATTCGGACCATGATGTGAAGATAATAGAGCACACATATTAGTACAGTTCATTCTTTTAGGGAGGAAAACTGTACGTATGGGTGGAAAGGTAGAGGAGCCATATTTTCCTTCCTGTTTAAGTATATAACAAAAGCCTGCTTAAAAGTGGCATAAGTATCTTGTAGATTCTTTTATGTAGCTGCCATAAGGCTGGTAGATCCCAGTGAATGGTAAACAAAATCTTACCTAACAATTGTTCTTATTTGAACTGGAAATTCAGTTTGCTATAACCAGCAGTAAAAAAAAAAATAATAAAAAAAATCCATATATTTAGTTATATATACCTTATTCTAAGGTATATGTAGTTTTGTTGCTGCTGTGTAAACATGGTCATGAAGAAACAGAGCTTAAGGCAAAAGTCTTTTTGTCCCCATGAACCTCTTGTTGAAGCCCAAGATATATAAGGTGTATATATATGTATACATAGTGTATTCTAGACATACCATACATGCCTTATTGTAGGCATAGTTGCACTTTTATTTTCTTCTAGAGACAAACTCCTTATCTGCCCATAACAGAAGAATTGTTACCATATTCCATACTTTTTCCAAGGTATGAATCCAGAAATGAAAGGTGATAGATCTGGTCACTGTTAGAGTCTTGTTTTCTTCCTCCCTCCCTGCAGTTCTCTCAGAAATCAGTCTGTTGGCAGATATTACTTTGGTCAAGTGGCAGTTCTACCCTTGCTTGCTCCTGCTAGATATTTAATGCTCTTGTCAGTTAGAGCAATTGAATGTACTCTTGTCCGTTTCTCCTTCATGATGGAAGGGGGTTGATTGCCAAATACATTTACTTCTTTCATGTCTCATCTGACTTTCTACATTTTGTTGTCAGACGTGAGGGAAACACAGAGCTCAGTCCTGTTAAGACTAAACAAGTCCCCTTCTTCTCTGCACTCTTAGACACAGGTGCCAAGTCCGACAGAAGCGTATATGTGTGCATGTGTTTGTGTGTGTTTTCCATAAACAATTTGAAGCTGTGACTAGATCACTGTGTACTTAGAAGTGCCTCATTCTAGATACGGACTTGGTTCTTCCTCCCCAGAGTTTTGTGCACCGTAATAAATGCACAGTGACTCCACCAGCCACAGTTTGCTATCCATTCTGCTGCAGAGAAGGTACATTACTGCTGTAATTCCCACAAGCTGTGCCTTGGGGCTCTAGACAGAAGGGACTTCTGCTTTAATAGCGATCCCTCTGATTCTGCTTTAGCAGCTTATTATATGCATTAAATCCCTAGGGTCTTCTAGAAGTTCTGCTTAAGATCCCTTCTTGAAATGTTTTGTTTTGTTTTGTTTTTTGGCTTCAAATACATTAACCAAATATTAAGAGTTGTTGTAAGTAGTTTAACAGGCCGTTATAGTTGCTGAACATGCAGGTATATGACTTTTAAAAGTAGCTCACAGAAAATTTTAATCATGAATCACTGAAGAAGTTATTGATTGAATACTCTTCTCTGAACCATAGAGATGACTAAAGAGAGCCAAAAATTTACTGAATATACAGTTCGATGAAACCCAGAATGATACAAATGCGGAATAATGAGTACGTTGTATGAAATTCAATCAGTTCTAGTCAGCAATATCTTTGAAATACCAGAGAGAACTAGTCTCTTCCTCCCGCTGGATTCCTATTTAGAGACCATGCTTTCTGATTCATAATTCTTCTATGCAGCATTTGGGCAAATAAACTGGCTTACGCTCAACAGCTGAAAATGAGGAATTCTCAATTTTTGCTGATGCCAGTACAACATTCTAAATACCAATTCAGCTAATAAAGATTATACTTCAAGTTATGGGTGATAGGAGAGAAATAAAGTGGAAAAAAAGGTTTCTTCCAGTGCAAGAAAACCCAGATCATCAAGATATATTTTAAATTGCATAGATAACAGTATCCTTCTCCAGTCAACATTATGTTCTAATTATTTGAGTATCTGCAACTATTTTTTTCAGATTTCTTTTTTGTGAGAAATTGAGAATACATTAAATAGCACTTCTGCAGATTGCCTTGATAAATTAAACTAAAATTTTACAGAAAGTGTGCTTTCCCCAAATACTTGATTTTTTTCAGTGTGTCTGCAAAGAAAATATCTGTGAAAACTACAAAAGTCAAGCCCAGTCATGCACATGGGGCTTCTGAGTCTGACCCTGCCTATTGTTATGATGTTGCATCCCAGTTTGTACCATATTGCACTGTCCTATAGTGGATACTTACTGGTGCTCCCTGGTGCATCCATACCCATTCACCAGAGATGTCATGTCATAATCTCATCTGAATTCAGGGAAGAAGGAAACTAGGATAAATGAAAGAAGTCAGATGCTGTTTGGTACTACCCCACCAGTACTTTCATAGCCTGATCCAGCTTAGTATATATTCAATTAATACTACTGTTTTTTTGAGAAGTAGAAAATCACATTTTAACATGTTGGTTTCTGTTTGTTTGCCTGTTTTTTTGTTTGTCTAGATATCCTGCTTTAGAACAATATTTTAGTATTTCACTTTTTTTTTTTGGGGGGGGGGATTTCAAATACTCAGACATACCTGGCACTTTTAAATCTCTCAGAAGAAACAAAGGCCCTGGGACTTGCTTCAAAAGCTTCCATGGAGGCTATAAGTCTGTACATTCTGCAAAACACCAGATTAGATTAGACTCTGGGACACCTCTACTGGCATTGATTCAAATCCACATGGTTAAATTAGTTTCCTTTGGTTCTATGCAGTATACCAAGAAAACATGTAACGACAACAACAAAAAATTTTCAGTCCTATTGAAATTCTTGGAGAAAATAAATAAATAAATAAATAAAAATCATGAACCCAGAAAGGAAAAAGATATAATTTGCAGCCTAGTGCTGGATGGCTGAACCTTAGAGAGGAGAGAAGGGTAAAACATCAACAATTTCCCTGTCTACTTTGAATTATTGTCTGTTACTTGCTGAGGGACAGTCTTGAGTAATTCATCCAGTATGAGACATTAAAGTTTCTGTAAAATGTAAGCACTTCATAAAGAAAGTGAAGAAGGATAATACTGAAAGACTAAAATGAGAGATCAGTGGGAACAGTCAAAGAACTTGACCTTATTTAGCCTAATGAAATAAATACCACAAATTCAAAATGGTAGCCACAATTTATGAAAGAAAATATGAGAGTGAAAGATTTGTAATGGAGTAGGACAGGTAAATTAAAAGCTCAATTTAATAGAAACGTGGTAGGAATGTTGGAGAATTAAGAATATTTAGTATGATGGTATCCCGAAGGCCAGCAAAACAAAACCGAGCTTAGGAAAATGAAGCATTCAGTTAGACCGTCACGGAGGACTGCAGTGATGGCCTCACAGCCCTCTGTCACCCAGCTCCCTCCTAGCCATGGGCCCCAGGACCCATGGCTGCTCCATAGCAGGGTTACCTGTCATGTGCCTAGGGATCAGTAGTTGATATTTTTGGTTGCTTTTTTGTAGTCTGCTTGCCTTGTGAGTTTTCTAACTTATGATACATATTTCAGACCAACAATGCCACAAAAACCATAAAAACATCAACAGGATTTCAGAAATCAGTGATTTGTTATGATAATTAATCTAGTGGATGGATTAAGCTACAAATGTTCCAAGATTGCCTTCAAAGAATAATAGCAAGTAACAATCCTTTCTTTCTTCAGAATATATATTGGCTGTTTAAGAAGCTAAGAAGAAAACTATCCACGGAACATTTGATGTTTGCACATCATGTGTTGAAGTCTAATGTAGTAAGGCTTTTTTGCTTGTTTGTTTTATCTTCTAATGGCATGATCCCTAGATGACCTTTGTAAGAGAAAACAAAAAGATCAATGAAAATCTTTTGTTTCAGCAGCTCCATCATATTACCACTATGATCCATGGATATATGTACGAAATGCAGCCTCTAGAGTGCATCTGGGAGTCTTCTAATGAAGGCATTTGTAGTGTCCAAGATTTGCCAGGACTTGTTTTAGCCCCACAGGGTCTCAGAATCAAAAAAAAAAAAAAAAGCCTTAAATGCAATAGCATAGCGATGTAGGAGGCTGCAACTTTCTCTCATGCCTCTGAGGTACACTGACAACATCTCCTAATATTTTAAATAATTTCAGATATGTTATCTGTATAAAAGAAAAAAAATAAAAAAGGTATACTTATATATTTTGTCTGTGGTATTCTCTAAAGAGTAAATGTAAATTAATACTCCCAGAGCATCTATGAAAACCTTTTCAAACTTAACAGCCATCACTTGCAGAAGTTTTAAAGGGTGGCAGCCAACTTCTCCTTAAGTTAGTATTAAAAATACAATACCTGAAAAGCTTCAAACCATATGTTAAATGAAGTCTGACTTGGCAAAAAACACTAAAGATCTGAAGTCAATTTAAAACAATTCAACAATAGAACCTACATTTAATAAAACAGAAGTTTTATGAATAACAACTGTATTATGTGATTCAGAAAGAATCCCAGACTAGAAGATGATATGTGAGGAAAAGAAATATTTCATATATGTCTCATTTTTAATATTCTTTTGCTTATCACCTGTCAGTGCCCACCTCTGGTGAGCAAGGACTGAGCCCCATAAATTTTGAATTCCACATCACGATAGAAAATTTTATGTCTTGTATATCCAGTGGTGGAGTTAGGTTAAGAAGATGAATCCTTCCAATATTTTAGGACAATTCCTTTAAAAGATGATGGTAAAGATGTAGGAAATAAGCTTCTCTAAAAACCTAATTACCTGTGTCATATGATTTAAATCTTGCAGATGGTCTGTGTAATTCTGGTTCTCAATAGTGGCCCGTATTGACAAACTGCTGAAAAAGACCAGCATGATGAACACTGGAAATGCTAGTGTTATGTGCAAGCCAGACAATAAAGCCTGTGCTTATCTCATTGAGCTGAAAAATTTACAGTGGAATTTTGAACAGCTGCAGTACTATGTTCAGTCACCAGTGCTGAAGTCTTACACAAATCTTATTGAATCATAAAAATATTGGCAAATATTTGCATTTTTAGTTAACGGACAAAAAGAGAGAGTAGTGAAATGGAAATGATGCTATGACACATGCTGTCAGGATTCTGGATGGCACCATTCCAGAGTATAATGACAAAGCACCAAGATTTAGAAATATAGATGTGACTGTCGAAGAAAGTTTAATAGTATTACCACTCAATAGCAGAGTATGTCATGGTGTTTCTTATTGAAAATTGACTTCAAGATATGTGGAAATAAATACATATCTCTTGGAACACAGAAGGAAAGAGAAAGAGAAACAAAGAAATCAAAATGCAAAGGTAAAATACCCAGCCCATACACATACATGTATGTGTAATGATAAGCCATACAGACCCATTTGAATTCATTTGGGGGAAAGAAAGACCTTCGGAATGAAATACATAATTTGAGAAGTTCCTGAATAGGGGAAATAAAATGCTTTGCTTGAAAAGATATTTCAGGAAAAAGATTCCTTTTTTTTTTTTTTTTAACAGGGTGTTCAGAAGGCCGGGAAGCCTTTGCTGTTTTCCATATCTTTGATGGGGAGCCTAGAAAGCCTGAAAATGAGTGATTCCTGCCTCAGAGCTCTGATCTTAGATCTTTTGTTCAATTCTAACTGCAAGTATGTGCATATGAGCACTCTTAAACCTAAAGTGCCAGGGAATGTTCTGTAGCCTTGAGTCCAAAGGGACATATACTGGCTGCATTCACACTACCTAAGTCTCCGGATTTCCCCTGGGACATATGTGTTCCCCAAGATAATATATTATTATTATTATTATTATTACATTTCTTACCGTATTAAATAATGCTTTATGTGTTGCAGCCCAGCAGAGTAGAATAGTGGCTTGTTTTTTGTTGTTGATTTTTTTTGTCGTTGTTTTGGGTTTTTTTTTGGGGGGGTGGGAGGTGGGGGTGTTATTTATTTATTTATTTGGTTGGTTGGTCTGTTTTTTTAACAGTATGAATCTGAATGTATGCATTTCATGCCTTGGGGCATTCAAAAGAGCACACTTGAATCTGCAAAATATAATAAGCTTTTGATGGAGTACTGCACAAACTGGAGGACAATAAAAATGTTATAATCGTGTCCATCCTACCCATTATATTGGTCCCCAGAATGTGCCTCTCCCAAACCATTTATGGTCATTGCCTCCAAAAATTTTAATTGCTGTGGACTGAAATAGTGCCAGAAAGTGTGGCCAAGGAATCCGTTGGTTGGCCCTATTAGCAGCACCATATTTGAGTTGTCTGTTCAGGGGAGAGGCTAGCACTACAAACAGAGACACTTAACTGCATCCACAGGTTTGTCAGATGCTTCATCAAACTCAAAGGCTTCATTGAAATGTTTCACCTTCGTAAGTCCAACTTTCCAACAGACCTTTTTGACCCCTGTTAAAAACATTAATTGTTTACTAGAAAGAGGAGCTTGGTGTTATACAGGGCAAAATAATTTCCCTCAGGAAACCAGAATACATGATGACTAAACAAATGGAGTGAACTGGAGCAGCTACTATAGCTTCCTCACAGAAAAACTAGTCAATCACACAGGCGGACAATAATATATAGGTTTGCATCTAAGTTCTTTCCTAGTCAGAGTCTGATAGTCTTACCATGCTGAGTGCTGTCTTACTTGTGTACAGTCCCACTCAGACAGTGAACCAAATTATCTGCTCTTTTAACTTCCCTTATGTCAATAGAATTTATGATGGGACTAATTCATTTTACTAGGAATACATGCATTCTAACAGACAAAAAGAGACAAGTATAGAGCTATACGATCCAGAGCTAGCAATAGGAAGAAGAATGAAGGGCAGGGATTGTATATAAGTCCTGTATCTCACCTCCAAAGATTTTTTCTGCCAGACAAAATATGAAGGTCCTGTAGCTGGAAGGCTGGAAGACTAGTTCAAAATGCAAGAAAGAGAGATACAGTAAGTGATTGATGTGCTTTTGCACTTACAAAGAGTAAACTGAATACCCATCAAAATAGGCTGGAAAGAAGGGAGGGCTTCATGCGGAGAAAGAAAGAGAGAAAAATGTAGAAGGCCTGCCTGATCTTGCACTGATCAGGCATCTGAGGCTGCTGCAAAGGCCTTTTGGAAAAACACAATTTCAGAGAATCACTGAAGGTCTTCCAGCCACATGAATGCAATGGGTACAAATTAAATGAAAGACGCATTACCAGAGCCTGTTTGAGTATGTTGCTCTCTCTTTTACGTTTGGGAGAGAGTGAGTTTTAAAAATCCTAATTCCTTGTATTGCTGGAAACGTCACAAAAAGAGGTAGCTGATCACAAAGGCAGAACATGGCTTCATCCTTCTTGAAACCCTCATGCTGTCTACTTCTGCTTACATTCAGTAATAGAAATGGGAGTGGATGAAAAAGAGGTTACTACTTTTTTTTTTTTTACTTTTTTTTTTTTTAATCTGTCAGCACATTTTTTAATTGTATTGGTTCTTGCTGCTTGTCTTGGGAGTATAGGACTTGGAAGTATCTACAGAGAACAACTGAGTAATAAAAGTTTAATCCATAAGGCTCCACAAAGTCTTACTTCCACAGTACAAGTTACTAATAAGCTAAAATAACCTTACTATTCTGTTTTTCTGAGTGGTGTTTTTTTTTTTTTTTTTTTTTTTTTTTTTTTTTAATGCTTTTAAAGTACAGTAAGAGAGATGGGGGGTGCATTTGCAGTTTCTCCCATCAGTCTTGTCAGATCAGTAAAAACTGTACATGGAACGATGGAAGGGAGTAGAGAAGAAAGGCAACTTTTATGAATAACAAAGTCAACATCTTTCTCCTCGGAGCCCAGAATATCAAAGGAGTCCAAGTCTACAAACACAAACAAAAACTCTTCAGACTTGGACAATTCTGCTTCATAACAGCCTGGTCTGATGAACTTAGAAGAATAGACCTTCCACAGATAGATAGATTGATTCTGACCAAAACAGTAATAGTAATAAATAATAATAATAATAACAATAATAACCATAACAATCATAATGATGATGATGAACTAAATAATAATCTAATGGATGACCTGTTACATTTCTTTTCATGAGAATGATCAAAAAGCAAAATGTAAAGAACACCCTGAAATTTATGAACTATTTGTTGGTCCTTGCTTGGGATAGAGTCAAAGACAGTTTATGAAAAAATCAACAGTTCCAAAATATAAAATATTCTGTACAGCTACATGGTATCATTTCCTTCTCCTCTACTTCAGCCTAATGCTTTAAGTCCTGTTTACTGTAAGGGTATGTAGAAGGAGAGCATTTTGTCCTTTAAGAGTACCTGGTCAAGGACCTTTTCCAAGGCAACAAGGGATAATAAGAAAAGGAGGCAGTGATGGGAATCAAGTCTTCTCAGTCAAACTAATCAATGAGGGCATGTGAAAATGTGGGTATGTGGATTCCAGCAGGACTATCTGATTGAGGATGTCTTAGTTGGGAGACAATGATCAGGTACAAACCTCCCAGTCTAACTAATTGGTGGGCTTTCAAACTACAGGCACAACTTAGAAGTAAGGATTTTGCAACTGGAAACAAAGATTATGAAATGGGAGTGGCCCTGGACTGGGAGGGGTGTAGGAAAATGCAGAGCTCTGCAAATCCATGGGGGTTGTGCAGGGAAAAGGGGGAGTGGGAGAAACAAAGTAGGGGAAATAGGTAGAAAAGGATATAAAAGGGACAAAGGGCCCTGTGAAACAGGGGCAGTCAGTGAGCTTGTCTCAGTGAGCCCTGTGTCTGATCACTACAGTCTGTCCTATATTCTTATATTTATTCATTAAATCTTTTCTTAACTCTCTCTGCATATTCACACTCTCTGGCGTGTGTTTGTGTGCCGAAAGGACTATACATGCCAGCAAACAGTGGGACCTGTGTGTGCATGTGAGTGAAACTGGTGCCACCTACTAGAGACAGGCCAGGGGTATTAGGCCTCTATGTACTCTGGTGCCAGCTACTGCAGCGGGTAGGGGTCCCGGCATCAGTAGTTGGAGGGGCCATAGCTCTGTGGATCTGAACAGGTCCCACAGACTTTGTGCCCATGGTGCCAGCTGCTGGGGTAATGGGAGTGAGTGGAATTTAGCGCCGCCTACTGGAGTCAAGTGAGGGGTGTAGGCCCTGCGGACTGTGGTGCCAGCAACTGGAGCAAAAGACAGATCTTGACAAATGAGAGAGCTGGGCAGTCACCAACCACATGAAGATTAATAAGAGCAGGTGCCGGATTCTGCACCTGAGAAGTGGCAACCCTGGCTATATGTACAGACTGGGGGACAAGAGGCTGAACAGCAACCTGACAGAAAGGGACGTGGGAGTTTTCATTGATGGCAAGTTGGACATGAATCAACAGTGTGCCCTGGCAGCCAGAATGGCCAAACATATCCCAGTGTGCATCAAGCACAGCTTTGCTACCTGGTTGAGGGAAGGGCTTCTCCCGCTCTGCTCTGTGCTAGTGCAGCCTCACAGTGCTCTGTGCAGTTTGGGACACCACAATATAAGAAGGACATAATGCTATTAGAGTGTCCAAAGGAGGGCTACAAAGATGGTGAAGGGTCTAGAGGGCAAGGCATATGAGGAGTGACTGAAGTCGCTTGATTTGTTCAGACTAGAGGAAAAGGTTCTTCACAGAGAGGGTGGTCAGGCACTGGGACAGACTCCCCAAGGCAGTGGTCACAGCACTAAGCCTGCCGGAGTTCAAGAAGTGTTTGGACAATGATTTCAGACATATAGTTTGATATTTGGGTGATCCTTTGTGGAGCCAGGAGCTGGACTCAATGATCCTTGTGGGCTCCTTCTAACTCAGGATATTCTATGATTCTGTGATTCTGCTCCCAGCCATGGGGCAGGAGCGGTGTGTGCTCCCAAACCAGCCGAAGAGGAGGAAGGGACTTGGCTGTCTATACCATAGGGCAGCCTGTATGACCAGTGATGTCAGTGTCCAGTGTTTTTGTCCATGTGTCTCTGGGATACATGTTTAGCTTTTCTACTGGCTGACCCTGCAATGAGGAAAACAGCAGCCACATCCCCCAGCCCGGGCAGAGACCTCAGGTTCCCTGGCATTGGGCTGGGCCCCAGCAGTCAGACAGGAGCAGTCCTGGGAGGGAGTGACTGGAGGAGGTGGCCACGCTCTTCACCTCACTTCACATTAACATTCAAATACATATGAAAATCTACTTTTTCAGACAAGCGGGTTATCCAGACCTTTTCTTAAAAAGTTGTTTGCAGATGATCCTCACTTTAATTTTTCTCTAAAGAAGGAGTAATATAAATAAATAAATAAATAATAATAATAATAATAATAATAATAATAATCTTTGGTTTTAATAGACTTTTATCAAGGTAATATATCTGATTTTTACTTTTATTAGCTTAGTAGAGAGGTCACGTTGAGACTGGACTCATCAGTGAAGGTCAATCTATTGCACATATCATAAACAAATAGATTTTATTACAAAAAAAAAACCCACAGATTTTATTACATATATTCTAAATATTCCATTGAGATAAATTGACTACAGAACACGGTGAAAAATTAAATTATCTTTATATGTTCACTCAGAATACTTATTTCTCTTCGTTCACTGACCCAAATCTTAGGTTATTTTACAGCCAAAATGTCTGAAACAGCATTACACAAATACGCAACAGTGAAACAATTTCACATCTTTAGTAGAATTTTAATACATTTTTATTAGAATAATCTTATCACAGGAAGCAATTTACAAGTGGGGGAAGTTGAGGATTTTTTGCTTGTTTGGTTTTTCTCTGTGTGTGTGTGTGTGGTGTTTGTTCATTTGCTTTTGTAAGGAAAAAATCCATCCATATATCTTTCTTAAACAGCTTCTTATTTTTTTTCCAAGGTTAAGAAAGAGTGAGGATAGCACACTGGCCCATCTGTGTGTAGTATAACTTATTGCAGTTAATAAAAAGCCTCATGCAGTTTCCCGACATTCTGCAATCTTTATCAACTACATTTACATTTCCCATCAGAGATGCACCCAAATGTGTAGAATTGGCAATCATTTTTAACAAATCTTTAAAAGTGAGATAGCAATGTTCCATTTATAAAATGAACTTTTAGAGGCTGGCCCTGGATTATGCTTTGCATAATCAGCCTAATGGATTAAGAAGCTCATTTACAATATAAAGAACCTAAAATGTCTCTGATAAAACCTTGATTACAGTTACAGTCTGCGAAAGAGATGACAACCGGTTTTGACTGAGACTAAACCTATGATTTGGGCCCAGTGGGAAGATATTGTTAGTTCTAAGACAAGTTATTATAAAATTTGAGGTTGCTTTCAGGTTCTTTCATGTATTAACTCCCAGGCTAGAGTGTCTTCCAGAAAGAAAGGAAAGGAAAGGAAAGGAAAGGAAAGGAAAGGAAAGGAAAGGAAAGGAAAGGAAAGGAAAGGAAAGGAAAGGAAAGGAAAGGAAAGGAAAGGAAAGGAAAGGAAAGGAAAGGAAAGGAAAGGAAAGGAAAGGAAAGGAAAGGAAGGAAGAGAAAAGAAAAAGAAAGAAAGAAAGAAAGAAAGAAAGAAAGAAAGAAAGAAAGAAAGAAAGAAAGAAAGAAAAGAAAGAAAGAAAGAAAAAGAAGAAAGAAAGAAAGAAAAAAGAAAAAGAAAGAAAGAAAGAAAGAAAGAAAGAAAGGGAGAAAGAGAGAGAGAAAGAAAGAAAAAAAGAAAGAAAGAAGGAAAGAGAAGGAAGGAAGGAAGGAAGGAAGGAAGGAAGGAAGGAAGGAAGGAAGGAAGGAGAAAGAAAGAAAAAGAAAGAAAGAAAGAAAGAAAGAAAGAAAGAAAGAAAGAAAGAAAGAGAAAGAAGGAAAGAAGGAAGGAAGGAAGGAAGGAAGGAAGGAAGGAAGGAAGGAGAAAGAAAGAAAGAAAGAAAAAGAAAGAAAGAAAAAAGAAAGAAAAAGAAAGAAAGAAAAAGAAAGAGAAAGAAAGAAAGAAAGAAAGAAAGAAAGAAAGAAAAAAGAAAAAGAAAGAAAGAAAGAAAGAAAGAAAGAAAGAAAGAAAGAAAGAAAGAAAGGGAGAAAGAGAGAGAGAAAGAAAGAAAAAAAGAAAGAAAGAAGGAAAGAGAAGGAAGGAAGGAAGGAAGGAAGGAAGGAAGGAAGGAAGGAAGGAAGGAGAAAGAAAGAAAAAGAAAGAAAAAGAAAGAAAGAAAGAAAGAAAGAAAGAAAGAAAGAAAGAAAGAAAGAAAGAAAGAAAGAGAGAAAGAAGGAAGGAAGGAAGGAAGGAAGGAAGGAGAAAGAAAGAAAGAAAAAGAAAGAAAGAAAAAAGAAAGAAAAAGAAAGAAAGAAAGAGAAAGAAAGAAAGAAAGGAAGAAAGAAAGGAAGAAAGAAAGAAAGAAAGAAAGAAAGAAAGAAAGAAAGAAAGAAAGAAAGAAAGAGAAAGAAAGAAAGAAAGAAAGAAAGAAAGAAAGAAAGAAAGAAAGAAAGAAAGAAAAAGAAAAAGAGGGAGGGAGGGAGGGAGGGAAGGAAGGAAGGAAGGAAGGAAGGAAGGAAGGAAGGAAGGAAGGAAGGAAGGAGGGAAGGAAGGAAGGGAAGAGAAAATAAAGAGAAAAAGAAAAAGAGAAAGAAAGAAAGAAAGAGAAAGAAAGAAAGAAAGAAAGAAAGAAAGAAAGAAAGAAAGAAAGAAAGAAAGAAAGAAAGAAAAAGAAAGAAAGAAAGAAAGAAAGAAAGAAAGAAAGAAAGAAAGAAAGAAAGAGAAAGAAAGAAAGGAAAGAGAGGGAAGAAGGAAAGAGAGAGAGAGAAAGAAAGGTTAGTTTGTTTAATTTATCACTTATCCTTCCAAAGCATTGATTTTTCTACTGATTCTCATTTGTTTGTGTAGCAAAGTGAAAGTGCAGTGTAGACAAAATATTCACTTACGTGAAATAATGAACTACTCTAAAACATCCAAATAATATGCAGGGGATCTTGAGAATCTCTAATTGCTACTAATTATCCAAATAAAGTTACTTTAATAGATAAGGAAATATAAAGCACTTCATTTTCTTTATACAGTGCTTGTATAAAACACAGAATTTTATTAAAAATCAAGGATAGCTTTCTGCTGGCATAATTCTGCTAACTTCAAATATTACGTTGAGCTTTGGGCTTCTCTTAACACTAAGTCTCAAAGAGCAATTGCTTTAAAACATCTGGTATTCATTTTGTTTGTCATTTTTTTAAACAAATTGCTGTAGATTGGTATACATATCCACAGTTCTGGGTCTGGATTTTCTCTGGAGGTTCCCTATTCCAAGCTCCAATGAACACCCAGCTCACCTTAAGGGTAAACTTTGGAATAAAATTCTCCTCTAGAAAATTCTGCTACTCATATATCAATGTTAATTTGCATTTTAAAGTGGCACTACCGACTTTTAATCTCCTTTCTTTACCCAGCTCAAAACACTGGAACTCTGGCAGAACAGAAAAAAGGGCTGTCATATTTCCATTTGCTTTGCTGTGAAATAAACAAGTGTGATTTTCCTTTGGGGGAAAAAAAGGAAAAGTAATTTCCAGCTACTCAAATTTTTTCTTTCAATAAAACTGAAAGCTTTCTTTCTTAATTTATTAATTAATCTAGAATTAATTATCAGGATTAAAAAAAAAAAAAACACGTCAACCTCAGCTCCCCAGATGTTGTATTATGAAAAGTTTAAAACCAGCCATTTAAATTTAGCATAAGGCTTCAGGTGATTTTTCTTTTAGCCAGCACTCTCTTCCCAGAAGTTTCCAATTAAATAAAATTCAAGGGCTTTTTCTTTGTTAATTTTGTTGTTGTTTTTTGTTTGTAAAAAAAAAAAAAAGGCAAATGTAAGTGTGATTTAAAAAAAAAAAAAAGAAAAAAAACTAATAATTTAAATTCTTCAGTGGTAGAGGTTTTATTTGTTGTCTAACCCTCAGACCAGGTTACTATCCAGCTTTTCAGTCTTTGAGATCACAGGGCTTCTTCAGGCTAGACAGTCAAAATTCTAGACCAAGTGGTGGGGTGTGCACTTTATTTAGCTGAGTCCAGTCTTTCCTGCCCATGTTGTTGCCTGAACGATTCCCAAACTCATGATTGTATGAAACCTTTATAGCTTGGAAGACAAATGTTTTATTGAAAATATTGAAAAAGCAGATGGACAAGACAAGATTCAGAGAGTGGGCCCCACCTTCTCTGTAAGGGAGAATTCCTCACAAGGCACATAGCTGTGTGCCACAGCTGTCACTCTGAAACTCTGGTAAGTGCTAGGGCTGCAAGAATTAAGGTCTGTAGTCATTTGAGAAACACAAGCACTTCACAAGTTAGAGATCTTTGGATCCTTTGAAATAAGTGCTGATGATGATTTCTGCTGCTTAGACATTCCTTTTCTCTCCTCTAGACAGAGAAGCCACAGTGAGAATGGCTGTCAAGTTCCAGTAGATAAAAAAGGATGTTGTCCAGTTGTGCCTGTCAGTCTTGCTATTCAGCATGGCAGTTGGCAAAAGGCAAGAGTTAGTCTCTCTCTGGTGCGTCTGTCAAAGCAGTGGATGAGCTGCTGCGTACAAAAAGGGATGTCTGATCAAAGTTTACATTTTTAATGACCTCTGGAGGAAAATGGGAGGTAGTTGGAAGGATGATGTTCTTGCTTCTGGCCATAACAACTGTGTTGATCTGAATGCAAAATTTCGGTTGAAAAAATCCAAGTCATAGCTCAGAGAACACACATACCACTGATAATAAAAAACACTTTTGAGCACAGCTGGCCTTGAAGCCACCATTTATTGACTAGATGTCAGCTGGAGGCCTCCATCCCAAAGTGTTCACACCACTGCACTGTTGTTCCTAGCTAGCCTTCACACCACACACTTCCACATGTGCCGTATGAAGCTGTCCCACATTTGACCTTTAAAAAACATTCAGGGAAACCACATTAGCTTGGGAGCATGTTATGACGCTCTGCCCACGGTCAGATTTTATATACCTAAATCTCGTGTAAATCCTGACCCCATTTTTGTATAGCTAATGATCTGAAAAAGCCAGAGAGGTTTGAATGATTGGTATATGTTAGACCACAAATATTGGAAGATATGAAAGACTCCATTAAGTTTTATTTGTTAATGATGAAAATAAGAGGTGACTGTGTTCTTCCTGTACTTACTCATTTTGAAGTGATTATCTCTGACTCTGCTGAAACGGGAGAGATTTACATGTGGAAGCAATTTTTTGTACCTATATATTTTTTCTAATGAAGGGAAGTGACTTGAATATGTATTTTTTTCCTTTTCCTCTGAAGTGTCAGAATATTGAGTCACATGTTTTTTCACTATTTGGTGTGTAGCTGTGGTGCAGGAAGAATACATACTGTTTTATTCATTGCTGGAGCAAATTGATTACACTTATGAATTTATGAGCTAGGTAAGTGTCCTGGTTTCAGTTAGGACAGAGTTAATTTCCTCCTAGTAGCTGGTATGGTGCTGTGTTTGGGATTTAGGATGAGAATAATGTTGATAACACATTGATGTTTTAATTGTTGCAGAACAGTGCCTACACGAAGCCAAGGACTTTTCAGCTTCTCGCTCTGTCCTGCCAGCGGTCAGGCTGGGAGCCCAGCCAGAGCTGGGAGGGGACAGACCCAGGACAGCTGACCCAAACTGGCCAAAGGGGTATTCCATACCATCTGACGTCATGCTGAACAATATATAGGGGTGGCTAGCCGGGGTGGGGGGCCGGCTGTTCAGGGATAGGGCATCGGTCAGCGGGTGGTGAGCAATTGCATTGTGCATCACTTGTTTCGTACACATTATTATTATTATTATTATTATTATTATTATTATTATTATTATTATTATTATTATTATTATGTTCCTGTCTTAATAAACTGTCTTTATCTCAACTCACAGGCTTCACTTTCTCGTTTCTCTCCCCCATCCCGGAGAGGGAGGGGGGAGGGTGAGCGAACGGCTGTGTGGTGTTTAGCTGCCAGCCGGGTTAAACCACAACAGTAAGCAAGCTTCTTTGTGTCTTTGGTCAGCACTAGGACCTAATACAGAGTAAAATTCAGCCTTCGGAGCTCTGAACTCAAAGGACAGAAACTTCTACAAAGCACAAGGAAGTCTACTCAGGAACTGCAAATCTTCATCATGTGAGATGTAGATCATCTTTTGTAATATCAAGAAATGCACAAATCCACAACTCTGTCCAAAGGTAGGTAGCAAATCCATTTCTGCTCTAATTTGGTGTAAGATGCCCAAGGGAATCCTGTAATTGTTAGTCACTGCAGAAACCTCAAACTTGAAGGATAATTTCAGTAACATACCAGGCAATTCTCAGATATCTGTTACTGTTAATAACAGTATCTGTTAAATACAGATATCTGTTAATGCTGTTTTCATTACTGCTGATGAATTGTCAGTTGTGCTGTACACTTTTCTGTATTTGAAGCAGGGCACAAAATAACACAACCTCTGTCTTTAATGAAGGACTATCATCATTTTTTGTGTGTGTCATTCTTCATAATTGATAGCAAAAAAAAAAAAAAAAAAAAAAGGTTTTGAATCTAATATTCTTACCTTTCATATAGAAAGAGCAACTCAAAATGTCACTTAATGAAAATGGGAGCCAAGCAAATGGCTGGAGCAAATGTGTGCTGCATCAGGCTTCATACACCACCACACCTTCACCCCATGCTGTGTCTTAGCACAGTTAAAGGAAACATGATTATGCCAATAAGGTTGTTATGCATGACTAAGATGGGACTATCCCTGAGATAATTCTTGGGTATGGAGGAAATGATAGCTTGAATAGTTTTGTTTTTCAGCATAGATTTGGAAAAGATTTTTGCTTTTTTTTTTTTTTCTTTTTTTCTGAATTCAGACTTTACAAGTCCAACTTTACACCTTGCTTAATCTTCAGGAAACAGGCATCTAATTGCTCCTTTGAAAGAGTATTTGCAATACAGCCTTCCCTGGATTTAAAGGTTTGTGTAAGTCATCTTTTTGTAATATCTCCATTACCAGCAATTTTCTGTGGCCACTTGAATCATGATAACTCTCATGTGTAACAGTACCAGGTATAGCTCTACTACAGGTCACTTTGTTATGTTGTTTCTGTAAATTTCCCATATATTGCAAAGCCAACAACAAAACAAGCCAACAGCAGCAACAACAACAAAACTGCGCTGCATGGTGAAATTTCCAAGCTAGTCTGACTCTAAAACAGCTATTTAATTTCAATTTAAAATAAAATATTTCCCATTAAGACATTTGCTCTTTACTCAGGGATTACTTTTTCTGAGCATTTAGTGGTGAATGAATTCAAGTGAATTAAAACAGTTTCCTTTAGGAAATTTAGCATGTGTGTCAGCCAGTTCTTGAACTCAAATGATTTGAAGAGTAAATTATGCAGGCAATTACGTCTTTCCATTACATTAATTGAAATATTTAAAATGGGCTATATTTTAAATGGTTGCTAAGAACATACTTTAATCTCAATTGTTGTATGCAATGGTTATAAGTATATGTGATTTATAGGCTGTGGATTTTGTTTTTTTGATTTTTTTTTTTTTTGTTTTTGTTGTTGGTTGGTTGTTGTTGGTTGGTTGTTGGCTTATTTGGTTGGTTGGTTGGTTGGTTTTGGTTGGGTTCTTTAATTTTTATTTATTTATTTTTGTCAACAAATCAGGGAACTCTTCAGGGAGGTATTTTGACACTGGAGTTACAATCACCATTCAGCCTTTCCTACGTACATTTAATGGCTTACAGTTGTTTCTTGGATTCTGATGATCTGATGATCCAGTTAGATGGAAGGAAGACTCTTCACAAGAGTTCACAAAGATTATATATAAAGTTCAGTGATACATTTTGTAGCTGCATTCAAATATGAGCAGCAAATCTTGCCAAAAGCCAATGCTACAACCTGATTGTATTGTCAAGGATTGGCTAGTACAGCTTCATTAAAATGTGTGAGGAAACATGGCTCTCAAACAGCAGAAAATGTACTAGATATTTTCTGTTAACATTTCTGTAAGTGCAAAAATGTATTTTCTGCAAAATTTAAAATGAGTAAATGCAGGAACAGATGGGGAGCATGTCACCTGCTTCAGAAAGAATAAGGAAGAAATAAAGTAGCTTCTTACTGTCTTCTTGAACAGAAAGGAAAAAGAGCAATTTATTTCGTATGTTGAAACAACAACAAAAAAGATGGTACTGAGTCAAATGCAAAAGTGTTGCTCTAACCTGGCCCTTAATTTTGCCTCTTATATAAGGAATGTTTTGTTTCTGTTTCTTATTTTTAGTTTTATTAAAAACAAACAAACAAACAAAAAAACTTCTTAATTATATGAAACAACATAATATACACCAGCTTTAGGACACAATATTTAGGTGCTATCAGGTGGCATCTCTTTGTTTGCAATCCTTATTCCAAATGTTATTCTTCCTAAACACAAATAAGGACAGTTTTTGAAATCTGGGAGATACATAAGCCTTCAGTTATTATGGGAAACCAGTGAACCTCCTTGCCCCAAGTTTCAAAGGATAAATACATGTGAAATCAGACAGTCATTTCTCTCCCATTTTCTCTCTTCTTCAATTTAGAGCATTAATCAGGGAATTCAAAAAAGAACTAATGCACTCAATATTTTCTAATCTAAAGAGTAGCCATTTTCTTTATCACTTTTTTTCAGTTACCAGAAACTCTCAGAGCATATGTTGTCTTCTGTCTCATAGCTGACCTGGTACAGATTAGACAATCACAAGAAGTTGATTTTTGCTGAGTACATTCAGTATCGCAGCTAGTCCCAGTGTGAAATATTCACTCATTCCCTTTGCAAGTCATATAATGAGCAAGTGAGTTTTACTCCAGTGAAGTTTGCTCTGACATAGTCTATATGAACAGATAGAGACTGAAAGGTGTAGAATTTCGGTTCATACTGACTAATTTTTAGAACAATATATTTTTTTCCTTTCTTCTATGTGTGCCCATCCTGATAAAAGTTCAGTAGAGATGTTCTACCAAATGTCTGCAGTCACTCAGTTAAGGGTTTTTGCTCTGTGTTTCTGAAGGTTTCCAGTAGGCAGAGGGATAGAAATAACACTTTTCTCAATGGAAAGTGCAGCAACATAATTTCATTTTTTGAGAAAGTTATTTAGTTTTTTTCCTGTTTTTTTTTTTTGGTTGTTTTTGTTTTGTTTTTGTTTTCATCAGAGTAGCTAGCATCTTCAGTCAAATTCAAAGAGGCAAGACTACCCATCTCCATCCTTATGGGATCTGTTAGAACCAGCTTCTTCCCCGCAATCCCAGAGTGAATTGTTGCTGATACATCTCTCAACAAACTTCCCAATGCCCAAAGACTCTTTGTCTCCAGTTGACTTTGGAATAGTTGTTGAACTTCTTTATAATGACATTAGAAATCATTTTCCAACAGCCAAAAGCCAGTCCAAAGTTACCATCACTACATTCCTGCAATTATTGCTTCTCACAGTCTCAGCAGTAAAACACTTTTTCATTGTCTGCATGATCTAACAGCCTTGCTGAGCTCCTTCCTGTGTTATCAGCCTCCGTAGAAGGACTCACACACACAGGCACGCACATGGATGAGTGAATACACACTCATGTTTCATTCCCTCACTTTTTGATTGAAAACTTTTTTTCTAATAGATAGTGTGAAGAAATCAATTCCACAGTATTATCGAATTTGAACAGCTGTACAGCAATTTCTGACAAGTTTCCATCTTCTCTCTGTCATGTTAATTGTACTGTCATTCATTTCATGGCTTCTATTGCATGTTGTGACTTATATTTTCTTCTTTCAGTTTGTGACCCTTGGTTTTCTATTATGTATGGCTCAAAAGTAATTTTCCATATCTTTCTGTAGTGAGAATTTGCTAAAGAGAAGTTTGTGCTAAGGAAGTTGTACCAATTGGACATTTTATTTCTAGCTTTTTTTCCCAGTGGTGAGTTAATTGTCTGTTTAGGTGTTTTATTAATGTTTTGAATGTTGTACATCTCTGAAGTCACAACTGTCTTTTTTTTTTTCAGCATTACGGAGTACATGAGTTGACATCTGAAGTCTTTTCATATTGGTAATGTGGACAATTAAACTATATGTCCTGTGAATCATAATTTTGCATAACAACAGTTTCTCCAAATATTTCAAGGTTAAAGTTTCCTTCCTTCCTTCCTTCCTTCCTTCCTTCCTTCCTTCCTTCCTTCCTTCCTTCCTTCCTTCCTTCCTTCCTTCCTTCCCTTTCCCTTCTTTCCCTTCTTTCCCTTCTTCCCTTTCTTTCTTCATGTTTCAGAAAAGTATGATCTGAGTAGCTCTCTGTTTAGAATTATCGGCATTACCAAACTTCTTTGTTATTCACATGTGGGCATATAATCATGTTTGCAGTCTATGCCCGGTGCATCATAATGCATTTTCTTCATAAATTATTGACTGTGTTAGCTGAGAACTGAGATTTCAGTTCATGAGAACTGAAATGACTGCAGCACATCAGCAGGCGACTTGAACTTCACACTGTATCTGCTCAGAACACAGCCCACGTTAACGTCTGCTGCACTCTTAGATCAAGGAGAAACAGCAAAAATTGAAATACTGGTGAGCAATATAAACAAGGTAATTGACATAACTGTCATGTAGGCCCTGTCAGGTTCCTGCTACAATGCTTTGAAACTACAGTACTTGACCCATTCTTTATTTGTAGCAAATGAAGTAGAAGTTTTGAAAGGATTAACAGGAAATACTGATGTTTGTTCTTTATTGTCTGTTTTTCCTTACAGTTTATTGGCAGAAGAACCTATGAATATCCTCCCCAGGTCAGTTAAAAACAACCAGCTTGAAGATGCTGATGGTCAATAATGGATATGCAGGAGAGAACATAATGTCAGGGGAACATTGAACAGCGAAAATTTCAGGGCTTCCCTGTCCTTTTTTACATGTGCAGTCACTTACTCCTCTACAAAACTCTATCAGAATAAAATCCTTTGCTTCATAAGCTTTTTAAATATATTTACTTTTTGTAGAACACAAAAGGAATTGACTATATCTTTTTGACAGGTGGGTCTATGCACTTTTTTTCTTCATAGTTTGTCAGAGTTGCTATTTCTTATATCACAATCATTATAAACATAATCTTAAAAACTTAAACAAGATGAATTTTGTCTTTTCCACCTTAAAAGAGATCATGTAAATCTACCTTAAAGAAGTTCAGGACAGGAACTGGTACATCTGAAGCCTAGACAAAACAACAAAAAGTGAATATTTACTTTTCAGATATTTTATAACAAGTAGGTATTTTGTGAATTTCCCATTGTTAACCATTAGAGCCTCTGCCTTGTTATTAAGAAGATGGCATTAATAAAAGATTGATTTTTATTTTAAATAAAGCTTCTGAAAATTTTCAACTGACTGTGCCAGAGAAGTGTAGAATGAATTAATCTTTCTAGAGAATTTGAACTTTCTGATTTACACAGTATGCAAGGTTTTGACCATAACAACATTAAAATTTTCCTGCTCCCTTAAAAAAACTCTGATTTTTAATTTATTTTGCTAGAAGATTAAACTAAGGAATTTAAGTCCTTCCTGAGATATCTGATGTCTTTAGAGACTTTTTATTCGATGGGAATATCACAGCACAGGAAACTGTCCATAATAATCTATTACAGGTCTGCTAAAATAATAATCTAATAGTCTGCTAAAAAATGTATAAGACCGATCTGCCTCTCCAGACCTCAGAATGGTCTCTTGTGATAATGTCTCCAAATCTAATTAAAGAATCTGAGTAGATCAAGGTTTAGACATAAGATGATTCTTAACTTTAAAGGTCCTTCTGGTGCTTTGAAGTACCTTGGGATTTAACCTTCCAGATATGTCACTGATCTTTGACATGAAGGGAAGATAGTCATCTGTCCTAGAAAAAATATTCTGGAGAACCAATTCTCCATATTGACCTACATAGCTAAATCAGAGGAAAAAAAAAAAAAAAAAAAGGACAGGAGTACTGAGTCAATAAAATATGTACTTTTGTATCTGGATATTCCTATGCAGTGAGATATCATTATGACACTCTAATATAGTATTTTCTTCCATGTAAGAAAATGTGTTTAATTTCTAAAAGGGGAATATCATTGAAATGGAAACTCATATTAAAAAGAAACTGAAAAAGCAACCAAAAAGACGGGTAACATATTAGCAGGCAGCATTAAGATTGCTTGAAGACATGACATTAGAGACTCAGAACACTTGTATAAATGTTGTCTGAAAATATTATTTGAAAATCTTCAATGCTACTCTGGTTAGCATTGTTCCCCTCTGAATGCCTGTGAGAGTTATCAAGTGTTCGGAAGCAAGTTTCACAAAAGTGAGGTGGGATCCAGTCATCTTTATGTACCTGGGTTTTCCTCATACAAAACCTTACAATGACACAGAAAATTCCTTGAATACGTGGCCTTCCAAAATACAACAAGTACACAAGGCTGAAAGTTATGTTGTCAATGACCTGATATCCTGAAAATACTGTCCAAAGAAGCTGACATACTGTGAAAGATGTAGGTCTCTGCATGTATCTTACTGTATAAAAGAATCTTCTGTGTCTTTTTTGTTTGTTTATTTGTTTTTCCCCCTCAGTGAAGAACTATTTAATAATTTTACTTTAATTTGTGGTGGTAAGATATTTTCTTTAATCAGAATATGAAGAATACATAGAGTATATTGTGTTTGTGTAAATACAAATGAAATCCTATAAAAGCAAATTCATCAAGACCTAAGTATATTTGGACAGAAACTTAATTAACTCAGCTAATAACTCTTACAGGACTGAGACAATGTTAAGACAGGGAGACTTGAGAGATAACTGGGAAAAAAAGAAAGAAAATATTATATATATATTAAAAAAAAAAAAGTAGAATAGGAAAAAGGTTATAATTTTCTACTTGTTAAAAAAAAAAAAAGTTTGATATTCTGAATTAATAACAACGATTTTTGAGCAAACTTCCCATCAGCATCTTTGCGCTTCTGTAATATTTCTAGTACAAAATGCAAAATCATTGATACAATCACTGACAAGAATTAACATTGTCAACGTTCTCCTGATTTGTTGAACATAATTTTCTTAGAAATTTCTGAGCAATTATCTTCTTGAGAGCCATCATGTTACATGATGGGTTGATAAGTTTTGTACAAATGTCTGAAAGTCAAATGTCTGTGTTACTCTCAAAAACTGAAAAGTGTTCGTTAAGTAAATTCTAATTCTATCTCAGAGGGAAGGCTAATAACTCAGACACATGAATTTACTGTCGAAGTATTTATCTCACTAAGTTTCAAACATGAATGAAAGAAAAAAAATCCCACAAAAGCATTTGTCACAAAAATGTCTTTAATAGTTGACAACACTTTAAAAATAGACTTTAGATGTTTTAGATATTTTTAAAAATGTACCATTATAAACTAACTGTCTAAACATTTTTCAAAAATGTAAAAATTTTTACCTCGGTGTCAATGAAATGATTTAAAGCCAACTCCGTTAAACTCATAGATACCTTCACTCTTAAATAATTTACAAATTGAAATAGGGATTTAAAAATAGACCTTTTTAATGATTAACGGGTATAGCTAATAATAATAATAATAATAATAAATCTTTTTTTTTTTTTTTAACCTCCTGGAATATAGTGTATATATTACAGGAAAAACATTCTCACAATAAAAATGTTAGTTCAAATGCATAGGAAAAAGTAGAGTCTTCACTGAAGAAGTTCTTATAGTTCAATTTTTTTAGTGGTTGTATGCATGGAATGAGCTGTTACATGTAGTTTCAAAATTTGCACCTTTATAATGCAAAACTTTAGGTACCTGTTTAAACAAATCTATCAAATCATAACTGTTATAGCTATATTGCTGGATAAGAACATATTTACCAGATTCCAGGAGTCAGAGCTGTACACTGATTACATCTCAGCTTCACCTTAGACCTAAAAGCACTTACAAAAGCCTACATCCTCTTCAACTCCCAATACTTCCCCTTCATGCTTGCTCTTTAGTTACATTAAGAAAGAAATATATGAATGTGAACTAGAAGACAATGTGGTTGAACTTTTTCCAACATAAATGAGTGTATGATCCTATGATACTATGTGGTGTGCTTAAGAGAGTTCTTCATAGAAATTATTTGGGGAAATAGAATTAGGGGGCATTCAGATATGATTGCAAGCGTTCCTAAGTTTAAACAGCCCCACTGTAGAAACTGCAGCAGAATGAGTTACTGTAGCTTCTTCCATGGTTGAATTTTGACATTTAGTTTTGAATGGCCTTGTATTTTTTTAGTTATTGTTCAGCTTGTTATACATGTAATTAAACAGCACATTATGAATAACTTCCTTGATGTTGCTTTCTCTTGCCAGTTATTAGAGTCAAAGTCTGTTGGTTCTCAAAAGGTTTTTGGTGGTGGTGGTGCTGGTGGTTTTTTTTTCTTTTTTTTTTTTTTTCAATTCATTAGGTAATTAGGTTGGATAGTTATAAAAGTCAGAACAACACCTGCCTCTAGCAATGCTTGTCACATAAATGAATCAACACAAATGTGTTTTCTGAAATAAACACAACTTAACACAACATGGCATTATTTCCCAAATACAAGATGTGATCTCCAAAGTAAGTTTCTTCCTGCCTTGAAGAGCTCTCTAAAGAAATCAGCATTTTTTTTCTTTCCCCCACCCCAATTCCGTGCATTCATCATGTCTCTAATTCACTGTCATATTTTGCTTGTTTTCACATTTAATTTTACTTCTTTTTTATTTGTGTTTGGTTTTGACTTTGCTTTTGTTTATTCATATCTTTGAGCTGAGCCCTTCACTGCTTTCTAAATATTGCAAATTACATGTTCTATAAAAGCAGCCCATTTCCATCCTCCCTGTCTTTTCCATTACTCTCCAAACTTTTTCAAATAATTTAGAATTAACTTTTAAGAATTTAGAATTAACTTTTAAAAATAGCTTTTAGGATGTCATAATGTATTCTATAGTTAAATCTAAAAGGAAATACATAGAATTTCAGAATGTTTCAAATACATCAGCAGCTGCAGATCAAATGTGGTTAGTCACATCTGTTCAAATGTAAACCACCATCACCTGCAGAGTTTCAGAAATGGAACATTTTGCTCTTTCACATGGGTGCCCTCAGTAGACTATTTTGTAGTTTAAATGGTAAAATCATAAGCTCTTTTTATGAGCATGTCTTCTTGTACACAAGCTTTTTTGTGTTCTACTGTGCTTTTTTTCATACCTCTTTCATCAGTTTTTCATTTCCATTCATGAATGTGTTCTGAATTGCTTGGAGATACATTCTGATTTGTTTCCTCTATGACTAGTATTCAATTTTCTATGTATTATTATGTTCTCTAATGTCCTTGACATATAGCTTTTATGAAAAAAAAAAAAAACTGTCAAAAAGACTATAACATACTGTGGCCTTATAATTGTGACTATTGAACTATTGATTCTGAATTGTAGTGTAGTAGTACCCAGCTGATACAAATTCAGCTGCAGATAAAATTTTGATAACATTTGCTGAATTTCAGTAAAGTTTCATCTCCTTCCTAGCCAGGAATACAAGTCAAATTCCCTCCACATCAGCTGCCTTTGGAAGTGCTACAGTTGTCAAATTGTATTTCTGTTTCCCATGCTTGTCACAAGCATGCTCATTATGCTTCTCCTGTGTCTCCTGTTCTTCCATATGGCATTACCAAACCAAGTGCAAATTCAGCTCTGTCATGGTTCTTAAGGTCAGATATATTTAGGTTCTCTGATTTACAAGCACGAGTTCCAGTCTCACCAGCTATTTATAGACACAAGAAAATCATTTATATAGTGACAACTACAGAAAAAATACAGGAAAATCTTGCCGGGGGTGGGGGGGTGGGGAATATATTTAAAAACAGGTCAGAAGTAACCAAGCCTTCTTCATTAATCTAGCTCTCTGTTTTGTTATATCTTTTCTAATTTGCTTTCAAAATGACTAATGCCTTCAGTAATTTTCCTATTAAAAAGAATGTTGGAAGCACTTGAACTTTAAACCTGAAATAGCATTATGTCTAAACACACTTCAAAGCTTACTACAGCTAGGATGATTGCCACAAAAAAAGGTTGATTCATTTATTTTACCTAGCTTGTAGTCCAAGATTTTGGTGCTCAAAAAGCCTGCTCAGCTTTCCTCAAATCTTTCATCTAATTATTATTATTATTTTTATTAAAAACCCTCAAACTCCTCAAATTCTGGTCCTAGTCTTCCCCTGGAGTATCTGTGACCTCACAGTAGCAATATTTTATATTGGATCTTTATTGCTAAATAGTTGCAACAATTGCTGAAAAACATATTTCAGTTTTAATGCTTATATCAGCTCCTTCTCTAATGCTTTTAATATGACAGAAGGGCTATTTTAATTTGCCTGATACTAGTGTCATTAACTATATGTTTACTTCGATAGGGAGTTATTATTTCCCCTTGATTCTTTGTCTTTTATTTATTTATCATAGAAAATTTTGTGCCATGAAGGAGGAATAAGACTGCTACATAGTCAAGGATTTTAGCCAGTACTCTCTGTTACATTACGAAATGATCAGACCACAAAGTCATAGGACAAGAAGAATACCTTATTCAAGTTATAGTCTTTTAAAAGCATAGACTAGTCCCTCATTTGGTTTTAAAAGAATGCTTACATATACTACTCAAAATCATGAAGGAAGTGAGCATGCAGTGAGAGGAAAGTCTAAAGACAGGGAATTATATAGGGTTTCAGATATACAGTGTTCTCAGTTCTTCATTTGCTATTACTTTATGCTCCCTCCTCATTAGGCTATCTGTTGTGATTCCGGCAGTTGTTTCTTAGTTGAGGATCATGGGGCACATTACAGGATTCAGGATTTTACCCTTCCTGGGGAGGTGAGACTGCTCAATGTAGCCCTTCAAATCCTAGATCAAGGATTTTAATCCCTTTGTGATATTATTTTTTTTTCCATAGTTCTCTGTGCACTGTAGACACTCATAAATAGTATCAAGAAGACTACGGGCACAAGGTAAGTAATATCTTCACCACAGCCAAGGAATTTTTAAGGTGTACTAGTGACCTCTGCCAACCAGAAACAATCCTGGTATACATTTATCTACCACACCAGTTTCTCTTCCCTTACTCTCATTTAAACAGATATCTGTTCTTAATTATGTTAAAATCTAAATATTGTTCTAGTGTTCATGTTCTTTCAGTATCTTTAATTCTTGAGGAATAGATAACACCATACGCTCTTAAGGAATGTCCCTCTACCTTCCTCCCCCTCCCCCTTAATATAATAACTTATGCTATATAGCCTGCATTCTATGATAGAAGTCTTTATAGTGTCCTGGCATAAGCCTGTAAGGCTTAACAGCTGAAGGACAAACAAATTGATGACTCCGGCTCTCTCCAAGATTGTTTCTCTGTGAGAAGAAAAATACTCATGCAATAGAGCACCTATTGGAAACCTATAGCAGTTTTCCTTGGAGTTTTGATATATTTATATAGATTTAATTTCAAACTCCAGTATTAAAATATACCCTTTCATATGACTTTAAGATTTTTTGAGGCTGCAGTGGTTTTGCCTGGAATAGAGTTAATTTTCTTCATAGTAGCCTATATGATGCTATGTTTTGGATTTGTGACCAAAACAGTACTGATAACACGCTGACATTTTAGCTGCCACTGAGTAGTACTTACAGAGTCAAGGACTTTTCTGCTTCTCATGCTGTCCTGCCAACAAGGGGGCTGGGAGTGCACAAGAAGTTTTGGGAGGTGACAAAACCAGGACAGCTGACTCGAACTGGTCAAGGGTTATCTCATACCGTATGGTGTCATGCTCAACAGTAAAAGAGCAAGGTAAAGAAAGACGATAGAAGGGACATTTAGAGTTATGATGTTTGTCTTCCCAAGAAACCATTAAACGTGGTGAGCCCTGCTTTTCTGAAAAAGGCTGAATACCTGCCTGCCAATGGGAAGTAGTAAATAAGTTGGTTTTGCTATTCTTGCACGTGCAACTTTTGCTTTACCTAATAAACTGTCTTTATCTCATCCCGTGAGTTTTCTCACTTTCTGCCTCATCCCACTGTGGGGAGAGTGACCAAGCAGCTGTGTGGGGCTTAGCTGCCTACTGAGGTTAACCCACAACAGAGACATTCAAAAATCATTCTAACACTGATTTGATTAACTATATTATAATTTTTGCTATATTTCCACTGCAACTTAGAATTTCACAATCCCAGGTTCACAATTTTTCTGCGTATACTGGCACAGTGACTGGCTTAAACGAAGAGCTTGTGGTTCATTCTCTTTTAGGATTCTGGTCCATGTTGATAACCCAGAAATTTTTGAGACAAGGAGTTTTATATATTCTATGTTGAAGTTTGAAAACATTGTCATTCTTTCAGCATGAATGGCCATGAGTGAGATCAACTGATGTCAGCATATGAGATATGTAATTTAATTCTGACCATATTTGTACGTATAAAACTAAAGGCACTAAAAACTGTGAAGGGTAAGCTTGAATGAATCCAAGTTTAGACTTCTTTGTATCAAAGACCACCATGGGTCATATTTCACTTGCCAATTCTTACATTTAACATTTAATTTATAGCTGCATTCAAATATATATACAGATGTTTGGGGAATATGTATGGGGAAAATGTAGGCCACGGTTCTCGCTGCAAGTGTTTTTCTCTTGAGACATCTTAGTGAAAACGGCAAAAGCTCACAATGTTGGGCTACAGTGAGACATGCAATACATACAGCAGTAGTGGCTCTAGGTAGATACTCATCTTGCACAAATAAGCAAAATAGGGTTATTTTCATTTATTAAGTCCTGACAAACTACCTGATATAATAACTAACGTACTGTTTCTATCTCAACTGCTTAAAGTATCCATGTACTTGCATATGCAAAACATCTATTTGCATACACAATTATAATCACTGACTGCTTAAATTATCATGTAATTACACGCATGTCTTGGGCTTTGACCTCTGGAAATAACTAAGAACCAAAACGGTTGTCAGATCCCCAACTCTGTGTATTTTTTTCTGGAAGTTACCTTGGAAGTTAAAAGAAAGTTGCTTTGAAACCTTTATTTTTTGTTGAAATTGAAGAGGAGGGTCAGTGCAAAAGAACAGGGCTGCAAAGATGGTGCAGGGTCTAGAGGGGAAACATGAGGAGCAGCTGAGGTCCCTTGGTTTGTTCAGCCCAGAGCAGAGCAGGCTGAGGGGAGGCCTCATGGCAGCCTGCAGCTTCCTCACGAGGGGAGCGGAGGGGCAGGTGCTGAGCTCTGCTCTCTGGAGACAGCAACAGGACCCGAGGGAACAGCATGGAGCTGGGACAGGGGAGGGTCAGACTGGATGTTAGGGAAAGGTTATTCACCAAGGGGGTGGTCAGGCATTGGGACAGGCTCCCCATGGCAGTGGTCATGGCACCAAGCCTGCTGGAGTCCAAGTTTTTGGACAATGCTCTCAAACGTATTGTCTGATTTTTGGGTGGTCCTATGCAGACTCAGGAGTTGGACTTGATGATCTTTGTGGGTCCCTTCCAGCTTGGGATATTCTATGATTCTGTGATGCTAACCTTCTAAAACATATTTTATTTCTCAAGAAAATAACATAGATGAGAAACCATATAAGGACTTTTTTTTTTTCTTTTAATGGAAATCCCATAATTTAATAATTATATACTCTTATTAAATAATTCTTTACTTTGCTACTGTGTTCTTGCCTTCCTACTTCATTCTGATATTAAGAAGTTCACTGAATTCTCTGGAAGAGAAAAATGGAAGAATTTATCCTCCCTAATACAAGATTCACTCTACCAGAATTTTAGTTAACTTTTCCTGCTTGAATTTCTTTTGTTGCAGTGATATGCTTCTGATAATGATTGAGCCACTGAGAACGTGCAACTACTTCTAGAAATTTACTTTCCATCTACTTGTGCCAACACTATAACCTCATGCACACAGGAAGAAATATGCAACATTGAGTCCTTTCTCTCTTAGAGAAGACTTGCAAAATCATAGAATCATAGAATGGCTTGGGTTGGAAGGGACCTTAAAGATCACCCAGTTCCACCTCCACCCCCTGCCATGGGCAGGGATGCCACCCACTAGACCAGGTTGCCCAAAGCCCCATCCAGCCTGGCCTTGAACACCTCCAGGGATGGGGCATCCACAGCTTCTCTGGGCAACCTGTTCCAGTGCCTCACCACCCTCTGAGTGAAGAATTTCCTCCTAACCTCTAATCTAAATCTCCCATCTTTTAGTTTAAAACCATTCCCCCTCATCCTGTCATTATCTGATTGAGAAAAAGTTGCTTTCCATCTTTTTTATAAGCCCCCTTTAATTATTGAAAAGCTGCAATGAGGTCACCCTGGAGCCTTCTCTTCTTTAGGCTGAACTGCTGCAGCTCTCTCAGCCTTTCTTCATAGGAGAGGTGCTCCAGCCCTCTGATCAGTTTCATGGCCCTCCTCTGGACCCATCCTAACAGATCCACATCTTATGGTGCTGGGGGCCCCAGACCTGGATGCAGGCTCCAAATGTGGCCTCACAAGGGCAGAGCAGAAGGGGACAATCACCTCCCGCGCCCTGCTGGCCATTCCTCTTTTGGTTGAGCCCAGGATGCAGTTGGCCTTCTGGGCTGCAAGCACACACTGCTGGCTCCTGGTGGGATTTTCATCCACCAGAACCCCTACATAGCTCATTTTCTGAAATCCTACGTAGCTCATTTTCTGTTCTTTTATCACACTTAGATGTTAGATAATGGTCTATTCATGAGTTTATATAGCCCACTGTGATGCCCAAAAGAGGTACTCAAGATTGATTTATTCAGAATCTCATAACTACAGTAAGTTGTTCTAACCAAGACATATTGCTTTCTGAATATTCATATTTCGTATATGTACGTGATTTATCTCTTATTATTACTAACTGAGGAAGATTACAAATATATATATATATACAGCCAAGGTTTATGGATTATCAAGGCTTATGGACTCTTTGTGTTAAGTTTTATACATGCATAAGATGTTCTAAATTCATCTATAGGTCTGAGAATCTGAAGGTAAAACAAGGGGAATTTAATAAATGGATGGAAGAAATACAGAGTAACAGGGCTGAATTTTTTCTCATAATGAAAAAACAATCAAGGGAAAATTGAAATACAAGATCTCAATTTCAATATGATGAAATCTATTTTCCTCTTGTCTGCATTGGAACAGTTTATAATGTTAGGACTGACATGAAAATGAATACTGTAGGACTGCTGAAGAAAAGTAATGTAGTATCAAAACTGATGTAATATTAATATTTAATATTGTCTATAGGGGATCCCAATGCTTTGTCCCATTCAGAAGAAGGCACAAATATTGAAAAGTTGGATGGAAATTTCCAGTTAACTCTATGAAGCAATCAAGAATGAGTGATCAGAAAATGTCCCTTAAGAATACTGTATTGCTATTTCTGAACAAATTCACAAAGTAATGGAAGAGTAGCGATATAAGACATGAGTTTTTCAATAAATACTTTGGAGTATTTAATATGGAGTTCTGATTTTTGATTAGATAACCTAAAATAACTAACTGATACCCTTGAGGCTTTTATGAACATAACTTAGCTTTCATCTTGTTTTAATATCTAGGGTGGACACTCTTTCAAAGTCCCTAAATATGCTTCATAAAGGGACAGAAGTCTTAGACCACTTAATCTTAATTGACTCCCTTGGTATTAGCAGTTAACATCAATGGTAGCTTGACTATTAGCTTTATACCAATGTTAGATCTTTTGACCTCAATGAGTCTCACTCGCATGAAGAGAAATACTAAACATTATGAATTTTTCTTGTCAGGAAAAATGAAGCTCACAAAGAAGTCAGATTTACAAGTATGTGTTCTCTTAACTTTAAAAGTATAATGAAATATCTTTGAAATTTCAGGGGTGGTTGCCAGATTCTTCTACTTTCAGAAGCAGACAAAAATCACAACTTTCCAGAAGAAAATGGGAGACCTGGTCACCCAGGATGTGGAGAAAGCTCAGGTACTTAATGACTATTTTGCATCAGTCTTCACCAAAAAGAGCTCCAGCCACATGATCTGGGCCCCAGAAAGCAAAGGCAGGGACTGGAAAAATAGTGAACTGCCCAATATAGAAGATCAGGTTCACGACCATCTAAGAAATCTGAAGGTGCATAAGTCCATGGGACCTGATGAGATACATCCATGTCTCCTGAAGGAACTGGTGAATGCAGTTGCTAAGCCTCTCTCCATCATATTTAAGAAGTTGTGACAGTCCAGTGAAGTTCCCACTGACTGGAAGAGCGGAAATATAACCCTCTTCATATATGCAAAAAGGGAAAAAGTATATTCAAAGAATATATTCAAAAAGGGAAAAAATGAAGACCCAGGGAACTTACTGGCCAGTCAGTCTTACCTCTGTGCCTGGTAAGATCATGGAGCAGATCCTCCTGGAAACTATGCTAAGGCACATGGAAAATAAGGAGGTGATTGGTGACAGCCAACATGGCTTTGCTAAGGGCAGACTGTGCCTGACAAATCTGGTGGCCTTCTACGGTGGGGTTACAGCCTTTGTGGATAGGGGAAGAGCAACTGACATCATCTACCTGGACTTGTGCAAAGCATTTGACACTGTCCTCCATTACATCCTTGTCTCTAAATTGGAGAGACATGGATTTGATGGATAGACCACTTGGTGGGTAAGGAATTGGCTAGAAGGTCGTTCTCAAAGAGTTATGGTCAACAGCTCAAAGTCCATGTGGAGATCAGTAATGAGTGGTGTTCCTCAGGGGTCAGAATGTCCCCTGCTCCCCCCCTCAGGGAACTGGCACTGTTTAACACCTTTGTTGGTGACATGGACAGTGAAATTGAATGCACTCGCAGGAAGTCTGCTGATGACACCAAGCTGCGTAGTATGGTCAGCACATTGGAGGAAAGGGATGCCATCCAGAGGGACCTGGACAGGCTTGAGAGGTGGGCATGTGTGAACCTCATGAGGTTCTACGAAGCCAAGTGCAAGGTCCTGCATCTGAGCTGGGGTGATCCCAAGTACAAATACAGGCTGGGCGGAGAATGGATTGAGAGCAGCCCTGATGAGAAGGACCTGGGGGTGTTAGTTGACAAGAAGCTTGACATGAGCCTGCAATGTGGGGGAATTTCTTGAGATGGCTAGGGGCCTGATTCAACTTCCACCTTTTTATTTTTTTCCCCTTCATTTAACACACTTGAAAAAAACTTTCTGCCTGGGATTCTTCAAGTGTAACACTGGATTCAAGACCAAATGTATTACAGAATCATAGAATTTAGTGAACACAGTACGCCAGGTGGGGTCTCGTGAGAGCAGAGGGTGAGAGTCACCTCCCTCGACCTGCTGGCCACTCTTTTTTGATGCAGAACAGCATACAGTTGGCTTTCTGGAATGCAAATGAACATTGCTGGCTCAAGTTGAGCTTCTTGTCATCCAACACCCTCATGTCCTCATCAGGGCTGCTTTCAATCCATTTTCTGCCCAGCCTGTATTTGTGCTTGGGATTACCCCAGCCCAGGCGAAGGATCTTTCACTTGTCATGTTCACAAGATAGAAGATATGGTATAGTCTTTCGGTTATGACAGCAGCAGAACTAGAATAATCTTACCTGTTCATTATAATTTCAGAAATTAAAGGGAGAAGCTTTACAAGTTCATGGTTAAAATTCCTATGTATACATAATTACTTCAGAGTTATTTAGGAAATACAGCACTTCTTTTACTGCACTCTCTAGAACTATCTAATGTATTGCAGGTAACAATAGATCATGACAATAATACTATGACTTTTGGACAAGATCCTCTGCACATATAATTACATGAAACATTAATAATAACTTCTGTCATTGTTGTATGTAGTTTAATATACCATACATTTTACTGCAAATAGTAATAATGTTTAGTGAGGAAAGTATTTATAACATACTTGTTGCCCTTTGAAATCATTTAGCAGCTTTGGAAAAAAATTAGTTAGCATTTCATGATTCACTGTCTTTCTGATGGTAACCAGTAACGCTTTGTAGATCAGTGGTACCCTGTGTATTACAATCAGACATCTTTGACTGTAGAGTATGATTCTTACTAAAAAAAAAAAAAAAAAAAAAAAAAAAAAAAAACTTTTTCAGAAACTGAGACTGTGATGCATCACTGAATGTCCAAATACAGGAAAACAGGTGTTTCAGATTTAACAATAAGCTTAAAACAGAGTGTATTTCTCAATGCCCTTTCTTGAATACGGTTCTTTCCAGAATCAAAGCCTAATAGAATAGAAGAATCTATCACACAAAGCAGATTTTTAAAATAATTACATGTGAGAAGATAACTTAGATATTAAAAATTACTATCTCTTTAATTTGTTTGGAGTTAGAAGTAACTATGTTGATAGTTCTTCAAGTTTATTCCAAAGCACATAATGAGCAATTATATCACACATTATAGATTCAGCAGTGATCAGTTGGCAGCTGAGTCTCTTACAAACATAACAGAGTATGAACATGAAAGGGACTAGAATGAACCATCTGCTGAAAAAGACTGCATTACAATAAAAAAGAAAAAAAAAGAAAAGAAAAGAAACAAAAACAAAGTTTAGAATGTAATTTATTTTACATCTCCATATTAATCTTCTGGGACATGCATAAGAAATATATGCAGTAGATAACGGACTGTAAAAAAACATTAACTTGCATAATTATATTCAAAAGGCAGTTAGTTTTGGTTTCAGTGCCACTGTAGTCTTCATGCATATTGATGTAGGTTATTTATTGACTTTAAAGGCAGCATCCCATACCAGTTTGACAGAAGAATATGACGTTCTTAGTAGTTCTTAACATTATTCAGTAGAGCTGTGAAAAAGTAGAGTGGTCGCAGCCTAAGGCAGGTGTTCCTCTTAGGTGGATCTCAGAAGCCATTTCAGATGGCAAGGAGCTATCATAAGGCTTGTGGTGTGAACAAACATTAAGATTATAAAGGTGAGATGAAATTTTACATGTGTGTAAGCATGGTGAATTGTAATATTTCAAATAAAATGGTATTATCTACTATTAATTATATTACTCAATGTAAGAGAAGCAGAATTGCCAATGAAAGCATCAGACTAGGGCAAGACTAAGAAAAAGACAAGTTTGGGCAGTACAATATCCTATGAAGAGTAGTATTCAGTTCACAGCCCTGGCATTGAAAATCCTACGTACACATACAGCTCTATGTTCTCAGATTTATATTCAATGGCTAAAGACATCCTCATAATTGTCTCATTCAGTTGATGGAAATTGCCCTGTGTATGTCTGAATCTGCTTATTCAAACCTTGATCAAGACCTTTGTAAAGCCTTGAATTTAGAACTCCCCTGATTTCAATTCTTGGTTATAGCTTTGAGATTAAATTGTAGCTTGATGCATACTTAGTAAGAGTGCCTGACATTTATGATAAATATAGCCCCAAGTCTTCCCCTGGTCAGCTTGCAGAGAATTCATGGCAATGAAAATGACTCATACTTAAATAACACATTTTAAAAGTCTAACTGAACATGAAAGTTCTTCTTCTGAGGTCACTGCTCTTGTATAGTATATGATATAGCACTTCCCAACCTCCATTCAAGTAAAACACGTGTAAATGATTCATACAGCAGCATGTGATCTTTGATAGAATACAAGACTTTAAAGCCATAACAAAGCATCTTTTTATACACCATACAAAAATTTCATCTGCTTTTTTAATTGGTGTTTGATGTGATATAATCACTTTTCACAATAACATCAACAGGATTAGAAATTTTCTTGGGGGCATATTCAGAAATTATATGAAAGAAGTCTCCAGATCTACAAGGCTTCTGGAAGAAGGACTCATTAAATTATAGGCCCAAATGCTCACAGTGTTCAGTGCCTTCATATTTGCATATCAAACTAGAAGCAGCTGGAACTAATTTGCAAGGGTACTGAGCACCCATAATTTCAGTTACAGTCAGACTGCTAGTGGCTGGCAAACTGAAAATCTGGATCTGGGTGCCTATGCATATAATCATCTGATCTTTCTGTAGGTCTTGTGTGACTAGCAATGAGTCTGCAAAATTTTCAGAACTATTCTGTAATGTCCTGATAGTTTGTTTTGCTGTTTTTCCTGATGAATACAGACAAACATTATGTTACAATTTTTCAGCCAGCACTGCAGCCCCTCTCTTCGCATACTCTTGAGTTATGCTTAACATACCTGAGAAAAGTGTGGAAACAGTAATGGTTTTCTTCTCCACTCCCAGCACCCAATCCAAGAAGCACGTGAAAACAAGGATTTGTTTCTGCTTGGCAGAATCTCACAACCATATTTCCCTTCTCCTCCCACTCAGCCCCAGGGAAGCCACACAACCAGTGATTCTGGCTTCATGACGAACAACCACTCCAAGTCCGTGTTAAAGATAGCTTGCCTTGGTAACCTTTAATAGATGAAGTAGTATCCAGATAGAGAGCCCTAAGTATCTGGTACCGAAGCCCAAAATTCTGTTGATGTTTTTTCCCAGATTTGTGGGGTTTTTCTAATCTAGTAGTTGTCATGTGTGTATTAACATCTAGGGATGAGTTTGTCTCCCTGCTTTGTCAGGGATGGATTTGAATAGTAACTATATGTCTGTGAAGGAATGAAAGTGCAAGAAAAAAACTTCAATATGTCTTAGGTACTACATTACTCCTGTTTAAGGAGTTTGCAAGTGGTGCAATTCTGCCTCAGAGAAGAGCAACTCATTTTATGCTAGGCTTGACTGTCTACATATTTATTTCCACCAGACAAAAATACATTATATCCATCAACAAGCATTTCAACGTCAAGACATATGATTTTCCATATTCTTACACTAGCAGATAACTATCCTATTTCTTTGTAAATCATTGTGGCTGAATAACCCAGGAAAACATTCAGAAGGACCAGTGCCCCCTTACTTTTTTTTTCTTTTTCTTCTCTCTTATTCTTTCCTTCTTTCCTTCTTTCTTTCCTTCTTTCTTTCTTTCCTACTGTGTGTGGGGATTAAATCTTTCTGTTGGGGATTAAATCAGTTAAAGGATTATCAATAGAGGTTCAGTTAGCACAAGTGACAGAAATTGTAAAACAAACATGGCAGGAAAAAGAAATTATCTCAGATTTCACAAAATGTTTCATTGTAACATTAAAATTGAGCAGACTTCCAAGTAATTATTAAGAATACCACTGACACCTTGCAGTGAAGTTCCCTTTGGCTAACTGAATGATGGTTTAACTCCTTCCTTAGAAAATTAAAATTATATAAGAAAAAAAAAAAAAGCTACAAGAGTTAGCAGGAAAATATAATATTAAATACTTCCAGGAGGATGAATTTTTAAATCCTGATCTTCATAATTAGAAAGAATAAAATATTTCTATTCCCCTTCCCAAATCAGTTTAAATAACCTTATTTTAAGTTACCATAGAAAATATATTAGGTCTTTCATACTTAAAGTATCCACTATAAAGTGCTAGCAGCTCTGTTAATGACAGTCCAAGAGGAAGATGACAAAAGGTGTTCAGACCTACATGGCATATTATGACTTAAAGCATTTTCATTGTTAATGACATTATTATTATTATTATTATTATTATTATTATTATTATTATTATTATTATTTTATTATTATTATTGATAGGACCTGGTGTTCAATAAAGACACAGACAGCATATGTCAGGTAATCTACCTATCATTGCGGTATAGTATTCCAAATAGGATTGAGGCTTTCTTGATCAAAATAGTATCAGAACTCCAAATCTGACCCTTCTTCTAATGGAGGGGGGTGGGGGGGTGGGAGGGGAGAGAGGGAGGGAGAGAGGGATAGGGGGAGGAATCCACTATTATAGGGGCTGAAGATGGACAATAATATGTACTGACACAGAAAAAAAAATCTGTAAACTAAGAATGACTGTCTACAGATCACACCTCAGATGGACAAAATATAAAATTTTGCTACTTTTTATTGCATTTGTTATATAGGTATTCTAATCAAAACTATTTTGTCAGTCTACCTAGAAGACTATAGCTTCTGTTTCCAACCAGTACCATTTCCATCAATATCTGGTGAATCGGTAGACTGCTTGCAAGAGATCCTAAATGGTAGCTAAAAGAAAACTATTGTATATTAAATAATAACTCATGAGTGGGAAATTCCCAAGAGGAGATTGCCATTGGACAATAAGTAAGTCTGTAAAGTCCAGGCATTAAACTGCTGAATTAAAGAGCCATTGAAATAGCCTATAAATGTTTTAGTAGATTGTGCATATTGCATGGAAAATATAACAATAATAAATCTGATAACCCAAAAATCTTAAACTGGTGCAATGTAGCCAATTTTTATTGATTTTAATGAGATCATTCTGGTTAGCATGAGCTTATCATCTAGCAGTTAGTCTCTTCTTGTGCCAAGAAAGGTTCTCAACTGTACAAGCCAGATGTGTTTGTTTTTGGACTCAGACCCTAAGCTGTTCATCAAAAGACGATCATTATTTTTACATAGTTGTTCAGATGGCTGTAAATGTAACATCACAATAAAGAATTTAAAACTGCTGTAGGACTTTTCAGACTCTTCAATGGTGTTGTGGTTTAACCCCAGCAGGCAGCTCAGCATCACACAGCCACTCTCTCACTCTCTCCAGGTGGGGTGGGGGAGAGACTCAGAAAGATAAAAGTGTGAGAGCTCATGGTTTGAGATACAGACAGTTTACTAGGTAAAGCAAAGCCATGTGTGCAAGGAATTCATTCACTACTTCCCATTGGCAGGCAGGTGTTCAACCACTTCCAGGAAAGCAGGGCTCATCACAAGTAATGGTTTATTGGGAAAACAAATGCCACTGCTCCAAATGTCCTCTCCTTCCCCTTCCATTACCCCAGCTTTTATTGTTCTTCATGATGCTGTATGGTGTGGGACATCCCTTTGGTCAGCCTTGGCCAGCTGTCCCAGCTGTGTCCCCTTCTAGCCCCTGTTTCACCCCCAGTCTCCTCACTGGCAGAGCAACATGAGAAGCAGAAAAGTCCTTGGCTCTGTGTAAGAACTGCTCTGCAACAGCTAAAACATCAGTGTGTTATCATCAATATTTTCATTAAAAAAAAAATAAAACAGAAAAAAGAAAAAAAAATCACCATACAAGCCTCTGCAAAGAAAATTAACTCTATCCCATAGCAAATGGATATTTAAATTCTCAATGTCACTCGATGTCTGCGTTCGTAAATTTACTTGGAATATAAGGCCACATCTGAAGCTCTGATCCCAAAAGACCCCTGATGAATCACTGTCTAACTACAGAAGCACTTAAATGCCACAGTTATCTTGCTATGTTTTTATCTTGGAATTATTCAAGGCTGTCTTCTGCAGAAGTTCCAGAAACACCAAAGTTTTGGTAGTGCTTAATAGAACAATTCATTGGTGTGCCTGTGTCAGGTCCCTTGACTAGCTGTTGCTCTTCCTTATAGTATTGTGAGAGACCAGATAGAAAGGTATGCTCTGAAACTGGAAGCTGTCTTTTTCTTTTATTATGCTGATACTCCTATAGTATAAAATATACTGAAATTATCTCCAGCCCCTCCTTTTTGAACTATAACAATGTGCCAACTAAATGATTACGATATTTTTAGGCTCAAGAAAGAAGAGTGAACAAGAATGAATACAAGCATCTTTCCAGATTTATGGTAGAACAAAAGGGGTAAGTTCTTTTCTACTGCAGGGTCTGTGTTTGCAGGGGTGATGTAATAAACAATGAACATCAACAGCCTTGTATTTAGTCACTGAGATTTGTTTAATCTGGGAAAAAAAAAATAAATAAACATGGGCCATGCAAGTGGAAAGAAGCTGAATAGGAAAAACTACAGAAAGAAAAATTTTGAAGAGGTTTGAATTTAATCTCTGACTTCCTGTCTTCAGTTTACCAGACCAGTCAAAGCAATTGAACAGAATGAAGACAGTTCAGGAAAGAGCAGGAGATGATACTTTTAGCTGTGCTCCGAATGCTATTATTTCTTAAAATGAGCTTTCAACAAACGGAACTGTTAAAGTCAAATTTTGCAGCTTCTTTCTGCGTAAGTAAACTTATTATGCGGGCAGTGAAAGTAGAATCCACTGGGGAAAAAAATAAAAATAGACAAAAATGAAACACAAAATAAAGTATCTTGCCTTGCATTCTCAAGTTGGCGTCTAGAGGAAACTGGAAGTCTCTCTAAACTAAGCACATTTGATAGGAAAACAGCAGTAATTACCACTCATCCTCCTATCAAACAAAGTAATCCAAAATTTCTTAGTGTTCCCACCACACACACACAAAAAAAAAAAAAAAAAAAAAAAAAAAGATGAGGATGGAACAGTAGTATCAACTTAGAAACTGGGGGTCCTTGGGTCTGCTGAGACATAACAGATGAACTAATAGGAAAATCATGCTTGCATTAATCATTGAACATCTCACTTATGCAGTAAAAGCTGAGGTGGATATAACAACAAGGAAAATGCTGCTCTTGGCTTTTACTAGTTTATGCATCTGTACAACTAGGCTGCAGTTCCTGTTTATGTATGTTCCTGTACTGAAGTAGGATTTGGAAGCCTGTATTTATTTATGTGTCAACAAGGAAAACTGTCTCTTGAATTCTAGTGTAGTAATGTCATGGTTGCAAGGGTCAGTCCAAGAATATGGGAAAAAAATATGCTGGATTTGAGCAGTCTACTATGAAAGGAAAAAGAAATAAAGCTGTACCCTATTGCCAATCCAGAGCGTTTTCATAGGCTGCAAAACATAAAAGGCACCATAAAAACCTTTCAGATGATAGTCTGGAAGCAGCCATACTAGAAGAAGTGATAGGATAAAAAAAGAGATAGTATTACTTTTACCATGATTTTTCCAAAGAAAAGTGGCAAGTCTGAGAAGCTGCAAGAAATGGATTTATATATAAATGCTATAATTTTATTACATTTCTGTGAGAGTCCTAAGCTTTATCTGTAAAAACAGTCTTTCATAAAGTTCATCTGTAAAGATCCTTATAGCTGTTTTAATTGAACTTTTAATTAGGCTGCATAGATAATTGAAAACATTTCCACTTTGATTATGTGTTGAGAAGTGTCTCTTTGCCCATGTAAAGAGACCAAACTGGCATTTGCTTCCTATCTCCTTCAGAGCGTTCAGATAACAATAATTGCATTAGTTCCTGTCTAAACGATGTTTCAGACTGAAGCCGTAGGGCCAAAGTACTGGGTCTTAATTGGCTGCACTACCTAGTCTATTCATGTAGACAAATTAAATTAATTACAATATTTTGAAAATGCTTCAACAACAACTTTTAATCACAAAACAAGAAAAAAGCCCCTTGAATTCAACTGAAACATAAATATAAACTGTCTTTGGAGAGTCAGCTATGGTACTTGGTATAAAATACTGCTTTTAAAAATCAGAGGGTAGGGCAAGATACTCCTTTCTTATTATTCTTGGATGAGTTTGCCACTAGAAATGCCTGTTTCACACTATTTTGAACACCAGATTTCTGCTTCATGATCACTGTAATGTGCTATTTTTTTTCTACAGCCCAATTATTAGCCTGTTCATAAGGCTTGTGATTGTAATAATCATCTGCACCTGCACACTTGACCACTCCTTTGACATGATAGTTCTAAAATATGCAAAATAAATATAGTTCACACCACTGACTACTTCTGTGAGTTTAGGTTTTTCCAGGCAAGAGGAATAGAGAACAGCAAGCCATCATTTTAACGTAAAAGTCTGGCAAAATTATTTTTTTTCTTCAAAAGCCACTCCTAAGAGATATTTCTGAAATAATACTAGAACAGGTAAACTGTACCTAGTCAAAAAGTGAAAACCTTTTTAAACCAAGAAATCATCTTTTGATCAAATAAAAAAATTTCTAGATCACTGTCCAGTCTATAACCTGGAAACTCTTGATCCTTTCATTTTTAATTTGGTTTTATTAAACATATCAATTTTTTAAATTTTATTTTTATAATTACATTACATTTTAAATTCACATAACAACATGAGACATTTTTAGTCTGATTTTTCATGGAAACAAAATCTATATAATCATCCTGCATATGTGTGAAATTTTGAGTCCCTCTCCCGTGTTAATCTGTTCATGTATTTCGTCCAAACTGGCAGCTTGGTAGAAACATCAGTGACAATACGGTTTCTACAAGTTTTGTAAAAGAAGATGGATGAGAATGGTCGTAAACCACACAATTCACAAGGGAAAGAAATCAACACAACAGTGCCAGTGAAACCCAAGATATAAGCCCATCAAGAATGGGTTTCATTTGTTCTTTGGCTCAGGGAAATTCTTGCCTTCACTTTGGTATCTTGGCAAATTAATACATGCATTAATTTTCAGGACAGCAAAATTTTGTTGTTGAGAGGAAGATGACAGTTGATCACTAATCCCAAGAGTTACCTGTTTCTCATTAAAAGCAGTCTAAAAATTCAGGCAAAAAGATGTTTCTTGAGTTGAATTGTCTCAGAGAAGTTGTTCTTTCTACTGATTTGTCAGAAAATATTGTGAAAAGTGCCCATGCAAAACAAGGGAAAAAAAAAAAAAAAAAAGCTCAAGGGGAATATGAAATTTGGTTACTGAGTCAATAGACGTAAGCATTCTGGAAAAGTGATGGAAAACTAAGTTATAACTTTCTTATGGCATTTCTAATCTAAAGTTTAGCAAGATACAAACTCTCAGAGGAGGACATGTCTTAGCATTATGACATATACAGAAAAGTGACCGTATGATCTTAAGCAGAGAATATTGTCTTCATTATCTAAGGTTCCTTTAAAAGAAATAAGTATATTAATTTAGGACTGAAAGTTTATATAAGCCTGAACAGAAAAGTTCCAGATTAAAAATAAATAAGTAAAATAAATAAAAACGTGTGCATATGAAAGATTTAGTGTTACAGCTTTACTTTTCGTTTTCAGGTATGTGGCACTACATATTTAAGTAAGCACCATACAAAGAGTTTCAGGAATTTATCCTTCTTTAATTACATTCACCATCAATTGTGTCATCCTGCCCTTTAGATTAACCTACTTGCTAATGATCAAGAATAAGAACTTCAGCAATGTCCCATCAAAATGATTCCTATTGTACTGAAAGGTATTCACAGAGCTAGCTTAACGTTTATGACTTTTATTTCCGGTACTAACTGCAATGGATGACTCCCAGAAGTGTCTCCCAGCAAGGTGTAACTAATCAGTTTTATAACTATTACAATATATTCTTAATAGCTTTAAGACATAGCCTTCCTATTCTGCAGTTATTGCAGAGGGCTAAACTCAAGCTACATGTAGAGTATTTGTATTTCAGTTGGCTAATAATAATAGGTCAGATTGTCAGAAATCTCAGGGAAGAACCTATCCAAGTCCCCAAAAGGCACACATAAAACTGTTATCTCACCCCCAGAGTGGATAATGATGATGAGTAGGCAACAGTAAAACTGCTAGAACTATCTATTTCACAACTCTATTTCTTTTCTGACCACAGGTCAAAGGCAGATCGGTTTAGCAGTGATAAATTTAATTTTAATCAAACAGAACTGGACCCAAACTTACTCCATGTGTCCTTGTCACTTATTCTAAATCAATAATACTTAAATGAAACAATGAAGAGTATGTGTCCTAATCAGAACTTCTGTTACTGTTAGTGTTTTTGGATGTGGACTTTAGCATTTGACAGATAGTATTTATAGCATGGTGTATCTAATATGTTCAGCCTAAAAGCTTATCAGTTCTATACAGTTTTCTTTAAAAGATTTAAAATGGTTTGAGAGAACTGACTGAAATTACTTATTTTGCTCATAATGGTTACAGGCTTCAAAAAGAACTTTAAATGGGAATGTTTTTAAATAGGTACATAAAAGACGCAATAATACTTGAGACAAGATTCATCTCACCAAATTTCACTTGTTTCAAAGTTAAGCCTCTAATCTAAGATAGTCATTTATCTGAAATAAATCAAAGTGGAGATATACTTTTCATTCTTCTTTTTCTAACATATCTTAACTAGAGGGTTCCATTTCTCTAATAAAGAATAAAGCTTAACTTTTGGACAGCGACAGGTAGGTGAAGTGCATTTCATTTGTTATGTAAACCAAACATATTCTGTCTCTAAAACAGTCTTAGAAGGAAACAAATTAGAGGTCTAAAGAGAAGTAAACTGAAGGAAACTCACCATATGCTATATGGTATGGTAGGAAAATAACACCTTAAGTAAAATAAAATAAATTTTAGAAAACTATATATAAAGGGTCATATTTAAAAGGTTTGGTTACTCTTTCAGATTGTATCTTTACTAAAGAATATGGGATTTACAGAAATATTTCAAAAATAAGTTAATGTTTTTACCTGAGTATTAGAAAAAGCTTCAAATTATAATTGCAAAAAATATGGTGATAACTGTATATAATGTAATAACTTTTACTGCAGACTATCAATAAGTTCTCATTCAAAGGCACACGACATTCACCAAACCATATAAAATGAATATAATAGCTCCAAATCTTAAGGGAATAACTGTAAAGTGTATGAAACTAGCTCTAATCCCACAGATATTCCCTGTTCTTTAAGTAACAAATAAACACTGCAGTCAGGTTTGAGTTTTTTTTATCACTTCTCTCATGGTATTTTATTTAGTTTAGGATTTTATTTTCCTTTTAAAAAGGCAGCTTCTAAGATCTTCTGACCACGTGAAAATGTCAGAACTTATTTTTTAACAGGTAGATTTTGATCTTCCTATGTGCAAAGAGACCTTCAAAATGAAGAAACTTGAAGGTGGGATATCAAAGGCAAATAAATGAAACCCAGTGTTCTCTTCAAAACCTGTTCACTTTTAATCCAGCCTTCCATTATTGAGATGCCTCAGCCTTGTTTCAGATGTTTGTGTAATTGTAGTATCAAGCAGAACTTTCTGAGTACAACCTCTCCTTATTTGGTCATAGCAGTATCAGCAATCTTAAAGGTATCCAGGTGGAATAGCACAGAGGCGCCTGGAAGAGATTAGCATTGTATACATTCTAGTGCCTGTTCCTATAGTTGCCCGAGTATTTTAGCCCAGGACTAGGAGTTTTAGAAAGGTGGGTTTTGCATCTCTTCAGGGAACAAGGAGAGTTAAACTATTTACTGCATCCTGAATAGCTCTGACACTTGAATGGCTGGATAAAACCAAGAAATTGCCATTAACATAGCATTCAATGTCACTCTACTATACCTATGCCTTCACTTATTTAGTATTCACTGATTTAGGCTTTATACATCTTATACCCAGGGCTGTGAGCCAGATTCCAAAGAAAATGAGAAATACAACACAGAGCTGAAGACTCTTTTAGATCTTGACTTCAGTAACCATATCATCCAAACTTTTGAAACAGATAAAATCTGTACTTGTTAGAGTTTACAGTAGTATGTTAACTGGAAAAGACAAAATCTGGGCTTAGATTCAAATATAAAATTATTCAAAGGGTTTTGAAGCTGCCATTTTTTTGGGTTAAAAGACATTTAAAAATGAACTGCATGCCCCTGATAATAAGTTCCTTGAAAAAATTCCAGTCCTTTTTTGTGTCATCCTGTCTGGTATTTTAATGAAACTGAACATTTTTTTAAATATTTCTACTAATAGTATAAAATTAGCCTGAAGATTTAAAATGAAAAGAATAGGAAAAAAAAAATAATTATTGCCTCCCAACTTCAACATCAAGCATGTTTGAAAAACCTTGTTCCTTTCACAAGGAAGGAACTTTCTCCATCCTTGTGATCAATGATCACTCGCCTCTCTGTCCTGTCATTCTTGAAAAAAACAATGCAAAAGGGAATAGGTGAAAGTTTCTCATACAGAATGGGGAGAACCTCCAAAGTCTAAATTCTGCACCCAAAGATTGATGGCAATAAACTTATGAACTTATGGAGTAGGGTAGGGAAGAAAGTGTACTGCGGGAGAAAAGAAAGATCATCTAAAGGGAATGAAAAACAGAGGAAGATAAGAACAGCAAAAACAAGGCACTCCCACCTCCAGCAAAAGACAACGACTAAAACAAAACAAAACAAAACAAAACAAAACAAAACGCTCCCAGCAAATTCAATGTAAAAAGCCCAAAGAAAAAACAAATACAAAATGAAAATACATACATAATTAAGAGAATACACATTATTATAAATAGATAGATTGGATATTCATTGCAGCCCAATACAAAAGTGGAGTCAAATGATATAAAGTGGAAAATGCAGCAGACGATTAATCAAAAGTGACTCTGTATGGGACCATGAGTCCAATGTTTTCTCCCTTTTATTGTCTTTGCCACACCCTTTTATAGTCTTGTCTAGGCTAAGAAGTTGTAAATAATGACTGTACTTTTATTTTTTTTTCCTCTTTTTTCTTCTTTCATTTTTTCTTTCTTTGCAGTTTTCAAAAAATGGACATGGAAAAGACTAGAATTAGCAGAAATCAATAGCTTCTGTAACACCAAAGATAAATAATACCATCGTAATAACTAAGGTTTTGATGACAGATATCTAACTCCTATACAAACAACAGTAAAACAGATGGCAGCAATATTTAGAGATTTGTTTGCCTCATTGCCCCACTACTGTGAGAAGTAAACTACAAGTAAAAAATAGAGGACTATTATCCAGAAGAAATACACTGGATATTCTGGAAAGGAACTTCAAAAAATGTTGGTTTAACACTGCAGAGCAGCACAAATTCTAAATACTGTAAGGATTTCTCTCTCACCTTTTAAGGATCTAAATTACAACTACCCCCCGATAGTACGTACATTCTTCAAAGACAGAGCCAACTGCAGGATTAATATAGCTGTATTCACTCTATTAGACTTCTGTTCTCTTAATTGAAATCTTGACAAATAGCTGTACAAAACATCTGAAATGCATTAGAAAAAATGCTGAAGTATATATTTAAGGTGAAAAAAAAATCAGAGAACTAGTACTTGCTATTTAATGATTTGTTCCCAAGAGAACCCCCCTTTGATTAAGCCAATGAGAAATAAATAAAAATCCAAATATTTTCTGCAACAATAAGTTAAACTCTATGAAATACAAAAGATTAGATGTGGTCCCAATCTAGTGTTCAACCATATAAGGATAAAAATGAGCATTCATTAACTTATCTTCTTTGAATTTTGTAAGATTACTTATGAATGAAACTACTCTTTTGCATTTCTAAAAGCTGACTGTATTCCATGTCTATGCAAAATTCATACTGAATTTTTTCTAAGTTTGACCTAGCAGTCACTGTGTGACATTAATAAAAAGATAATCAACATAAACCCTAGAGTTACATATTAATGGGTAAGAGGATATGGCATTGTTATAAAATTATATCAAGAATAAATACTTACTGGTATGTAGGTATTATTAAATACCTACTGTGCTTCTTTCTTTCAGTAAGGATGAACAAGGATAACCAATGGGACCACAGAGAACAATTTAGCTGACACTATGTAAATATGCAATAAAGTCTCCCTCTGTTTTCATTCTGCAGAAAGGGCTGCAAAATATGTTTTTGAGTTGGGCATAATATTCTAAGGATATTGAGATGCATAACTAACATTAATGCCTGTGAGAATATCATTCCTAAGCAATAAGGTATGTCTTCACATAGACAGCAGAAAAACATGGATAAGAAGATGTAATTTTTGCCTCTAACCTTTTAAAGGAGAACACAGCAGACACTATCAACTGGTAGGGATGTTGTAGTCTCTTTTCATTTAATTTTTCTATTCATTAAAATGTGGAGACCTCCAAGAGCAGTGAAAAGTGTTACGTGTGTGCTTCTAACAGAACAGCAGATATATGTATAATACCTATTGGTCAATTTGCATGTCAAGTAGTGATATACTGACAGTTAGCAGATATAATGTGGTGCTAATGGAATGACCTTTCAGTTATAAGTGATTGAAGAATTAACTTCTTCAGCCTTAAATCAGATTCTGCTGAGCAGGTTAAGTGGAGAGATAGCCTTACAAGTATCTGCAAGCCCTGTAGCCAAACTAAGATCCAGCTATCTCAGAGATGAATTATTAGTATAGTTTCTGGAATTACAAGAATATGAGAAGAAAGAAGACTAATTACAGAATGTTTTTTTTTCCAACCAAACCCCACTGCTACTCAAAAAACAGAATAGCATTACAAAAACTGAACACAAATACATACCAAAAGGTAAATCTGAGAAAATTTTTAGAAGCTGTTTCTTTTTTTTTTTTTTTTTTTTACTTCAGTGCAATATCATTGATACTTACTCTCTTGTCCATAAAGCATGGTTATGACTTCAGATTATTTCAAAGTAATAAAGTTTCAGTCAAATCTATTACATTATTTCCAAAAAGCAGACTCTGAAGCTGCTATATGTCCAGTTTAAAGAAAAAAAGAAAAAGAAAAATAAGAATAAGTGATAAACCTGGACTTCAAGAGAATTACAAGAGGTTTTCAATACAAACTGTCGTCCTTCTTCTATACCTAGCATGAATCTTACATGTAAAGACAGAAGAAAACCTCTAAATATCCAAGATGAGAAATTCAATTCATAAAAAATACAGTTATTTAAGTAATGCTTTCATAGTTACTTGAGCATGGTGGTATGGGCTGATACAGAGTCGTTCAGAAGGCTATGAAAGACTGCAAATACAAAAGTACAAAAGTTACCTACTTGTTCCAGGTACACCTATGCTGCCAGTCAAACACCATCTCTGTCCTGGTCTCAGAGTCACCTCTGCCTGCTCTCCATATCATTCACATGTGTGTAGTGAATTAAGCATGATACCTGGACCCCATTGTATGGAAATAGTGGAAGAAAACAGAGTTATAAGCATTTTGCTTGTGTTGTTGTCAAAGGAGGTGTCCTAGACAGTGCCAGTTGTAGCACAGCCTGTTGTCTCAGATGATAACATTAATACCATGTCTACCTAAACATTTTAGTGCAGAAAGAAACATAGGGCACAAACCCTTCTTTCTTCTTTTATTTATTTATTTATTTATTTATTGGTAGACATTTAAAGTGGACTTCAGAAAACTTTACCAGTTATTTTCACCTCACCATACCTGTCTGTTACTGAAACCAAGCAATTCTGTTCCTGCTGGAGCAATGGCATTGGCAGTTAAGGTCTGAAATAAATTTCATTATGTTTTTAAAATGCAATAATAAAATCAATAATAAAATAAAGTAATAAAAACATGGCTTTTGCTAGAAGTTTATTACCATCACATGGGAAGGACAAACTCTTGGCACGTCTCCACACTATTTGTTTTTTTACCAGACTAAATTCAATAAAGAATCATCTGTTCATAAGCATTCCTCCTGCATATGTATCAAGCATTTCAAAAATATATTCAATTCTATAGCATCAGTGTGACCACCACTAAAAATAAAATAAAATAAAATAAATAAAATAAAATAAAATAAAATAGAATAAAACTGTGTTGCAAACACATTTTAGAATTTCATAGGCTAATAAACTGGTCACCTTCAAGAATATACCTCAGTATTCTTGACTTATCAATTTGTATCGATTTACTTTTTGGTTGTTTCTGCACTTCAAATAAAATCTATATAAAGGTATTTCTAACAAAAAGTCCTACAATCCAAAATATTTGTATACAAATCCAAAAAGCAGTGAAGATCTGCTTTCATTAAGTAAATCATATACACACTTCATTACATGACTGTTTTTCCATTTTGATTTCTGAAACATAACTGAGATTTCAAATAAAACTGTATGAACTGTGTATGAACTGAAGAGGCTTACAGTTTGTCTGCAGGTATAATGCTTTGAATTAGGATACATTTTTTTTCAAATGATCTTTTAACTTACTAAAGTATCCTAACATTCTTACAAAGCAACTAATTTTTACCAACTAATCAGCAAGCAAACTTTAACTTATTTGTATTTTAGAAATTAGACGAGAATTCTCAAAAAGCAAATTACCAATCACCAGTATGTAGAATAGCCAAAAAAAAAAAAAAGCAATCTTACTTAATTTGACCTAAAAAAAAAAAATCATACTTTTAATAAAGTTCAGAAAATAAGAAATAAAAAAGTGTATAGACATTTATCAGAAACAATTACACACCAAATTATGCATTTTCCTGAAATACAACCAGTCTGACATTAAAAAACAGATGAAAAGTGGTGTTGTCTGAGTTAAACATAGCTGGTTTTTTTTTGTTTGTTTGTTTTTTTAATATACTGTAGTAAAAAGCAGCCATGAAGTTAGAACAGCATTCAAGCCTTTGCTTCACAAGAGTTTTTTCTAGTTATGTAAAGCTCTACCAACAGTAATTCTTCTATTAAGGAAAGCTGACACAAGGTAACCACTTATAGAAAGGTGATTGTAAGGGTCATATGTTTCAACTTTTACTGAGAACACTGAGAATGTGTTTACAGAATGAAATCATACTTAAAATTCAATTGAAGCTCTATAAGGGACCAACTTAAAATTGAAAGCATACAGTGGTAAGCTTAACAAAAATGTAGTTCTCAATAGTATGTTAAAAAACAGGTACATAATTAGAAAGAACATGTTTACACCGCCAATATAAATTAATATGTTATTTATTGAAGTATGAAAAAATATATTTTGAAAGGGCCTTTTTTGGTGACATAATTTAAATGGAGAAATATGTAGCATTTTTCTTTAATGAGTCTTTGTGACTGACTGAACAGATGTGAAATAATCTATATTTATATTTATTGTCTTAGGTTTACACTCCTTACATATTTTAAATTTACCACTATTATGTTCATTTTACAAATGATCTTCTGTTTGTTTAACTGAAGAGCTAGGATAATATGAACTTGTAATAACCATATTAATGCAGTTCTCTGTCTAGCAAAATCTCAGAGAGATTGGAAAATTGTTATAGAATTTGAGAAAATTGCATAAAGATTTTTTTCATTCAAGTCAAAAAAAAAAAGGAGAGAGAGAAATAAAAATAAAAATAAAATCCTAAAATAAAAGAAATATGAAAAATATGACATTTATAGGATGATCCACAAACCAAAAATGTGTTTAAAATGACCAGATTATAAATGAAGTTTTATTAAGACATATTAATAATCTATATCACATTCAAATTAACTCAATTTTTACAGCCCCGTGTTTTCAATAAGGTACTTCTCAGCTGAAGGAAGAGAATCTAATTCTAGTCATAAATCAAATGTTTGATAAAGAAAATGACAATTGTACTGTGCTTTTGTACTAGATAGAAATCCTGCTTTTAGCTGACAATCATTGTGACATCATAATAGCTTTAATCTCTACGAATTTTACCAATTTTTTATCAAGAAAAAATGTATACCAAGCCTAAATCAATATAGGCAGATGATGAGTCCATACAAAGAGGTTCAGGTTAACATATTTTTGTTTGATATGTGTCATATGAGTGCGCTGCATGCCAACCAGCATTCTTTAGTGTTCTGTAATGAGAAGATCTTGGAAAAAAAAAAAATTTACACGTTAATATATGTTTACATTTTTTATTATTTCTGCTATAATTTCTTCCAAATGACAGTTAATATTTTATTGTGAAGATTTTCTGATTGTTAATGACTGAGCTGCTGATTCTCATCACATACTATCAAGGAATGTAATGGATGATGGTTTTGAGTATAGCACCTCTATCTGTGTTTTTTGTTTTTTTGTTTTTTTTTTTTTTTCTGAATACCTGAAAAAACTCTCATTCACAAATGATGGCTGTGCCATTGAATAGCATGAGGGCACTTCATCCTCACCCTGAAAAAGTAAATGAAGGTCCCAGGCAATGTAATAAACATGGTGGCAATTATTAGAACATACATCAAAAATTCCCTCTTATATTTAAATTTGACAACAGAGACAAAATGATTTGGAAGTTTTAAAGAAGGCTCTGACGTCTTATAATATAAAGTTATTACATCTTGGAGTTTTAATGACTAAGAAAGTCCTCTTAAGCATACTTCACAAAAAAAAATATGAAGACATTCTCACAGTTTTTTGCTTCTTGTTTATCAAGATAATCTTACCACTTATCACTGGAGAGACCATGAAGAAAAAGAGCTACTATTCACTGAAAATAAGAATGATTTTGCAGCACTTGCCCTAATCATTAAATTCATATTGATAGCTATAGACAATGAACAACTAGGAACATTGTCCTGCTCTACATCTAGTATAGAAGAACACATGATACTTTCAGTAACTGTTCATGTCTCTGGACCACTTCCTTTATTCTTATTCACTATGAGCAATGTAAGTATATAATTAGGTATGATCTATTCAAGGTCCTTTCTACATATCAGAAATCCCAAAGCATCATTAATTGGAGTGAACAGAGCATCTGTTTTCTTGTGATCTCATAACTTCAGTGTATAGGATATTTAATTAAAATAAATGCTCTCCCTCCTTCTCTCATAGGGGAATTAGCTCATTAAAATTTTCAAAAGTGAGAATCAGTCCTCCAGCAAACATTAACATTTGGGAAAGAGCAGGAGATTTGGTGGGTAAAGCAGCCTCTCTTCTGTATGTTATACATTTATCCCTTGGTACTGGATGACACTTCTACTGCACATTCATCTTAACCTTGAGGTAAGATTCTTTGAAGTCATCTTTAAAACTAAGTTGTTTTACAATCTTTTTATTTTATTTTATTTTATTTTATTTTATTTTATTTTATTATTTATTTATTTATTTTATTGATCCTCTTTCACAATTCTTTTGGATAGTACACAGACAGCCACACAATTCAGCTTCACTTAGCTAGTTGTTATGTGCCTAATTAGGAAATATTATTAAAATCTTATTCTGTTTTATGGACATAACAAATCACTAACTGGTCCCTGACTATTCTCTACTCTTCTACAGCATGACATTGGCATGCCCTCTTACTTGGGGAGTCTGCATACATATAGTCCAACTACATGTAATATGAGTTCTCTGAATGTTTACTTATATGTGTGGGTTTTACATGGTCAGAGGAGGGTGGCTTGGACCATAATTCTGTAAGACCTCTTGTGTGAACCATATACACACTTTTATGCTGCCTTTTGCTTCTTTGGTTTGCATCCCAGAGTGTCCTCATCTTTTGTTCAGGAACACCCGGACCCCAGTTGATATCAGAGAGATGAGGAACTGAGACTCCTTTATCCCTAAGGACTCAACTATCAGCACAACCTGCAGGTTTGACTCTGAGGGTCAGAAGCAGGAGCAGATGGACACATCTGCGATTTGTTTCACAGATTTCCTCTGGTTCTGTCCTGGGTAGCTAAGCATAATAGCCTGCATTCAGCTTACTGTCATTCGAAGCACTGGAAAAGTTACACATATGACCTGCCACAGTTTCTGCTTCCATCTCACAGAGACATGTATTAGGCAACAGTCATGCACAAGATCAGTTTGCCTTTACTGATATCAAATAAGCCTGAAAATGGTGTTCAGATAAAAGAAATCTAATCCAATATAAAGTGCAATGGTGTCACAGGTTTTGCTCACTTTTGATTGCACTGATGTGAACACAACGGGAGCTTTGTCATTTTCCCTCAGATTTCATACAGTAACAAATAGCATAGTTACACATTTTTACCAGGGCTTCCATGAAATATCAAGTATTAGGAATTGCTGAATCTGGTAGCTTCATGGAGGCAAGGCTGCCACAATTCCATGCCTCCAAGTACAGCCAACAGCACAACACACATACAACACACGGAAGCATTGCTGGCCACAGGGATCAATATAGAAACACTCAGCACTCATGCAAATACAAACAGAACCAACAGCATCATCTTGTTTCTCCCTATGGCTGATCATGATGAAAATCTATTAGTAGGAAATATAGGCATATATACAATGTGGATGTCCCTGGTAACTGGCCTTAAACACTGTCTGAGCATTGGATCCTCGCATCTCCAGCTGCCTCAGACAGAGGCACACATGGGCAAATGGGTCTCTCTGTGAACCTCATGTCCTCCAGTAGCTGGTTGAACCTCCTGGTCCATCCAACAGCCAAACCACAGAGATGTGCATTGATATATAAATAATAGCTTTTAAATGATTCATTGCTGCATTTGAGGAAAAGTGAAGATTACAGTGTTCACAATGTGAACTTAAGTGCTCAAATGTCCCTTTTCAGATGTTGAGTTCAAAATCTCAACCCTTAAAAAGGAAAATCTATTGCCTAGCCATAAGTAAATTCTCCAGGTATTAATGTTCAATTATAAAGCATATAATGATTTTAATTTTTTCCCCTAAGCATGTTTATAGCTTTCTACAACAAACATTCCATTCTAAAGCCTCAAGGCATAGGGTAGGTCTTTTTCCACATCAACAGTCCGTAGAGATAGTCAACAGCTACAGGAGACAGCCAGAACATGGAAGAAGTCACAGGTGACCCATTGTCATCCTTTTTTTATTCCAGAAAACCAAAAGCTATAGCATTCTTCTGCAATCTGTGTGTTCTGTCAGAGGGAATTTGAAAACCCAATGTCCCTTGTTAATTTGTTTTTGCAAATGTTTCACATAGTACAAAAATTTAAGAATTTGTTTGAACAGTTATTCATGACTAGGCTGTATAGATTAGTCTTTTTTATTTTTTTTTCTGTTTTCCAACAGATACAATATATATACATATATATATATATATTTTTTTTTTTTCCCCATATTTAGTTGCCAAATCTCTTCACATACTCTACACATCTAGGTACCTAACTTGGGTTGTAATTTCTGGTAAGCAGCAACACCCTAAAAGTTAAGGTGATTTTAGGTCTGCATTGCTACATTATTTGGCCTTTATGAACTGGCTCTTTACTTAAGCTATGAAGAGAGCACAAAGGATTTAATTATGGAGTCATAAAAGCACTGATCAGAGCTGATGTAAAAGTCAGAACAGCTGGAACTTTTATTGAGAGGTGATAACCAGTTTATATATTATGAAGATCATCACCCAAAACTTAATGCACACATTTCCTGGGATTTCAACAGTTCAGTAAATTTTACCTGCTACTTTTCTCTGCCTTTCTCTTTGTTCAGGACCAGTCAGGATGGACATCACAAAGAGAGAATCAAAACCTGTTTTAACATTGTTTAAAACCCAAGTAGAGCCTAGAGTGAAATGTGAATCATGATATATTTGCAGTTCTTTTTCACTGCATGAGGTTTGTATACAAATGTATATACATGCATATGTATTCTCAGGTGCTTGAATATATATATATGTTCAAAAATATGTATCTATATATAAATACATACATATAAATATATGCTTCTAAACAAAAATATTTTGGACAATCTTGGGAAAATGGTGACAGGTATGATTATTTGGAATTTTCCAGTCAGTAAAGTAAGCATGCTGGCTTTTGGGAATTGTAGATCAGTCTAAATATGTAACTTGATTGCAGCAAGAATGCACACATACACACACAGCTGCTGTAACCTTTCCTTCTCTTTTTATATTGCCATGTCTGTTATGAAGCTCTGAGAATTATCTCAATCATACTTTAAGGAATTTTCATGTTATAGATACATAAGGAAAAGTTTACTAAAGCTCAGATATGCAGCATTAAAAAATAAAAAATAAAATACTGCTAGAGATACTTCTTGCTACAAACTATCCTCAAAAAACAAACAAACAAACAAACAAAAAACATTAGAGAACCATAAACAGATTTGTTGTTGTTGTTGTTGTTGTACCAATAATTTTGCATTTACTGTGCATACAGCTGTTCCATCAAAGTTAAGCCAGACTGAGGACTGAATTCCAGCTAATATTCAACTTAAATATTGAATCATAGTTCACAGAAAGAATGATAAAAATCTACTGGCAAAAAACAAGATGATCAGATTAAACTTCATGCACCTCAGATTGTAACTCTGACCTGTGCAGGCAAATTTAGTGCCTCCCCTCACCCCACCCTTTTTGGAAGTGAGCCTTTCTCTTTCTTTTGATTTACAGATGAATTACAGCTGAATACTTGCCTACATTTTTGATGATGTGTTGCTACGAAGCTTAAAGCTCAGTCCTGACAGTCATTATTTCTAAATGCATGCAACATGTGCTGAACGAAAATTGCTCTAGAGAGACTTTTGTTGTTGTTGTTAAGTAAAGGTGTTGAATACAGAGAAATAAGTTTCTTTTTGGTAGCCATGTGAACAGTCTTACTGGCTGCATTTAGTTTGTGTCCTAGCATCTCTTGGCACTCCTAAGAGGGCCAGAACCCTGACCTTTTACACCAGGAAAGAAGTTAGGTCAAGCTATCACTCCCATAGAGCCTGTTGTCAAAGAAGGAAAGGCTGAAGGAGCATATCGACATATCCCTAAACCTCCCTAAAATGCCAGATTGTAACATTGTCTCCCATGTATGTTCTCAGCCCCAGGAATGTTATAGCCAGCTTCACTCATGACAGTGCAATTAGCACTTTCTATAGCTGTAACATTGTTTTAAAGACTCTCAGTTAAGAGTCATAATGACATGATGTATCCTGAATATAACATTAATTTCCTCCTGCCACTGATCAAATTCATTGTTCCTCTAAACACATATGTTTCAATTAAATATATAAATCCTGTAGTTGCTCTTTGTTTTTTACTGTTACAATTTGGTTGTACTAATTATACAATACAGGGTCGGTGTTTCTGACTTGGGAATGCTATTAAAGACATGACACTGAATAATAAATTAATCTGCAAAGTAGGTTACTACTTAGTTTTTTCTAAGCAAATGATTTATTATATAGCTGTGTATCTTCACATTTTATTGAAGGTAGAAAACAGCAGCCTTTTTCTTCACAAGGACCAAACAAGATATTGGCAGGCCATTCCTTAATCACATTTATTTTTGCAAGCCATCTTTCCCCCAGCTCAAGTTCAGGGCTGTAACACGACCATGACAATGTTGCTTAGAGTGCAAAATATTGCCATTACCTCCTAGCTGAACAGTACTTCTGCCTCAATCTTTTGATGTCACAAAGGCAATTTTCTGTCCTCCTAACGTTTCTCCCATAACTCCACCTCTTCCCCTGCTTTAAGTTCTTTCACCTCATAGGTAAACAACCTTAAGCCACATATGACAAATATCCACTCCCAAATACCTCCCTCTCTCTCTCTCTCCCTCTCTCTCTCTCTCTCTCTCTCCCCCCCTCCCTTCCTACCTCCCTCCCTCTCTCCCTCCCTCTCTCCTTCTCATCAAATGACTATCTGTGGAGGATCTAAAAAGTAGAACTACTTTTTATTTGAACAAACCAACAAGATTAATTTTTCAGAGCCAATACAGAGCCAGATATTTACTGACTACCATGTTAAAACTATGATATGTACCCAGGGAATTAAATGCCATCTGCAGCTTTTCTAAGACTCAAAGAATTCATTCACTGGTTTCTTTGTGTCCATAGTGAAATGAATGCAGAAGACATGTTCATCTGTCTTACAAGACAGCAGAATATGCAGCTTGATTTTTTTTTTCATTTACATTTCTATTTTTTGTTACAAATGGATTCAAACCAAACACCATGTCTGAATGTTCCAGGTGTTGTATTTATAATGTATCAAACTAAAAGACCAGCCTCTTTTCCATATATACAAACAAACTTTATAAACTACCTCATCTTTCATATCCTCTTATATCTCACTTTGACTCTCCTAGTTGTGCTCTGTTGCTGGTATAATATAATTCAAAGTTCAGTCACCGAAACAGTGCTAAGAGGAACAAGATGACAGTGATAAGTACCAATCATTAAATTGATAGCTTGCCTTTTTTCCTTTTCTCTTTGTGAGCTGTTGTAATGTAGAAAGAAAAAAAAAAAAAAAGCCAACAAGGACAACAACAATGGTAGCAACAATGTGCTAGGTTCAATAACAGCTCTGTGTTTTGATTTGTGAGGATCTGCCAGAAGGATGGATCATATTGTTCATTTTCTGGGTAGCACTTTCTATATACTATACACAATAAAAGTATTTCACAAAATTAAACACCAACCCTGTTCTTGGATGACATTTTAAACCTCTGCCTGCAAGTCTTCAAACCTCCACACACTGTAAACTGGGTCAATCTAAAGGACTAACTGAGACAAATTTTTCACCCAAAAGGGAATGCAACAGTACAAAGTGTTTTCGCATAAGCAGGGTAGAATTCAGGCTCAGTAAGCCAGAAGCCTTCCTCCTTCATAAATGTGAAATTGGCACAAACAGGCCCAAACTGTTGCTATTGTTAACCAACCAGATTCAGCTCAAATGTTAGAAACTGTTTTGATTTTTCTCTTAAAGTACACTAGTAATAATAATAATAAAATGGATTTAAATAAAATGTTTAGCAAATGACTGTGTTTGGCTTAATTTCTACATTAATTCATTGTGGTTAGATAATGAATTCACAAAGACAATTCACAGAGACACAAGGAGTTGATGTAGGAAGTCCGTTGGTATCATTTTGTCTTCATTCCTTACACCACAAATTTAATCAAGCAAATAGAGAGCTAGGTGATGAGTCATTAGAAAAAACATTCATACTATTACATAGAAGAACAATAGAAGATTGGTATAGCCCACCCCAGAGTATGAATTTCTAAAATACTACATAATAACATCATCTTTACAGTATATATGTTAAGTGCTTTATCACTTTCATAGTGCTGAAAGAAATGACATAAAAATAGTATTGCGTGCTTCATCTTGTCAAGGAAGTTTAAACAGTCCAAAAGCTCTTCTCTCTTCTTAATTGCATAAAGTCTATAAAATTGATTGCATAGACACAGTTACATCAAAGACAAATACTACATCTTTCCAATTTATATTTTCAAAGATGCAGAGCAGCAGTGAGCAAAGCTATGGGTGAATGTGAGAAAGAAACAGAGGAATAAGCATGGATAAGAACATACTGCTAAGAAGCACAAATCAAATAACTAAACGCTGTATAGATACAAGGTAATATCTGAATTCCTACATACCCTAAATGTTGTTATTACTCTAGGGAAAAATAAATAAATAAACAAATAAATAAATAAATAAATGGAGTCCTGTGCTAGAATTCAACTGATGCCCTGAAGAGTTTGAACTCAAAGGTGTGGTATAAGCACCACTAGTTCTCATGATCATTAACCTTTCAAAGATAAGTGAGGGATAGAATTACATTTTCTATGTGAATTTCCATTCAAATGAAAGGGTTAAAAGTTGTTATTTTACAACAATATTTCTCTGGGACACCAAACCAAGGCAAGTGATTCTAGGGCATGTGTTCTCTCAGACAGCAATGAATGACAATATTTTATGTTATAGGGCACTATACCCTCCGTATCACCTAGAGCAGGTACTTGTAAGTTACTATAATGATCAATTAAGTAAAATGAATAAAAATGATGTGACATATAGCTCTGGCAGAAGTCTGGGTAGAATGCATGATTGGTGACATGGAGTTGGCTAAAGAATTAATTCCAGTTAGGTATATTCTTATAACTCTACTAGTTTCTCAATTCAAGGTCCTAACAGCTTGTACAACACTTATCAGACATACAGAAGTAATTACAAAAGTATGATGAAAGAGTAAATTCCAATGCTTATACTCTGGAAAATCTGCTGTAACAGTAGGAGATCCTCTTCACAGAAACAACTAGCACAGTCAGTATTTCCTTGGTGGCAGGCCCAGTAAATGATGCTGTGCCACAATCAGTTTGCTAATTACCTCCCAAGCAGCACCTCCTTTGGGTAATATAAGCACCAAGCATCACCAGAAAACAACTAGTGCTGATTTCTTTCAGAGGAAGACTTCCTTTTCTATAACAGAGGAAAACAGAGAAGAAAAAACAAATCTTTTGGCCCATCACTGGGTAAAAATTGCAGGCTCTTCTCTCATTGCTATGTGCGAAGCAATCAAAATAATCTTTGTAGAATTATAATTTCTGCCCTGTCTTTGTCAGACATTTAACAGCAGATTTTCTCTTGCCCTTTATTTCATTCCACAGTTAACTGTGTGAAACCATATTCCTTAGTAACAGCATTAGCTAGCAGGGGCTTGGTGCTGTTGCAAGTATAATTGTTATTCATAGAATCATAGAATCAATTAGGTTGGAAAAGACCTCTAAAATCATCAAGTCCAACCATTAACTTAGCACTGCCAAATCTACCATTAAACAATGTACCTAAGCACCACATCTACGTGTATTTTGAATAACTTCAGGGATAGTGACTCAACTGCTCCCCTGAGCAGCCTGTTCCAATGCCTCACAACCCATTCAGTGAGGAATTTTGTTCCTAATATCCAACCTAAACCTCCCCTGGCACAACTTAAGGCTATTTCCTCTTGTCATATTACTTGTCACTTGGGAGAAGAGACCAACCCCCACCCGGCTACAGCCCCCTTGGAGGTAGTTGTAGAGAACAATAAGGTCTCGCTTGAGCTTGCTTTTCTCTAGGGTAAATTATAACAGTCCCCTCAGCCACCCCTCATAAGATTTGTTCTCTAAATTTTTTATTATTCAATATTATTACAACACACAGTTAACTTATTGGGTAAACTGCTATGGAAACTCCATAGTACTTCAGAGAATTGCTTCATATATCCTCCTCCTTATTAATTGGATTTTTTTTTTTTTTTTTTGTCTTATAAATTTCAGACTTCATTCATAGTATCTTAGGGTATTGGTATATTTTGGAAGGTCCTGTTTACATTATAGAGGAATTCAAACACAGTTCATTACTTCACAAGAAAGGTTTATCAGACATAGTATCCATTCTTTGATGATGTTAATCGCAGACACTAGCAGATGACATTCAGAACAGAGCAGGTAGGGAGCAATATTTATCCTCAGCAGTACCTTGGGTTCCACCTGTCTGCAAATATTTCCTAAGTCAAAGATCACATTCTCTTAATTAGGGATTTGTACAGACTACATCATTTGACTGTAAATCAATATTAAATCTTGATATCTTTGATACCATTAGATATCTATCTCATTTTTCCCCCATGTCATACTTTACCTACGAGGTACTTTACCTGTCAGGCCTTCTGTTTTCTACCCTATTCACTATGTCACTGCAACCATCTAATAGATTTGCTGTACTTTCTTCTGACAATATTGCCATCTTCTTCTAATCCTAGCATTGTTTTTCTTTGCTAATGGAATATACATGAGGATCTCTTGGTTGGCTTTGCAGTAGAAAACTACTGAAACAGCTACCAACCATTGACAGTGTCTGATATGTTCTAAATGAAGCTTGCTTTTGGGTATACTGATGCCTCAGTTATACTGCAAAGGCAGTCAAATGATGCGCAACCTCTTCTAGGAAGTACATTACAGTATTCATTCCTGATTAACTGGGGACAGGTCTGTCTCTGCCTCAAATTCTAATCAGTGGGAACTGCCTTACCAAGAAACCCGTGTATAATCAGCCATATGCCTTTTGTTCAACGGTCTTTCGTTTACTGTAATAGAGTGAAGAATACGTATAGTGTCCATATGCAGCATTGCACTCCATGTTGTGTTTATTAAGTCCACTTTAGCTCAAGGAGTGCTCCCGCTGAAAGAGGTTCTGAAGTGTCTGGTTTTTGTTGTTGTTCTGTTGTATTTTACTTTTTTTCCTAAATTGTCCATCTCACTCCCAAAGACTAAGGTTTCCTTGTGGTCAAAGTAGACAATTTTAGAGCTCCAGGATTCTAAAGCTCATTTCCTACATTTTGTTCTCTGCTACTGGTTTTCAAGTATGTCATCCAATGCTGTATGCTAATATTGTCACATTAGTTAATTCAGTGGTGCTACTGAGCAATATATTGAAGCTGAATACAAATATGCAGAGCTGAGAGGAAGTTTTGCTTTAACCTACTAAACAAAGGAAGAGGTCAGCACAAGAAGTTAATCAGGGGCTCATTTCTAACCTGAAGTGAGTCTGACACACTCTGGGGACTGAATTTGCCTCTGCAGTCAGCTTGTCATGAATTCTTATTGTAAATAGAGATTTGACATACTAGACTATTTCCTGTATTAGACTCCAAGGTTCCACCTAGTGCAAGTGTGAATGTGAAGGTAAGCTCTGCTCCCAAAACTAATCCCTTGCTGCCTTCTCTCCTCCACTCACTGAAAGAGCTCATGGTGAAGTAGGAGCCCTCACACAGCTCTTCTCCTTTATTTCCCTACAAACGTACCATGGGTCTCTTAATGTAATGAGTAAATGACTAATAAGCGTATTGCAAAGACCATCTCCCGGGGGGCAGGGGAATGCAGTCACTGGGAGGACGATGGCCATTTCTGTTTTCTGCTTGTAGCACTCAGGTACTCAGACAAATACAGATCCCATTTTATATTCATATGGACACATTCCAGGCTTGATAAATACAGATATAAACATTGCCAGTAGTCTTGAGCTTCATTATTTCCAGACACTGAGAAAAATACCATCTCTCTGAATGTCATAGCACTTTTCATGGTACAGAAGAGTCATCTGATTATGTATATGCACTGTCTGATTCAGATAACATCAAAGTATTTCTCTTCCTGATACCTCAAGCTATGCAGAAAGCAATCTGTGAAGGAGAGAGGAAAGTTTTGCTTTTTCTTCCATATTGTGTCTACTTTGAGCGCATCCCTTTGAATAAATGGATTTTTGCTTTGAAGCATGTTTTTTGCTATTCCTTGTCCTTCTTAGGAAGTGGAGCTACTCTGTATAGTGAACATGCCTTTAGGTGTAGTTCCATCTGATACACCGAGGTGCTTTTCATAGAACATTAAGGCATGAAACAAATGCAAATGACAAATAAATAAATAAATAAATGATATCTTCCCTGAGATACAGCACAAGCTTAAGGAAATATACCAAGTGATACATAAAAATCTTTACAGGATGGACTATGATGAAATTCCAATGAGAAAAGTTATGGGAAGATTTCAGTGGGAAAATGAAACTTCAGGAGTGCCATAACTAGCTCAGAACAATACACAGTACACAGTAGCCTGATCCCTGTCCAGATGTCACTGCAGGTTTTGTCTTTCTCTAAGCATTTGTTTGTTTATTTGTGAGTATTTTGCTGTTGGTTTGGTTTGGTTTCAGTAATCTGAGTAATATTTCCCACAAAATCTATTTCATTAAAGATAAATTAAAAATTCATCCGGAATTCTTGTATTCAATTGTAATACCACTTCTGGCTTTTGACTTTTACTAGGTTGGAGTATAACCAGTTTCCCATTTTCCTAATTTAATTCCTCAAGTGTTTTTTGTTACAAAATTATGTTCTTACCTGTTCACAACTTTGGTGAAATTTCCCATGCCTGGGCCTTTGTTCTGCCTAAAATTCTTTTTAACAATTTAATCTCACAATTGTTTTCACTGAGAAGTACCCACTGTCTAATTTTTTGTAGCAGAGAGAGGATTACAAATATATTATTCTGATAACAGATAGTAGAAAGTACTGTAGAAATGTATGTCTGAAAATGTCCCTATGTGTTTGGAAACTGCAGGCATATGCCTCAGTTGACCTGTTTACCAGGATATTTAGGTGAATGGTAGACTTCAGCAGCTGACTGTTACAGAGATCCCTTCCTCACTGCCACATCCTTTACTGCTTTTTCGCATGACTAGACTCATGGAAGGCAGGGAGAGAGGGCCAACAGCTCAACACAGTGTCATTAGGAATTAGACAGTGCAGTGGATGTTAAAGGCCACAGAATATTTCTTTTATCACTAAAATTCTGACAGTGCAGCATAAAAGTGTCCAATGAAGATTAAAGGAAGTGACACAATATGGGGAAATCAGTCATCTTTGTAACAGAAGTCTTTTTAGAGCAATACCCCCCAAAAAACAACAACAACAACAACAACAAAAACTTATTGTGTTAAAGCATACCACATGCAATAGGGAAGGAAACATTTGGATTTCTATTACCCAAGTTCTCAACAAGGTCCACAAGGTCCATAGATGCTCCTATAAAATGTAAAATCAACAAAAACAGGTAATACCATTTAAAACAGACATTTTTTGAAAGCTGAAGTATGAAACATTTCAGGAGAGCCATTTCTAATTTCATCAACACATAAATCTTTTTTTGAGCCTTCCTATGTGTGCAAAGCCTATACAAATTATATTATCCTAACTACAGTCTACCTATCATAGAATCATAGAATCATTAAGGTTGGAAAAGACCTTCAAGATCATCTGGTCCAACCATCCCCCTACCACCAATATAGCCCACTAAACCATGTCCCTAAGCATGAGATCCAGCCTTTCCTTGAACACCCCCAGGGATAGTGACTCCACCACCTCCCTGGGCAACCTATTCCAATGCCTGACTGCTCTTTCAGAGAAGAAATGTCTCTTAATTTCCAACCTAAACCTCCCCTGGTGCAACTTGAGGTCATTCCCTCTAGTCCTATCACTAGTTATCTGTGAGAAAAGGCTGACCCCCAGCTCCCCACACATTCCTTTCAGGTAGTTGCAGAGAGCAATAAGGTCTTCTATGAGCCTCATCTTGTCCAGATTAAACAATCCCAGTTCCCTCAGCCACTCCTTTTAAGACTTGTGTGCCAGGCCCTTCACCAGCTTCATAACCCTTCTCTGGAGATGTTCCAGCACCTCAATGTCCTTCTTGTACTGAGGGTCCCAAAATTTAAAACAGGACTCAAGGTGAAGCCTCACCAGAGCAGAGTACAAGGGAATGATCACCTCCCAGGTCCTGCTGGCTACACTATTCCTGATAAAAGCCAGGATGCCATTGTCCTTCTTGGCCACCTGCTGTCTCATGTTAAGGTGAGCATCAGCCAGCACCCCCAGGTCATTTTCCTCTGCACAGTATTCCAGCCACTCTGCCCCAAACCTGTAGTGCTGCATGGGGCTATTGTGACCATAGTACAGGACCCAGCACTTAGCCATGTTGAACCTCATCCTATTGGCCTCTGCCTGTCAACCCATCCTGTCCAGGTCCCTGTGTAGGGCCTTCTTACCTTCAAGAAGATTGACACTTCCCCCCAACTTGGTATCATCTGCAAACTTACTGAGGGTTCACTCAATTCCCTCATCCAAATCATCAATAAAGATATTAAAGAGCATGGGTGCCAATACCGACCCCTGGGGAACACCACTAGTGACCGGTATATATATTGTATATATGTCATACTGAATACCTATACTATAATACCTATACTATAGTACCTATACCTATATTGTATTGAAGCAAATTTTGTCATTTATGTCCATTTTAGTAAATCTGTTGATATTGTTAGGCTGCATTTCTCTCTTCTTTGGAAGCCTGACAGTTTTCTGGCACGGTATTGTTTCAGATGCATGACAACACAAAAGCATCACAGATCTCAGAAGTGTGTCATTATGGAAACGAATTCTACATCTCCAGTGGAAATACCCTTCTCATTTTATTGCTTAGAGACACTGCCTGCTGTCTGCTCCAGCTTGCCCTGAATAATCTTTTAAATTTCCACTGGGTCCAAGGTAGCTTTATGTCTTCACAAATCAATTTGTTGAGAGTCAGTACATTTTACTGTGGGCACATTTATCCTATAACAATGACTTCCTGTTGTGAAGCAGAACTAAAGACAACCATTTGTCTGTGTGCAGTTAGGGCCTCGAACACATACTGCCACTGTTCTCATAGCCCGTAATTGTCTGTGAGCAAAACCCCTGCTTCACAAATTGTTACTCCTCATTTTATAGTGTAATTTAAAAAAAAAAAATGGTGAGCTCTTTCTTAATTTAATGGACTTATTATATTCTACCACCAGCTGCCAAATAATTTGTAGAGATGCATTATCTTTTTGTGAATGTGTCCTAAGAGAGAGACAAAAGTAGAAAGGCTGTTTACTAAGTGTATGGCAAAGAAAAACAAACATTGTTTTCTGTAAAGCAATTAAAATAGATCATCTCTCTTGTGTATAGATTAATTAGCAGAGAAGTACAAGGAGCATTTTTATTTAATCTCAGAAAAGAAAAATCATTAATTAATACAATACCCTCACAACAACAACCTTCAATGTAAAGACTGGCTTTACCTTCAACGTTCAGATCCTCATCCAGGGCTGCTTTTCAAGCATCCTCAGACATCCAAATGCCCACAGTTTTGATCTAGACCCCTTTCCATTTCAGGTATTTAAGCATCTTAACTCAAAACTGGGATTCTTCACTTCTGATTCAGGGATCTGTATTTCTCTTTCCAATCCAATCTTGGCACTTGGCAAGTGAATAGGGTTCCATATATACTTATCTGCCTAAATTCCTCTGTAGATGAATTCTGTATTTGTTCTTAGGCAGTAGGTAATACATCTCAGAACTTCAGACAAAAATATGGTGACAAATGTACTTTGTAGAACTGTCTATTAACTAGAGTACTCACCAACAATGGAGGAGCTCTGAACTTCTTTTCCCTGGTTTAAGGATTATTTCAGATAAAGCAGGCCAGTGCATCTGTCCCTCTACATATCTTCCTCTCCCAAATGACCACTCAAACCACTACACTACTGACTTCTTTATTCAGAATCAAAAGTATTTTAATTTCTTTCTCATGAAAATCTAGCTTCTCAATAACATGACTGCCAGGTAACAGACACTTGGTCATTATATGCTACCAGCTAGTGTTTTGACCAGCCTACCATGACATAGTGGCCCCTCAACTTGGATTTCCTATATCTTGCACAGTGCCAAATAAAAGAAATACCAAAATAAAAATAAAAATATAAATAAATAAAAATAAATATAAAAATAAAAATAAATAAAAATAAAAATAAATAAAAATAAAAATAAAAATAAAAATAAAAATAAAAATAAAATAAAAATAAAAATAAATAAAAATAAAAATAAAAATAAAAATAAAAATAAAAATAAAAATAAATCCATGGAGACAAGAATATTTTAAAATAATAGATGGATATTGAGATGGCATTTATACATACCCTAACCTAGCTTGAATTCTTGTGACAAATCAACAGAAAGATTTTCTTAGGAATATCCGTTGGCTAGTACTTTGTGTCTCATGATTGATTTCAAGATAAAGATCATTGCTGGACAGCTCTGGTATCTTGACCCTTCCAAGTGTTTTTTATGAATCTCACTTTAAATTCCTTAATTTTCTTTCCCTTATGTATACAGAGAATGAGTTTCAAAGAGAAAACTTTCTCATGGTCTGAACTGCAACACAAATAGCTGAAATTACTTTGCTATTAAACTCATCTGGTAATACCATGGTAAAATTAATCATAAATATCAGTTACTTAATAATAAAAATTACTGTATGTCATAAATATATTCCACTGAGAGACATTTGTTTCTCATCTATCCCCTTCCTTTTTCTTCTGTTCTCACTCTTTATTTTTATTTTTATTTTTTTTCACTTTCTCAGACATCCAGGAAAGAAAATCTACTAGTCACATTTGATTTGAAGTAAACCTTATTTAAATCTGAAAATTTGTGATCTGACTGTGGATATTCCAGAAGTCCAAAAAGTATCATGGGTAAATTATTCATTGCAATTGTTCACTTCTTTCCCTCTAATTATTATACTAGTCAGAAATATTCTGACCTAGTCATCTGGTGCATTTTTAAAGTTTAAATCCCTGCTGTCTAATAAAAGTGGCATACTGTATGATGGGATGATGATGAGGTTAAATATCTCTTGAGGATCACGTCATAAATTCAATTTCTATATATCTATTTTTCTTTCCTCTCCATGGATCATAAAGTTTATATGAAAGATGAATAAAGCTAAACTTAGAATAGACGAACATTCACAAATTCCATAGGTATGGATCATACTGAAATTCTTGATACTATACTTTGCATTAATATAATAAAAGAAACAAATATATACAAAGAAGGTATCACAGCTGTCATCATTTACAATACACCCAGCATGAAACATCTGGGTATAATGAGTATTACCACTTTTGCAAATATCCTAATCTTAAATTCAGCTTGCATTTGGATAGAGTATGGGATATATTGAAAGTTTTTGAGTGCAAATTCAAAAATTTGGTAGTGTAAATGAATGCAGTAAGTTAGAAAGCAGAAAGGATGGGAATTAGAAGCAAATTAAAGCACTACATATGACAAATCAGAAAAAAAGAAAAAAAAAAAGAAAAAAAAAAAGAAATTAATCTTCCTGTAGATGGCTCTCCAGCAGAACTAGTTAGAAGAATGAAGTTTTACATGATGAAATTGTGATTTATGTTTCCATACAGAGTAAGTCCACCTTAGGTGAATATAGGAATTCCTTTTTGGTTCATAACATATATTGGAAGAAATTGGTGCTCAATATTCTAAATTCCTGATATAAAATTCCTGATATAAATATATCTTTGAATATATAGTTAATGTGTTATGACAGTCAACTTTTCTTCCTTCTGTTTCATGGCTTCTGCTGGGAATTATTGGTGCCAAAAGTATACCTAAAAATTTAATAAAGTTTTGAGTTTATGTTTAATATGTTTATTTTTATAATACCCTATGGCCTATCCTAGCATCAAAATAGTCACTTAAACTTCACAGAAACATTTATTTGTATAATAACAGCATAAATGAACTCAGTAAGATTAAAATTTTTCCTCCCTGTTAAATCTTTTCCTCCCTGTTCAAAAATCAATCTGTAGAGAAGGAAAAAAATAAAAGGTTTGTTTTGCTTTAAGATTTATGGTGCCTCAAAAAATGTATATAAAGTTTTAAAAAGCTGATGAAAATGGTATATTTATGAAAATAAAATGTGCAGTATTATTGATCAACAATACCTAAATAACCTTGACATGGCACTTAAGATTCATTTTGCTATGGTAGACAACAATGGTACCTTTGTTGTCCCACTGCTGGTATAATGCTTATATTATTTACAAAGACTTTTGCTTTACAAGAAAATATCACCTGCCTATGTACCAAAAGTATGACATTACTGTGAAGACTTAAACATTCTTATTAGAAAGTTAAAGCTAGATTAGAGCAACTCAATTGCTTTGTATTTCTTTTAATGAAGTGTTTTTTCTCCTTGGATTCTATTTTCAGGGAGCCTAAATATAATGAGGGTGGCAAGAAGTTTTATTATTCTCAACATCTCTGTAATTAATTATCATAACTTTGTTAGTGATGATTTAGAATCCATCTCATTATTTTGAATCAGTAATGTAATTAGTGTCAATGTGATTTCTGGCAGGTGAACCCTGGGTCAGAAAAATCTTAAAGGTTTTATTTATTTTTTTAATTTAATGTCTTCTTCCCTGCATTTATTTCCATGTTTATCTCCTTTTTTATTTATTTGTTTTGGCCTCCACAAAAATCAAAGGTAAGACTCGTTTAGATATCTGATCTTACTAATAAGGAAATATCACTGTGACAACCAATAATTTCATTACAGCCCCTCTGAAAGCTGTTGCAAAAAAACTTGTTTGGCAGTAACATTTTCAAGTGAAAACAAAATTAAAACATAGCATAATACTTCTCTTTTGTCTTAAGCCAATCACAGATGCTATGTCACAATGATGTTATCATGATAGATTAAAATATATATATATATAAAAGAAGTTGATTCATCCAGCTGGTTTCCAGTCTGTGTAATTAAGAATAGGCAAATGCCACACTAGCCAAAGCAGAAAACATTAAATCAATCTTATGAATGCACACAGTATTATGCCATTACTTCTCTGCCTTTTGGGAGAAAAATCTGAGCAGAAGTCTTGGTGTGATACAGTGCCTTTACTGCACCCACTAATTCCTGTTAGAGGCAAGTCTTCTGTGAAATCAGCCCAGCTCTGTTCCTGGGGTGCCTGCACTGGGCCAGTAGGTGAAGATATGCATAGAGAAAAATCTCACTTGATTATATGGCAGCATCATGTCTCATTAAACCATTGACAGCTGGGCTACAGAATAGATTTTCCTTGCATGGGTAGATAGTGTTTACACTGGTGAGATCAACGGTAACCAGGAGCTGATAGAAGGGTCCGTGGTATAATTTTGGCTTGCCCGGCTGGCATGGTCTCAAACAACTTCCATTCAAGGCACCAGAGTTAGTCTAGGCCATAGACTTTCCTTGTAGACAGTTTTGGTGAGACTGCTCTGTTTCAGGGTAAAGAGAGATTAGTAATATTGATTCCACAGCTTTGTTCCAGGTGGACTTGGTGTCAGATAATAGACACTTCAGTTATAATACAAATAAGATTAAGAAGAAATCTTAATTTCTTTTCCTCGTTAATTTAATCTAAGATCCACCAGAACACTTAGACAGCAAAGAACTTCTTGTTCTTTATTCTACTCTAATTTTAATACCCTGTATTATACCCTCTTAATTTTTCTCCTCCAAAGCCAACCAAGCTTTCAAAGGTTGGTTATTACACATTGCTATAAAGTAAATTACAAAGCATCAGTATAATTTCTTTTTGATGTGATGTGAATACCAAGGACGAAAGACAACTTGGTTGTATGACAGGGTTTGCTTGGCATAAATGAATAAGGTTTTCCCTCTGAAACCTAATCAGCCTGCCTTTATTCTTATACCATATAAATGGAAGACAAATCCTTTAATCAGGAGAAATACAGAGAGGTACTGGCAAAACCTCTTCCTTTCACTTCATCATAAGTCACTGCACTTATACCTATTTCACAGAGTGAAACTGTTAAAAAATGCTTTCTTGCTGTGTCAGGTGGGTTGGGGTATTTTGGAGGACGTGTGTTTGTATTTGTAGTGGGTTTACGTGGCAAGGTTTTGGTAGCAGGAGGCCATAGGGATGGCTTCTGTGAGAAGAATCTAGAAGCTGCCCCAAGTTATGTAAGGGCCCCACTGCAGACCAGAGCCAAGCCAATAAGCGCTGTTGTTTGCCCCTCTGTGAGAGCATATTTAAGACAGGGAAAAAAAATATATAACGCTGCACCACACAGCAGCTGGGAGAGTGAGAGGAGTGAGGAACAGCCTTGCAGGCGCCAAGGTCAGTGAAGAAGGAGGGGGAGAGGTGCTCCAGGCACCGGACCAGAAGTTCCCTGCGGCCTGTGGTGAGGACCATGGTGAAGCAGGCTGTCCCCCTGCAGCCCATGGAGGACCACAGTGGAGCAGGGTTCCACGCTGCAGCCCGTGGAGGAGACCATGGTGGAGCAGGTGGACCTGCACCGACAGAGGCTGTGGCCTGTGGAAGACCCCCACTGGAGCAGATTCTGGGCTGGACCTATAGCCCGTGGAGAGGAGCCCACGCAAAAACAGGTGACCTGGCAGGAGCTGCCGCCTGTGGGGGATCCAGGTTGGAGCAGTTAGCTCCTGAGGGATGGACCCCGTGGTATGGACCCATATCTGGAGCAGTTCCTGAAGAGCTGCTGCCTGTGGGAAGCCCACGCCGGATCAGTTCAGCAAGGACTGCATCCTGTGGGAGGGACCCCACAGGACAGGGGATGAGAGTGACCGAGAAGGAGCAGAGGAGAAGAAGCGCTATAGACTGACCATAACCCCCATTCCCCCATTCCCCTGCGCCACTCGGGGGGAGGAGGTGGAAGAGGGTGGATGGGGTGGAAGGTGCTTTTGGTTTCCTTCCTTTGTTTCTCATTTCTCTAGCTTGTTAGTAATAGGTAATAAATCGTACTGTCTCCCTATGCTGAGTCTGTTTTGCCTGTCACGATAATTACTGTGCGATCTCCTTGTCCTTATCTCAACCCTTGAGCCCTTTTCATCGTATTTTCTCCCCGTTCCTCTTTGAGGAGGGGGAGTGAGAGAGCAGTTGTGGTGGAGCTCAGCCACCCACCTGAGTAAAACCACCACAGTATTTTGAATAGCCATACATTTAAGTATGTGGTAAGAAAATAATTTGTTTTGGTCTTTTGCTTTATTTATGCATGTTCCTTTTCAGTGTCTAATAAAATAATTATTTAAATATGCACAAGGTCTGGACACTTATTCTTAATACAGATCATATGGGAAAAAAAAGTATTTGTATAATTGATCAACATAGACTTGTATATACAGAGTTCTAAGACTTTTTTTTTTTTACTTTATTCCTGTACATTGTAAAATAAAGCCCTTTTTCAAATCATGATTGTACAATGTACAGTGAAAAGAAGAGAAAAAAAGGGGATTAGAGCAAGACATGAAAGGAAAATAAGTTTGAGATAACAGTGTCAAACATTGGATGAACATATCCTTTGGTCTGCCACTCCCTCCCCTCCCTCAAAAAAAAAAAAAAAAAAGAAAGTTCATTATTAAGTTTCACTTTTACTTTCATATTGGTATAAAGACCACAAATGTTGCATCCCCATCTCTTTTAAAGGTGAATTTCAGATACCTCTCTGCACTCGTTTCCTGCACTAGCTTCTATTATTTACTAAAGAAACACTGATTTCTCTTCCTATGGTTAAGTTCTTCATGGCATATTACACTTCAAATTTTCATTTATGTAATACTCAGAAACAGCAATCTGGCATCTTTACTAGCTCTAAAATAAAAGTATATAGTCCATAGCAAAAAATAAAAAAAAAAACAATAAAACCAATTATATGTAGAGACAGAATGAGAGAATGATTGGTTGAGAACATGGACAAAGGACAAGATAAACTCAGAGAAAGCCCTTCAACAATCTGTAGAGGGAGGACAAATAATATATATATATATATATATATATATCTAATACTAACAAATAAATAAATAAATAAATAAGTTCCTTCAATCCAAGCAAATTGCCCCAACCCAGTCCATTTTATCTCATTTTTACCATGGGATTTTGTCACTAAGGTTTTTCAGGTTTTAAGATATTTCAGAGGTTAGCTTTAACAGAAAGGAGGATACTACTGTTTTCACTGCTAGAACTGTAAAATAATCCTCTACCTACCTTTGTCTAAAGATCAAATGGCACCTTCAACTACAGTATCAGTAGTCTAAAACTGAAAGAACAGCTATTACACACTATTGTTCCAGTAATGCATGCATTAGTGTCCCTAAGGGCGTATTTATAGGGCTAGACCAAATGATAGCAGAGGACCTATAACTGTCTTTTAAATCAATGATGCATGCGCTAAGCACTCATTGACAGTGTCATGCCAAACAGCTCCCTGGAGACAGGCACTGAAGGAGGTCTTCCATTTTCCTTGGTAGATAGGGAACCTGGCTGTAACGCTCTCTCTCTTCAGTCTCCCAGTTCTCAATATTATCATAGAACAAAACATTCTACTTTGCAGTTGAATTCAATGTCTTCTTTGTAACACAATTCAAGGGACCAAAAACACAAACATGAAACTCTGGGATTCTTGAATTAAGCAACATTTCAAGGAAATATTCCTTATATATATTATATAAAAGTTCTAATTTATATATACACTGTCTTTCAAAACAAGAATAACACTTAAAATGCAGGCACACACACATACAGAGTTTCTGCATTTTTCCCACAAAATCAAAGCCAGAAGAAATTAGACAAAATCGTGTCTCCTAAGGGAACAACTTGACCTTATTTGAGAAGAAAATTGATGAAAAACTTGTTTGTGTACAGGTATAAACAAAAACATAGGAACATTGTATACAAAACTGCACATGTGCAATTATAAGATACATATGTGAATATTAGCAATGTAATTTTTAACTATACTTGTATAGCTTAGTATCAGACTCTGTTATTAATCACCTTCAGCAGGAGCTATTCAGGCCCTAGTGTAGGAGCCTTGTAACAGCTATAGCTGTGACGAGCTGTAGCTATCCATTTTGTTTCCATTTTGTATTAAATAACTGTCTTTACTTGCCTGAGGGCAGCCTGTATTCCTGCACATCAGACAACTGCCTTGTCTAGAGCAGGGACTTGACACCTCATTGAAGGATTGTCACTGAACCACCATGGAGATCCCATTGATTTTGACTGTCTCTCAGCAGCTGCTAACCCTGGGGAATAGCATTTTCTCTGCCCAAGAAATGCTGTACATGGGACAGGCATGACAAGGGCGTTGGGAAGAGGATGGTCTCTCTTTCTCATAAGGAAATGATGTAGGAGAGACAAACACTATACTGTTAAAAGCAAGTATCTGCATGCAATCTTGGGCATCTCAGGTTTTTGTTATTTTTAAAGGTCAGTTAATGTTTGGAATATTGCAAATGAAAATAAACTATTTGATGAGCTTTTTTTTTTTTTTTTTTTTTTTATTGCCTATTATGTTTCCTTGAACAAGTTAAACCAGGAGTACCCTATGCCCACATACAGTTTTCAGGTGTCCCATACTGGCTCAGATGTCTGTGGTAGCCAAATAATCTGTGCTAAGACAAACAGGTAAAATGTAATGTCTGTTAGTAATACCTAGAGTCTTTAGGCTAAAAATCAGTGTCTAACCTATATTGGTATCTAGTTGGAATGGAAATACCTGGGACTTGCAATCAGTTGTGCTGTACAAGACTGTAATATGTTTTCTTTAACACAAAGGTCATTACCTTCATGTTATCACAGATAAAAACAAGGCTTTTAAGAATCAGCACTCTAATAGATGCTATTAGCTGAACACTATCCATACAGTGGCCATTTTTCCTCAGTGGTATACTGGTGAATCAGTTAGTTTATCTCCAGGGAACCAAGAGCATTATACCAGGTTACTATGCCAAATTACACTACCCAAAGATTTGTCTCGTATTTCTGAAGGGACATTAAGCTTGAATAAATACTGTCCTACTTAACAAAATGTAGATCTTAAAGAAATTGCAAAGGTGCAAAACAGAATGAGGTAACAGTCTTCACTGCCAAAGCTTCCAAATAGCTCCACTGAGGTTGTTCACCATTTAGACTGCTGTCAGTGTCTGGGAGATGTAGGACATTCAAAAGCGATGATTTCCAATTCAATGTCTATCCAATTTTAGTAGTAGCTGTTACCCTGCTACTTATCAAACTCTTGAACTCCCACTATGTACACATACACCTTCAGTTCTTTTGTTTGGGTTTCTGAAATAAACTAGGTTTAAAACATACCAGAAAATCAACTGATTTTTTCACTAACATAAAACATGTTTATGACATCATTAAAAAATCACATTTTAAAATACATTGTTTTTGTCCTTTTTTTTTTTTTCCAATTAGAATCTCGAAGAAGTAATTGATGTTCAGACATAGAAAGTAATAAACAGGTAATATAGCCAGAAAGGGTAAGGATATACAGTCTCATCGCAATCCCCCAAATCTTAGAAATTCCAAAGAAAGCTTAAGATGAATGATCCAAACTTGTTTATAGAAAGATCACAGAAATCGTAGAAGAATCACATTGTTCCTTTACCTCATATGACTACATACCCATGCATTACTTACTTTTAGATGAAATTTAAGTACTTCATTTTCCCTGTGAATATAGGGAATTAATTAAGACAGCCGAGACAGCTTTCCCACTCTTACTCTTGAAATAAAGGATATTATTAATGTCACTGATTTCATATTTTCTTATCAGATGTATCATTCCACATCCATTGAAGTATGTAAGTACTGAAATGATAATCACCAGAAAAATAGAGAGAAAGAAAGTTTAAAGAAAAGAAATCAGAACAGCTGGGTGGGCAGCTATCAGCCAGCCAAGGTTAACCCTGCATCCCACATGAATACCTGAGTTTACAATAAACTCGTTCCACTAAGCTGTTGGCTATTTGAAACAGGCGTGTCTGTCTTTTATTTTATAGTATCCATTGCAAAATCTTGTTTCTGCTGGCATGTGAAAACATCTCAACAGTCTTTCAGACAGAGAAAAAAAAAATTAGCCAATAACAGTATCATTTCTGTACAAGTGATTTCATTAATTTTGTAAATGCATTTGTGATTCTGCCAGAGAAATTAGATATTAGTTACAGATCGAAGGCATCATTTGAACTTCCCCACCTGAGGAAATTTACCATTTAGTGAAATTTGCAATCCAAATTTCTATCTAGAATCCCAGTGCAGTCCCTAGTAGATTTCTGGAATTCCAGGCAAACAAACAGCCCTCTGCATTCTAGGGGAAAATGGCAAAAAGAACAACAGCCCCTCAAAAAGGATTAGAAGTCTAAATATGAGCTTTGCGTTGCCCAGATTTGTAGATATGTGACTTCTCCCTTAGGAAAACCCCTGAACTATCCCTGTTCTTTCTTGGAAAATACACTGCTGAGAAGAATTGCTCCATTTAAAAATCTGTAGGACCTAATAAAAAGGACCTCTTGTGCTGTAAAGTATAGATCCTCTGTTCAAACTTTTCCTTTGAGAGACTGTGTAGGGTTCCTTGTTCCTCTGAAGGGCAGATTTGGGAGCAGTCTTCATCTGTTTTACTGGAAGAACTCTATCTTGTGCAAGTGTATGAATATTGCAACAGTGACCAGAACTTGACTACCTACCGCCAAGATGAATATCCAGTGGGCTACTGGACCAAACCCTTTTCTCTTTCACCTCCCTAAGGAACAATTAGACTGCAAAGTGAAAAATTGTACAGAGAAAAATGATTTCATCAAGACAGGTAAGGTATATTTGCTTGCTTACTTATTGGCAAAGCATAAAATATTATTCTGATGAAAGGGAGTGAATTCTTCACAAAATGCAATTTTATTCTAGGAAACTGAATTGTCCAAATTACAAATGGAATCTGTATGCATTATAGTCTTATTAAGTTATGAACTACATTTTACAAACACTCTCATTTAAGCAGCAATATACCAAAGAAATAATGAATGCTTATTATGGTACTATAAGGAGAGGGTGGGTTAAAATTCAATGAGTCGGGTCAAAATGTTATCTTCCCAAGTGCATTATTTATTCTCTGGTTATGACAAATAAAGGGGAGGGTCGGAGAGAGGCTCGTGTTTTAGGTAGAGTTAGCAATATTCAGAGAGCATCTAGCAGATTAAATTGTTAATCTGGAAGATGATCTATGTTCTGAAATCTAAGGTGGCTAAATGTGAGGCAGATACCAAGGCACTGAACAATGTTAGGTTCCTGCGTGCGTGCTAACAAAAGGAAATTTACTTGCTACATAGTGTTTTCTAGAAGAAAACAATAATAGAGGAGTTAAAATATCAAAAGTTAAGCACACCCAAACCTTCTCTGAAGACCTTCAAATGCTTTAACCTCAATCCCCTGAATAGGGAAGGGGTGTGGATTTAGGGTCAGGTTGCTTCAGCAAGCAACCAAATAAGTGAAAATTACGATGAGATCACTCAAAGTGTTGCATCTTTGGTTATTTACTGGTTTTATGTTTGCATTTCAGAAAACAAAATGCTGCCTCATGGAATTTATATATATATCACTACTTTCTGATTAAGTGATTTTTTTTTTGTTGTTGGTTGGTTGGATGTTTTTTCCTCTGTAACAGGCAAGAAAGGCTTGAGAATATCTTTTATCTTTTGCCATCTAATCCCGTGGATATTCCTCATTCTACCTTCCCCTTCCTTTCTCTCATTTTTGATAAAGTGATGTTATCTCACAAGATCAGGCCTCAGGAAGACTACACATCCAAATTTTTCAAAGTCTGAGAACAGTCGTATTTCTAAAATACAGTTCTAACCACCCTTTTAAAAGAATACAAAGTCCAAAGGAAAAAAAAAATCTTTTGGGACCTTTAAGCCACCTTTCGCTCATTCCATAATTGGGGGCAATTAATCAGATTTAGCTTTTTTTTTCAAGTTTGACATTTCATTGGAAATCAGCTCAAATGACATTTCAACAGTCTAAAAACAACTGAATTCAGTGTTGATTTCATTTCTGTGTTACAGATAACCATATAAGTCTAACGATCTCTTAATGTGTGTGACTTCTGATGCTACTATGGACTGTGTCAATACTGCTGTATGTTGCATACTTAACATCTCACTCACTCCACTTGAAAACAGGCCATATTTTGCTCAGCATTGAACTTGGGGGCAGTCCCTGAAGCTGAGAACTAAGCAGAAAAAGGAGGGGAAGCACTTCACAAAGGAGTAAAACATCCTTCACTAAGTCAGCAAGTCCTGAAAGTCATTCATGTCATCTGCATTCTAGTCAATGCCCTACCCAAATGCCCATTTCACTTGATTCATTATTAATCATCATCTGAGCTCAAAAATTGGATGAAATTAGTAATTAATTTATCACATCACCCTTACACAAAAATACAGCAGCACAATAAAGACAAGCTATCAGCTTCAACTGTGAATTTCCATGCTTTTGAGAGAGTTAAAAAACAACAACACTATTATCCTAACATAACTGTAGTTAATTTGTAAAGCTGTCAGACTGAAACATGCTGGAAGAAGATCCTAAAATGATTGCTCCTGATTAACCATTATGTGGCTATTATACATAATTGTTGCACAGTGCTATGTTAAAAAAAAAATAATAAAATAAAATAAAAAAAAAAATAAAAGCAAGTTTAAAGATAAAGATTTTTATTTTTTTTTCTATTCTGTCTTGACAATAAAAGATTGCTTAAGACTACTTATTCTAGCAGAAGGTGAGTAATACATAGAATACCCAGAAAAAATATTTATGATGATAGAGATTTATGCTTTAAAAAGCAGGCCATCCTCACACGATCTGCTAATGCATATCCTTCAGGTGCATCTGGACAGCTCATGCAAGAAAGAAAAACGTTTTCCTCACTTATCTCATGACACCAGAAGAGAGTTATAGCTGCTAAATTTTGAGACTGAATTAAAAGTAACAATCATTGAATAGCTAGATGTCTATTTCATAAAAGTAATTTTAATTCATCTATTCACATTTTTATCAATCTAGATCAAGTAAACAGTCCTTTCTAAATGCAAATTATTCAGATTTGAAAGATCTCTCTCCCATTTTTATTATGACACAATTCCACCCACACTTCCCATTCACTCTTCAGGTCTATTTTCAACTGGTTATTTAAGTCATATCATTTCTGTAACTTTTCTATTAGCAACTTTAAGTGAGTTTGTGACGGTATGGCATAACTGGTGATGGTGGTATTAAATGACTTGTAAATTTACACATTCACTTGAGACCAGTGAATTGAACCAAATGTTACAGAAGTAGTTTTTGATTTTAACAAGTACATAGTATCTCTGCCTTGAAAAATAGAATAAATCATAATTGTAGCACACTAGAAATATTTAGTCACTCAAAGAGACCTAAATTGTGCAAAAGATAACGTCATAATAGGTGCCTCAGTCTTTACCAGCAAGACCAGCCTTCATGAATCCCAGGTCCCAGAGACCTGGTTGAAAGGCTGGAGAAAGGAAGATGTACCTGTGGTGGAAGAGAATCAGGTCAGGGAATACCTGAGCAAACTGGACATTCACAAGTCCATGATGGGATGCACCCATGACTATTGAGACGTGATTGCCACTCTCAACAATCTTCGTTTCATCATGGCAAGTGGGATAAGTGTCCAAAGACTGGAGGAAAGAAAATGTCTCCTACCTTCAAGAAGGGTAAGAAGGAGGACCAGGGAACTACAGGTTGGTCAGCTTCACCTTGATCCCTAGTAATGTGATGGAACAACTAATCCTAGAAACCATTTCCGTGCACATGAAGGAGAAGCAAATCATCAGGGTTAGCCAGCATGGATTCACCAAGGGCAAATCAAGCCTGACCAACTTGAAAAGATTTAGAATGAAGTCATCAGCTTGATGGATGAGGATGGACATTGTCTTCCTGGACTTCAGTAAGGCCTTTGATACTGTCCCCTATCAGATCCTCTGTTGACATTTGGCCTGGATGAGCATGTAATGAGGTGGATCAAAAACTGGCTGAACTGCTGGACCCAGTGAGTAGTGGTGAATGGTGCAAAGTCTCTTTGGAGGCCAGTAACAAGTGGAGTATCCCAAGGGCTAATACTGGGTCCAGTCCTGTTTAACATCTTCATTAATGATCTGGACGATGTGGTAGAGTGCACCCTCAGTAAATTCTCAGTTGACATGAAACTGGATTAGTGGCTGATTCACTTCCTCCTTGGAGATCTTCAGAAGCTGCCTGGAGATGGTCCCAATCTGCTAGAGAAGAGGGGTTGGACCAGGTGACCTCCAGAAGACCGTTCCAACCTCTACCAGTCCATGATTCTGTGATTCTGTAAAGGTGTCCAGACATCAGAGTAGTTCTTACAATAAGGGCACTAGTCCATGTGGAGAATCTATTTATTGTGGGGAAGAGAATTTGTTAAATGAACTTAGTGAATAAATAGGTTCAGGTCACTGAAGTTAATGCTTATGTTTTCTTCATGAGTATCCTAGGTTAAATTCTCACACAGAAAGGGGAAGAGGGGATGCGAAGGGTCAGGGGGAAGATAGGGTATGAGCATATCAAAGCTTGCTTTTCAAGAATATTCTGTAGTATTTCTCTCACATCTGCTATTTCCAGAAATGGTAGGCATTTTCTAGATAAGCGTTTTCTAGGCGTCCAAAAAAGTCTCAGATTAAGACAGACAATGGAAAAAGAAAATACTTTTTTGTCAACATAACTTTCAGATGTTTAGGAGTATGATCTTCATATTAGTTTCAGCCAGTGCTGTAACAAGAAGCAGAAATGAATTCATTTGTGATCATTTATTTCCTTTTTGCTCACCAAAAGTATGACCTAGTCCATTGTTTTTCAGTGACAGGAATATAACACATTTACTATTACTTGAGGAAAACAGATGAAAATTCAAGTTTGGGAAGGTATACTGAAAATCATGTAGCTTGAAATCTAGTTATCCCTCTTATCCAAAATATTTGCCTTTTGCATTTAAGACAATTACAAACTGAAAAGTTTGAGAATGTGTTGTGGTTTAACCCAGCAGGTAGCTAAGCACCACACAGCCATTTGCTCCTCCTCTCCCCCTACCTCCAGTGGGATGGGGGAGAGAATCAGAAAAAAAAAGTAAAAGCCTGTGGATTGACATAAAGTCAACTTAACAGGACAGAAAAGGAAGTGAAATAATAATAATAATATTACTACTAGTAATAATATGTTCAAAGCAGGTGATGTACAATGCAATTGCTCACCACCCGCTGACTGATGCTCAGCCCGTCCCTGAGCAGTGGTTTCCCTCACCCTGGCCAGCCAACCCATATATTTTTTCAGCGAGACACCACATGGTATGGAATATCCCTTTGGATGGTTTGGGCCAGATGTCCTGGTTCTGTCCCCTGCCAGCTCCTTGTGCACCCCCAGCCTCCTCACTGGCAGGGGAGCATGAGAAGCTGAAAAGTTTTTGGATCTGTGTAAGCACTGCTCTGCAACAATTAAAACATCAGCATATTATCATTATTCTCATCCTAAATCCAAAACACAGTACCATATCAGCACCTATGAGGAAAATTAATTCTATCCTATCTGAAACCAGGACAGAATGATCTACATGAACTTATATTTTGGAAAATCAGCCTAATGAAGAATAAAAGGACAAGTACAACTGTTCATTGGCATGTTCAGATTTTTCTTTTTTCAGTGATCTAGATGCTGAAAATAGGATAGAAACAAATGGCATGTGTATCACAGGATGCTTATGAAAGACCTGCAGTATGTAAGTTTGAAGAGGGCCAGAAAATGAGAGAAGTAAAAACCCCATAAATGAGAATAGGCAACAGAGACACAAAGTAAAATTCCTATGAGATATTGAGCAGTCAGATACAGTTAATCTAAAGAGAAAGATTTAGGTTTCAAAAGCAAAGGGCTTATACATATAATTTAAGAGGACTCATTTGTAGATATCAATGTTGGTCAGAGTTTAAGAGTTTAATATTTTAAACCTGATAAAGTTTCTTCTCATTGATATACTAAAGCAAGAAATTCCAAAGACCAAATCGATTTTGCTGATAGTTTTCTTAATGAAAGACTGCCTCACATTTCTGAGTGATACTTGCAATATAAATCTCATCATTTGAATGTAGCCAGCTAAAAGATAACTGTCTAGTCCAAGCTAATCAGCTGGGCTGTTTTTGCAGTCAGGAGAGAGATTTTCCATTATAACACTGATTTATTCTATTTATAGCATGCTCTTATTTTAATGTTAAGTATATTGACTTCAGAAAGAGTCTCTTTATGTCAGAACTAACTGTATAGAGAACCCAGATGGCTGTCTATATATTTACCTTTTAGCTGATTAAAATACACTGGAATAAACCCCACCCAGAGCAACTGCCAGCTCTGACTTACCATCTTTTACCTGCATCAATCCACAAAAGATTGCATGTAATCAAACAGAAAATGCATCCTCAGGTCCAAAAATATTTTCAGTCTCCTATTTTTATCTTTCCACAATAAAGTTTTAATACTGGTAGTAGTAGCCTTTTCAAAACCCTGTTAAACAAAAGGCTGAATGCCAATTCATTGTTTCTCAAGGCAAACTCAGTGGATAGCTCAACAAGAATCATAACATTTACTATTTTCTGAAACTTCTTTTATGAGTTGGATCTTTCCTACGTTCAAAGTTACTTTTCATGTTCTGAGATTTGGGCCTCTGGGGCATTTGTAGCCTGGAGGGTAGAAGAGGGATATGGAGGATTTGCCTTGCTTCACTGCTTCCCTCTCATTTATTTCAAAAAGACTCACAATTGGCTCTCTTCCCTGTTTGTTCATTGTAGTGTAGTGTTCTTGAAACATCTGCCAGAGCTACAAATTTTGGAGTTCCAGACTTTGATTGTGCCTATATAATGTATTAAACACATTGCGCACTGGCCCTGTGTAATCCTTTCATCACCCTTGCCCTTCAGCACATATCTGTTTTTCTCCACTAGAGTGTTAAACTGTATGCTCATGCACCATTTCAGATGTGGTCCTTGACCATCTTGTTTAGAGGGATATTGATGAATTATGAAAACATAAACTCATTTTCAAACATCACAATTAGAGGGAATAAGAATTATAATCTCTCCTCTTTAGAAAAGGTGACTCTTGTAACATCTAGGAAGTAGTAGAAAAAAAACAGTGTCACAGGACTATATTGGCATTTGACAGTTTCATAATCTTTTTCATCAACTCTTTTTGCACGATAATCTCTAAGTATTTAAATAGTTTGTGTGATCAATTTTGACCAAAAAAAAAAAAATGGAGGGGGGGAAAGTGGTGGGGGGCTAACTCTACCATTACTTATTCTACCATTGCTTCATCCTGATTAGGAGTACATCCAGCTGATACACCATGAGAGAATGATGTGCCAAAAGAGTACGAAAATTAGATTGATATCCAAATAATATACTCTGTATCTTTTTAAGTGAACTCTCTTCAAGTTCTTACCCCTTGTGTTGTGGCAACATGATGCATCATCTACATTTAACAGCAGCTTCTTGACAGAAAGCTAAAGCCGCAACAGAAAAAGTAGTGCTTGGAAAGCAGCTGCTTTACAGTTCTCAGAATGGAAACTCTTAATTTAATTGATAAAAAAAGTACAGTATAAGTGCCAGCAATGAAAACTTGTATCAATGTCCTCTCATTTCAGTCCTGAAAGGATAAAACATAAGCTAAACTGCTTAGGCACTGTATTTTAGCAATAAGAGATATAAGAACAGAAACCAGATAGGCCTTTCAGGCCACACAGTTAATGTTAGTTAGTTTCTGTAACGAAACCAGAGTATTTAGCTTATCATAAATGAGTGTAGAATCTTTGACAGAAGTTTCAACTTTAATAACAATGTTAACTTTGTAGTACAGAATAAAGAGACTTAATTTTGTACAACATCTGCCAGTGACATTTAAAATCTTCATAAATAAGTTGATAAGGTTGTTTCAGCATCAAATGTAACGTAGCCAATTCTAGCAGTATTTCAGGGTACTTTTTACTGTGTTAATTAGAATAGACATGCATGTTTTTGAACAAAGATTTTTTAGAGAACAGATGGAAGGGAAGGGAAGGGAAGGGAAGGGAAGGGAAGGGAAGGGAAGGGAAGGGAAGGGAAGGGAAGGGAAGGGAAGGGAAGGGAAGGGAAGGGAAGGGAAGGGAAGGGAAGGGAAGGGAAGGGAAGGGAAGGGAAGGGAAGGGAAGGGAAGGGAAGAGTATTGCTGATTTAATAATTAAACTTTCCAAGAGACAGTTTATTAAAAAAAAAACTGATAACACTAATTCTTTCCTGCTCTTTTCCAGTACAAGGAACTTATTTACACAGACAAAAAGTTATTTACACAGTATTGAATAAACTTGAGAACAAGCCAAGCTAATCTAACTTACGTTTTCTGTGATTACTTTTCCATAACATCACCCAATAACCTAAAAATGGAAGAACAAGATACTTTCTGTGCTTTCAAGTGGCATCATGATCTTGCTTTCACCTAGAGCCCACCTTTTCTAAATTAATTAGCATCATTACAGTAGCTTCTCTGTTATATAAAAGACTTCTGGAAACTTAACCGTTCTCTTTTTTTCTGACTAAAATACAGTTCAGACTGTTTTGAGTCTACTAATAGGTTTTGTTTGCACCATTTTTTTTTTGTTAACATCTAAGAAGCTTCTCATATTGTTACGTTATATGGTAATAGCCTAATATTCTTCTGCTTTGCACCTCTAAAAATTTGTCAGTGATAAAAACTGATCACCAAAGAGTAGTTTAAAAGCATGGAATCGGTGCTTAAAATCCAGAAGGAATGAAAAATCTTGCTGAAGCAAGGTGTAAGAAAACCTTGGAGCTACTCAGTAAATATCAAGTTGATTTTAATAGTATCAGACTCATACTTAAAATTGTTTGGTTTTGTTTCTGTATGAACTATACATTTATTCATATTTATTCTGATTTACTCATAAATTTATGATAGTAAAATTATGGGTCATTTCCACTGGTGCTGTAACATAGATCTTATGTTTTAAAAGAATTCAGATACGTTTTGCTACTTATACTACCAGAGGAGATGGCCTAAAACTAATTTAGTTAAAATTAGTTATTTTCTAGGTGTAAGGCTATGCAATTAATAAAGTTGAAAGATCATTATTTTTTTGAAAACAAGCTTTTTTTCTCTTTGACCTACCATTCACTAAATGTGATACTTATCTTATTCTATGATTTTTTGTTTAAATTATGCATACACATAGCAGATGATTTTGGATTTATATTTGCATAACTTTAAAGTGTTATACAGGTCTCGTTTGTCTCTCCTCACTAAATAAAGTTCACTAAGAAAGCTAAAAATACTAGTACTTCTCACAACTGGTGCCCTAACATATATAGACATTAAAAAGAGAATGCCTTTAATAGCTTAATTCAATCCTTTTTCATTTAAATTCTGCTTATTATCACAATATACCTCAGGAATATATTTTACTGGATATAAAATTCACTTTCAGGAACATCTTCTGGCTCTGTGGATAGAAAATTAAATGCCATGGTCAATCTTGTTTTATTATATTTTTTATTTTAAACAGAATTTAGCATTACTATTAAATGAGGGAAGTTATTTTCAGTATTGAATATTAGCTGAGATCCTACATATAACACCATTATTACCAAGGCTAATTGTACAACAACTATGATTTTAGTTTGCATTACAGTACTGCTAAAAATCACAATTTATTCAAAGATATGGCATTAGGAAGTGTCGGTCCTCAAAGTGAAAGACAACTTACGTCTCCAAGGTATTTTCAGTCTGAGCAAATAAGGTTTGAAGTATACTAAGTGAAATTCCAACAGTGCTAATGCCTAAGAATTTCACTCACTAAGTTCAGTGAAAGAAGTAATGCAAATCAAGAAGCTTTGGGAAGAATGAGCATTAAACCCAGCTGAATACTGGACCTTAGAACAGTGTATGTCTTAGACATGAAATGCCTATCTCAGGAAATGGGTTGAGAGCACATGGAACCTGCAATCAGAAAATTATTTAGGTGTTCATTCAAGTGGAAGGACATAAGTCCTTTCAAAAACTAGGTATAAATTGGAAAACAAGAAATTAGGGGAAAAAATAAGCATGTTTATATGAAAAAAAAAAAAAGAAAAAAAAAGAAAGAAAAAGATAAAGAAAACAGCAGCAATGACAAAAACCTTTACACAATACTTTTGATTGTTTGTTTAGTTCAAACAAGGTAGAAAACAGCGTCTCTTCTGTGACTCTGCTGTAATTTGGAAAAGACTGAAACTATGCCTGACCTACACAAGGCAGTTAATGTTGCTTATTAAGGTAAGAAACTCTTGTTCTCTACCTTTGACAGTAATTATCTTCTGAAATTCTCTATCCAGATCAAGTTACAGCATAAATTTCGTTATGATTGCTACATTTATAGCAGAAGATGATAAGCAAGAGAAAGGAAAGGACAAAATAAAACCCACCACACTGTTACTTTGATTACTGCTTTGGCAGATAATAAAACACTAGACATAGGTGTATCTTAAGAGCAGTCAATAAACAGATAATGAAACCAAAACAGCTAACTTTAAACATGGAAAAACGGAAAGGGGAAAAAAAAAATAATCTTTTCTTCTTTATCTCCAGGCTCTGAATTATTAAGGGTATGAGGCCCAACCTATAGCTTAACATATGTTCTTGTCACTTATAACAGCGTTCTGAGAAACCAACCCAGCTGAGATTCTTCTTCCAGGATCCACAAGCACTAAGAGTAATGAGAATTGCTTAGAAAAACTCCATGCATATTTATGGCAGCAGTGAATTTGTCCCAGGTTCTTTATTCAGAGATAGGTGTCCACGGAATCTCAATATTCCAAGCAAACACAATTGCTTCCCAGAATCAAAATTTGTCCTATTAACCCATATCAGTTTAATGAGAGAAAATATACGAGTGTGTCATACTGCTCACTGGAAAGCTTCACTTACTGTTCCCAGGTTTAAATTTGATACTGCATAAAACTGCAATTTTAAAAAGTATTGTATCCTAAGGGTCTAAGCCTATGTGCTCTGAAGATTCATACCTCATCTTTAGGTGGGCAGTTACATTCTAAATACCATAAAAATGAGTGATACTAGCTTATAGCCATGGGCTATGAGTTTATTTTAAAACTTAGGTGATGGAGTTTTATTTTCAGCTCACATTACTTCTTTCTCTACTATATTTTGGGGGTGGTAGTAATTAGCAGAGGACCAGGTAACCTCTCAAGTGGCTTTATGTGATCCTACAAAGTTCATTTGTCAATCATTAAGCCTGGATATGTAAAGACAACCATTAGTATAGTTATTTCATACATTTGCATCTTTTGAAACACCTTCACCATAGATTTTCTGTCATCGTTCAAACAGAGATGAATAAATGAAATTTATTATGGCAGTGAGTAGATCTAAAATGAGAACTAAACTAAATTAGGATAAACTAAAACTATTTTCAGTGTTATATGTTGCTCATTGTAGCATTACACCTGTTCTTTGGATTTGAAATGGAAGTTTTAGAGCAGGAAATGGTTCTTCAGATTGCTTTTATGATGTACACAGTACAGGAGTGGATGAGGTCGACAACTGCTACCATTGTATAAGCACATATATGGTAATGAGACAGTGTTTTACAATGCATATTTGCCACAGAGAGAACCACAGAAGGCCACCTCCAGCCAATAAATTCTACGTTACAGAATTCAGATGCAATTTCAAGTCTATTCCAATGTGTGCTAAAAAGTCTGATGTGTAGTTCTAGATTTGTTGTCTCTCCATGAAGAGGTCTATTTAGTTTACAGATTAAAAAACAAAACAAAACAAAACAAAAAAACCTTACCTGTACACTGAACTGGAAATCTAGAAAAAGCAAAGCATTTTTAGTTTTGGTTTGTTTGTTTGTTTTCCCCACATCATAGCAAATTCTGAACTTTCATAGAAAAATAAAAATGAAAATAAAGTGATGATGATGACTTGGAATGTAAATAACAAACGAGCTTCAGCTAAAAACAAAACCTTTCCATATATTTGAATGTGTCATTTTCAAGTTTTTAAATTAAATACTTCCACTTTTCTTTTGAAACAATATTTGTCACTTAAAACATAAATTTTTACATTAAAAAAAAAAAAAAGTTCAATGGAGTTTACCAAAACATTTTTCTGATCGAATGGAACCCTTCTTTCGCCAGTGAGTGTTCTGGTCACCAGTCTGAGAGGTACTCTTGATATAATACTCTCAGCACCTTCTGGTGTGTTTTGCATGGCATGGCTAAATATTAACTTTTAATTAATTCTAATTAATATTGAGAGTATGAAAATGTGTTTCATCTACTTAGTAAATGTGTTTTGGAGGAAGTGGAACTTAATACTAAAAAATATTAAGTAAAACTGCACATGGGTGCCTTGGTCACCGGAACATGTGGATGACTGTAGAAGAAATGAAGTCCAGTAAAAAAACTTCAATGTGGCTTATTTCTAAGTTAGCCTCACTCCGTTTCATGCACTCAGAAGATACTTGTTTTAATATCAAAATCATAAACAGCAAAAGATTTGACATGCTTGAATATTAGACTGTGAATTTTGAACTTAGGTAAACAAATTGGGAAACAACTTTTTAAGTTTTGTCTAAATCCTTTTGTAGATCCAGCTTTTATATATGAGGAGACTTGGAATACGAGGGCATCTGATTCATTAAGTTATTTCACTAAGTATTATTCAGCATAAAAGAAATAACAAATAACAAGGAAAGTGATAAATTAAACACAGACACTTAAACATTAGGGATCGGGTGATAATGAAGACATTATCAAAAACTACAGCTTTTTTGGCACTGATTGAAGAATGATTAAAGGAAATAATCAGTCATAGTCCTGAAGAGAGTAACCCTGAACCCTGCAAGTCATAAAAAGGATTATCATGAGTATTATGGGGTATTTGAGGGAGCTTGTAGGACTGTGTGGAACTTATTAGAGGATATCAGAAAGTGCTTGGGGAACAATGTAAAACTTATTATGGGATGTTTAGGGGAAGAGACGATGGCCACAAAAGGGGGTGTTCAGGCTGGATAGGGGAGAAACGAGCACAGGAAAATAAAAAGGAGTTGTATAAAAAGGACTGCTCATATGTAAGCAGGCTGCTAGTCAGTACCCATCTGACTGAGCCATGTTCCTGTTCACTGTAATGAATACTATCTTCTTACTAAATTTTATATTTAACTATTTTTTCTGTGTAATCTCAATTTTGATCTTATGTATGTATGTTAGCCGCATGGTCTAAGTGCCATCAACTGGTGAATCTGGTGTGGGTCACAGTGTCCCTAGGTCTAGGTGCCAAAAATGGGAGGGACCAGGTGCATGACTGTATGTTTTTTGAAAGGTCTAAGCACCAGCACATGGCGAAGAGACTGCAGACCACAGGTGCCATAGGTCTAAATGTTAACAGTGGGAGAAGGAGCTGTGGGTCACAAAGACTAAAGGTCCAGTGCTGGGAGAGAGGACAGCATGTATGTACAAAGTATGAGTGCCAGCAACTTGAGAGACCTGGGTGTTGTTTTTATTCCTCTAGTGAATTTAAGTCTGTATAAGAATGTGCAACTCACTAGCAAACTTGAAGGTGGACTAGCTTGCAGGTCAGAGGAGACCTCCACCTGGAAAGACTAAGGTCTGAGACAGTGGCCAGGTAAGAGGACTCAGCTCCAGGCATGGGTATTAGGCAGACATAGGGCCCACGCTAATAGTAAAGGGATCTGTGAATGAAGATATGGTTGTGAACCTAGAGAGTGGGGTCATGTGCATTTTCATTAAGAAATTTCAGTCCCAATCAGCAGGAGAGAAATAACAGGAAGAAGCTATTTGTAAGAGCTCCAGTAGAGTTTTGCCTGGGTACTGCGAAAGGCACAGCTTCATCCATGGCAGTCAGTGTGGCTGGCCACGTTGGTGTCTTCTGTGTGCATGTATTTGTGTCCACCTATCTGGGATACACACTCAGCCTTGCAAAAGGCAAGAGCCATCCTTAATAGCACCTCTGTGCTTAATGGGAATATCTGCATACAATTATGTCATACAAAAATGTATAGAGAATGAAAATTTTCTAAAAGCAAGATACAAATCAAGAGGGAAAAAAATAAATGATGGAATCACTTAAAACAAAGTTGCTTATTACAAGGCTTCTTAAACCAGCATTAAAGACATATATATGTGACAGATCACTCGGTGGTGGTAACTTTTTGGAAATGCTGCATATTTCCATATAATCTATCAGTGTATTATCAATTATTCTAATTTAGTTAGTCTTTTATATATCATACCAGTAAGCAACATTCAGAAGTAGGCTGAAGAAAAAAACATTAACTAATTGCTTCTGGAAGTAAAAATGCTATTTAATTATTTTATTATTATTATTATTTGGAACTATATGAATATTTTGCCTTTGCAGTTAGGCAGACTTGGGTACTTAAGAAAAAAGTCTGTTTGCCTGTGATAAACATTAAATTATTGGGCACTAACAATGTACTCAAGGATTCAGAACATTTAATTTATATCTTGAAGAGAATCAGCATTGTATAGCTTGTTCTGTTGTGGTGTTCAATATTTAAAACTAGAACTTAAAAGATTTAAGTCTCAGCTACAGAGTACCATTTCATAAATTTCCAGTAAATGTATTTAAATTAAAGACATTTATCAAGAAGAGTAATTTCTAACTGATATTTTGAACACTCCATATATTAATCACAGGGCACTAGTTCAGACATCAACTGACAATAGTTTGATTAACTTTTTGAGAAACAGTAATTTTATACAGTATATTAAATCAATTGTTTCATTATGATGAGGGACAAAATGTCATAATGAAACAATTAGGTTGTAACTGAAGAAATAAATTGATCAAGAATATATTTGATAATAAAACCTCATCTTTCATACCATATTGAAGAAATATTACCAGTAGCCTTACTAATTCATTATGGGCATGTATTAGTTTTGATTTTGGAAGGAGTGTGACGTATCATATCCTTAAAATTTTACATTTTTCTAGAAAGAGGAAACAACTTGCATTTATTAATGTTTCCTTCACATTGCACTTACAGTAATATGATTTTTTTTTTTTGGGGGGGGGGGGGTAGGGGGAATTAGTTTAATTAAACAAAGCAGCTTCTGTTCTACAAAAGAGGCTGGGACTTAAGACTCAGTAATGTCAAAACTTAATCATTTCAGAAAGGACTCTAAATTATCACTCTCCGATTTCATGAGGCATGGGTATCTAATGATATGCATAACTAACAAGTTATAACTAACAAGACTAACAAGTCTGTACATAGGTTGGATCTGGGGATGTAAGGAAACCTCCTCAAGTTGCCCCAGGGGATGTTTAGATTAGATGTCAGGAAGAATTTCTTCATGGAATGAGTGCTTAGGCATTGGGATATGTTACCCAGGGAAGTGGTAGAGTTGTCATCCCTGGAGGTATTTAAGAGACATGTGGATGTGGTGCTTAGGGACATGCTTTAGTGTCAGACTTGGTAGTGTTATGTGATTGTTGGACTTGATGATCTAATGGATCTTTTCCAACCTAAGTGATTCTATGATTTCTATGATGATTTCTATGATTCAGACTGTGGCTTTTACAAGTTCGTGGGAATATTGGAACACCATCTTCAAAAGTCACCTCTGCCTCCAGACAGCAAGCCCTGGAGTCCTTCCCGAGCCTGCGGAGTCAATGTCAAATGCAAATCAGGTCAACATGTTGTATATGTGCCATGACACATAATGATCACCAAAGAATATGCTTGCCTTTCTTCTGTAGTTTCTGTTTAGCCTAGCTAGCACAAAGGATGTCTTTATTCCTGTCCAAGCCTGTCCATGTAATATTTCAAAAGAATCACAGAATGGATGGGGTTGGAAGGGACCTCTGAAGATCATCTTGTCCAGCCCCCGTGCCAAAAAGGATCACCTAGAGCATATTGCACAAGATAGCTTCCAGGCAGGTTTTGAATATCTCTAGAGAAGGAGACTCCACAACCTCTTTGGGCAACCTGTTCCAGTGCTCTGTCACCCTCACTGTGAAGAAGTGCCCCCTCATATTCAGCTGGAACCTTCTGTGCTTCAGTTGGTGCCTGTTGCCTCTTGTCCTGTCACTGGGCACAACTGAAAAGAGACCGACTCCATCCTCTCAACTTCCTCCCCTCAGATATTTACATATATTACTGAGGTCTTCCCTCAGTCTTCTCTTTTCCAGGCTAAGCAGGCCCAGTTCTTTCTTTTCATATTTGTCCTGAGCAGCTATTAGTTACATAATATTAATAAGTTATACCAGGTATAACTACATTCATCCTACTTACATTTAGTTTCTTGGCTTAAGTAGAATCAAAACAAAGTAATTTATATCCAGTAATCAGCAATATCATATAATTACTGCGGTGCCATTTTTGACTTGCAGTCTTAATCCAAATATCTCAAATGTCTTTATGAACACTGATATATTTAGATTCAGTTACCTTTATGTTTTCTAAGCTTAGACCTTCCAAGAGGAAAATTAAAAACCTTAACCATTACTTGCCAAAATTCCTCCATCTGATTTGATGCCTTCAGATTTGAACTGAGCTGATTTCCAGCACTTAGAGCACAAGAATCCCTGTGGCTGAAGGAATCAAATTTTCCTGGCCCTCAACCAATGGACTCATGTTATCAAATAATAATGTGAAATGATGAGAAGTCCGAATACCATTAGGTTTCTTTTATATTCCACAATAAAGTATAACAGGGAGATTAGAGAACTATAAGAAGAAATGGGAGACAAAAATTTGGATTTTAATAGATAAGCTGAACACAGTCCAAATGTGTATGTAGGGGCTATATTCAATCATACTGGAGTACCAGTTAGTTGGCTAAGAGTCTGAACCTGCCTGGCTCCATGACAGGTCTTGAACATTCGAAAGTAGGGAAACATGATTCCCAGATGTGCATGTATCTCTGTATCTTTCTTGTTACTGTTATCAGGCATTAATAGAGAAGATGACAAGAGGGAAACCAAAGTATCCCACTGAAGACACGTGCTCCCATGACTGTAGCAGAGGAACAGAAGACAGGAACTTATGGAGGGATTCTGTTTCATTTCTGAAAGACTCAGAGTTAGTAGCATAGAATTAGAAAAGTTATCAAGCCCCATACCATAGTACTGACAGTAGATATGTTATACAATCATTTTCATAAACTGTCCAAGTTCCATCTTCAAAATATGTTGTTGTTTTTTTCTTTTTTTTTTTTTTTTAATCAAAAATTCCTCCGAAAAAAAGTCATGCTGTATGTTAAATTGGATGTAGAATCATAAATTCATAGAATATCCCGAGTTGGAAGGGACCAACAAGGATCATTGAGTCCAACTCCTAAATTTCTTAGTATTAATATTTTTCTCCTAACTACCATTACAGAGAGTCACATCAATTCACAAGAATTCAATCACATACTATTCACAAGAAAGGTGGTGAAGCTCATTGAATAAGACAGTATAAACAATTCTTATGGGTGCATATTTATACTGCATTTAATCTGTAGGTGGCAGTACCTTTAATTTATTTCAACAATAGAAAGTGCTCATATTACTCACAGCAAAGAAAAGCAGTCATTGGTCTTCGTTTCAATGCTAATGCAGATGTTTTACAGAGATATAAGGAAGGTAATATAAAATCTTAAAAGATAAATTAGCCAATTCATTTATTATAAAAGCCTCAATTAAGTGGAAAAGAAAAGGTTTTCTACGTGCAAAGATTTTCTAAAGTCAGCCAGAATGGACCAAAGACTGAGAAGGGACAACCATTCATATGTACAGAAGCAGGTTCTCCCCTCTCTTTGTGTAACACTAAGGAGGAAAAGCTGCAGCTAACTGGTCAGAAAATTTGTTCATCCCTTGCTTGAATGACATCAAGTTCTCCTCGCTCTCAGGGATACAGCTTAGCACCAGGATATCAGTATGTCCCAGGGGACCTGCTGCTGCCACAACAATCCTAGGAGGCCTTTGTCAGCTGAGCATAAGAAGAATAGTGCAAACAAAATTCCTTGGTATTTTAAACTTGCAGAGTTGTTGGAAGGCCTGATTATATTCCCTTAAACTGACACATGAACAACTGTGTTCTTCGTCAACTACTATCACAATTTTGTAGACTTACAGATTACTTTTCCCAATCAGCTGCTGTTCCTCATTTGCTATTGTCCCAGATCTAGCATTTAGGACAATTAGGGCTGTTTGGCAGACCAATTCTGGTGACAATATGCTTCATTACCATGAAAGCAATGATGATGTCATGAGCATTGAATATGAACGTTATTGAAAGAATCAGACAAAACAGAGAGATATATAATCAGCAATGAGGAGCAAAGTAATTCAGAAAAAGATACAATGTCTTCAAATGAGCCTTAGAAATTTTGTTTTATTTTCTAAAAAGTATGCTGGAGTGCAGAACTACCCATTAAATACAAACCCAGGGGACACATCCCCTGCAGTTGATCTGCACAGGCAAGTAAAAACAGCACAGTCTAACAATGAATTTCTAATCAGTTACCTGAAAGTTTGTTTCCTACTTGTCACAGATATTTTGTATAGCAGTTTCTGCATAATAACGATCAGCTGTGCCTGTGATTTTGAATATTTTAATATATATTATAAAGAAAAAAAAAAAAGTTTAGCCTACTGCACATAACACTGGAACTTTAAAAAAAAAAAAAAAGTAAAGAAGCACAGCAGGAAAACTGAATGCATATCTATTGCCTTTCCAAAGGTCTTATCCTATAATACTGATAAGGAATTAAGCCCATACGAGACTCCAGAGCACATTACGGATAAAGAATCACCCAAAAGTAATAAGGTAATACTGTGATTCATCTATCTGACTTCATCCTGTACTGCTGCCTCAGTCTGAGGCAAATTGTCTTCTTTCAGATCCTAAAAAGAGCCTGTGCCCCAAAGCTTCTCCATTGTTCTTTTCACACAAATAGGCTGGTCTAAGAAAAAATACCATTTCTCCTTAAAAACCATACATCTTTTCAAGTTTTAGACCTCCATGGGTACAATAATACCACTATTATTTCAGATTTCAAATGCAGAATTAGATTCACAGGAATGACTTATTAATCAGATTTTTCGTTCAGAGAATAAATTTGTACTTCAGGGTATGGTACCATCTGCAAAAATCCAGACTAACCCTCAGAATACCTGAGGTCTATCTTTATTTTTCTAGAAAAGCTCCCTAAGCTTTCAAATTTCTTCTACTGGGATTAAACACAATAACCTTTTCATATTCATGCCTATTTGATGCTTATATCCCATTAAATTACATGGACATCTGTCCTATCTTGCAACACAAAATCCGGCAGGTGTACTGAAGGTATTATGTTGTCCATGTTATGGACATGAAGTCCATGCTTTAACAGAAATGTAGCAAAATGAAGTTGATATGTAGAAGAAACAATTAGGTGTAAGTACCTCTTCCAGCCTTATCTGATACCTCATAGGTGAGATGAAATTATTGAACAGATTATTAGGTAAACTTGAAAAGGGCCTAGTTTATTTCTATTGGTGAAATTGTGCCTCCTCCATTTTTTGAATGTGCATTAAACGTCAGGATGATGTTTTAGAGTACAATGCAATTTTTAAAGGCTATTTAGTCTGAAAATAATCTACTTTAAATATATTTCCAGTATATGCTCAAGTGATTCAATGTGCTCATGATTCCCTCAACCACATTCTGAACGAAAGCTACAATTGTGTGTTTCAGTAGTATGAAGTTTTACAGTTTTAAAGGTCTGTATTTCAAAACTGAGAATAGCTTCACATGAGAAAAGTTCAGTGGTTGCCTCTCACTGTACCCATTGCAGGAATGACCAAGGTACTTAAAAACACAAGATAAATTGTCACAAGTTGTTGACAAATATTATAAAGAAAGCTGAGCTTCACATGTCATTGCAGTATCCCAATGAATTATATCTTGCTTTTGAATTGGATCCTCTATTCCACCTTGTAAGCTACCTGCTACTTTATTTTCAATATGTATGTGGCATCTGAACCACACTTCCACCATCTGTGTTATTTATGTTAAACAGCTCCCCGTGCTTCCTCAGCCAAGTGGAACAGAAAGTTCATGGTCTTCATGCTAAAGTCCATGCCCTTCAAGGCAGATCACATTCATACTCAATATTACAAGTGTACTCCATGGAGTGAGAACTGCCTTTTTATTCTTTCTATTTAGCCATTACAGGCCTTGACAGTATGAATCTAGCTCAACTGAGAAGTCATAGCCCTGTTCAGAGAATTTTAGATGATTGCAATAATCAAGAGGATTAAAATACAACATATATAACAATCATACTGTATTTGGAACTGACACCAGCCAAAGAAAATGCTCTGTTCTGGCCTGAGATCATACTGTATTTGGAACTGACACCAGCCAAAGAAAATGCTCTGTTCTGGCCTGAGTTTCTCTGCCCTGTGACTGTTTGGTACATACTTGGAACAGAGCTTGGATATGAAGTAACGGATATAATAAGAACAACTGGTTGACCAGGACCACAACATAGCTATTGTACAGAAAGAACATAAATAGGACAACAGTTTCTCTCAGATAAGATTAAGAAAATGACGTGATCTTTTGATGTGTGGTTTGTTTTTGTAAAAGTGAAAGGTATTACCCTTTGCAGGTATTTATTTTTATGTTGTTTTACTTTTTTCCTTAAACATCTCTGTCACTTCTAATTGTATCTTCCCTCTCAGATATAACTCTTATTCTGATGTTTTCTACCAAATTCAAATAGACTTGTAATCAAATTTTTAGAGTCCATACTTACTTAAAAGTGGTTGATTTAGACTTTAAAAATTCTATTTGCTAGTACTTTATTTAGAATGAAACTGTGATTTTAATGCCAAATTTACCGGCTTGGAGCAGTGTGGATATAGCATTCTAAAAGGGCAATCTTAAGCAGTTGTAATCATGTTATGGTCATTCCTGACCCACCTTCATTACATGTAGATGCCTCAGAGGCAGCCTGTGGACAGTCTGTGCAAGCATGTTTGACAGCAGACTAACCTGCCAGGCATGTAGTGTCCTACACAGTCTGGAGGCTATGTTTTAGCAATGCTTGGGCTGTCCTGCAGTTTATATTTGCAAAGTCAGCACATCTGCTCTTGAGGGGCACAGACAGCCCAGCAACATCCAAAATATAGCTGGTTTCACCTGTGTCTTTGAGAAGTTATTATGGAGAAGAATTCTGCAAGTAAAGGACCAGACCTGGTGTTAGGAAACAATCTTTCTATGCATCAATTATTTAAAAGTCTTGTCAACTAATTTCTGCTATTTTAATTTTAAGTCAATTTGTATATTTAAGACTTTTGTAGACTTATTTAGGACTGCTTTCTATTACTGTGTGTCATTCAAAAAAAGTTCTCATATCCAAACACACATTTTATGGCAATCTCAGTAAATGGATAGAAATATATTTCAAACTATAAATAAGAAGCTGCTACAGTCATTAAATAACTTGGTATAGAAATACTATTATTTGTGTCTGTTTTCTTACATGTATAGAAAGACAGATTCTACTACCCTTATCTGTAAGAAACATAACTTATTCCAATGGCAACTCTATTTGTTTTAACAACAGCACATACAAATTAAGACCTCACTTCATTGCAGTGCATATCAAATATCCACAAATAATATAGAAGCATCCAATGTATCCTTGCATGTTTCAAAACATATACCAGCTTTTGAGGGCCAAACTTTATGGCAATGTACAGGACTGGCAACTTGACCAACAAGGACAGATACTCTTTCAAACTGAATTACTAGTTAAATAGGATGAAGCAGAGGCATTTTGAAGTCACTCAGCTGAGGTCCTCGATCTACCATGCAATAAGATTTCTTTAAGAACGATATGAAAGTCCATCTTTAGAGCTGTTAAACAGTTATTTTTTAAGGTTTTACCAGGCCATATGTGCCCAGATATTCTTTAAATCCAGACTAAATATATCTATATCCAGTTGCTCATCCCAGGTAAACTTCAGCCTTTCTTAAGTAAAAGCTTACAAAATAAGCTAAAACTTATTTATAGGGCATATTAAATCATAGATTATGCTGTGATAATTTTTTTGGTGCCATATAAGTTTGATCAATACATCATAGGATGTCACTGTATGGTATACTAATATAATTGCTACTTTATATATTCCTTTAATGGGCTATGAAAACTTGTAAATTGAATAGAAATGAAACAAATAAAATATTAATTAAAATTAAATATTTTAATGGAAATATTTATATACGAATAAGAAAACTCTAAGGGATTCAAGTTTAAAACAATTTTCTGTAAAAAATTCCAAGTATGTAATTTTGCTCTGATTTGGTATAAAAGTAAGTTCTGAAGTGTCAGATGGTAGATGTAATTATGAGTTTCAAGCAGTTCTGAAAGAAATAAATCTTATTTTTTCTTTTTCCAGTAGAGAGAAGCTTAAGAAGTTGTAGTGTAAGCATTGGTGTGACTCAACGACCATTTCGTCATGAGAAGGAGGGGCATAGGTTTTGAGAGAGACAAAGCGCTAAAGGTCTTCAACCAAATTATTTTGTCAAATCAAATGTAGACTAAACTGAAAAAGAATGGTGGATCCTTTAGACTTAGTCAAAATAAATATCAAAAAGGTTTATTTTAAAAAATGACTCAGGCAAAAATGCAAGAGGTTTTTTGAAGTCAGTAAGCTTGCTTTTGAAATAGCACTTACAGATTGTCGCGTTAAGGGGTGTAGCCGATTAACTGTTACAGGTCCGGTCGGATTCAGGGTACTGAACTATCACAATCACAGATTCACCAATAAGGCATTAACCGATATGGGTCTGGTCGGATTCAGAGCACTGAACTACCACGGTCACGGATTCACCAGTAACGTATAACCACCCTTACTCTAGTTGCGTTCAGTGAGAACTATCACAGCTAGGAACAATGCAGGTAAGTGCAATTTATTACAGCAACAGGTACACAGGTTCTTTGGATTGCTGGTGATAGTTACTGTCTGCAAAAGCAAGCAAGCATGCATGCATGAAATACACAGGTGCGCAGCCTGGAAATTAACGCATTAAAAGGCACAAAGACTCTATAGAGATTTCTAAGTTTCCGCAGAGACACACAGTATAACCAAGTGTTCAAACCTCACCCAAAGGCGTCCCAATGGGGGGAAGAGAGGCTCAGCCTGTCGACTGATCCCAGGAGTCAGGAGGTCCTCGGGATGGTGTATTCCCTCGGGATGGTATCTCCCCTGATGGTGGTATCTTCCCTTAACATCCCCTCTCTCTTAGGCCAATTTATATTATTTTCTATCTTTTAGGTGGAGCTTGAGTGACTCTAGTCAAGCATATCTTAGTTACGATTGGTGAAAAGTTTTCCTGTCTCCATTTAAAGGAATAGGCTCCGAGAAATTCAGAGCGCATGCTCAGTGAGGGGTGGTTGCACCTTGGAGGCAGGTAGCTTTTGGGATGGAGGTGTGTTTTGGTATTATAATGATATTATAATGAGCAAAAGTACACTAGAGTACAGCATTTGTCAAAACATGACAGGTCATTGGCTCAGGGTAACAAAAAGTGCGGCTTATCGGTCTCGGTATGCACAAGAACAATCGAGTCCCCACCTGGTCACAGAGCCTAGCTGTGGTGTCTCCACTCCACTCTACGCTCCGTACTGTTCCTTAGAGCTAGCACGCCAGGTTCCCCCAGCGCGATAACATCTAAGGTTGGAAGCCTAGGGAACGCTCAGGTAATGCAGCTACGCCCTACCCTGAAAGCCTCTTCAGTGCTGTACATTTTCTTTAAAATGTGAATATTAGTTTTATTTTCCTAGTTACTTTATGCAATTGCACCACATAATCCACCCCATGACTATAGTCACTCAAGCTTCACGACATTTGGAATATGTTGGGGATATCACATACATTCTTGGGACGAGGTTTAGCGAGTGTATGTATATTGTGTAGGGATGCTAAACATTGCATCATAATCCGGAGTTTAACATACAAACTAAAAGCATAACACAATGAGTATTAACAAAACAACAGCGTGAAGCATCTTGTTGAAGATTCCTGTGGCAGCTGGTGACCATTCAAAGTGTCTCACCAATGGTGTTTTTCATCTCTCTTTACTCTTTCCATCACTCGATGTATTTCTTGTGCATCATGATGGACAGTAATCAGAGTCTTTTGTCCATTTTCTTGAACTTGTTTCATCAGCCTCTTTAAGTCTTCATGTATCAGCAATTTCTTCACCAAGGTGAGGTTCATTCCAAGAGGAGTAGGCAGCAGATGAAGCAGAATATAATGGGGCGCAATAAGTTTATAAGAGGTGACAGGAGCTGCACAACTAAAATCACATCCTAGAATTTTGGTAAAATTACAAACACAAACATTAGAGTGATTATTGGTATCTACAATAGTATTATCTATGACCATAGAATCACAATGGGTTCTCATGCAAACACAGCATTTCCCAATGTATACAAGTACAGTTTCAAGGGTTTCATTAGGATGTATCTCAAAGTGGCAAATATTTTGTTCAGTGTCAAGACAAATGTCTTGGGCTTCCAGCGTGTTACTCTCACAGATGAAGCCTTTTTCTTCATGCCCAATACATGCATTCACATCAATTTTTTGCCACTTTCCTCCCTTTTGATGGGCCCATACTTTATGCTCCTTAGGGTAAAGTATAGTTCAATTATGATTGAGTCCTAATGCAATGATTGGATATACATTATATACGGCGACATTACTTCTGGTAAGTATAAAGGCAACAATTTTATCACTTTCTGCATAGTAGGTAAAGTTGACTAATTGCCACCATGCTTGAAACTCCTTTTCAAATTCTGAAGCATTATCCCAAATCAATTATTGAATTTCAGTGTGTAAAGTTCCTCTTTCTCCCTGTCTAATAATAGCTGCTGCTACAGATTGTATCCATAACTGTGCTTGGATGCAGCTCAAGGCAAGGGAGGTATTGCCCTGAGTTTTTCCAAGAGCATTTACAATTGATTGATGACCATTTTCTTCAATTTGTTTTCAGTGGGGTAAAATGTCTGATAGAAGCCATTGACTTGCTCCTAAGGCCAATACGGATGATTTTATTGGTCGTTCCAATTTCCTTAGGTCATCTGTAGTAGCAGTTATTTAATATCTACCCTTTTTAGACACCAGCTAGGGTTAAAGAGAACTTGTTGTCCCACATTTTTAATTATGTAAGGACCAGGGTTGAAGATGGAAAGAGTTAGACCAATGGGAGGCCAAGTTGGTACATTTTCAAATATCTGCGGGGGCAGAGGCTTCATATCCTTTGCAGTCAACGAAGATGTTTCTGTATTGATCATAAATTCAAATAGTAATTCTGTGCCTCTGTAAACCCAAAGACAGTGCACAATTATAGATTTGGTGAAAGTAAAATTGTACCAGCAATCAAAATTTGGTTCAGTTATTTTGACTATAATTTTGTGGTCTGGTAGAATCAGCATAAATTGTCTTAATTTCAGTCGGCCTATTGTAAGTAGATCCATTAGTTATTTGGCAACTGATTTGTATTGTCTGGCCAGACGTGGCTTGAAGTTCAGCCATTCTTAGAGAATCGTTCCAACTCCATTCACCTTTTGAAAATATTTTGTTTCCATGTAGAACTAAAGTAGAGACATTTAGGTCCTTTTTGTTTTGAGATGTTCCAGTGATTGCGCTATACTGTGACAATGCATGGTTAGATGTCATGGTGAAACACCTCAGCTCCATGCACAACCACAGTAGCTAAGTTTCCTTTAAAGTCTGTAATTGCATCAAGGTCAGGGTAAAGCATAGCATTATTAATCCAAACTGTTGATTCATCATCTTCCAGCTGTTCCAGCAGTTTGCGCAGGGTTCCTGTGAACACAAAAGAAAATAAAATATGCCTGGTTGTATTCAACCGGCAGGGTTAGAAAGAGAGTGAAATAGCAATCTTTGATTTCCCATGTGTAGAGATATTTGGGAATAGTTAGCACTATTGCTACTGTTAGATGCACAGAAGGCTTTCACTCTCTGCCATGTTTGGAACTGCGACAGTCAAAGGTGTGGTGTTAGCATTTAACTGTCTGTAATCCACTGTAAAATGCCATTGCCTGGTTGGTTTCTTTACCGGCCACACTGGTGAATTGTAAGGTGAATGAGTCCTTTTAATAATGCCTCTTTCTTCCAATTCTGTTACCACCCCGTCAATTCCCATAAGTGCTATTGAAAGCAACAGATATTGCTGAACATCAGTGACTTTAGTTGGGGGGTAAGGGTATGGATGTTTGTAACAGACTCAGTTTCACTGTGCCTGAATCCCTTTGATGTGTCGCGAAACTCCACGCTGTTCCATCAGGGAGTTTCCATATACGGCCACGCAGTATGTCAAATCCTAAAATAGTATATGCAGCACCAACTGATACTTCTACCCTGGTTAATTTTTGTTCCTCTGGCAATCAGAGTGAAATTTTTGCGGTGGGGCGTTGTTTTCCCACACCATCGATTCCTGTGAATTTAACCCTGCATTGACCAGGTGTTATGCCCAGGGTTTGTGCTGTCTCATGTATAATTACTGACATTTGGGCTCCGGAGTCAATAAGAAAATTTACCAATATTTTTCGGGGTCCAACAGGAATGGCAATGATAGTGTCAGAGTGTTCATTAGAGAGCCATTGAATTGCTAATACCCGCTGAGCAGGGTGACTCACTGTCCTCCCCAGGGATAGGAGTGTTTTTGCTGAGATTCTGCTTTGTCAATTAGGCTTGGTGCAGAAGGTGTACTGTTTTTTTTGTTTGTTTGTTTGTTTGTTTTTCTGTTAGGACCCAGAAATTGGACTAATGTATGGAGGTCCTCCACAGAGGCACCACGTAAGAATGGTCGGGGTGCACCCAAAGCTAGGGCCTTACGCCACAGCTCACCCCATTCCTTATTAGGTTTGAACCTCTCTTTGAATTTGGGGTATGTGGGACAAATTCACTCCAGGTGGGAATGGGGGAGTTCGGATTTTGCCTACAACCACAATCGTCATCCCTACGAGCAGCTAGTATGCGATCCTGGGTATTTGCTACAAACATCTTAAGACAATCAGGGAGTCCATGGATGAGAGGGGTTAATCGAGCTGGGTCAATAGGAGCTAATATCGGGGATTTCCTGAATTCATCTCTTTCATATATCGCCTGAATGCAGGCTGCTTTCAGTACTGCTACAGCCAGGTCAGAATAGCTTGTGGCTCTAATTTCCAGGGGTTCCCCTCTCTCCTGGGGATCTATACCACCTGCCCAGTATGCCGTCCATGCAGTTATAGAGTGATTATGGTCTCCTGGTGTGGTGGTTAAAAATACTCCAGGTCCCCAAAAGCCTCCTGCCTCTTCCTCACTCAACATAATTCGATCTCCTCCTTCAAGAGAAACTCGCCATACATACTCAACTTCCAATTCCCCTGACTGCCTTGAGAACTTTTCCTGTATTTTAACCAACTCTGCCGGTGACCATGGAATTGTTCGCACAGTAGTGCGGATTTCATCATTATCATCAACAGTAGTCTCAGTCTTAACCAAAGGTCTTAAGAAAATTGATTTTGCACCACACAGATGAGTAACTCAGAAGCTCAACATTTAAAAATAAATAAATAAATAAATAAATAAATAAAAACCATAATATTCCTAAATCTCACTGAAAACTCTCACTGAAATCTCCAAATGCCTTGGGTCAAAGGAACAAATGATAAATGCAGTAGAATGGAAAAAGTAATAAACTTCTTTCCTACATATAGCCAAAGTAACACAACAAAATGTTAAACAGAGGGAAACATACCTGTGAGATGGCAGAGGAAAAACAACAACAATATAAACCACAGCACCTTAATACTAACCAGCGTATCTGTGCAGAACTATGATAAATATAAGGTTTTTCAAGATGAAGCAAAAGTTCTAATGAGTACCTGTGAAACAGAACTATTTAAACTGTGTGCTTATTTTTTTAAACACTTTTCTATGAGCGGCTGAGGTCACTTGGTCCGTTCAGCCTGGAGAAGAGGAGGCTGTGGGAAGACCTCATCGCAGTCTACAGCTTCCTCGCGAGGGGGAGCGGAGGGGCAGGAGACGACCTATTCTCCTTAATCATAGGACCCACGGGAATGGTGTCAAGCTGAGGCAGGAGAGGTTTAGGCTAGACATCAGGAAGAGGTTCTTCACTGAGAGGGTGGTCACACACTGGAACTGGCTCCCCAGGGAAGTAGTCACTGCACCAAGCCTGTCTAAATTTAAGAAGCGATTGGACTGTGCACTTAGTCACATGGTCTAAACTTTTGGGTAGACCTGTGTGGTGCCAGGAGTTGGACTCGATGGTCCTTATGGGTCCCTTCTAACTCGGCAGATTCTATGATTACAAGACACTTAGTGTTAGTTTTCACATAAAAAATACAGCTGTGTTTTTTATAATATTTCAGGAAACATTAATTTGAGCTTTACCAGCAAGTTATTGTGCAAAGAATTGTACCAAAAATCTGGAACTCTTTTTGTAATTAGTAAGTTGTGATCTTAGCCTTGAATGTATTCTTGAATTTTGAATCAATCTTTTTTTTTTTTTGATAGTATATTTAAAAAAGAGATTTAGAAATGTACTTTTCAGTTGGAGAATATTATCAAATTTATCCCCAAGGCCCTGATTAAACAGTGTTTATAAGCTGACACTGGGACCAGCTTTAAAAAGTACATTCATAAATACCTTGTTGAACTAGTATTTCAGTTACTACATATCAGCAAACAATAGCAAATAAGCTGCTAGACTTCAGTATAGTTGATCCCTTCCAGTGCTGGAGTGAAGTGAAGCTGTGGTGCTTCACTGTGCTAAGTAATCTAAGGTTTGAGCAGGCAATGAAAAAGAGCCATCTTTCATGGCATAACCACCTATTACCTCATTTAAGGGGAAGGAGCTAGCCAGTCATATCCTTGATGTAGTCTGTGCTTTACTTGAGAAACTCCTTCTTCCTTCCTCTGCAGCTTTACCAGAAAATAGTATCACCCTCTGCTGTCAGATATATGCCTGCCTTTCAGTGTGGTGAGCTTAAAGTAACCAGTGAACCCTGGCCTACAGGCAGCATCATTCCAGGAATGCACATCTCAAGTCCTTCTGCCATTCATATTGAAGACACAGAGTTGTGTCCCTCTCCGTCTCTTTGTCTGGGAAAAAAAAAAAAAAAAAAAAGTGACATCGAATAATTATGCTGTTCTGAACATCAGTTAGCACTGTTAGCTCCTGCAGAGCAAACTCAGACACCTAATCTGAACTGAAGAATTAAGATGCTATCTATTAACCATTAAGCAGGCGACATCATAATGTTATCTATTACACTAAGCTCCTCACATTTCTGCTGATCATATCAATATTATTTTTTCATAAGTGAGTATTCTAATTATTTACTATTTTAAGCATCTGCATTTTCTCTACTCATAATTTCATATCTTGAGCAGATTGTATGTATTTTATTGTCCTTCAGGTGGCTAACACCTAAGTAACACAGCAAACAAACAAACAAACAAAAAATTAAACAAGTAGTAGCTTGTGACAGAAACATAAGAAAAAATAGTATATAAAAGCATGTAAAATTAGGAATAATTAGGAAGTTATTCATTCTCCTTCTTTGAAACTGCATGAATAATTAATTGGTGAAAATATCACATCATAAGAATGATGCTATTGTTCTGCTATATGTTCTCTTCTGATCCTGCAAAAGGTGTGCATAATATTTGCAATATGATATTTCTAGAGGTTTAAGGATTATTAAAAACATAACAAAGCAGACTTTATCTAGTGAGGTTAGACTTGCTAATGCATCCACTTGCAAGGTTTCCCTGACAGCAAAGAAAACATTCATGTTTGCATAGAGAATGCAGCAGATTTCTGTTATTTGAACTTATTGGGAAAAAAAAAAAGACGGAATAAAATGAGTAATCCTTTTTTAGTGATCTCTCACAGCAACAGAAAGGTTATTAAGAATATTATATGTGGAACTTGCAAATGTACACATGAGAGTGCTATGGTTTTGCTTTCACTAAAGAAATCGCAGGCATTTCTCAAAATGTTTGGACTTTACTTGTGCATAATGTGACTCTTTGATCTTTGACACCCAGATGGATGTTCAATACTCATATATGAGTTATGGATAGGAAGACAGAAAAATAAACATATTTTAAAATTTCTTATTTCAAATCAAAATAATCATCAGAAAAAAAGAGATGAGGCATAGGGATGTTTTATCATCGTACTGTGCATAATATGTAACCAAATCTCTAAATATACTTTTCTTGGACATGATTCAGACCAGACTCTATGATATTAAAGGAGAGACAATTAATTTCAGCCAGCTTCATACACATTCATATGATGTCAGGCTATTTTAGTTGGAAATAAACCTACAGTGATGCAAGGCTAATAGCCATCACTAGGCTATGTTTTTTGTTACAGAACTGTCAGAAGAAAGCTGGAATTACTAATGTCTAAATAAGAGACAGAGGTGGAGATTCTGATGCTTGGAAAGAATGGGAAGCAGCTGGAGTCAGTGATAGATGTTTCTGCTAGAACAGTCATTAGTGCAATCAGAAGTGCCCCGACATTTAGTTCATCATTATTAACTTTTCAAACCAACAACTTAATAAAATCAATTTGTGTTATCTTTTATTCTGAACCATCAGCAAATTAAGGAAAACATCTTTGTACCTTCTTACCATCACAATCACGTTTTCAAAATTGTTTTCACGGCCTTTTCCTTTTATACCAACGTTTAGATTTTACAACACTCAATTCTTCTAGAACAAAACAACAACAGCAACAACATTTTGTTTCTGAGCATAAGGAAGAGATTTCCACTTTACTTTTCTTTCCTTTCCTTTTCCTTCACGCATACTGATTTTAGTGATGGCAGTTATTTCATTATTTATGTCCTTTGGCAATGTGTAACTTTACAGTAATTCTCCAAAAGAAAACTAGGAGAACACAAAAGTGGAAGTCTAGAAGTCTAGTCTTGTTTAAAATATTTCCGTCACCAAATCAATGTCACCCATGTAATGATCAGTTGTAAAAGGAACAAAGGAACATGAGCTCAATCACACAGTGATGGGTTTGACTTGTGATCTGTTCATAGGTGCCATCACTGCTCTGGCTAAAACACCAGGAAAAAAAAAAAAAAAAAAAAAAGGCAGGACTTGAGGAAAAAGATCAGGTTTTGCAACTGAAAAACAGATTTTCCTTATGAGAGGGCAGTGGTTATGCAGGGTTAAGCATATCAGACATTATCATAAAAATGGTAAAGTATGACCAAAAATGTCATTTGAACAAAAGTTTGGGCATAGACTTCTATAATATCCTCTCCCAAGCTCAGATGCAACTTACTGTTCCTTCCTTCTCATGCCTAGCACTTAAAGTTACCAAAAGTTCCCACCTACCTGGTTTTAGCTTGTTACAGAGTAATGTCTGCATGAAGTAATGCTAGTGAAGATAAAATGAGAAATACCTGCTGAGCTCAGTACGGGAAAACTAAAGAAATAAGATGAACAAAAGGAACTTAGGAATCAGCTTTAATTCTACCATCTGGATCAACCTCATGCAGCTCAGTTTGGCAACTGTCCTTCATTTCTGTGCCTGCTGAGATTTACTTATTATTGTTTCCTAAGTGGCAGTTGCACAAGCCTAAAGGGCAATTTGTTCTGCAATAAATTCTGGTAGTTCTTCAGAATTTTGATTATCATTATCTTATATAATATATAATTAATTAAATAAATAAATAAATAAATAAAAGTCACAAAGTCTTGTGGTTTCATCCATGAAAAGATGGGCTTTCCTCAGGCAGATCAAACTCAGGCTATTCATGCTGACCTCTTTCCTTCTAGAACGTTAGGCCTTCTGAGGTGAGGCTTTGACTCACCTCAGAAAGTCTTTTATTCTTACCTTTGATGTTCTTCAGCCATATGAACAGCACTTTCAGCAGTCTTCCTTAGTTTGTAATTGACTTCGGATCTCTCTGACCTTTGTTCTTTTCTTGTTCATGAAACTCATGCAACTGATTCCTAGTAGTCATTGAAATTTCTACAGCAAGGTAAAAAACTAGGCTGCATCTAGACTTCAGTTATTTGCAGCAGTTTCATACCCTTGCCTTCACCGTTTGTATGTAAGTGGCAAATAAGAGCTTAGGTATTTCGTATATTATCAGTCCAGTCATGTCACAGAACAATTTGTATTCATGGTCCCTCCTCTTACAAGACTCAAAGATAGCAGCATGAAACTCTCATGGCACTTTGTTATTATTTCTAATTTTCTTCTTCCATTAGATTTCTTCCCACCTTAAATTTCTTTCTTTTTCATTCCTTCCCATAGGTATATAATGATATCAGGGAATGTTCACAACTCACAGCAATAGCAGTAGCACATTTGATGAAGTCCTAATTCCCCTAGCAATTATGCTGTAGATTTTATCTTTGCATTTGATTGAAAGCTCATTCAAACCAATAGAGAGTCCAACTGTCAATTTCTGTTGCATAACTATGTTTCAGATTATTTTTGCTTGGATGTATTATAAGGCATTTTTCTATAATGAGAATTTATTGTAGTTTCCTTTCTACACATCACTCAGAAGTGGTTGTACCTCATCAGAGAACTATAGATATTCCAATTAATTCCCTCAATAATGTATAAAAGTCTGAATGAGTTCATGACAGCTATAAAATGTTACATGGAACAGGAGACACTCCCAAACTATACTTGACAAGGAATTAGAAAGGCAGGAAAGGAAATAAACTGAATGAACTATTCTGTAACAGTGATAGGGTTTCAACATCCACTCACTGACAGAAAGAATATATATTTTTACATAAGTTTAAATTCAGGTATAACTATACAAGCAAAAAAAGGTCTATATAATGAAATAATTAAAAAGGCAGAAATGTTGCCAGTATTTGTAGACTTCTGGGAAATTGAGAATGATCCTGACTGGCCACTGTAATCTGAAAAAGAGAATGCTTTCCCACCCACATGACAGAGGAAGCTACTGTAATTATCTGAACTGAGGGTGATGATATTTCTTTCATTTCTTACCACTCAAAAAAACTAGGAAACTGTTTCCCTATACCCTTAAAAACATTTGAGAACCTGCAGTCTTCATTGATTTGGAGTTAAAAATTATTCAACTTGTAGATTTAAATATTATCAGTAAATGTTATTATTTTTTCAACATTTTGAATTGTGCTCTGATACATTTTTAGTAAGGACTGTTTTGTTTTGTGTTTCCCTTTATGTTTCTAGAAATCAATTCTTATAATTGAAAAAAAATCTGATATCAGTTCAGTGTGCATGCTTGTAACAATAATTAATTTATTAAATGATTTCTAAGTTGACAATTTTATTTCTTATCTCTTCTATGCCACTCATAGAAGCAAGATTTGGTATCCCACTTCCAGGGTTTAATCCTTTTTAATGTTTCCCAAAACATTTACTACCTTCAGCAATTCAACATCTCCATATACCCAACTATTAATTATTTTACTTTTTTACACGGGTGACTATGACACACACACACTATCATAGCCTCATAGCGTTTCAGGCTATATGAATATATAGTAATATCCAGTCTGGGGGCTAAACAAGCATTACAAAAGTTAAGGGGGAAAGCAAAAAAGCAGATATATAGAAATTAAGATTACTGTGTGTATTCAGTTTACATGGAAAGGTTTTGTTAATGGGGGAAGGATGGGTGGCCTTTATGAAAAGAGAACAGGAGCTGCCCCAGGCTAGACACAACCCATTGCATCCAGCTCCAAAAGGGACCTGCTGCTGGACAAATGTGAGCCCATCAGTGACATTGGTGGCATTTCTGTGATAACAAGTTTCAGGAATGGTAAAAAAAAAAAAATAAATAAAAAAAAAATGAAGCAGGACAGTGAGAAAAAATGTGAAAGAAGGAGGTCAGGATCTGCTCCAGGCACGCAGCAGAAGTTCCCCTGCAGCCTCTGGAGAGGCCCATGGTGGAGCAAGCAGTCTCCTGCAGCCTATGATGGTTTTTTGTTGATTGTTTTCTTTTAATTATTACTGTTTCTCATTGTCCTGCTCTCTTTTTAAATGGTAACAGGTTGAATTAATTTTCCCCAAGCCAAGTCTGTTTTGCCCATGATGGTAATTCATGAGAAATATTCCTCGTCCTTATCTCAACCCATGAGCTTTTTCATCTGATTTTCTTCACCTGTCCTGCTGAGGAGGGGGAGCAAGAGAGCAGCTGGGTCAACACCTGGTCACCAGCCAAGGTCAACCCACCACATTATGCATAGTTCTTAAACCAGAAGACCTTTATTTATTCTTTAGATTTCCCAGTCTCAGGAGTCCTATGTTTTAAATTATTTTCTTCGTACACATCTTCCTTGTGAGACATCTATTTCACCTTTATCTATTTCTCCAATGACAAAAAAGAAAAGCCAGTTCTTAGAGTGTTCCTATTAAATGAGAAAACAAAGAATAATCTTTAGGCTCAAGATGCCTAGATAAATTTCATTTCACCTCTCCTACTTTGTTTCTTCATCAGATATTTTTTCTCCTACTTTAGATGTGCCTCTCCAAACAGTGATTCCTGTTTAGACCAAAATAGGCACTTTCACTCCTTTTTCAGTTGCAACAGAAAATAAATCAAATTAAAAAAAATAAATAAAATAAAATAAAATAAAATAAAATAAAGGTCAAAGAGCTCTTCCTTGCATGTTAAAATGGAGGGTCATGCCAAGAGCTTGTACAAAGGCTGCAAAGACAATAAGCAAAGAGTCAAGAGAATGGTGACAGCTTCTAAAGCTGTTCCTCCCATATAAACTGCTGCTTATACCATCTGCACTGCTTTTGGCAGGAACATACGACAGTTAAAAAGTGCTTATCGTGTTGCAAATGAAAAACACCCAGTCTGAAAGCTGAAACAGGTAGTCATAAGACTATATTAATTTGGAAATGGCCAGACTAAAGCTCTTCATCTGACATTCCCCTATTTAAGTCACTTTTTTTTTTTTTTTAACATAAAATGTGTTTTGTGAAGTATGTATCTTGTATTAGTTATTTTTTACTCAAAAGTGTATTGGAACTTTTAATAGAAGGCTACTTTATTCCCAGATGCTGATATGACACAAAAAGTTTCATTGAAATTGTATTTTTGTGTGCTACTATGTATTTAGTTCTTTTGCCCAAACAAATTCAGAGAACTCAAACTTCATATAAAATACATCCTTTAAAAATAAAAGATTGGAAAGCAGTTTTGGGAAAACAAACAAACAAACAAACAAACAAAAACAACACACCCTTATCAGCAAGCACTAATATCTTTGGAAGATAATTGTACTGTGTTGCTCCTGCTTCTTTGCTTTCTCTGTCCCCAAAGCTGATAATATTTATGCACATATTAATACCTACTTATTTGCCAACAGTCTGACTACTTACAAGATAAATTGAACATATTTGAAATATTAGGTGCAGTTAAAAATACTATGATATGCTTATAGTATAAAATATTCCTGAGTTAACCTGAAGTAGTTTGAAGTACTCTGACAAAACCAACAGCAAAAATAGAAAGTAGCAGAACTTTTCACAAAAATATTCCTCTTGGAAACTGGCTTCTGACCAGGGCTTCACATATTCTTCTGCCTGATAAAGGTAAATATTTTAAAGTTATACAAAACTATGTGTTGGTTTTTTGTTTGTTTGTTTTTTACCATTTCTTTTCATTTGATTTATAATGATCTTTGGAGAATCTATAAATTTCAGTTGATGACAGTGTTGAATGTCAAGATAAATTGGAGAATGTGAGCCCAATATCAGAATCAGGATCAAAACAGCAGTTCAGATAGAAATCAGCTAGTTGGAAGAGTTTGATTTTCTTTGATTCATCTGAACCTATAGAATTTGTACTGATCTCAATTAAAATACTCTGTGTTTACATGTTTTAAAAATCTTTAATAATCTGTCTCTCTTATCTCTACTTTCTAAAATGACTTGCTTTTCAAGTAGATCACATCCTGGGTGTTGCATTGAGGACCAAAAATAAGTAGGAATTCAGTAGGTGGCAGGCAGAACTTGAATAATCATCCAGAGTTTTGGTGTCTTTTCTAGACTCTGTGTACCTTTTGGAGGTTATTTGAAATTAGTCTGAGAATGTTGCACTTCATGATCTTTCTGTTGCATGGAATGTTATAATTTCTATCGATTTGAAGAGAAACTGGGAATGTTCAGCAGCATCGAAAATCTGACCAGCTACCTTGGGCTTTCCAAATGGAATTAGGATTTAGGATTTGAAGATAATTGTAAACTTGAAAATGTTAATCTGGACACTGAATTAAATATAAAGATATTTTCTCTGACTAGAAATTTTGAATGAGAATTTGGGAAAACACAGTTTCTGTTTTCTGCACTGACATTGGTGACCTTAGGTATATAACAAACTATCTGTATTTAAGGTCCCACCCATAATACTGTAATATCAATGCTTTCTTTTTCCAGTAGTTATCCTCTTCAGACAGTAAATTCTTAAGGGTACAATTTAGCTGTAATACTAATGTTATACTGTGTAATACTAGTGTAATACTTGTGTTACCTATGTATTATTGTAAAGCAAATAATTGGATTTATATAGGGCAAAACAATGAAAGCAGTATATTGAGTATTTTAATCATCATATTTTGGAACAATTGTATCGCAGTTATCAGAACAGTTGTTACAATCTTCTCCCACAGAGTCCTCATTAGTCCCCCAAGCCACCCAGGTTTAAGAAACTCATTCCTTTTTTCCTCTCTTGACTTTAAGTGTGTTCATTTTGTAAAAAATTTTTTGCATAAACATAAAAACCAGAAGGAGGATCCAGGAAACTACAGGTCTGTCAGTCTGACTTCAGTGCTAGGGAAGCTCATGGAGCAGATTATCTTGAGTGCCATAGTGCAACATTTACAGGACAACCAGATCAGTCCCAGTCAGCATGGGTTTACAAAAGGCAGGTCCTGCTTGACTAACCTGATCTCCTTCTATGACAAGGTGACACACAGTGGATATGCAAAAAGATGCGGATGTTGTCTACCTAGATACTGTCTACCTAGAATGTAGCCTACTTAGAGGCTTTTGACACTGTTTCCTACAGCATTCTTCTGGAGAAACTGACTGTTCATGGCTTGGATGGGAGCATGCTTTACTGGGTAAAAAACTGGCTGGGTGGCCATGCGCAAAGAGTTCTGATGAATGTATTTAAATCCATTTGAATGCCAGTCACAAGTGGTGTCCCTCAGGGCTCAGTATTAGGGCCAGTTCTCTTCAATATCTTTATCAATGATATGGAGAAGGGGATCGAATGCACCCTCAGCAAGTTTGTAGATGACACCAAACTGGGGGCGAGTGTTGATCTGCTTGATGGTAGGAAGGCTTTACAGAGGGATGTGGATAGGATGGATCGATGGGTTAAGGCCAACTGTATGAGGTTCAGCAAGGCTAAGTGCCAGGTCCTGGACTTGGGGCAAAACAACTCCTTGCAATGCTACAGACTGGGGCAAGAGTGGCTGGAAAGCTGCTCCATGAAAAGGGACCTGGGGGTATTGGTTGATAGTCAGCTGATTATGAGCCAGCAGAGTGACCAGGTGGCCAAGAAGGCCAACAACATCCTGGCTTGGATCACAAACAGTGTGGCCGGCAGGACCAGGGAAGTGATTGTTCCTCTGTAATCTGCTCTGGTAAGGCTGCTCGAATACTGTGTTCAGTTTTGGGCCCTCACTACAGGAACGACATTGAGGTACTGAAGTGTGTCCAAAGGGCACCGAAGCTTGTGAAGGGTATAGAGAGCAAGTCTTATTAGGAACGGCTAAGGAAACTGGGGTTATTTAGCCCAGAGAAAAGGAAGCTCAGAGGAGACCTTAACGCTCACTATAAGTACTTCAAAGGAGGTTGTAGCAGGGTGGGAGTGAGTCTTTCCTTCCAATCAACAAGCAATAGGACAAGAGAAATGGACTCAAGTTGCTCCAGGGGAGGTTTAGTTTTGATATTACGAAAAATTACTTCACTGGAAGGGTTGTGAGGCATTGGAACAGGCGTTCCAGGGAAGTAGTTGTGTCACCATCCCTGGAAGTATTCAAAAGACATGTAGAGGTGGTGCTTAGGGACCACATGGTCCTGGTTTAGTGGTAGACTTGGAAGTGCTAGGTTAATGGTTGGACTTGATGATCTTTCAGGTCTTTTCCAACCTAAATGATTCTATGATAAAAGCATTCTCTCTAGTGCCACAAATATATATAGGCATAGATATAGATCTAACTATATCTGTAGCAAGAGAAAAATTGTCACATAATAGGTAATCATTCAGCAAACACTATATCTTTAAAGACATGTAGATGAGGCATCTCTCATGGTGCTAAAAGTTCCACAGTGATGAATTATAAAATGTATATCTAAATGTAACAGAAATGACCACAATAAATTGATAATACCTCATGTGCAATAAATACAAATCATGCATGAGCAAAAAACATCTTTTGTTATAAACAAGGTTGTGATGAATGCCTCATCTGGCACTGGTTTATATATGAATACAGTTAAATTGCACAGTTCATTTATGTGATTCATGACACTAACCAGGATAGGTTTGGAATTTATAAAATTGCTGCCAACCAATACATACCAGATGTCATTTTAAGGAAATCTGTGCCTCTCTCTTTTTTATATATATATATATATATATATATATATATATTTATTTTTATTTTTTCCCATATTCCCCTTCACTAATTCTTTACACAAAAGCTTTCTAAAATCCACTATTGTGTGTCCATTGACACTTGGGCACTTGGGATGTTCTCCTGCTATACTCCTGAAGAGAGCTTAATATTTTCTGCTGTCCCTCTAACAAAACCTCTCCAGCCTCTACTCTTTTTACTGAAGCACTGTCTCACCTATCTGGTATCATTAATAAATGGAGTCCTTGCATGGACAAACCTAGACCTCTGAGTTTAAGTGCATATGCTATTGCCCTCCAAAATGATTTCAAGGGAAAATGGTATTCTCAGTATGATACATGTAGTAGAGGCTTAAACAGTAACTTACAAATACCGGAAAACAGGGAGAAAAGTTTAGAGGGAACAGAAGAATCAATAAAATATATATATATGTTTTATATCACAACAAAAGTCAATACTTGACATCTGAACAACTGAATTTTTCATAAGACTCTTTTCAGCTGCTAGCAGCTGTTAAATTTAAACTCTGTGTCATCTGAAATGCTTCACTGATCTGAAAACCTCACAGACTAAGAATGACCATTAAAGAGCAAAAGTATAAAACACTTGCAGTTATTTTTCTTTCCTTAAATATATGGAGAAGTAAGCTAAATTTTCCAGTGAATAAGATTTGTATTTTCTTCAACAATGATCATCTAAAAACTAAGGTTCAATCTTAACTGATACTATCTCTTGATGATGCTGTCAAGAGTGTGTCTTATGTAATGGTATGTATAAACTGTGGTATTAAAACAGCAATTAGTAAGGACATTCAAAAAATAGGATTCTAGATTTTCATTAAAACGATTACACAGATTGTGTGAAGGTCTGTCCGTTTTCTTTTTGTTTTCAACCGAATGTGTACATCTATATATGATTCTTTTTCCCCCAATATACATGGTGCATATACACATCCTAGAATTTCGTACACATCTCAGTATCTGTAAATCTGGCTTTTACTGTTGGTTTTGATGCTTATTCTTCCCATATTTCTCCAAATTTGTGTTGAAAAATTATTACATTAATATATATTTTATTATGTACAAATCAAGAGGAATTACTCCTTGTAATACCATTTAGAGCACATCTAAATTTATTAAAATTAATTATTCTATTTTAATAATACAAAATTAGTATAACTGAGTAGATACAGTTTTAATGAAATGAAACCAGAACTACTTCTTCTTACTTGGAAGCCTGTTTTATGTAAAAATACATATGCAACCCACAGATATACAATGCTGTACACTGTCAGTATTATATTGCATTCAAATTATCAGGTCCATAAAAATAGGAACTTATAAATTGGCTGACAGTTTAACCAACAACAACGAATTAGTGCTTCATCAGCAGTCATAAAACCTTAATTTTTACTTTCCTTGGAATTCTTTTTTTTTTCATTGACTAACTGATTTGCAATGTATAATGCATTACAATATAAATATATCTATCAAAATAAATATTCATAGCAAGGATGAGGAAAACCAGATAACTGTGTGCTCAAAACCAACATTTAAATGATGAGTTTACTGTCATGCACAGCTCCAGAGAACTATATTAAACACTTATTTCTTATAAAGATCAATGCAATGTTATACCAAATAAAACGTTGCTGAATAGCATCTATTTGTCTGAACAGTTACCAATGGAACTCGAGTTATTTAAGAGTAATTAGTCTTTGAGCTCATTATTATGTAGAGCTACATTCTGTGAGGTATGGAAAGCAGTGGATGCCACATGGGGAACAAGGTCTCCCATTCAGTGCCTGCCTCTATTTCCCAAGGGGCTGTGAGACCTCCTCACCATAATAGGGGAGAAACAGAGGCTCAAAGGGGCTACCTGTGTAGGAATAACACAGTTTCTAGGCAGATATAATCTCTTTTATTAAGTCAGGTGGAACAATGGAAAAAGGGAACACCTTTTCAGGAATATAATTCTTACACAAAGTTGAGCTTATCCTAAAACCATGCATTTCACAAGTCTGTGAAGAACAGTATACTTCACTGCTGTCAGAGGGTGCAATGTGTATATTTTTTGAACAACATCAGATCTGCAGCATTCCAGATTCTTTAAAGACCCTATGGCAAATAGGCAGAGTATTTATCATACTCCAGATGCTCTGTGTTTTGTGGAAGAGATCTCTGTATTGCCCCCAGAGTGTTTACCACCTCCATCCCTCAGTAGGGCTGGTGGCCCTGTTTTCCTGTTTACTTCACAAATTTCATGTATATTGAATTGCCAGAATAGGAGCCTCCTCAGATGTGCAGATTTCAGTAAATTAATAGTAATTTCCTCAGCTTTATTTTTGTTTGGTTTTGGGAATTGATCAGTCTGTAAAATGTTCAGAATTACATAACACTGAGAGGAAAAGGTACAGATGGCAAGAGAACCCAGTTTTTACAAGGCTCTGGTTTTGATCTATTTAGTCAGTTACCTTGTAGCATTTTATTTTATTTTTTATTTTTTAATAAAATACATTTTAAAAATCCCATCTAAAAACAGACAAAAAAAGTAAATGGTGTGCAAACAATACACTTTTTCTATCCAACCAATAAGTCCAAGGTTTTCCATGACTGAAAACGTTCTGTGTGTAAAAATCATGTTAATACCACCTTGAGTCCTTTAAGTTCATTGTAATGGGAGTTCATTTCCAATATCAAAATATAACTGCTTTCTATTTGGCAAAGGTGAGATTCTTCAATGTAGTTATTGATACAGGTTTTATTCACTGGAGATTTCTTCTTGCTCCTATGGAAACAAATGACAGGACCCATATTAAACTGCAACCCTGTGATGGAGAGGAGTAAACTGCTTCACCACAAGCTCCTACGTTGCTCTTAACTGCTCCAATTCTAGTCACCTCAGCAGGGATCAGCCATAATAAATCAGCTTTGTGCCCATTTCAGCAATGGTGAACAATAAATCACAATAATTCTCTTACTGTTCAGAGAGTTTTCAATTCTTAGGAGATTTTTAATCACAGCAGAGAGGCAAGAGTGTTAATGAGGTCCATAAATTACCTTAAAAGAGGGTAATTATGTCCAGTGTTGTAATAAAGGCTGAGACAACTAATATCATTAAAGCAATTAAACACTTTTTAGATTGCAAAGATAAATTAGAATTAAAATATCACTGTAAACAAGGGGGCCATTTATTATGAAACAATTAATTAAATAGTGGACTCAGCTAATAATTGCACTGGCTTAAACAGGTTCTGTGAACTCCATTCTGATTTTGTAAAGTAACAAGGCTTCATATCATAAGTAGATTGTTATTACATTATCTTCACATGAATCAATGAACAGCATCTTTACTTGCACTTTTAATTAGATTCTGTTCAATGCAATTATTATAATTTCTTCTTAACTAGTTTCTGTTCATCTTTTTTTTTTTTTTTTTTTTTTTTTTTCATAAAGGACAGTCCTTACCTTTCAGCTTTCTTTTCGGTGTTCTGCATTTCTAAAACAAAAATAACTTCACCAAAAAAAAAATAAGGGGGGTGGGGGGGGGAGGGAGGGACCCGAATGCTAAGTTACTATCAGATTTCCATGGATACAATCATCACAAAAACATTAGAATCAAGAGAGCTTTTCATGACAAGCAGTCATAAAATCAGAATAGTAGAAGAATTAGTAAAGATTCTATTTAAGAATCTTTACTATTTAAGTATATTCCTTTATTTCTATTTAAGTTATATTCAATTATAAGCTGAAATAAAAGCTTCAGTATTGAGTACCAAACTAACTCTGATTTTCTGTCCAAAACCATGTGTTTTTTCCCATGCTTTTTTTCAGTAGTGTGTAAGGTACTGCTCTTTTCCGTACAGTGGCAAATTTCATCAGGGAAAGTGAGAAATATTAGTACACTAATTTAGCTTATATGTTTCTGGTTATCATGATTTTAAGAGGGAAAACAGTATTTCACCTTCATCAGCCCAAAGACAGCTTAAAATTTAATTTTCTGGGTAGCTAATCTAGTAACCCTCAGCTAATTATAAAGTGCCTGATTGTAGGAAACAGATACCTGGGAGATGCAAGAGCCTAATAGCACAGGAGAAACGTCTTGACAAACGTTTATGGGCTACTTAGGAAAAAAAATCAAGGGGGAGATTATGATAGTGTCACAATATTTTATGGGAGGCTTAAATATTAACAGGGTCAGAGGGTAAAGCAAACACAAGCACAGTTGACTAGCCTGAGACACTCACATAATAATAACAGACCAAAAAATTATATAATGGTTGTCTCTAGGAAGGCTGAAAGGCCACACTTTTCCCTCCCTGAGGCAGTGCCCAGACTCAGTGCACAGCAGATTTGTGCTCATTTGGGCTCAATGAATATTTAGCAATTCCATACAAAGGAGAACAACTTACTTGAGCTATTTTGCAAGAATCCTTTAGGCTGGGCATAAGATTCATAGTGTGTTCTTGGATAAAATGGAGAGGAAAGCAACACCATAGGCAAACAAGGCAATGCTGTTTTGTTCCGTATATCTATGTTATGAGAAGGTTTGGTACATTAATTCTAAAGAGTGTTCATGACCATGAACACTAAGAGGTCCCTAAATGTGGACAAGAAGTTGGAATTTAATGCATAGCCCTGTTTTTAGTAATTCTTTTTGTTTATCATACCATGATTGCCTGCTGTGATTTCCTTTTTGAGGTCCCTAAATTTCCATCTGCATTATTTAGAGACCATAGGAAAATACCTCCAGGCGTGATCCTACTGAAAGGACCAAGCATTCAAGTCCAAAACACAGAAGACATAATAACTGTGTAAGGATCTAGGGAGTCAAACAAGGATCCAGAAAATACCTGCGACCCCAGTTAATACTGGACGTCTATATTTGTCTCCTATTATTTGCCAAGATTATATCCAGGCTCTGCCAACATACTGCAATATAAAAGTATTTTAGATCTCAACTCTTTTTATATGTCCGATATGCTGGATTGGGGTTTACTTTTCTATCCTTTTTTCCCAAAACCTACATTTTACTTGTATTGTAAAAATAAATTCCCTTTTGAGCTGAGATCTACTTTTCAGTCAACAACAGTATTTAAAAGCTCTTCTACACCCTGTAAAAACAGGAATATGTATGGATGCATAATAAAATAAAATAAAATAAAATAAAATAACATAAAATAAAATAAAATAAAACAAAACAAAACAAAATAAAATAAATATACTGTAGGTATATTCAAGCCAATTTCTCCATGGGTATATGTATCTATCAACACAACTTTAATGATTTTTTTTTTACATAATTACCAGAGGGCGTAATCAAAGCTGAAGTGACAGGTGTATCTCAAAGATATGGTTTTAATAACCATAATCACAGCAAAAGATGAATACAAAGCTCTAAATGTATCTAAATGTATCTCACCTAACGTTAGCTATTTAATAAGGTGTCGAAGTGAGGAATCTTGTATCCCTCTTACGCAACATAAAGAAAGATACCTAAAAGCAGAGAAGTTTCTAAAATGTCAAACTACTTGCTCTGTTTATCGTCTACACGATTGCATAATGTAAATATGCTCCAAATTTAGAACTTTGTAACCAAATCAATCAGAATCTAATTTCAACACTGATGTATCCTCTCAACAGCAAAGAAAAACAGATGAGAGGAAATTTATGAGGAAATATACTTAAATTTGTATTAAAATTGTGCATATTTTATGTAAATTTCCAAAATTTCAATAAACAAAAGACAAAATCTATGAGGACTTTTTTTTCTTCTTCTTCTTCTTTCTAAAGTCATATTCCTTTTTCTGTCTGACAGTGGACTACTACTCTTCTGATGTGATCTGATTAGCAAAGTAGAGTAACAGCTGCTACATCTCTTGGATACTCATAGATATCCTCACCATTTTGAGTCTGATACTGGTTTTCAGTTCCATTATGTTCAAGTCAAAAGCTAGCGAGCACACTGACCCAAACCTTCCTGAATATTTTTTCTTTTTCACATATCATAACAGATATTTAGGCTGTCTCCACTCAGGAAGAAATTGTGTGAGGCTGCTAAGCCAATCTAAAAATATAGTAACTCTTCCGCATGTTTTCTCTAGGCTTCTTCAACCTCTTGGAAAGAGATTTCAACATTGGTTTCTGTACTTGTTCAGGTGTTACCATACATCACACCTGTCTGAAAGCTGACAAAACCTCCTAATCCATTATAACTTAAAAAACAAATAGTTATTTTCTAAATTATTGAGCTAACTTGGTTAAAGCAATACAACCAATATAATATATACTGTATATATATTATATATATTATATAGTAGATATAATAAGGACTATATAACTGGGAGAGGAGATGGACTGGTAGGTGTAGTGGGTTTACACCATGCTGCAAGGTAGTTTGAAACTAGCTCATATAACTCCACCCACATCACAGAGAGTATTGCAATAAACCCATGCATTTGACTTTCAATTTACTGGTGTGAAAGTCAGAGGAAAGACCAATTTTTGAATTACATAGTAGGGAGACAGAGGTACATAATAGTGTTGGTGCAATACATGCAAAGCAGTGTGAGGTGTTATTTTTATTCTCCTTCAGATTGAAACTTTAAAAGGCTGAGGGCTAAAGGAAAATATCTAATCAAGAAGAAAAGGATTGTAATGTCTTACAACAGGGAATTGTGCTGTGTTTGAGTGCTGCTTGGTTAGCAATTTAAGAGTATAAATACTGTGCGAAGCAGAAGGTAATTACAGGACTTTTTTTCTGTTAGTATTTGCTAATTGTTAACAGTTATCAGACAACTGACTGGCTGAGTGTTATAATGACTATAACTAGCTGAACTCCAGTGTAACCCTACATGGTCCTCCTCTTATTGATGTGTATATTTATCTTGCTCATATTTCAAGAGATATAAATAAAGGAGAACAAGAACACTTTTCTAATCAAAATGATATTGTTATGAAGGAAATTATACACTGCTTGCCAGCAAACACATTGAGACTGAACTCAGTTACTGGGAATGTCCCTCCAATTTCTGTGTTTTTAAGGCAAAATGTATAGGTATTTCTTGTCAGCTAAAGATTTATTTTATCAGGATCTGTACCTGAAAATGACACTGGCTATTTCACAGGAAGTAAGCTGGAACAGCTAAGCGGCGTGTTTCTTCCTAGTCGCTAAGGTCAGAAAACAATTTATGCTCTAAACCTTGAATGTTCAGTTCCTTTACAGAGCTCCTTGTTTGAAAAACATTTGATGACAAAATTATAAACATAACTGTTATTTTTTAATTATAATTTGCACCCCTATATTCATGTGGCCATTAATTCCAGATGGCCATTTCCTGTTTTATAAGAATTATTTTAATTCATTATAATCTAGTACATATTTTCTCATTCTCAATACTAATACTTCTAATATTCATGTTATGAGGAGAAGGTGTAGGTTATTGGATAGCCTGCTTTATGCCACCAAGCACTCAGAAAATATTTTGTAAAATATGGGATGAGAAGTAAGGAAAAGAGTCTTCCATTTCTGAATTTCTAATACTGAACAAATTCATAAGTCAATTTTCATTTTAATTATGGAATTAGACATTTTCTTGCAGACAGGCAAACTACGACATTTTAAGCTAACATCCACTGGACCACATTTGCACAGATTAAAATGATTATATAAAATAATACAAACTGTATAAATTTAGTATTTAACACACTGAAGATATATATAATAGCATAATGCTATATGTGTATTAGGGTGTAATTATTGAAGTACTTCACACCTGTTTCAAAATCTTAATTCAGTATTCTAAAACACTTTAATTTAAATAGAAACTATGATTTACAGTTTCTCAAAATGTAGACAGACTTTTTTTTATAAATAACTAGGCTGAAAAGGAGGACATTTGCTGTTCAAAAGACAAGGGACAGATTTCTATACAGGATTTTCCAAACTAAACATGGCAATTCATCCATCTTGTTCTGTAACCTGCCTAAAGTAGTTACTAGTGCCTTACAGAATACTCCTAGGGGAAGAAAGAGAAGACAAAAAATTCTCAGGATCCTATCTATTAGCCAATGATGTACATTCAGTCATATCCAAGTTGATGTTTTGAAGCTTTCACTTGATTTTAAGGTGCTTCGCATTTTCATTTTACCTAAGTTATGAAAACAAATTTAAGATCATTTATAATCTGTAAAAATTAGGCTAATCAAACAATACAGTCTCTTTCTATTTCAGATGCATTTTCAATGACAGCCATGCTAAGAATTTATTTCAGTGGCTGCCTGCTATCAGTCATGGACCTAGTTTGGTGCTCACTTTGCCCAACTTAATACTCAGCAATAGTTTGCTGGTTATTAGTTAAAACCCCAGGATATACCAGGTGCTTCAAGCACCTCTACCCATTTGTATTCTGGCAGGCTGGTACACCTCATTCTCATATTCACACAGCACCAAAGCAATTACTGCTAAAAGCAGGTGTATTATTAATTGTGCTATGAGAAGTTCTTATTCTGGTAGAAAGGTAATGAGTACTTGACTAATGTTTAATAATATTCTGTTAGCAGATCATCTGTTAGAAATGTTGATTAAAGGAAAGAGTGAATATGAGATCTGCACTTGGTACTCATTTGCAAAGCTCTACTGAAATCCATAACCCTATGTAAGAGTCTAAACATCCAAGAAGTGCTGACCTTTAAGACTGACTCTTTGATCTCTGATCATCTGAGAAGTTTGTATGAGTTTTCAGCTGTCGCTGAAAATACAATTGAATTTCCCCAAAATGATTATATATATACATATTTTTAAAGCATTAGATATGAAAATAAGTCTGAATTGCAGAGCTGAGTCTTGTATACAGATACAAAACTTCTAGAATAACCACAGTTCTTTAGATACCACATTTTGGAATGAGTAACTTTTACAGAGAGGAGAAAATAGATGATGAAGATGTAGACAGTATCTCATCCTAGGTGAGACTTACTTTAAATTTCAGGTAAATATAGATACACAGACTTACTCCTGTCTACTTCTGTGTCTGTAAAGTAACACTGAAACCCTAGAGAGATCAAAATCATACCAATTTAGATCATGTTTTAGTAAGATGCCCTGAGGTATGAGGACCTGACATTGCTCAATGTTAGTGCTTTGTCTTTCATTTGAATGCATTGTGGAGCAGGATATAAGTGTCAAAACTGCACTCAAGTTCAGGATCAATATTATATTCCGAAGGATTTACTTTTTACAAAACAGATGTCACGTTGTTTATGAGAAGCCTTCCTTTGATAACTGACAGACTAGATTCTCCTTCTGACCATGCAGAAGGATTTAAAAGGGTTGTGGTCCTTGCTAGTATCCATCTGAAAATGGAAATTTTAGAAGTAACAAAATTGGGAAAAGGGAATATATAAAAATTTATATATATAAATATAAATATAAAATATATATAAATATATAAAAATATTAAAAAAAATGGGAAGGGAAGGGAAGGGAAGGGAAGGGAAGGGAAGGGAAGGGAAGGGAAGGGAAGGGAAGGGAAGGGAAGGGAAGGGAAGGGAAGGGAAGGGAAGGGAAGGGAAGGGAAGGGAAGGGAAGGGAAGGGAAGGGAAGGGAAGGGAAGGGAAGGGAAGGGAAGGGAAGGGAAGGGAAGGGAAGGGAAGGGAAGGGAAGGGAAGACATTCTGTAAAAATAGCAGGAACAGTTACGAACTGATAAAACAACTAAAAATGAAATAATGCAGTGTTTTTTTATTATTATTATTTCATAAAGCACTATGTTTATGTTCTTAGTGAGCTATATTCTCATCTTTCTTTCTGACTAGAATATTCTAACGTGACTCTAGGTTAAAACAACAAAATGCTAGACAGATTCCTAAATTTGCTATATTGAGTTCTAAATTCTGAACATCTTAGAGAGGATTTGAGAACTATAGACTGCATGAATACTTCTTCAAGGAAGGGTATCATTATTGCCATGTTTTAGATGAAGCTGAGGTGTAAATTACAAGTCCCATGAAGTACTGATATATTTTTTTGCTTTTACCTGCCAGTTCTCACTGTTTTTTTTTGATAGCTATCCAGTTACAATGTAGATAAGTAACAGTTTGTTTACTAGAGGTAACTTAAAGAACTATACTTAGAAAAATGTGTGTCTGTGTATATGTAAGAAAGTGAAAAATACTTTTTTCACCAATTTAAAACAGAAACATTTTCAAAGTTGATTGTGTGCCTTCCTGCTCCAGTGAACATTCATACTCAAGGGGAAGTGCCTGTATTTTCCATTTTTCCTTCTTATTCACTTACCAGAGGGAATTTAAGAGACATAAATCATTTTTGTGTGCCTTCATGCAGCTTATTGGTCAATGCCATGGGAGCTTAAGATGGTATAAATCATTTTGTGGGTATTTATGGTATTTATTGTTGAGAGTCTCAAATTCTGTACAAGATCTACTAGTGACCTTCAAAGGGAATAGATTTTCATGGCAGATTTTAGGGAAAATGTGAAGTTGATGACAGCGTTCCTTCATGCAAGAAGTATAAACAAATACCCAATGAAGTCCTGGGGATGCAAATGTTTTATAACATTGAATGGAATTACTCAGGTGAGCAAAGTTATGCACAGGGTGATATGGTAATGATGGGAAGCTAATTTGTCAAGCCTTCACTTTTACAAGTACTGCCATTCTGCCAACATATGCATGTCATTCAGTACTTTCCAAATCTAACAGAGCTTGTGGAAGGAACGCTCCCAGTCTTGTTCAATGGGAATGGGGCAAGTCCCAGGAGTAGTCATTTGCCATACTTGAAAGCCTATTGTTTTCGAGTAGAGCCATGAAAAAAATACTTTAAAAATTGGTTACACAGGAAAAAAATACTTTTTTTTCTTTTTCTGCATATTCATTTGCAGAGTTGCACATTTTATTTTTCTAAGGCAAAGCTCAACTTTTTATTTCATTCAAACATATCTAAAAGGTAACACGGCCTCTTCAAATAGAGAGAAACATAGAGAAAAAATACATGTCTAAGTGCATTTCTCCAAATTAGCATGAACTTTGGACAAAATTTGTGTGTATTTCCAGGGGTTTAACTCTGTCAAATTTTTTTTTACCACCAGACAATTTTGTCAAAAATTGTCCAGAGAACTTGTAGACACCCCGTCCCTGGAAGTATTCAAGCCCAGGTTGGATGGGGGGCTTTGAGCAACTTGATCTAGTGGGAGGTGTCCCTGTCCACGGCAGGGGGGTTGGAATTGGCTGGTCTTTAAGGTCCCTTCCAACCCAAACTTTTCTGTGATTCTATGATTCTATAAAAATACTTTGAAAGTTTTCTGAGGTAGGCAACCCCTCCAAAATATACCTCAGGCAATATCTGAGTTTGTATCCAAGCAAGAAATTAAGAAACAATTTAAATAATTGTTTTTGAATCAATGTGAACCCATTTTATACATTTCATCATAACTTTTCACACACATTTGTTAGTGGTTCATAAAACTTCATACAATTTTTTGAAGAGTAATATCTGATAACATAAGTGTCTGATGATTATCAGAGGTATATTATTCAATTTATATATATATATATATATATTTCCATTAACACATCAGGAAATTCACATTCAGATCAGTCTGAATATTTAGAGACTTTTTGGGCTTGGAATCACATTATACTACTAGTGGGTTCAGGCTGATGTCTATTTAGAGTTCCTCAGCTCTGCATCACTATGCAAAGGCTGAGGTGTTTTGTCTGTCTCCAGAGGACATTCTTCCTTAACTTGTTGCCAGTCTGTGGGATGGTTATGGAAAATTATGGAAAACACTAGAAGAAGAAAACTAGATGTTAAACACACAGCTGTCAGAAAGTGATGGAGGAAGGAAGGAAGGAAGGAAGGAAGGAAGGAAGGAAGGAAGGAAGGAAGGAAGGAAGGAAGGAAGGAGAAAAAGAGAGACCTTTGCTTTTGGGAAAGGGAGCAAACATAAGAAATGGAGACTGTAAAACAAAATGTAATGGAGAAAGGAGTAGAATAACATGGAAACAAAGAGAAATCAAGCTAAACCATAGGAACAGTTCTCCTTAATGTTTAAGCCAGAAACACTTTTCTGTGAAACTTTGTCACAAGGTACCCCAAAGTGGGGATATCCCTGAGTCACGTGTTATAACAGTTTGATACTGCACTGAAAAAAAAATCATTCTAATCTTATATTAAATTTGGCAATACCATGGTGTTTTACATTTTCTCAATTCCCTCTTAATTCGTTGCAACTCTGAAAGTTTAGAAAATGAGGTTATTAGACTGCACACCAACAAGATATTGTGTGCATGACTGAATTACTGTGCTTATGTGTCTTGAAGGAGAGAGGGTTTTTTTTTTTTTTTCTTCACTTATATTCATTTGTTACATACAAATATTCAGATTTAAGGCTGGCTAGCACTACTGACCTTCTGGACTTTCTGTCTGTTCTTTGCCAAATTTTGATGATGCTTTAGCAGCTCCCTTGTGCAGCTATTTAAGAAGACCTCTTCTGCAGCCTACAGATAATTTCACCAAAGGCCTTATTTAGCTTTCCAGAAACTGAGATCAGCCTTCATCCATGAAAAGTAGCAGATGGGAAGTAAGACAGCTGTACCAGTAGCCAGGGAGTGCTAAAGAGATATATAGTTCCTGAGTGTAATTTACTGAAGACAACCCTCAGTGGTTTACACTAAAATTCTTTGTTTAACCACAGTTAATGCTGAAACCACAGCTTTCATGTGGCTGGGTTCTGCATCAGCTATTAACATTATTATTCCAAAACATCAAGGGAGTAACACAGTGTTCTGTAAGGAATGATGCATCTTTCTTATAGTCTTTAATTCTATCATTTCAAGATACTAGAAATCCCATTTAGGTACCTTGAAGGTGTAGGCAGATTTTCAACAAGTCTCAGAGGGAGTTGCAGGTTGCTGACAGCCATTGAAAATCCAACAAACTTTGTGTAGGTATTCCACAGAAAATTCCTCAGCTACTTTGAGAAGTAGTCATTCAATTGCAATACCAGCATCTCTCCAAAACCTTGGGCGTATATAAGCATAAAGTTTGAGAATCCAAGTCCAAATACAGTCACAGTGTTGCCTGTCCTGTGTCTGAGGTGGGTTGAGAGTGTCCAAGCTTGACCTTTTTCTGCTACGATTCTTACATTCTTTGAAGCTAGAGAGAAACATATACCAGGATCAGATATGACTGCTAGAAGATCTATGGAAAGAAAGGTGCTGTGCACTTTTCTCCAGGTCGCACAAGAAAAATAAATGAAATAAATATAAGAATCCAGAACAAGAATCATAGAATCATAGAATCACAATCACAGAATCATAGAATCATAGAATGGCTTGGGATGAAGGGACTTTAAAGATCACCCAGTTCCAACCCCCTGCCATAAGCTGGGATACTACCCACTAGATCAGGTTGGCCAAGGTCCCATCCAGCCTGGCCTTGAACACTTCCATGGATGGAGCATCCACAGCTTCTCTGGACAACCTGTTTCAGTGCCTCACTACCCTTAGAGTGAAGAATTTCTTCCTAATGTCTAATTTAAATCTATACTTCTTTAGTTTAAGTCCATTACTGTCTTGTCCTGTCATTTTCTACACAAGTAAAGAGTCCCTCTCCATCCTTTTTATAAGACCACTTTAAGTACTGAAAGGCCATAATGAGGTCTCAAACATCTACCTGTTTAAAAATAAAAATAAATAATAATAATTATTATTAATAATAATAAACTGACTGTTCCTTTCTCTATATCTTTTTGTAACACCAGAGGCCATCTCTGACAAAGAACGGATGATTTAACACACAATGGGAAGGACAGATACAGAAAAATAATGAATAATGCATAATTTGTTTTTATAAAGAACCATACTCTACCAAAGTATTTAAAAGACTATTTGATTAATATCCATAACAGCCCAGAGAATTAGACAAAGAAGTAACACCATAGTCATTACTTTTCAAATGCCAAATGATTTGCCCTGTGCCACAGCTGGGAATTTTGTATCAGTACTGGAGGGAAAAAAAAACATTCCCCCTTCACCCCCATCCCCCACCCCAACCCTCTATCCTTCTATTCAGTTCATTAGATGAAACAATGCTAAATTTTTGAGTACTTAAACTTTGTAAGCCTCATCAGACCATGGTACCCTTGTAATTCTAGACTGAACACTAGACTTTCCAGTTCTAGAAATGTAGTTTTACTTAAGAGCAAAGAACTTTTGTATGGACTTGTGAAGACTGCATTCTGCTCTTCGAGAGGACTGTTCCATGCAGCAGCTAAGAAGATGGCCACATGGTGTAGCCTGACTAGCATCATTAAACACTATTCAAAAGGCTGATAGTGCAGAAGTGCAGCGAGCAGTCCTGCCTACACTCCCTTTGTGGACCTATTTCTTTCAGACATCAGGAATTTATTTAGGATCTTCACCTCCCCTAGTTTTCCTTCTCACTCTCTTCTTTTTCAGCAAAGGGTTACCTAATATAGCAGCAGTGATAGACTCTTCTTTTCTCATCTATCTTTCAAAGCTTTGTCTTCTCTAGTCCACATGGTGTATATCGCATTACACCTTTGCGTACTGAAATCAAGCCATGATGGGTCACAGAAAGTTAATGAAATGCTCCATTGTCTGCTTTTCCCAAGACAGGTTGTGTGGTATATTCACTCAGAAGCAACATAAGCTTTAAATGTCAGCATTGACTATGGTAAGCAATAGGTTTTATTAGTTGTGTTATTTTTATTTTTTTTAAACACAGGAGGATTCTTTTTTTTTTTTTTTCCACCCTTCCCTGCATGTTTATGGCATTGTTTCCTGTGTAATCATCAGCTCTTTGCCTCTCTTCACAAACTGATAACACCTCACATTTTAAACACTTACTTTAGAGATAGGTGAACCAAAGAGGATAAAATAACAAGGACTGTCAAGGTACCTAAGTTTCCCACCTTTCATGATTTTATTATTTTTCATTTCTGAAATGATGATACATATTCAGGGTCAGACCAGTAGAACTACTAAAAGAAAAAAGTGCATCCTGAAACAAATGTTATTTCTGATGCTATTTCCCAACTCTGATGTTATTTTCCATTTTTCCTGGAAAGAACAAAGATTTCACAGCAAGGCTGTGATACATCCAGTTCAATACTGGTGGCCCACAATATCCGCAAACAAGTATAATATAAACATTATCTCTGTAAAATATCTCTATTAAAATATCTCTTTCTAATGAGCAGGAGCCAGCATTTATTGAGATATTGTCTATTCTATAGACAGAAGGAAAAGATAACAACAACAACAACAAAAAGCCTGATAATATTAGTAACTAACAAAGAAAAAAATTTTTTTTCACATTACTAGTAGTCATATCAGAAAAAATATCCCTAAGCTTTCATGTAATGTCCAGTCAGGTCATGACCACTGGAATTGAAAGGAATCCATTGAAAATTAAAGTTTAAAATTCATGTGTTATTCGAACATCTATAATGAAAAACATGCTGAAAAGAAAGAGTCAGCCTGTTTATACGCTGTTTCAGAGAATGGCAGGACATAGCACAGCAATGCCTGCACTAGCTTCAAATGAGCAGACTCAATTGTTTTTGGTTCCCCAAACTAAGGGGGGGAGAATATTTTCTTCAGCTTCGGATGTGTTATGAACAGGACAATCTTTAACTCTCATAAAGCTTCTGTTTACAGGTTCTTCATTCTTAATGCTTTTACTAAGCATTAGATCTAGATCACACCTGTTTTTAGGGGAGTATTTCAAAAAGCACGTACATATACTCTAAGATCCTACTGGAGCTGTCCCCAAACTTAAATCATAAAGGAAAACTACAGACAAAGATAAACTAGTGAAATTTTAACATATATTTCTCTGCTTTCATTTCTTTCTAAACTCTCGAATCGCTTTAGATTAGGTTAAAGTCCACTAGAGGAGAACAGCTGAATCAGATTAATCTGTACTTCAGTGAGAACCAATTAGCACCTCATCACAGCACAAAGATCACAGTAAAAGGTGTTTTGCTCCATATTTGAGGCTGTGAGTGCATTTTGCTGCCAGCCTGTGCTCTGCTATCTAAATTCTGCTCTAAAAATGCCGAACCACTGTTACAATATACAGCTATGTCTAATATTCATTAGTCCTAACTCATCCTACCTCTATTCTTTGAAAAACAAACAAAGAAACAAACAACAACAACAACAACAAAAACAGTTTTATCTCTACAAGCCTTCTGGATATATCAGCCAAAATAGTTCCCTTTTCTCATCCCATGCAGCTCCGCATGCATTAAAGGCATGTGTGACCCCTATATACTTAAATACTAACAGTTCCCATGAAAATGTTTCTAAAGGTAAGACTCTAGAGAGAAACTCTGTAATATTCCTCAAATTATGGTCATAAATGGGCTGTGAAAAGGCTGTAAGGAAGTAAAAAGTTCTTATGATAACCAAAGTCAGAGGTAAACAAACATTTTAACCAGATCTTTTGGAAGAAGCATGCTGCTGTCAACAATTAAAGGTATTTAGTTGTTCACTGGCTCTCAACAACACTTGCATGCTGGAATTACAGACCTCACTTACTACTCAGGAGAAATAAGATGCAGTGGACTGTTTCCTGATTACCATAGACTATTGTAGGAGTGACAGGTCTAGTGACAGACCTTGAACGAGGTTATGATTATAGTGAAAAGGTAAAGAAGAGAAAAGAGAAGGAAGAAGAAGAAAAGGAAACGTATTGGGTTTACGTGGCCAAGTTTTGTTCATGGGCCAAGCAACATGGATGGCCTATGCAGAAAGAGTCCAGGAGCTGCCCCCATGTCAGACACAGCCTGTATCAAAAGGGACTTGCCACTGGCCAAAACTGAGCCAATGAGCTCAAATAAATGTTGTGCAGAAGATGTAAGAGAGAGGAATGAGAAAAAAAGTCAGGAAAAAACAAACAAACAAACAAAAAACTGCAAACACCAAAGCCAGAGAAAGAGAGGTAGGAGGTGCTCCAGGCACCAGAGCAGAAGTTCCCCTGCAGCCCATAGGTCCCATGGTGGAGCAGATCTCCACACTGTAGTCCGTGGAGGAGCCCCTGGAGGATCAGGTGGATGTGGCCTGGAGGAGGCTGCAGCCCATGTAGAGCATCACAATTTGTTTCCTGACCAAGTGAAAGTATGCTAATTACTGAACTGCAACAACATTCAATATTTCTCCCTTTCTTTCAGTAAGTCTTCAAATACAAGACAGTTTTGATAGGCTTCTTCACTGCATTATTTACAGATGAAGTTCCTGGGTCTTCAAGACCAGGTTAGATGAGGCCCCGAGCAACCTGGTCTAGTGGGTGGCATCCCTGCCTATGGCAGGGGGGTTAGAACTGGGCGATCTTTGAGGTCCCTTCCAGCCCAGGCCATTCTATGATTCTATGATTCTGGGTCTCTTGAATTAAATTTCAAACTCTGCTACAACATTAATTTTTCTGCTTCATCTCACATTTTTAATAAATACAGTAAGGGTAATTTTTCTCACACTCAAGAATGATTTTTTTTTCATTATTATTTTCACACTCAGGCAAATAATCATGAATCAGAAGGGGAAAAATGTATTGTAAGATTGAGTTAGAAACCCTAGGTCAAAACAAATACAAACAAGGAGAAATCTTTGACTTTTTTTTTTTTTTTTTTAGATTTTTAACCATGCAGTTTTCTCTGTAACCACAAAGACACAAAGAGCAGAACTTCATTAGGAAAAACAACAACAACAACAACAACAACAAACTAAATTTTCCATTTATCATATAAATTCTACAGACTTATGAGAATGACAGGTCTTTTCCAATAGAGCTGGATTAGTCTATAATTTAATTTTAAAAGACCAATACGCCATCACTGGGGAAAGAAATCAGAACTCCTATAGTTTTAGTTAATCTTGTAAAAATTCTGATATTTAGTTTCTTTCTCGCCTCATTAAAATCTCTCAATGTTTCATCATTTCTATGCTAGCTGATTGCCTGTGCAAAAAAGTTAAGGCTGTCCTGACTCAAATATGCATAGATTACTTGTGAAAACTTCTTCATTATAAGCATTTCATTTGTTCAATGAATGCATCCTTGTCATTTAGGTTCTCTTTTCTATTTATAGAAACTCACTGAAAATACTTTGTTTTGTAGAATACATGCAAACCCAGACTGTTTGCATACAATGGGCTATGATTGGTTTAGCAGTAATAAAACGGGAGGTTTTGCAAAAAGAACAATCATTTTCACCATACTCAAATCTCTCGCAAAGCCTGCCTAGAAATCAAAAGTTTAAAACTACATTGCACAACTTTTTAAAACCTTGCTGTGTTTGGATTCTGTTTGTTACACTGTGCTACAAAAGGGCAGGATATGGTGGTCAGCTAATGCTGGGAACTGTATTTTCCATAGGCTTTCATCCAAAATGGTTTGAAGAGATTGTTGAGGTTCCCCTACAGGGTTCCTATCCATTATGCAATTCTCAGGCACAAATTAAAGTAGATTTCTGTTGGATGGCTCACCTCTACATGATTTCTGTAGAAAAAACAACTTAGTGGGAGCTCCAGGAGCACTGAATTCCTCTGAAGAAGTAAAAGGCAGATATAGAAAAAACAACTGCTGTTGCAGTTTTTATGTCTTTCTATGCATGCCAGAGGCGGCTCTATTTCTGAGTCAGCATAACGCTCAGAAGCTTAGTTTTAAAAATTCTGAGGAACATTTGTTTCTGTTGTTGTTGTTGTTTTGTTTTCTTAAAAAAAAAAAAAAAGTTATACAAATGTTTTTCTTAAAAGGAAGGTCCCATATTTTAGGTCCTAGGGATTAATCCCTATTCTCACCATTAGGACTTGGAGCTTAATGTGTTGTCTGGGCCATGTGATGCAGCAGTGTGCTTGTGCTTGCTCAGTCACCAGCACATACCACTGATACATGAACATTTTGGGTGTCTTCTGGTTACAGAGAAAAAATGTACAGCTTTGTTTTCTTAAACTTTTTTTTTTTTTTTTATTACTTCATGTCTTCATTAGAACAGGTTTGCTTGTACTGGCAGAGTAATTTGCATGAGTTTTCAAGGCATTGGTTTTTGTGCCCTAGATTCTATCAGCCTGCAAGAACTGACTGGCTGGCAATATGGATGTTTTTGCACAATGATCCAGGTGGTTTTGCAGGACAAAACATTTCTTTCATGAACATGTCCTTTCAAGACAAAACATTCACTATTTATACTTACGTTAGCATCGATGACTTATATCTTACAATCTTAGAGGACTTCACAGCAACTAGATATTAGACATTGTATTTGACCTAAAATTCAAAGACGAAGGATCCTGCCAATATCTTAACTAATATTTGCCTTGAAATTTCAATGTATGTAAATGTTTAGCTGACAGTGTTGTGTTCCATTGGTGAAGATAAGAAGAAAATGTTCTTCCAACAGCCTAAACACACTTGTTCCTTCCTAAGACACCTCAACTGCCCCACTCCCCCAGCAATTTTCAGAAAGAATCTGTTTTGTCTACACAACAGCAAATGAATACATCAGAGAGTTGGTACTTGTTCTTAAAAGCCATGTTCTTGTTGTACAGTGTAATTAGTAGGGTGATAACAGTTCATAATAAATCATTTCCTAGAAACTGGGGAAATCTGTAATGAATAGCATAATGACATATAAAATTTCTAACCTGTGAGAAGAGAAAAAATATCCCTTGTGCTGCCACAAAACTACTATGATGAGATCATCTGACATCTCAGAATATTTAAAAGAGTTTCACTCAGAATATTTAAGAATGTTTCATTTTTAAATCTGTTAACTCTCAAAAATATTACTCAGTACTAATGACAAGCAACTTACACTTTTCCCTAAAAAGCAAGTTATTAAGCAAGACTTTATTGTCTCTCTGAAATTAAAATGTCATATTTTATTTACTGAGAAATAATTATCACAGTGATTTTATTACACTCCTCCTTTAAGATAAATAGACCAAAAATCTATGGGAGACTAAGGAAAAACCACACAGCTAGTACAACAGCACAGGTTATGTTTAAATTCTCCTTCTAAGGCAAAAGGAAAACTTCCTCCTAGAGTAAGTTATAACCAAAAGACAGGTCATTACTGAAAAATTAATCCATCTCTGATGAAGAAACTCAACTACAACTGTGGAGGCAGACAGTTTCAGTAAAATAAAATCTCTTCAGGAACTGCTCCCACATGGCTCCATACTACAGAGTCCATCCCCCAGGAGCAAACTCCTCCAGCACAGGTCCCCCACGGGCGGCAACTCCCCCCAGACGCCCCTGCTCCTGCGTGGGCTTCCCTCCACGGGCTGCAGCTCCGGCCCGGGGCCTGCTCCAGCAGGGGCTCTCCATGGGCCGCAGCCTCCTCCAGGCCACATCCACCTGCTCCCCCGGGGGCTCCTCCACGGGGGGGGCTGCAGCGTGGAGATCTGCTCCATGTGGGACCCATGGGCTGCAGGGGGACAGCCTGCTCCACCAGGGGCCTCTCCACAGGCCGCAGGAGAACTGCTGCTGCGTGCCTGGAGTACCTCCTGCCCTCCTGCTGCAGTGACCTTGGGGGCTGCAGGGCTGCTTCTCACTCCTCTCTCCCAGCTGCTGTATGCAGCAGTTTTTCCCCTTCCTTGAATCTGCTCTCCCAGAAGCACATCTAGGGTTGCTCCCTGGCTCAGCTCTGGCCAGCAGCGGGTCCCTTTTGGAGCCAGCTGGAGCTGGCTCTGATCTGACATTGGGCAGCTACTTGGCTCAGCTCACAAAGGCCACTGATACCAGGCCCTTGCCACATAAACCCAGTACATTGTCTCAATTTTTCCCTCTTTTCCTTTACCCTTCCTTGCTTCTCTACATCTTCTCCTAAAGCCCAAGGCATTTTTTCCTTTCATTTTTCCCGAGTCCCATTAAGTGAAAGATAAGCCACTAATTATTATGTTTTACCTTTTAAATTCTCCCTCTTCTTGTTCTTCTTTCTAAGAAGAAAGGGGAACAAATTCAGCCCTCAGTTTTGTGAAAAATCATACAAAACTCTTTTTATTGCAATGAATGATTTCTGAAAGTCTCTCCCTCATGAAATCACGTTGATTTTGTGACTTAAAGATTTTCAAGAATTAGCAGCAATAACCCACAAATGAAATGTTATGCAAATTATATTAAGATTAATGCTTTTGCATGTTTATATAGTGCTAACTGAATTAAATTTGGGCAAATTTTGAAATCTTCTTTTCCTTTTGGCAAAACAACTGGGATCTACATGAAACAAGGTTCCAAGTGAAGATACGTGTAAATCAAGTAGTTTATGGTCCTTTAAATATGGTTCATGATTTTCTCCTAATTTTTACAGTTGTTTCTCATTAAACTGTTATGTTTCTTCATTTATACGGTACATTACAGCTGACAGGTTTTTCCAAGGAATCTCTGTAGTGACCTACTTCCACTAAGACGATCTAGAGTTCTGGGCAAGGAACAGACTATCTTATTCTGTGCAAAATAATTTGAAGATCTGTGACACAACCTCCAATACAACCTTTGAAATACATGTCAGTGATACCAACTCATCCTGTTGCTAATGTAGTATCACCCCACCACAATTCCATAGTGACAGCCTTCTTTCATTTTTTTACAACCAAATCCAGGGCAAGGGCTCAGTAACACGACTATTCTTTGTGCAATGCCTACAACCATGGTTAAGGTTGATATACATGACCTTTTGAAATGTCCCAAACAAAATGACAAAATATCCCAGCTGTATCCCAACCTGTTTTCCAATACTTCTTCTACAGGACCCTTATTCTGTATTTCTTGACTGTCCATACTTTTTCTCCGCCCACCCATCTTCATTTTTGAATGATAGAAGAGAGAAAGAGAACTTTTATATGGCTTGAGTGCCCTGAGGTAATTAATCTGCAAAATAAAATATAAATCCTTGCTTACCCTTCCAAATGAAATATTTATCAAACATATGACAATTAGACCTGTTCACAGTATGAACAGCTTTAATTCCCATACCTTTTTTTTTCTCTTTAATTTCAGATACTTTTGTCTCAGAAGACCAACACATTAGCCACAGTCCCTTCCACTCCTATCCAAAAATAATTTCTAATTTCACAAATTTATTCTCTCCTACCAAAGTCTCCTGAGATTTTGGGTGAAATGCTTTTTATTATCTTTCCTATCTCCTATCCCTAGTTTTTCAAGCTCAAACATTCTAACTACCAATGCATGAAGCAGTTTTAATAGTGCTGAGAGTTTCATAAAGCAAACACACTTCCTGTGAAATTAGGGAATAGACCACTGGTGCGGGTGGGCTGTTTTTTCTGTCTTTAATACATTTGGAGCTATAACATTCCTAACAAAGCATAACTATAGCATAACTAGCAAATCCTGTGCCTATCTGTCATTAACATAGATCCAGCTATTCTGGGGTGCCATATATTAAACATCCGTGAGTTACATATCTCATTTCTCCATGACATGCTCACTTGCAGCCAGTGAAGTCTGCATGTTGAGATGAGAATATGTTTTATGACACCAGAATCACATGCTTTAAATGTTTTCTGAATTGGGGTGGGTAAGAAAATGATTTTCTTTATAAATCAGAGGCTGACCCAATCCAATCAATGGCTATGTTGGCATACACTAGAAAACCAGTCTGAAGACACACATGCTTTTTGTCATAAATCATTTACAACATTATTATCTTTCATATGCACTATGTGTGCAAAAAAGAAGAATGACAGGAATGAATAGGAGTTAATATTTTCTTTAAAAATGCATGTGTATTGTTAATACAGTAAAGTCAGCATCTAGCCACTCCCCAAACTACTGATGCAATAAATTACTTGTCTGTCTTTGTACATAGTTTACTGAAAGGAAATTAGTGTAATGAATTGTATGATTGTATTGATATCACAAATTCTATATATTCTATTATTTTCACCAGATTTCTTGTCCATCAATGCATTTTCATATTTTTCCTCCAACTCAGAATGTAATTTTTTGTTCCCTGAATGCTGTTTGTTTTCCAGTTTCATCATTTAATTTGTACACATTTTATATTTAAAACTCTTACACAGTAGTTCTAATAGCACACTTCATCCTATGAGAGCTTGATGGAATACACTTATCACAGAAATGTATCAATATGAAATATTTTTCTGTAAATAGAGAGGTTTATGGCCTATTTGTACATTCTATTTTATGCAAATGCATGAACAATTCTTAAATTACTGCACTATATTTGCCTTAGCAATATTTGTCTCATTTTTGGAGTTGCAATGCCTGCTTTTATCCTTTTTCTGTGTTACAGGCGGTCAATGTTCAAAAGGATAGAATGATTATTTACTTAGCTTGTGCTTATAAAACAGTGTCAAAAAAAATATTACAGAAGCACTTCCTGGTAGTTAGATCTTTAATCAGATGTTCAAAATGAATGGTGTGGTTTATAAGACTGAAATATTTGATAAGATCCAGACCGGAACATAGGTGTTATATTTTGTGTTATTATTTTTTCATTATTTTTGTAAAATATTTCATAGAGATTGCTTTTTTCCAGAAAAATTAAGATTTCAGCAAAACAAATATGATTTTCTCATTAAAGGTGTCTAACTTCTGAAAGAACTTTTTGAGCTTTTTCTCCCTCAAAGAAATAAATAACTGAAATAAAGTGTTTATTCAGCCAGAAACAGAAATATTGATGTTTAGAAATGAAGGTTTGACCAATATACCTTTGTGTGCTCTTTTTAGTCTTGTTAAACATAACTGCAAACTACTACCAGAAGGCATTATAAACTATGCAATAAAATAAATCATGACTGTAACAGTAGTCCCACAGCTTGAACATGGAAAATTATGTCATCCTGATAACGTAAATAGATTGAAAGTAACACCAGACTCAAGGAAGATCCCAGCAGGAGAGTAGTTATCATTTTAAAGGGCAGAGATGCATTATTTCTGCTGGAGGCAAGACCCTGAAAGTGATCTGTCAATGCAAATGAACAAATAAGAAAGATGGTGATTTTTTCCCCACTGTCAAAAAGCTGGCTGAAACTATTGCTACTGAAAAGGTAACAGGTTGTCCTCCATGAGCATGTAATCACTGGGGTTTGATATTTGGAACTCTGGCTCTAAAAATGTGAGATTTTAATTTTTGATGCAAAAAATTCTGTGGGCAAAAATGAAGTCCCCTTCTACATTTTCATACAGGGGAATTCACTCTCACTGAAAGTGACTTATATGCTATAGAATATTTATGTAAGATAGGCAGAATGGAAAATGGGAAGGTGGTGAAGAAAATTACAATTGGGCACCTCTGTCCATCTTGTTACAAATGGTCAGTATGTTTCCTTTGTGCATGAAAGGAAGTTTATTTCAAGATAAACAAAAATTACATATTATGCTTAGTAAGAAAAGGAGGTTTTAGGTCTCTTTCTGCAACCTACAGATATGTGTCATCTCAAATAATTTAGACCATTTTTCAAAAGATGCTAGATTTTCTAACTATTTACTAAGTATTGTTAATATTGTTCTTTTACATGTGGTTATCAGAGGCTTGCCCCAAGGTCCATTGATTTTTTTTTTGTCCTTTAATTCTGGGAGTCTTCTAGGATCTAACCTAGCTGTCCAAAAGTATTCCTTTGCCCTGAAAAAGAGTAAAAATGTATGCAGTGTATGCAAATAAATAAATAAATAAGGGTGTGGGAAAGGCCCAGAAAATATAACAGACAGAAAAATGCAATTAGTATAGTTAATATTTCTATGAACAGCTGCAGTGTTCCTTCTAGCATAGCATGGAAATTATCTAACTGTGGAATTATTGTGTTTTTAAAACCATGTTGGGGAATATTTATATAGTGAGAGATCAATAAAATATAAAAAGACAGATTATTGAAACTACTGGGTGATGTATGATAAAATATTCATACATTAATTAAGCATAATTAGCATTTAAAAATAGGCATCATTTAGATGTTAATTAATTCTTGCTTCCATTATCTTAGAAGAGCATATGTGGCATGTCTAGCAGCAAAAGATGTTATACTGAAATGTCCTCTGGAAAGGAATATAAAAAAAATAAAAAAAAAAATACACCTATGCTCAATATGCTCAGAAATGTTTCTAAATACCTTGTCCATACTAAGAGCTCAAAAATGTAACATGTAGTTGTTGCTTCATTTGGAACAATGATAAGTGTATTATAGAAAAGGACAGGAACTTCAGATCCTGAGGAATCAGAGGAAAACCTGTCTATTCTATCCCCAGATACTTGTTTGTAGCTGTACGCTGACATTGTTTTTGCCTTAAATATATTTTTAATATCTATTTCTATTGCTGTCCTTTGTGCTGCCAGTCACAGTGGAATAATGGTCCCTTGAAAGTCAGGGCTCATGAAGCATTTACACTTTCATTGCACAAGTTGAAATAAACAACCTTCTATAAGCAGTATCTTTTGCTTTCTCAGACCAGGGTTTGGAAAGACATTTCAAAAATTAAATGAAACTCACATCTGTGAGTAAAGTAAATAATTTTGAAGATTCTTAACTCCTCCATGTTTAATTTAAAACTACAAACTGAGGCCAATATATTCAATCATAACCCCTTTCCTTCACTTTCAAAAAAAAAAAAAATTGGCTTTGTTTGTTTGTTCATTTGTTTGTTTTGGTCCTAAACTGCCTGAAATCATTTGGATCTTATTCTGATTCTTATAGCCCAGAATCCAGATTGCCAATTAGTAAATGAAAATAGTATTCTGAAAGATTATATTTCAAATCTATGTATGCACTAGAGATGGCTAGAAAAGAGGTAATGTATTTGTTTCATCTACTCCAAACTGTCAAGTTCCTGAAGAAAGGAAGTTCTGGAGTAAGTTGAAACAGTAAAAATCCATTATGAGTAGGTAAATTTTAATCATGCATCTTAGCTAAAAGTCATCAAGGTCTCTGACTACCCAGTGATCACATCCTTAGTTCAGACAACATTTTTATGAGACCTTTACCTTTGTTTGATGTCAATGAGTTTACTATTACTCATAAGTCTCATTATGTGTTTAAATACTTTTTTTTTTTCTGTAAGAATAAACATATTTCTTTCATGGAGATTTTTAATTTAAAATTTTGAAACAGAATTGTGCACAGGGCCTTGGGAGTAAAACACATAAATAAACTTTTAAAATGCTATAATTCAAGATATTGAATACAAATAAAAGTTGTAAAAGGGAGGTGGTTAACCGAGAGCAACGTAGAATATAGTGGGCACCAACTGTATCAGCATCACATAAAAATAATTAAACTTCGGGGTTGGCAAAGCCATGGATATGTGCAGAAGTAGTGCAATGTATTTTGTATTCAATGCAGATTTAAAACATGAAACATGGTCAAACTAAATATATTTTTTTAACCTTGTGGTCTAAAAAGATGATAATTCAACTCAATTACTATTTCTCTGCACACTAGGTAACAGGCCAAACATTTCATATTAAGTGAGGTCATATTTGCATAACATTTCCTTTTTTTTTTTTTTCTGAGTAAGGGTGTTGGGAAGCAAATAATTGTATATGCAGAAAGGAACATGTGTTTAACATTATGAAAGTCTATTTGTGTTTTAAACATGGCTTGTACAAGGAAGTATTCTAAGTAAAATATCTTTTTATTTATCTATTTATTTTTCCCTGATACATTTTACTTCTGTTTTTTTGGTTGTTTTATTGTTTGGTTGGTTGGTTTGGTTTTTGTTTTTGTTGTTGTTTTTGTTGTTGTTGTTTTGTTTTGTTTTTAATCTGGAACATGTGAAAGCAAAGATTTAAAGATTTTGTGTAAAAATATTGGTTGAACAGAAAAAAAAAAATCAGTGTTAAATGACAATTTTTTCTTTTTCTGCTGGCCCATAATGATATTTTCTTATCAATCAGTGTTCCAAACATATTGCAGTTTAATGCCAAAGAGAGATGAGAAAGTGATTTTAGAAAAACCAATAAAGAAATAACCTTACAAGTACTACAGAATGAGCAGAACTTTGAAGGAAATAAGTAAATAAATAAATAAATAAATAAAAGCCTGTCTGGTATAATTTATTACAGAGTTTTATTACAGAGTACTCAGGAAAGTTAACATGAGGGAACAAAAAAGTTACTACAAGTGAACAACTAGTGATCCAAAAAATATGGCATTTTCTCCATGAAAGTGATGATAAACAAAGAATCTGAACCCAACCCTTCCCTTCCCTTCCCTTCCCTTCCCTTCCCTTCCCTTCCCTTCCCTTCCCTTCCCTTCCCTTCATCTTTTTCCTCCCCTCCCCTCCCCTCCCCTCCCCTCCTCTCATAACCTCTAATCTAAATCTCCCCTCTTTTAGTTTAAAACCATTCCCCCTAGTCCAGGCATTATCTGACTGAGCAAAAAGTTGCTCTCCAGTAATATAATATTTTAAAACTACCAAACTATTATTTTAATGGACTTGAAATATATTTAGATTTTTCATCTTATGAATAAGATTTTAACCTGATGTTCTGAAGTAGCAGGGAAAAATATCTGAAATATCAAAAATAGTTGGGAAAAAAAAATGAAGGTCCCTTTCTACGTCTTGTTTAGTTTCAGACTGAAGGCCTCAAATTGTTTAGAATCTGGAATTTTACTTGTATTTGTTATATATTTATTTGTTTGCAATCTGGAAATTTAATATATATTTTTTTGCACAGCTATGAATTAATAGCTAGTATATACTGTTAAGAGGTATCATTAAAAAAAAAAAAGTCTGATATACTGATATTGTTAGATTATGGCAGATAATGAGAAACTAATTTTAAAGAGTAAATTTAAAAATTATGGTGAAAGTGGAAATAAATTTCCTTAAAACTTAAGGCTATAGAAAAAAAAATAAGACTTGAAGAATTTTTTTTCTACTATAGAAAATTATGCAAATTCAGTTAGTAAGAACTATCCGTCTTTTCAAGTACACTTGTGTCTCTTGCATGAGCTTCAATTTTAATATTCTCAGGTTTGAAAGGATAGCTAAATTCTTGTTTTTTCACCTAATCTCTCCATTTACATACCTCTTTCCTGAAAGTATAACCCCTGCATCATTGTAAAAATGTACTTTGTTCTTTTTCTCGTTCTATCCTTTTGTTATGGTTTAACCCTGGCAGGCTGCTCAGTACCACCCAGCTGCTTGCTCACTGTCCCCAGGTGGGATGAGGGAGAGGACTGGAAAGGTAAAAGTGTGAGAGCTCATGGGCTGAGATAAAGACAGTTGACTAGGTAAAGAAAAAGCTGTGTGTGCAAGCAAAACAAACCAAGGAGTCCGTTTGCTACTTCCCATCAGTAGGCAAGTGTTCAGCCACTTCCAGGAAAGCAGGGCTCATCATGAAAACGGTTTCTTGGGAAGATAAACATCATCACTCCCAACATCCCCCCTTCCTCCTGCTTAACATCAGCTTTTATTGTTCCACATGATGCCCTCTGGTATGGGGCATCCCTTTGGCCAGCCTGGGTCACCTGTCCTGGCTGTGTCCTCTCCCAGCTCCTGGTGCAATCCTGGCCTCCTCACTGGCAGGGTGTGAGAAGCTGAAAAGTCCTTGGTTCTGCATAAGCACTGCTTTGCAACAAATAAAAACATCAGTGTGTTATCACTGCTATTTTCATCAAAAATCTAAAACACAGCATTGTGTGAGCCTCTATGAAGAAAATTAACTGTATCCCAGCCAAAACCGTAACACCTTTGCAAAAATATTTCCTTGTGCTTTGCTTTCCGTTACTGATTTGGAATGTTACCAGCTTTATTTACTTTTTATGGGTGACTTAAGCTAGTGAATACCCAAAAGTAAATTTTGAATACTATTGCCTCTTTATTGAAAAGAAAGGAGAGTCAGCCCCTCCGAAAATATCTTGTACTTCTGATACTTACAAATATCTCAGAAATTATTTAAAAATTATTTTCTTATCCATCAAAATCATAAAAAAAAATCATATGGTTTGTTCTATAATTACTTTTTCCTCCAATGCTGTTATTTGTGACTCTCAAGAGCAGTAGGTGGTTACATGTCCATCCCCTACCCAACTCAGTCTAATACTTCACATGTCATAGATGAAACTTGTTTTCCTTTTCAAAGTTCAAAGGTTTTCCTCAGTTTTATCCCTTTAGGTTGTAATATTTGTATTAGAAAAATTTACAGACTAGGTAAAAAAAGAAAAAAAAATGTTCACAGTCCTCTGGAGGACACTATCTGCATAAAAAAGAAAAAGAAAAAGGAAAACACACCACATTTAAAATTTAACTCTGGTTGTTATGTACAGCTGACTGTCATGTCCTTCCAGTTTCTCTTATTCCAGCTAATCTACAAGAAGCTATAGTTGTACCTTTATTGCTTCTAAATCTTGCTGCCTTTTCTTTCAGCTTAATCAATCAATTTATATGCTGCTCTCATCTCTCGCAAAAAATAAATAGTAATTGTTGCCATTTAGATATCCTTCACTGTGTCCCTTCATTGCTGCTCTCTACATATTTGTGAAAAATGTATCATAATGTCTTAAAAGAATCACCTTATAAAACGGTATTTTATGTATCACCATTTGATCCTAAGAGATAATGAACAGGAATAAAGAGGAACTGCTATTTCTTCAGGTTTTCCATTAAGGAGCCCAAGCAAAGACCATAATCAATAGAGTGTACTGATAATGTCAACTGAAAATATTTATGCCTTCCAGGGAAGAATTACGATGCTGTATTTAGTAATAGAACTGCTATTAAGGATAAACACAGAGATTAATAAACTTCCCTGATTCAGTAACTCATTCTGCTATGGAACAATTTGACACAGCAATTTTGGTGATTAGAGCCGAAAGGACTATAGCCTCAATTTCTGAAAGCCTGATTTAGGAGCACTTAAAGCCACCTGACTCTCACTGTGTGAAATGGTCCCTTCCTAAAAGCCATGTCCAATAGAGGACCCACAGATTGGCATCCTGCTGTTGCTGCACCCCAAAAATCATTCTTTGTGTGAGAGAATCTAAGCTTAGCCTTAGAAAGCTAAACCTATGCATAGGGCAAACACCAGGCTCTTCATATCAACCTGCATCACCATCATATTAAAGACTGACAAAAACAAAATGATGAAAAGAGAGATCTATGTAACTAGTTTCATTCTGGAATCATTGGGGGTGTACCAGAAACTGGAAGTGGACAGACCAGGACAGCTGACCCAGGTGGTGAAAGAGATACCCCATGGTGTCATAATCAGCAAGAAAAGCTGGGGGAAAGAAGAAGAAAAGGGGAACATTTGGAGTGACAGTGTTTGTCTTCCCAATGATGTGAGTATGCACATCATTGGAAGTGTTCAAGACCAGATTGGATGAGCCTTTGAGCAACCTGACACAGTGGAAGGTGTTCCTCCCACGGCAGGAAGGTTGGAACCAGGCGACCTTTAAGATCTCTTCCAACCCTTCTATGATTCTATGACCCAGTACAAGACAACATGGATAGAAATTGCTAATAGGAAATTAGGCATTCGATTGAAATATTAATACTGTTGTCTGGGATGAGAAAATTTATTTTGGAATCCTAGGTATGGACAGCTGACTGAAAGAAATTATTCCGTGTACAGAACAAACACTGCACAAGTAATACATGAACAGACATGAATGAAGATGTTAACAAGCATTCTACAGATTAGGCCACACTGAGATTTCTCAAGAGCAGGGCAATATCTTTTAGTTTAAACTTCAGTGGCTGGATTTGGTACAGTAAAAACTCAGATTTAGTACAGAGAATCCTAAAGGCACAACTTAATTCTTTATATGTTTTCCAGTAAAATTAACATGCACAACACCAAATACAGAGTCCGCAGTGTGGCTAGTGATAGATGTTTATTACTTAGTTCAAGAGCAATTCATTTTAGAATGAACATAAACAACACCTGCCCAAAACAACTATTTCCTTCCCCCCCACCCCCCCCCGAAGAAGTAAATACAGTATTTGAGAAAATATGTCTTAGATAAGTACAGACTATAAACTTAGATTTTATACAAAATGATTATATGTACTTAGCACATATTACCTGATTTTACAGCAATTTAGCACTGTATATGAGTGCAAGCTTGTGTTGTAAATTCATAGTAAATTTGTGAAAGATTTGTTTTACAGCTAGTAGTTAGAAGACAAACACTCCATTATAGAAAATGAGTTTGCAAAATCATGCTATTATACAGAAACAGTGCCAGGTAGAACACCCCAAGTCGGTTCATTTCCTCTTTAATTTATTTATTCATTTAAACATAAGAGGTAGAAAATCTTTCAGAAATTGCTGAAATGAAATGCTTTAAATATATTATTTTGCTTATAACCCTGCAAAAACAGCCCCTGAAGGACAACACAGGTTTTAACACAGCAGGATGCTCTTGAAGACACTGAACATCCTGCCAGATGAAATCAGGTGCAGTCCTTTAATATCTAATACTAATTTGGGTAAGTCCCGTCTGGCTGACAAAGCCACAGCTGTGTTCAACCGTTAGCAACAATTGTACTGTGACCCACAGACCACAGATGACTTAAACCAGCCTTTCTCTTAAGTACAGCTGTAACAAATCTCTCTGAGATTGCTCTTAGAGTTCGCATCGACTGATTGCGTATGTGATAGCTTCAGGGAAGGGAGTAGTTGAGCAGTATTCCAGGTGCTGATATACAGATATATACCTGGGGAGAATTTCAAAATCATCTAGCAAGTAAATTAGATTAAAATCAGTCCAGTTCCATGTAGTTCTGCAAATCTATTCCAACACCTTTAGGTTCCTCTGAAGATCTGACTACAGATCCTTCTCTAAAATTATCTGTGAACAAATATATGAGACTGACAAAATGGATTTTCACTTCTCAAACCATTGTTTAATGGGTTTTCTTTCTACAAACTACTTCTATGTAGCTGTATTCTTGAATCTAATTGGATGTAAAAGCTAATGAGAAACTATTTAATGTTTAGAACTAGAGGAAGAACGGATTTTTTTTATTTTTTTACTCTTATTTTTGTATTATGTCTACAAGATTTATATTGTTTCAACATGTTTTCAATTTTGATCATGAACAGTAATGGAACTAAAAAAAAAAAGCCATTATAAAGTGAACAAATTCTGTTGATGCAGATTTAGATTGCTTTTATGTTGCTTTTTTGCTTGTTTTCCTTTGTGCAGTCTAAGGAATAAGTTTACTAGTAGGGCTACTTGCAGACACAGCAAACTTTAAGAATATTGTACAGAACAACCACAGATCTTAACTTTGAATTTGCAGATATGAACATTTGGACTTCTTTGCTCCTTCAGTCAAGGAAAAAATACATAACATATGACTTTAAGGTCTAGCTAAAATTGTAGCTATTGAAAACCAGCTGGGGGAAAAAATGTTCAGATCTCTCTTAGAGACAAAAGAATTATTTGCAGAACTATTTAGGTGGAAATTGTTTGTGAACGCCTTCTTCATCCGTATGAAAAGATGTATGGGTACCAAGAGACTCACTGAGTTTAAATAGGACTATATAGAGATAGAGAGTTATGCTGGTAATTACAGAATATTCAAGATATACTAAAAATAATTGAATTGTTTTTATGGACTACAGAAAGCTTTGGATAAGACCTTAATTGTCTAATTATTTGGTGAATTTAGCAAACACTTGAGCATTTTGTTTTCAAGAATGAGCTTAGGGAATTGTGCTATTAACAAACAAAAAGAGGTAGAATTTTTAGATACGTTACCTGCTATGAACTGCTTGGCAAAATTAGCAAAATCCCTAGATCTCTGTGGTTTCTCAGACATAATAACCACCTGCTAACTTTTATGTCTGTTTTATTTTCATCCCTCAAAAGTAAAGACCACATTTTTAACACCAGCTGCTGCCTACTATTGAATATATTTTTACGTCTTCCAAATGACACATTGTATGTGGCAAATGAGTTTAAAGAGCTTTAAGAGCTCAAATCTCCATTTGGTATCTATATCAAACTATATGCAGGACTGAGTAATCAATGTAAAGTAACAGATTCTGAAAGATTCTCCACCAAAATCCTTCATAAAGAAGTAGCTCTCATTGCAGCTGTGATATCACCTGAACTGAAATGTATACCATAAGAACATAGGGAAAAAAATAGTTCCTCACATCAGACACTTGATATAGTTTTCAACCTGCAAACTATTATGTATAGATCTATTGTCAACCTTTATGTGATTTGTGGGTTCCTAAGAAAAACAAATAATGTATGAGAGTTCAGTTTAGACAGTTCATCTTATGCAGACAACTGTATACCCTACATAAAATTATTTATCTTGGTTAACTTTGCAAGTCATTTAAAAGCAGTGGTAACTCCCTGGAGTCTGTGGATCACAGGCTGAAAGACACAGATCCATAGGACAGATTGCAATGATTGCTGAGGTTTTCAGCTTCGCTTCCTGTCACGTCTCCTGCGCAAGAGACTTGACACTACTGTGTGCTTCCACATGTCCTTCTAGCTGTGCGCTGTGCACTGCTGCACAAATGTCCATGACCTCTTCGTTGTACCATTATGAGCTGAATGATTTCTTTAAAGTGCTAGGAAAATTGGCTATGTTCTAAACTGGGTGGTATTTTCCTCAGAATTGGAGGGGTAAATGGTATCACAAAGTAAATGGCAGAGCTGGCAAAAACACCTCTACAGATTATGGGAAGGGAAGGGGAGGAAACAGGAGGAGAGAGGAGGAGAGGCGAGGCGAGGCGAGGTGAGGCGAGGCAGAAAACATGAGCTTCCATAAGAGAACTGTGTGTGGATTTTTTTATTTACTAGACCAAAGATCAGCCCTCAAGGTACCAGCCTTGATGTATTATTGAATGGAATCATTAAATATTACAAGAAATATTCTTAAAACGATGGTGCACATTATCATGGATAAAATTAAACCATCATTAATTCAAAATATTAATAATATAGATGACTGGTGAACATGGCAACAACCTGTATTTTGATAATAAGACAAAATCAATCTAATTTTTTTCTCATTAAAAAATATTAGAAAATCCAGGTCGAGCAAAGATTTTTCATTATAGATTACTCAAAGGTCACAAAGATACCTATCTAGTAATGACATAAGACCCCACTTAGTTTCAGTGAGAATAAATTAATTATGTTTCTCTGTTATCTATTATAGAAAGAGGATATGACATCAGATCTGTTGACAGTGGTAGGAAAATTCTAGAAAGTACAGCTTTGATCTAATTACCTTTGAAATGGGTGAATAAAAGATGAATAATAGTGAAATTCATTTCGCTGGAATATGGATCAGATATTCTGTTAAATAACTATATAGATTAAGGTGGTGGTCTGCTACTCCTGCTGCATGGTACTTCATCAAACAGCAGATTATAGCTCAACCCAGGGACTGGAAAGAGCCTACCCCAGAGCCCAGCACGTGCATCACAAGCTTGATTGTCTTTGGAGTCAACAAAATATGTGTGAACTCAGACTACAGTAGAAAGCCACAGATAATGTTTCACAGACTTTCTGCTTCTTATAAAGCTTGCTGAGAATGCTATGAGACAAAAGACAGTACAAATGCATAACAAAAGTACAGGTCAATACTGTCCTTACGATGCATACAAAAGAACATGCAAAAAATCATTTGGAAATTATGTTCCTGAGCTATGTCTAAGGATATAATATTGTCTTTTTTTATTCTATTTTGTTCTGTCACGAACAGGTAGACAGACAGTGATTTTCAGCAATACAATAGTTTTCTACTTTCTAATGAATTATGATGATTAAGGACTATAACTGTTCTTTCCACAACCACAATGGATGGCTTCAAAATGTCATTAAATGCATTCCTCAAAGCTATGCTATTCAAGGAGGATGGTAATTATAACTATAAAACACAAACACCTCATCCATACAATGACAAATGAATTTATCTAATATACACTGCTCAAAAATCTCCTTCAATGTCCTCTGAGCTTCCTTAAAACCTATGCTGTGTTTGCATGATCAGAGTAGTTCAGCTTTATTTAAGCCCTAATGTTTTGAAATCTAGGTTCAAGTACATTTATTAGCAGTTCCTCTCATGATAGAAGAGACTCTATTCCCTAGCCCAAGGACTGTTTGACAATTCTAATATTTTGAGATCCAAAATACTGCACTACTTGCAAATATAAGGTGAAGATCAGGCAGAATCAATTTAGAAAATGTGAGGTTGCCACAGTGAACTGTTTGAATTCTGGGCACTTTAATTTTTTTTCTCAGGATATTACCATGACATATAATAATGTGGTATTATGTTACCATGATGTAACATGTAATATAATGTTACCAATATATAACATTACCATAAAAATAATATCTAATCTTCTATAAAATACTGAAGTGGAAATGAAAACAAATATGAGAGTTAGTACTCCAGGACAGGAAGTCCTGGTTCCTGTTGCATCAGACCTGATTTGCCAATGGCTCTATAGTCCATTTAAATCTTAAAGTGCTAAAAGTTATAACATCTACAGACAAACAAACAGGCATCTCTATTGAGAAATAACTCAACCTGCCCATCTTGATTTTTTCTCTCTTCCCCTTGTAATTTCTTCCCCTCCCTGTCCGTACCTACAGTCCTAAAAAGCTGATGCCGTTAGCTCTGTCAGCAGTGTACATCTGATTTTAGACATTTACCTTCATTCTCCTTTTAAGAACAGACCTTATCATTTCTTTTTACTTACAAACAGTTTTTCAAAGTTGCTTCAACTGCATAGTTGGTGAGGTAAATTGAAATGAAAAAGCCATCCCGACAATGCAGGATATTGTTTACCTATATTACTCATCAGTTTGCATTTATTCTGGTTCTGAAAGTTTGTGATGATATATAAATGTAAAACTTCACCAATTCGGGAAGAATGGTTTGTTTTGAAGCTTGGCAAGTGTATTATCTTTTTCTTTTTTTTTTTTCTTTTTTTTCTTTTTTTTTTCTTATTTTTTTTTTATTTTTTTTTTTTTTTTTTTTGGCCTGCTCTTTAAAACTCATGAAAAGATTTCTCTTTAGGTGAATTTTATCCTGTTATTGTCACAAATGGGATGGAAATGTCTGCTGTGGATAAAAGAAGGAATGAAAATCAATCAAGAGTTTTACTCTGCTGGCATAATAATTTTAAAAGGTGAATCAGTAAGCAGGCAGTCAGCTGCACCTGCACAAATGAGTTTGCTGATTCATAGACTGGGGAGAAGTTCAGAAGCGTTTATTTATTTATTTCCTTTGGAAAGAAATGCGAGCAAATAAGGACCTCTAGTCCCTCTAAGTGCCACCATAGCTCATTACTTAAGAAGAGTGCCTAAATCTGGTCAGTGTGACTACCATGTTTTCCTCTGCACATGGGGCAATATTATAACGTACTCTCTTCCTCCACTGAGGAAGCACTGTGTTAAACACTGCGAACAACCACCACTGAAGAAGTGAAATCAGACTGATAGGTAGGTGCAAAAACAATCTTCACAATCTGAGTCATGCAGCTTACGAAGGACAAAATCTCATTTGGTTTCACTTCACAATCATTAGCAAAAGAAAGATATATGGTCTTGTAGAACTATGTTAGAGTCAAGATCAGATGCATGCTGCCTGTAATGCCTAACAGCCAGGACATAAGGGAATGGGTAGGTATTCTGATGGACAGAAAAGTGTTTCTTCTGTTACTATCAACACCTACACTTTTAAACACGTCCTTCATTAACAGAATGAAGAACTTCATGGGGTGCTATATTCACTAATGCCATCAAGTGGACCAATTCTGTGCCCTAGAGTGTGACACAAGTAGAGGCACAGAGTAATATTTTTTTGGGGACTGTATATGGAATTTCATTAAAATATAGGAAATAAAACTACCTCTGAAGAATGTCTATCTCTATTCCTCTCTCCAAACAATGTATCTCACTCCGTCCAGTACCATTCTTCTCCCTGAATCCAACGGAAGGCAGATTTAAAATCCACTGAAAGAATTTGTAGGATTTTTTTATTGGCTGAGAAGGCAACTTAATGGGAATACTTTCAAAAACCACAGCCAGATCCTTTAGACAAAGAATGCCACCCACTTTTTAAAGAGGATTTTTCTCCTTTCAAGGATGCACTCCACATTTCAACTGTCAGAAACTGTCACAGGTGCTGAAGAGCAGCCAGTTTGCACAGTCTTCAATGGCAACAATCATCAGCAATAACATACACAATACCTTCTTCTTGGCACATAAGCAACATTTCCCTAGGAGCTTTCTGACAGCTGATGCTGAACATTATTAGTCTGCCATGTATGTAGTCACAGAGCAAAAAGCCAAAGCATTAGTTGGGGTAATCTGTATGATTAGCTTGTTTGTTTTTTTCTATGCTCACTCAGGTGATTAGTATGGAGCTGGAGGAATGACATGTTTCCTCCTAGGACTTCCTCTGAGAACAAATTCTGATAAATTTCTGTAGAAGTGCATATTAATGTTCTGTGATAAAAATAATGACATATTGTGGATCACTTCTCCATAAGCAATTTTTTGTCTGTCCATTTTAATGGCTATTGTATATGCATGTTATACCTGAACCTGACTTTATGTTCTGGGAGAATGCAGTCAGGATGATTCTTGTGAATATTCAAATTTAAATCAAATCATTTCAATAAGGGCCTTATAACCTCCCTTATAACCCTTCCACTGTTTCACCTGATTGGGATTTATTTTTCTCATGTTCTTCAGTGCTGCCTAAGAAGACAGAAATAAGAATTCATTCTGCATGTAATCAAAACCAAACAAGCACTCTCTCTGTGGCTAGCAGAGCTATCCTTTTTTTTTCTTCTTCTTTTTTTTTTTTTTTTTCCCAAGCTTCCAGAATTTAGGGTGACATAAGTATACGCAGCTGTGGGATCTGCCTGGGAATTTGTCAGTCACTGGGTTGGACTAAACACAAATCCTGGAGAGATATCTGAGCATCAATGACATTGACCAACAGTCCAACAGTTACAGTAAAACATGGTAGAAAAGGCAACATTCTCAGGACCTCAGAAGGGCCTCAAACCAAAGAGAGAACCCCCAGATTGCAAACAAAGTGCCCATAAGGTAGATGAAGTATCAGAAAGATGCTTGGATATATCAGAATTATTTGCCAATTCTTTACAGGCAGTTTGCAAAAGGAAAACAGAAATAAAGGAAGATAGGATGAAACCAAAATGCAGTTGAATAATGAATAAAATAATAAAAGTCTACAGCTAGTTTAAAGCCATTTTTTCCTAAATGTGTTTGCCTTTTGAGTTTCTTTCCATTTCAGGGATAATTCTTAAATCTGCCCATCAGGCCAAGTACTTTATTAGTATATTTAAGTCGCCTTATCTTTCAAATATATTCGTATCACGGCTTATAACAATCTAGGAATTTGCCTCATGCATTTGTAGCATTTTTAGTATTAACTTTAATAGATAACACATGCATCAGTTTTTACTTCCATTCTGTTGCTTGATCTCTCGGTTTTATCATGAAGTTATTGTAAAAGTTTATTTGGTTCAATCACAAAGCAGCATAACTTTTTCTTCACAAGCTATGCAAATCATAATTTACTTCTTCACCTAGATCTGTTCCTTCCATAGAAATAAAAGGAAAAGAAAATCAATCAGTGTGAATGCAAGTAAGTATAAAGCAGTCCTGAAAATGTTGTAACTAGTATAATGCATAATGGCTGCAACAGCTATTTTTAGCAGCAGGTAACAATATTGATGAGATTAAACTAAATTAGCTTGGAAAATTTTGTTGGTATCTAACTAGCTGTCAACACAAGGCCCACTGATAATGCTAGGTGAATTCAGGTTAGCTGGATATAGACAAATGCCAGGAGGTCTGATCAGTGTCAAATACCAGTTACTGAGCTCAAAACCGTTTTCCCTGAAATTCCATAAAAATGGTTAAGTCTCTTGGAAAATTATTATGAATGACATTAAAATACTAAGTACTTTAGATAGACTTTCTATTTCACAAAATAGGTGGAGAATCCTGAAATAAAGTTTGCTGCAAAGTGGAAAAAATGGCTCTGAAATTTGCTAATAATAGAACATCTTAAAGTGTCTTTTTTCTTTCTTTTTTTTTTTTTTTTTCAAGTAGTGTAGTTTTTGGTCTTTTGTTTCAATTTCATTTTGTATCATATGACTTTAAAATATATAACTTAGAAGAAAAAAAAAAAAGCCTCTGAATAGTTGAAACAAGCTGTGTTGGAACTTTTTTCTTGGACTCCATCCCCCCTCTTCCCCTCCCCCAAGAAATCTCCACTATATTTAATTAAGTAGTTCAGTTTTGGCTGACCTATATATTCCACAGTATGATAACACTGAATTTTCTTATACCAATTCTTAAGTAGTTCAGAGCGATTCCATTTGATTTTATATTTTTCCATTGCAAGTAATCCTGATGACCTGTAACGTTTACACTTACCATTTTATCCATAAAAAAAATCTTTTACAAAAAAAAATCTACATTTTCCAGCCATAAAACACAGCCAGGCAGAAAAAAATATGCACAGTAAAATGGTTAAAATGTAAGCAAAGAAGAGTATAGGACAGTCTATGATGCTAAGTCACTGTTTTCAGAGATCTATACATCAAGTTCCTCAAGAACCTTTTGCTAATCTTCCCAGATATTGAACCTTAGCTTGATATGTATGACTCTGACATTTTTGCCCACATACACTGGCACATACTTCTGTCATAGTTCCTTTATTTATTGCAAGGAAATCTCCCAATGGATATCTGTAAGAGAAACTGAAGCTAAAGCTAAATTGAGGGAGCTGACAAGAGGGAAAGTATATAGGAAAAGATCTCCAAAAGTATGATAAAATGGAGATGCAGAGAAAGAGCAGGAACGTGGATGATGTTACAAAAACAAAGCATGCTACCAACCTGAAAGTTCATTTTATTTTTTTTGTCCTTGTTTATTACAATTTGATGAGTAAATCAGGTGTTCCATTTTTAGATAATATATAAGCAAACAAAAGGTCCAATAAAGATATTAGTTGGGGAAACTTTTATGACATGAATTGTCTGAGTGTTATTCTTGGTTCAAAAAAGTGGAAAACCAAAACACTGTAGTGTTATCAAGAATATCTTCTTCCTCATGCACATATATAAGAAAGCATAAGAATTTATCATGCCAGCAGTACACTTTCTAAGAATAACAAAGTCCACTTTCTTTTCTTTTGCTGGGCACCTCTAATAGCCTGTATGAATTTCTAGAAGTGACAAGTGACACAATATCCATATCTTTGCCATACTTATTCATGCTGCCTGCAAATGTCATTCTACTTGCCCTTCCTAGATCAGAGTCAGGCAAAGTGCCTGTATGAAAAGCTCCAGTGTGTGAAAAGAATCCTGCATCCCATCCGGCCAAACTAGAAATACTAATAGCTACTCTTGAAAGTATGATAATTGCATACAAAATTACAGTGTTTTCAGTGAATGCATTTATCCTCACTTTTGGATATTCCACTGCTCCTGGAATTTCCACTTCACTACCTTTATCAGCCAAAAAAAAATCAATCTATGAAGCTGCATATGTTGTTTCATTAGAGATTTCTAATATACCATTGATGGGAATGCATAGATGAAAAAGACAATTATTACAGTTGCAATAACTTTGTATATGACTTAAAAACTATTTAGATAGTTCCCATGCACTACATAACCACAGTAAACTTAAATAATGATTTTGGTTTACAAAGAATTGCCATGTTGTTTTTTTTTGCAATTTTAAAACCAATTATGATTTTCTTGAGATGCTTCAACTACTATAGAAACGACAGACAAAGGGGAAAAATTCATTTAATCATTTATAAAGACTCAGCAGCTTTACCCACTGTTTAGAAAAAAAAAAAAAAAAAAAAAAAAAAAAAAAAAAAAAAAAACAGAAAAGAATCCCATGACTTTTGAAAATAATAAAATATGAAGACAGAATGGAAATGGCTTAAAATTCATAGGTTTAATTTGCCTAAAATTACATAGTTCAGGTTTTCCTTTGTAATCTTTTCACAGAAGATTCGTGATGCTCTTCAACCAAGTTTCCAAAAGATATTTGACTAAACTGTTTATAATGAGTGACCACAAGATGTTTGGATTTATTCATTTTACTTAGAACAAAAGCAAAGAGACTAGACCCTATATTCTCAAAGGCACTTGTGACACTCCTGTGCGGCCTAATCTTTCTGTCACTTGAATATGAAAATGTACCTTGCCTTGATTAATAATCTATTAATAATGACAAAGTACCTATGGCACTTTCATACTTACATTCTTGGCAAATTCCTGAGATATGCCTCATTAACTGGATTACTTGTTTGATCTGTATGCTGCCATACCAACATGTTGACAGCTAGGATGCCCCATGCTAGGCTGTGCAGTGAGTGGCCTTTATTAATCCCAGCCTCTTCATGTAATGTATTTCTGAACACTCCTCTGATGTATAGAAGGTGGCCCAATGTCAGACTGTGAAAGTAAATGTTGGTGTCTTCTCTGAGTTATCACAAAATTAATTTGACTAATCTTTGATCTGCCTTTGAGATAAAAGAAGCATCAAAAAAACTGTGTTGAATGATTTTTTTTTTCCTCAAGGAGTAAAAAATATTTTCATCTATGCTGACTTTTCTTCCTTGTAATTTCTGAAGCAATATATTGCTGATTGGAGGTAGCATTCTCGCAGCCCCGAGACCAAAATTCTCAACTAGTTACAGATCTGAAACAGCATGGTCAATGGCAGTACAAGTTTTTCCTCACCGAGAGGAGCTCTTCCAAATGGAGACATATTTCACATCCCCTAAGGCTTATTTTTGCAGCTTACCAAGAACTCAGTCAACCTTGAAGGTACAACAAGTTTTTTAACAGGCCTAGAGGACAGCTGAATCAAGACCCCACCAAAAGCCCTTTAAGCCTGCCTATGAACCTCCTTTAAATTTTAATTGCTTAATGAGATATAGTGTTTGATACTGCTGCATTTTTAAGGGAAGTGTGATTCTAGAAGAGGGTTAGAAATAATTTTTCTTCCTTTTCTCTAAAATAGAGGAAAAACTCATTTTCCAGACCTCCCTCCATTATCTGTATGTTTGACATTTAGATCTAGAAGCAGTTCTAAATGTTGATATTTTCAGAGAATCAATGGTTTGGATGCATCCTTACCTATTGGATTCTGGCAGGCTGAAAGTATGTCTAACCTTTTCTATGATCTTTGGATCACTCATGGAGGTGAACTAAAGCGATATAATCTTTTGCTTCAGTATCTTTACAATGAGAAAGCACTTATTAAAATCTAATCTGAATACTTCTTGCTTCAATTTAAGTCTATTATATCCAGTGTTGTCTACTGTGAACAAAGAGAACAGATTACATCTTTACTCTTTTCTGCAGTTTGTGTATCATATGTTTTAATCCATCTTTACGTCACTTTTCAGAAAAAAAAAAAGGGTGGAATGTCAGTGATATTTACTAATTTATAATTCTACATAATTTAGATGCAATATTTGGGCTATAATTGAATATTACTTCATCCATATAAAAATAGTGACAAATTCATTGAGAAAACTAGTATCCAAGTCTAGTAGTTCCAGTGTTCATTGGCATGGTATATAAAAATCAGCCTTCCTAATTTGGGGTCTATTATTTATAGCTGTTTGTCATTCAACATATTACAAATTATATACCCTGCTGCTCTTATCCATAATTCTTTCTACTTGAAATTTCATTAAAAAATAGTTGTTTTCTTCAGTAGGTAGAGTAAAACTGATAAAAAACAGATCTCCTTACTTAAGCTTATTGAAGTTTGCAGAGGTCATATGGTGTAAACCAGGTGAGAAAGTGTTTGCAAGCCAAAGAAAGCAAACTGCACATTACACAAGTACCACTGAAATCCTGACAATATTTCTGCTACATCCATCATGAATTGGATCAAAGTTATAAGCAAATAAAGTACCTACTTATCCTTCTAAGAAAGGTCCATTTTTTATTCCAACAACTGAAGACCTCCATCTGAATAAAATCTTTTCCGTAGTGAAGTGAAGCCACACATGGAAAACTGTTCAACAGTCTGTAGTGCACTGCTAGTCAACAGCTTGAAAAGAAGTCTCATTCGATAATGTAAAGCTTATGTGGCATAGTTCTGACAACATCTTAAAAATAAAAAAAATGAAGTACCTAAAATAAAAATGAACAGGGTGATCCAAGGTATCAGAAACTACTGTTTGAAGCCAGGACCAACAGAGCTTCTGGCTTCATTGAAGTCAATGGTAAAAGTCTTGGTGGTTTTCATTAGGTCAGATTGGCTTGGTGTGGTTAAATATTATGATCTCAGTGTGAGATCTGATGGATCAGTAAGGCATGAAAGATGTCAACTACATATGCACTAAGAAAGATGATCAGTCACCAATTTGACTTTGATCCTAGCAAAGTGTTTCTGACAGCATAAAATGATTTATTCTTTATTAATAACCAACTGGATGCAGAGAAAGTTTCTCATTTCTACCACACAATATATAGGATATCCAACCTTGCAATAGCCATAGACAATTTCCTCTGCCAGAAGGAAAATGAGCTTGGCTGGAGAAGATACCCACAGAGATCAGAAATGAATTGAATATGACTTGCCTATAGTACCTCAGGTAACAATGCTGATGGCAGAAATAGACTGAAAGATACAGCTTGTCTAAGATAAAATAGAGAGCAGATTAGGACTATAAAGTTGATAAGCAAGCCCACCAGATATTATTATTATTATTACATGTAAATCAAAATCATTAGGCTGCAAATCAAAATTCTGAGCAATTGCTTATATTGAGAAATACTGAATCCAGCAGAGACAAAAATATGTGCTTTACTGTATGAAAAAAAAAAAAAAATACAGTAAAGCTTCTCCAATTTCCATATTTCAGGTAAGATTTGTCCACATTGTTGTAATTAAAATGAAATAAAATAAATATTAAAGTAAAAATAAATATAATATAATAAAATACAATTTGGCAACACAATTAAAATGGTTTAACAAATGGTTCTAGAGCAAATACCAAAAGCACAGAAAGTAAACTTTTCAAATTAAGGTTTACCACTCTCTGTGAAACTAACAAAACACCTTTAACAAAAAGCACTTCGTGCAGAAATATTTATAGTCATTATATCAAGAACCTAAATGTGATGTAGCGTGTTTATGTAATATCTGCTAATTCAAGCATGGCAACCTTTAAATATTATGTGTTAGATATCTGACATTTGATAAATGTGAGTAAACAAAACTGCCATGATAAATTTTGCCTATTGTCATTCCACTAGGTTTAAATGCCTAACCTAGTAAAGACAATATGAGGGTTCAGTTTATTCCCAATTAGACTAGGATGTAAAGATATCATTTATCTCATTTGGCGTTAGATGGTGTCATTAATATTTAAAAAAAAATATCAGAGAGTTTTATTTTATAATTCAGAGTGATTTTTTTTTCGTTTTTAAGAAAGAAAAAATATACTGAAAGTCAATTTTCCTGAAATGACTAGCGTTAACCTTTTTAACCTTTTTTTTTTTTTGTAACACATTTTCCTAATGTTACAGTGGCAAATAATTTGTATTTCTGTGAATAAACAAAAAGTAATCCGAATACTTATGACATTATTTACTTGCTATACACAAGACATTAAAAAAAATAATAATTTGTTTCTGCTGGTGTATGTCATTGAATATTAGAGAAATTCAATAGCAATCTGGATACTTCCATTCTTTCTACTCCCAAGTCTCTTAAGGCTGAAAACCAAACCCTTAGGTACTTGTTCCAACATTGTTGTTCTAACTTTTACACAGTAGTTGCGTCTGTGACAGCTCATATTTATTGGAAGTGAAGATGTTGGCTGACTGCGTGTATAGCTTGCATATTCAGAGTCCAAATCTGTGTTGCTCTCTTGTAAACATTTACAATGCTGAAGAGATGATCTTGGACCATGAGTTAACAATGCTCTGGAAAGCATATTGTCTTCATCATTAGTCTTAATACTGTCAAGGCTATCCCGGCATGTTCAAGATCATCTACAAAGGAGACTAAGTTGACTATGGTATAAAAAAACAATAATTTTGAATAGCTAACTTTCATGTACTGACTAATTAAAAAACAGTTTTCTTAAATTTCTCTTTGTCTTAAATTAAATATTAATTAAGCACATCCCTAAAAACATACATTGGCAAAGTGTCAGCACAAATAGAAACAACTTGAATCTCCAGCTAAAAGCAAAGACCTTTGATTCAGAACACAAGCAGAGGCTATAAAGCAGATGATTGGTCATTACATAATTAAATTATACCCTGAACTTCTGAAAATAACTTCTCAATACTGGAAACATCATCGGAATCCAACAATAGCTATCATAACAAAAGATATCAAAAGTAAATTTAAAGGCAAGACATTGTGTTTCCTGTTTTATAGATGAAAAAAGCTTTCTATAAATATTGCATTTCTTAATTGTTGTTTTTCCTTTTTCAGGAAAGAAAGACTGTTTATTATACATGTTTAAAATTCAATTTTCCTCTGCACTTTACAAAACACTCACTTTCCTTTATGTAAGCTTCCTGAGATGGCTAAAATGGCTTAAACCTATATGAATAATTTATTAATCTGAGTACTACTGTAATACAGGGTTATTTTCTAAATTTTCTCTTTATACTTTCCTAGCATTTTAATCATTAAAACATAAATAACAAAATAAATTCAATTTTAATTCTAAATATGTCCATTAAAATACGTACTTTTTCATATTCATAACTTTTAGTTCACTGTTAAATAACTTGCAGTTCAGTAATGCTAATCATTCTAGGTGTGTGTACATGCAGACAATATCAAGCATCAGTTGTAAAACATCTTGTCTGATTCTAGCTTCCTATTTTCTCATTGTAAGCTCTTAATTTTTTCTTTCTTCATCATTTTTAGAAGTTGTGGGCATCTGAAGGGTTGCTGATATTTCTGAAGATGCAGTAGCTGATGCTGCCTTCTAATTTCACAGACTCACGTCATCTCTGCTGAATTGCTTTTCCTTTCCGACAAAGACCTATATGTGTCCTGAAATTCCAATGTAGTTGGACTGTGATCTTCTACCATACAGTGTTCCTGAGACAAAAATATTTCCTCTAAGATATCTGAATCTCTAAGAAGGATATTTTTGTCATCTTATGTGTATACTTTAAAATCACTGCATGGAGTTCTTTCGAGTGTTGACTGATTTTTTTTTTTTCTTCTTGATTTTTCTTTGAGTTTTGAGTGTTTTAAAAAGTTTGTTTTTCAAAGTTTACTCCCCCACAAAAAATCTTTCTTTAAAATGTCTTAATCTAATCTTAAGAAAACCACATTTTCTTACAAATTAGATCTTTCTAAGCTATTAAGAAAATTCTTCTTTAGAACAGTATCTGTTGTGAATGTTATAGCCTTTATATATTACTGTATCATCATACTCATTGTCTTCACCTTCTGCTTGAACCAAAGGGTATTTTCATACTTTATACGTCACCTTCAGGATAGGTCTTAAGGGATAGCTGCTTTTCAGATATGCAATAATGTATAACACGGAACATTCAGCGTAATCTTGGATGATTGTTCATACCCCATAAACAGGAGAAGTTCTAAGAACTAACTGTTATGTATGATATACTTAGTACATTCTTGTATTTTGGGAATACTGACCAAGATACTTAATTGTCGGAAGAGAACATGATTTCAAATGCTGGGTGAAAATGGACTATTGTCCCAAAACCTGAGTTATCTGCTTTTCAAAAAGCAGATGTACATTTTTATCACTTTGGGAGTTCTTAGTGGCTCATTTAGCAAAGGGAGCCTTTGGTGATCTACTATTTTGTTCAAAAAAAAAATAAAAATATCTTGATATACATACATGCACAAACAGGTTTGCATCCATATGATAAGAGTTTGGGTGTCTGCAGAGGAGCAATAAATACCACTAACTCAGAAGATGCTCAAGTGGTTTTTTTTTGTGTCTTTTTTTTTTTTAATGCATCTTTGCAAATTGGTTGAAACCATATATGAGTGATAAGTTCATCCAATTAGCAGAGAGGATCCAGAATTGATTTTATGTACTTGTTTGTAAAAGCTCTGTGGTGCACAAAATTGTACCAAGTTGCATTAATTCTGAGAAGGTATTCTACCTTCTACCACTATCAGCCCAGAATTATTCCCTTCTCTGGGTTGCCAAATTCAGAACAAATGTGCCTTCCCTTCTTCAGTTTGTGCAAATCAGTTATTGTGCACAGCCCTCAACCTTAACATTTATCAATGGTCTTTCTCATTTTCTACAGCATGAGGTTTTAATTTAGAGTACTTTTTGGTTTATTTGCCTCTTACTACCAACTTACCTGTACACCAGACATTTTATTCTGTAAAATAAATATAGAAAATAGAAGCTAGAACAAGTGAAACTGTTGGACAAAAGATTATAAAAAGTCTAGGGATATCTAATCAGCCCATTCATCACTGTCACATACATTTCCAGAGGCTACTTCAAAAGTCCCAGCTCCATGTACTCTCCTGGGAACTATTTTCATTGTTTTCTGCCAAAGTGTCAGCAAAATAATCTATTCATATCATTTTAGATTAGGCTGAAATTGAGGGTGCTGTAGAAATGAGGTCTGCAAGGAAAGCAAAGTGGTTCAACATTACCTACAGAAATTATTTTGAATTAAAGAGAATCTTTTTATCTTCTTTTACAAAAATGTTTTTATAAAACACCACATCATGATTTTATATTTTTTTTCTCTGTGTATATCTGAAATAATAATGTCCTTGGAAAGATACAGAAAATCTAAGAACATACCATCTCTGCTCTGCTTTGCATCAAGTTCGAGCTTTATCTTCCCTTCTCATAGGAGCAGGTTTTTAAGTAAAAGGATAACATTTATTTGTTTAAAGTTCTTTAATTGACACTTTCTGTAGTTAAATAGCGTCATCAAGAAAATCTGAGTTTTTCAGAAGATTCAAACTGATGCAATGTAGAAATAGTCATGCAAGGTCACAAAATATCAGTATGAAATTTATTTATTTCAGCATTATTTATTTATTTATTTCAGCAACTCCAGAATATCTCATGTTTCTTTAGAAATGCAGATGATAAATACAGTCCTATTCAGATTTTCACTGAACTGTATTTTAAAAAACAACTGAATGCATTCTTTAATTTAGTTTGTGGTGCAGCTTTAGCTGTAATTAATGTTTAGGCACCACATTTTATTATTCTAAAAAAAAAAAAGTTTTTAAAAGTTAAAAAAAAAATTTTACTGTTAGAGTCCATATATTCAGTTTCACCTATCCACTTGACTCAGCAGTTTAGGACAGACAAAAGACATACCCAATTGACTCTTAACAAATTGTTTTGAGCTCTTTCACTTTCTTGTAAGATTATTCATTACGCTTTAAGATGACATCATGCTTTGCTGAATCAGTACAATAATCAGCACACCCACTAACTTATGTCATGCTATAGCTAATTTGTTTTTCTGTTCTTCTCTCAGTTTTTGTTAGGATTGTTAACAAATACATGTGTCCATGTGTACTGGTTATGCACTGACTATTCTCCTCAGTATTGGCTTATTGGGTTTTAAACATAGGTTGTATGGTTCAGATGACCATATCTGTACATATTGATTTCCATGTGATATATTACAGTCACGTGATATATTACAGTCAAAATGGCATGGTTCTGATTTTAATTTGTGCACCCTCAGACATTCACAGCAAAATGAGCCCAATTTTCTTAACTTCAAGGCATGCAACATTGTCTGTGCAAGTGATCTCTGAACTAAGAATTCCCATACTGGGAGATACTTTCCCCAATAGTCTTTTTAATGTTTCAGTTTAAAAATCATAGCTCATTTCTTGTAGTCATTTTTTTTTCCATCAACTATTTTTAGTGCAAAGGAGATAAAGTTGCAACATCCTAGAGAGCAGACAAGAGTCTAAGTGCTGATCCATAAACAATGTTGATTTAATATTTGTTCACATAATTATAATCTCTTTCCCAGTGGGCATAACATTCATTTTCTTTAATAATTAATGGAAAAACTGACTTCAGGGAAAAAAATAAAAATTAAAAAAAAGACCCTTCTAGGATCACTCAGGTGAGTCAATTCCTAGATCTACATGCCGAAAATGTTAGTGTCAGTTTCTAATAAGTACAGCTTTGTACATAAACAACAGCTAATAGTACCTTCACTTTTCCAGTTTAAAGCAGAACATAATATACATTGTATAAGTGTGTATGCCTTAATCTGGTTATCTTCCTGCAGGTGTGTATTCACTAAGCATTTTCTGCGGTAAATGAGATAGAGGAATGACATGACATTTATCTCATTTCTTATATCACTAAAATTCATCTGCAAACATTATTTATTATATATGCTGAAAGGAACAGACATCTTATGAAATGGTAGTATGAAAGCATGTAATTAAAACTGTATAATAAAACATTCAAATAAGAGGGGCAATTTCAGGCTCAGTTTTATTTTTAATCACATCTCCTCATTCTATACATTTGATTTGGCAGCGTTAACCTCTTTTATGTAGCTTTTTTACATGATGTCCTAAGTCTAGCTCTTTTTCTTTTAAGGGGTATAGAAGAACTGCCAGAATGGTGACTAATGATGGCTCAACAGGGCTGTATAACAACAAACTTGATAGACCCAAGCACAGCATAGCAGATGATGTAAGTATGTTTCCAGCCTTAGCGTATGCCAGCAGGATATTTTACACACACTTCCTCTACCAGTTTCAAAGCTAGATTGATAACAACAGAAATGCATGGCAATGGCTGTGCAGGGAGTGTCCCTGAGATCTGACTGAGACATGCTGACTGAAGACACAGAACCTAATTAGAGAACATAGCTGCTGAACTCTTTCAAAATCTGTATGGAAAATTTACAAAATAAGATTTTTAAGTCTTATAACCAAACTGAAATCAGGGCAAACTTTCATACTGCCAGTTGAAAGCATTTCACTAACCTGATTGCTCCAGTCCCTCTCCAACATATTTCAAATTATATCTCACAGGATGGGAGGTCATCAAGAGGGATCGTTTCATTTAGGTATCTGAAAACATTAAGTTTTTCTTTTATGTTGGTAAGACAACACTTTCTTCTAATCTTCTTGAGTGAAACAGTGGAATGATATTCACAGATTATTTTTTTTAATAGAAGAAGAAAAAAAATAAAAGATCTTATAACTGGAAATATCAGCTAATTCTTTGCCTTGCTAAAGCCTTGCTAAACCTCATTAATTGAGGTCCCCTGTAATATTTTTCATTACAGGATTCTCTTCTGAACTGTTCTAAAAATGTCATGGTTTTAAATACACAAATACATATCCAATTGAGCAAGTCCCAAGGCTAGTACTCTAGAGAAGAAAATCATTAGGTGTTGCTGCAAAAATAGCATTTCAATTTTCTTTAGAACTTCACACAGAAGACCTCAAAGAATTTTACAGTTCACGTACCTACACTACTAGATTGGTCTGAGTGCATGCAAACAGAAGAGATTTATTAAGATATTATTTATAGCAGCAGTTCACAGACTTTGGGGTTGTACCATTGCCAGTAAGCCCACTATGGCTGCCAATCAGAATGTTGAACTGGACAATCAAACCTATTTATTTTTCTAGATAATGGCACGGTCCCTCTACCTCTTCAAAAATTGCCTACAGTGCTTCACCATGTAATAACCTTAAATTATAGTATCCCCTGAGAAAACATAAAGATCCTTTTCAAATTAGAATATGGTTGAAATTCTCTTCACCTTCTGTCTTTCAACTGTAGAAGTATTCCCATTTGCTCATCTTTAATATAGCCTTATGTAATACCTGTGTGATTCACACACAAATTGACAGAAAAAAGAATGAGAGGACGATTTCCTCAATTGTTTCCAAATAGCCACAGTGTACTCTCCAATATATCATAGAAGGTAGGCATATTCAGTTTGCCAATAGAAAAATCAGTGCAAATGGAAGACCTGAGCCTGCTTCCACAAAGTTAGATTTATATGAACTGAATCTTGTCTTAGTACACTGAATTTATGTACTGATCAGCAGCATGTTGGGCCTATTTTGTTGTATGTCTTTCAATCCATTTGTCCTCCTCCGGAATCTAGAAGAAAAATCAAGGTAAGAAAGGGTGAGGATGAATGAGTGCTTTAGGGGCAGGTGCCAGCTGTCCACTTTAACAAGTATCAGACATCTGGAAAGGGGTGCTGAAATAATAGAAATAACAGATGTGGAGTGTAGAGTGATGACATTTATAAACCCTTCATGTTGTCTTTCTGTTATGCCCAGCTTCAGGAAAAGGGAGAAAACACTCTTAAAAACCAGGAGAGGAGGAGAAGTGTTTTTTCTGTGGATTAAACATGGAAAACTCAACATGTTTCAAAACTCTCCATAGGTTAAAAGTAAGGTAAGAAAGTCCCTTAAAACTGTAGTTTGCTTAATGGTAATTGCTAATTGTAATGCTTGAAGCACACATCAAGTAAGGGTCTTACCTCCCCCTGCACAACCTACTTCAAGATTTAGGAGGGACTCTTCAACTTAATGCCAAAGCATCCTTAGCCTCACATTTCTCCAAAATGTTAAATGGTCTTTAAAGGACGGGAATCTAAGGAGATAAAATAAGAATACAGGAAGCCTATGTTTAGTGATAGATCATGTGTATGATGTACCTGCAAGATAAAGAAAGCATACACAGAAGCAGTTAAATTCTGTGGTATCCAATGTCTTTATAAAAACAGCCTGTATTTTCTTCTTTGCTTCTAAATAAATTAGGAGAAGGAAAAACACCTAGCTTGCAATAATTATAGCAGGAGGAAGCTTCTAAAATTCAATTTGTAGTACAGTGAACACACTAAACTTGAAGTGCATAGAATGTTTTTGACATTTTCTGGAAGGAAAATAACTCATACATGATAAAACATCTGCACAATACATGGTGCTCAAAATAAAGTAAAGCACTGTTAAAAAAAAAATAAAAAAATTCTAGGATGTGAGGTTATTGGGTTAAAAAAAAAAAATGAAACAGCAACAATCAAAGAAAAAAAAAAAAGAATCACTTTGATTTCAAGGCTAGGAAAATTATCAACAACTTAACAGTTTGCTTACTGGAGAAGACTTTAGTTCAAAACTGACCATACAGACTACTAGAACAGGCTCCTGGGAATGAAAATAAAATGAAGAGTAACTAGCTGACATGACCTATTTTGTTTGCATTCTTTTAGATATTAGGAAAATTAATGACAAAAATCCCTATTGGAAACAATTAATATACATATTTATTTACATTTTTTGTATATTTTGTATTAAAAGAACACACCAAAAATTAAGAACCTAGAATTTGAAAGATAACTGTAGGTGGGATACGTTAAAGGATCCTTGCCACCCCCAGTACCAGTACCTTCAACACTCACAAGTTTGCCTAGTAAACTGATTTGATTAAAATTCTAGGACTTTTGCTTCTGAATAGTTCCTTGTCATTTTTCACATATCCTAGAGCTGCTGTCTCACAGACGCAGGCCCCTTTCTTTCCTTTCTCATCATCTTTGCGAAGCCTTCCAGCTCCAGCGTTGAGCCTCTGCCATCACTCAGCCAACACACCTGCACATGTTGTAACCCGGTCTTCAGCATTCGGGTGGCCGCATATTGCATCCTGATGGCAGCAGCCATTCCTGCTGAAGATCTCACACCTGGGAGGAACTGGGAAGGATGGCTTCACAACTTTATCCACTGTATATCGAGCTCCGAACATAAAATCTCTTTGCTTCGTCCAGTGTCTGGTCCTCCTGAGGAAGAAGCAGATGTCAAGTAGGGTGGCCTGCCTTGGCCAGCTTAAGGAAGTAGTAAGTGTAGGATGGGACAGAAAAAAAAAAAAAAAAAAAAAAGGAGAATACATACTACACTACCAAGCTGTATTTTGGATAAATGTGGATTGGGGCATGTGTTTATTTAATCACATTTAGTCTAGAAGTTAACAAATATGATAGGAAATGGGCTTTTGTTTGTCTGTTTGTTTAGCTTGTAGCTTTTTACCCAGCTTATCTGTACTGAACAAATGTACAGCTCCAAAAAGAACAGAAAACTTCTTCTGAGTATTGTCTGAAAAAAAAAACAACAAACATGCCCTAGAAATTGCATCAGATGGTAGACAGGTGTTTGCAAAATATTGTAAACACATTTTGTAGCACTGTGACAACTTAGACTGTACAGGGACTCCAGTCTCTCCTCTGCAACAGGCATGATCTCTGACCTGCCAGGGACAGTCTCCCCCTACCCATTTTACTTTAACAAAACACAAATATGAGAAGGGTAAGCAAACAGGTAATCATACATTATTACAAGAGTTTTTTTAAAGAGTCACATATATAGTTCATGGATTAAGGATTTTACATTTTTTGCCATCAAATGTAACTGAAACTTGCAAATATTACACAGAACATGAAAGAAAACACTGTTGAGTGAAAACACTAAGGCAGACATATCAGCACAAGGCTGTATAGAATATGATTTAACATTTTATACAGCAGAAGTAAACTGTGTAAAGACTTTTCTTGCCTGAAATAATTTATGGTCTTTATTACTCCATTTTTTCTCTTGTATTTCAGTAGGAGACAGATCTAGTGTTAAACGTTAAACCCTCTTTTATCTCTTCCTTCCAATTTTTACACATACAAAACCACACCTCATATTCCTGTGCAACCAGATGTGTTGGCTTTGAAGCATCTGTATTCTGTGTATAGAACCCCCTGGGTGATTTCTGTATACATTTTCTTGGGTCAGGATCTAGGATTGGTAGGTGTACCAAAGTTAGGAACTGTTTCACTGTTACTCTGCCAGGCATGTGAAAAGAAAACTTATATATGATAATCACTGGTTTTACAAAAGACTACAACTTTGTCATCAATAAATAGTGACTGAAGTAAGTTAAATCCAGTGCACTTGTTTACAGTAGTACCATGTTAAAAGAGGCAGGGAAACCAAATTCTTTTCAGTTAGGAACCATGGTGAGTAAATCAGGTTCATAGGGATTTTGTAGATACCAATTCAGCTCATGTATCTGAAAATCTGCCAACTTGTTCCCTATGTATTTTCTCCTGCAGGCCAGTCTTTGATCCTGTCCCATGGCTGGCCTGCTGCTATCTGATAATGACCGCTGAGAAATACCCATCATTGATCTTTGCCCAATTAGAACTCATCAGTATCCTAGCTTTATATCAAACTCTAAATATTATCTGGAATATAAAAATCCCTATTCCTGATAGTTGCCATCATCTCTGAATTACTCTAGAGATCTGAAATTTATACCACCATGGTTAGTAAAATCATGTTCAACTTTCATAAATGTTATCAGTCTCCCAGCTGAGCTTCCTGTATATCTTATTGATGAAGTCAGTAGATACAAGATCCTTATATATTTTCTGATGTACAAGAATTTTTTCTGAAGAGTTTTTTTCCATTTCAAATAAAATAGATGTTCCAGATTATACACGCTCCAGATAACACAGACACTGTGATCTGTCTCTATGTCAAAAGTGCTTCAACAAGTCCCTGTAACAGATTCCAACAGTGGGTTCTGCTGTACTGCTTCTGCTCTACGTCTCCCATGCCACTGGAACTCTCAGTAAGAAATGAAGAGGAGCCATGGGTGGTTTGGGGAAATTATTTTGTCTTAAAGATCTAAGTGTGGAGCAGATGAACTTACAGATTCCAGCTGACTAAGTCCAGCTTTCCAAATGAATCAGAAATAGCTGTTCCTCTTTTAAAGGATTTCACTAACCTCATGGCCAAGTCCTCCAAAGTCCTTGACTATTTTAAAAAGTCAGAATTTCTGCTAGTTAGACAATAAATTGCCTCCTCTGATCAGCCTCACACCCCCTCCTAGTTAGAAAAGACAATTGCTATTGCCTTTATCTTGTAAACCACTCCTACATTTTCTTTTGGTAAATAAAATTTTTTCTCAGCTCACAGTGCTGTAGATCCATTATCTGTAGGTGGCTGGGTTGCACAGCCAGGCAGACATTTTGACCAACCTCCATACAGCTCTGTCAGCTCTACCTGTGCAAAAGCCGCAGCTGGGATGCTCTTAAAAACACAGGCATCTGCAGGAATTGTAGTGGAAGAGCTGGAGATGGAGACTATGTTTTTTTTCCATCTACCTGTTGTTACTAATATTGTGTAAAGACAGAAGGTTTGTTTGTTTGTTTGTTTGTTTTTCCCTTTAAAAATAATCTTCACAATTACAGAAACCACTGACTTCAATGTTAATGTTATCATATCTTCACTGTCAATTGGTGTAAAGCCTGTACAACATATTTCTTACTGAATATTTTTAAGTGTTAAATGAGTTAAATTTATTATGTAGCCCTGTAGATTTATCTGTATAGACTTCCTGGAGATGTGCAACTCACAATCTGTCTGGATCTTTGATAATTTAACATCTGCTGTTTTCTTGTAATGCTCTAGATTGCCAGCCTATGTATCTAAAAATATGTTCACAGTTTCATGTACTCCAGATTAATAAAATTGCCAGTTTTATTTCAGTCACATATAGACACACAAAATAACTGTGAGCACTTCTGTATCAGTGATAGTTATTGATGTTTTTCCAATTAAAAAAGGCGAGTGGGGGGACAGTCATTTATTTCTATTTTAAAAATCTTGAAAAACACTGAGGCCACAAATCACATGAACTGACATTAAGCAAACATACAAACATCCATATATGGAGTAAGATGAGTATTTCTGCTTTTAGAAAAAGGCTATTACCAGTAATAACTTAGGATGGTAAATTCTTTATATTTTCTGATAGCGGCCTGGAGAACAGATTTATAAAATAGCCATGGATGCAACTTTCCATGATACCAGTATGCAAGAATCAATGTGCCAGTGAAAACCAGATGCCTTGGTATGAAGCTCACAGGGCTGCCCATGGTGTCGTACTGCTCCACAGCAGGAAAAAGATCAGAGCTAGAATCTGACTGCCGCTGGTGCATACGGCTGCCTCAGCCATCTGCAGGCTAGCAGGGGCTCTGTGAGCGGCTGCCACGTCACATCAGGAAAGTCTCTGGTCTGGAAACCTCTGTTTTTGACTCCCACTGCTATCTGATGTTGTGACCACAGGCCAAAGTAGGCATGTCTGCTGCTTCCTGCAACTGTTGTTTTCTGTCTAAGTGCAGTGAAATTCTCATACCCTACAAAATGGTAAGGAAATGTTTTTCATTGTTTTTACCAAAGAGAAAGGTTTTCTTGTGCATGGATTGCTATTCTACTTCACTATAAGCAGGGTGATTTCATTTTTATTTTCATTACAAGAAAGGAAAAAGAAAAAAAAAAAAAAAAGAAAAGAAGTAGAGGGAAACATTCAGTAGGGAGACCTCAAACTTAGAGAAAGTCACAGTAGCAGACAGTATTATGTAATTGTTCACTGGGATATCTGGAGATACTGTAACTGTAAGCCGATAGGATTTACCATCATACAGCTATTATATCATCAGTTTGAGACCTCCAACCGATGTACATATAAATTGATTTAATACGTGGTAAGCCAACAGGGAACATCTGCCGTAGCTGGTGAACCCACTAATGTGATCCACCTGTCACTATCTAGGTCATTACATAGCTGCAATTGTTAATTGCCATAATATTTCTGGCACATATACAAAGCCCCAAGTTGCACTTTAACAAATTGTACTGGTGTCCAATATTAATATACCCTTTTTTAAAATTCAACATGCAAATTTGCAATACTCATTAAGGCCACCAGGAAAAGACCAAAGACATTTCTTTCAGCATGATCTTGCAGTATTCTTTTCATTTAGAGTAATTTTGAAAGAAATTTCACAATACTTGCCTCAAATAAGAAGACAAATGTGGGAAGCCAGTTGTCACTATGTATTGTTTCAAAGATTGTTTTAGAGCACTAGTTTTCACATTGTATCTTCCTATGTGTCTTTCTATTTGTTCTCTCTACATTCTTTGTACCAGTCAGCCTAAAATAACCTGCTAAAGAAAAATGGTTTTAGTTGCAATGTCAAGACTCGGAACTTAATCTGAATTTTCATATGAAATACTCAGATAGGATTCTGACTAAGGTTTCACTGCCTGTAGCAAAGTATGTAGTCATTAAAAATTTCATTAAGAAGAGACATTCCAGCCTGAGTCTCTAAAAAAAGCATAATTTAGTTCATTTACATAAAATGCACCTGTGAAAATGAAGGTTCTCTCACAAAAAAAAAAACAAAAAAAAAAAAAAAAAAAAAAAAACTTTTTAAAGGTGAAAGTCTTGATACCTGACAGTTCACTGTTCAGTGCTATGGATACCATATCACCATATTGGCATCAACCTATTACCATGTTGGAATACTGGCCTGAGAACTGGGACAACTATTTTGTTTGTTTGTTTGTTTGTTTGTTTTTGTTTTGTTTTTTGTTTTGTTATTGTTGTTCCCCATTTTTGATTAATAGACACTATATATTATCAACAGTAGGATTTTTCCTGGTATAACCATTGCTTGTGATACTTAACCTGATACAGAAACATATAAACATAAGCCAGAGAAAAGTATTTGAAAGGTTTTCATATAGCCTGCTCTAATTTATCCCTCAGAACTGTTTTAAATAACTTTCTTTCCTAGCTCCAAATGGTACACCCTGAATTCTTGATCTGTGTAGAATTTAAGGCAAGGCAGACACAGAGACACAACAGCTTCTTCTAGTTGTGAACTTTTCTTATTATTTCAGAAAAATAACTAACTCAGTAGCTCCCGGTTTTCTCCATCTTCCAGATTTCCAGCTGAGCAACTCTTCTCTTTTATCCATTGATTATAAAATATCTATGATCTCAGCAGAGAAGAAGTGAAAAATTATCAAAGTAGAAGATTTTGTTAGGAGACAAACTAAAAATGGATTGAGCTGCTCTAACTCAAATAAAAGGAGAATTAAGCCATTCTGTACTGTCAGATCCCTGGAGTTCAGTGGAAGAAACATAAGAGATTATATAGAAAACTGCAAAACATTAAAGAAGTGTAGTGGAGAGAACTTGGTGGTTCTAATTGGACTCTAAGAAAATTCAACCTAATAATTTTCCTAAAACTTCAAGTTGGAGCAGGAGTTATTGAACGAACTAGTATGTATACATCTCCTGAATCTCAGTGGAAATGTTACAGAACAATGGATTCCACTGCCAGGCAAGTGCCCAAACTCCAAGCTATTGACTCTTTGGTGCCAAAGCTCTTTCTTCCTGTCATCCCTTTGGGCTACCAAAAATAAAAAATAAAATAAAATAAAATAAAATAAAATAAAATAAAAACCTTCAGAGGGCTGTTGGGCTAATCCCAATTTAGGGTAAGACTATTACTGATAACAATAAATAAACCATAGACTCTTTCAAAAGTAAACTACTAATGCCATTCATACATTCTGCATTAATAAGTTGACATAAGAAGAGATGATCTGTACCAAAGAAGTTAAATGCTGAAGCTTATATATACACTTCTATGTTGGGATATTTGTATTCTTGGGTCTTGGTTGAAATATTCCCCAACACTGTCCAAAGGCTAAATTGGTTCAGACCCTTGCATCTCCTTTAGACATGTGTAGCACACTCAGAGCACATCTTTGAGATAGGCTTCTAGTTAAGCTTCTTCCAAAAGGAAACCAGCTGGCATGAACCAAAATATTTCTGCAGACCAAAGCAACAAGATTCATTAAGTCAAGCTGATAGAGGGATTCTCAACAGAATTCCAGCACTCTTCAGAACCCCAATGTTATGTTGACACCACCTAAGGGTGCACCTACACTATGGGTTTAGTCTGGGTCAGGAGTGTCTCCAAGCTATTCCCTCTTACTGTACTTCGATTTGCGTATTGAAATGATCTCAAGGCACCTGAATGAGATTGCATTCATATTAAACTAAACTAGAAGTCGCCCTCAGGCTGCAAATGGACTTTTAGTCCATACAACAAGATTAAAGCTCCTGTGTAACAAAAATAAAGCCCTGAATTATCGTAGTGTGAACATCAGCTTCTCAGCACCACTGCTCCCTTCTACAGCTCTGCTCATAAACTACTTTCTCAATATAGCTATAGTTTCAAAGTGTTAAAATTTCACATGAACGTTGTTCTGGGCTGGATCTCATAGCTTCAAAACAGATTTTCCTTTTTTTTTTTTTCTTTTTTTTCCCACTGCTATGATTTCTTTGTTATGAAAACTATTTGTGTACCTTAGCAATAATCGTACAGCTGGTGGGTATTTCTTATCATTCCAATGTCTTTTATTAGTGTTCACACAAATTCATTAGTTTTTAATCATTTCTAACTACAAGCTCTTTGTTAAGGTAAAACATTGACTTATTCATGAGATATGATATCTCATTTTAATTTAAAATGAATTAATTATAGTTTTTGTTTTGTTTTGTTTTGTTTTGTTTTAAAGATAATACTAAACACAAGCTAAAGCTACATTTAATTAAAATAATATGTGAGTTGGTAGACTTTGCCTTATTTCTTCATGTTATAGTACTTTTAAATTTCTGAAGTTTTCAGAAGAACAGCAGAAACAAAGAAGAAATTTTCCGATAGATAGAAAGTATCCATAGATGGAATATCACTAGATATCAATAGATAGAAGTGGCTAAGATGATCGTCACTAAGACAATGACGTATAACACACATTGGATGTTGAATTTGGTTCTGATTTTATTACTTTCATAAAAGAAAGACTTTGGTGCATATCAGAAGAGGACAATTTGACGTTTGTATGGAAAAAAAAAAAAGGCAACACACAACATTCTTTTTTATGACATTGTATAAGGCCACTTTCAAACTGAAAATCACTTTTCTGCATGGAACACCTACTAAATGTGTAACTAAGCTGAGTTGATATACCCTCCCCATTCTGCACATATCTGAGCCTACTGTTGTTGCATTAATTGATCTGTAGAAAGCTAGAGTCTACGTGACAACATGACAAATCAGTACAACTTCATATGTCTGTATAAATTCAAAAGCAGTATTACGTACAAAACATACTGAACACTTGCCTTTCTGCGTAATCAAGATCATGACTGGTAATTTGTATTTGCTTTATTTATTCTGAGGACCATGGTAGTTTTCTCCTCCCTTCCCTTCTTTTTTAGGTATGTTAAAAACATTGATCTTATTTTCTAATAATAATTCTAATTAACCAATCTTTAAAAATTAACATAAATATCTCCTACAAAAAGTTATTATTATTACTAATCGTTTTTAAGTAGAAATTAAGCATAAAAATACATCTTGCCAAATTTCAGTTATTTTTAATTTCTGTTATATTATTTTTATTGATCTAATATTCCCAAAAATTGAAAAAAAAAAATGTGACCATGGCCATGTTTAAACACAAGCCCTAAATAAAAATATTTATTTTAAATTAAGTGTGTTAATTCTTCCCAGTATATCTATGTCATGAATACTTATTTCAACCACAGAATTTTTTTGTCATTTATGGTCTTCATTACATTACATTAGTGGACTTCTGCAGTGTGGCTAACTAGTGCTAGAAGAGCATGCCTGTGATGGCCAAAATACATATCTTCAATATTTTTTTCTTGTTGTCCTGGTTTCAGGTAGGACAGAGTTAATTTTCCTCCTAGTAGCTGGCAGGGTGCTATGTTTTGGATTAGAATGAGAAGAGCGCTGATAACATGCCGATGTTTTAATTGTGCTTACACCAAGCCAAGGACTTTTCAGCTTCTCGCTCTGTCCTGCTAGCGAGCAGGCTAGGGATGCAGCAAGAGCTGGGAGGGGACAGACCCAGGACAGCTGACCCAAACTGGCCAAAGGGGTATTCCATACCATCTGACGTCATGCTGAACAATATATAGGGGTGGCTAGCCGGGGTGGAGGGGGGGGCCGGCTGCTCGGGGATAGGCTGGGCATCGGTCAACGGGTGGTGAGCAATTGCATTGTGCATCACTTATTTCGTACACATTATTACTATTAATACTATTATTATTATTATTATTATTATTGTTATTCTTTTCCCTGTCTTAATAAACTGTCTTTATCTCTACTCACAGACTTCACTTTCCCGTTTCTCTCCCCCATCCCAGGGAGATTATGGAATAAGGGGAGATCCCCTTATTCCATACCATTTATGTCATGCTCAGGTTACACTCTTTCCAATACCTTCTAATTAATCACCATTTTCATCTATGATATATAGCAACCATGGTAGTGATGACATACAGTGTTATACGATAATTAACATACTACAATTCAACTCATGGGCTATTCTCACCCAATATTAGGTCCCCTTGAGGTACACACCGGACCTCCCCATTCTTTTGCATTACCCACCAAGTGCATCCAGGTCCCTGGGCAAAAGCAATCCCACGAATGGGCTTGCCTTTTCCTGAGGCAGGAGTAGCCCAGACTGTCTTACCCAGCATGTTTCTTACGTGCACTACAGGAACTTTATCCCCTTCTACAGTGCGTAACAGGTTTGATTGGGCAGGTCCAGCTCGGTTGGCAGATCCTCTAGTATTGACTAACCAGGTGGCCTTTGCCAAATGTGTTTCCCAATTTTTGAATGTCCCAGCACCCATTGCTTTCAGTGTAGTCTTTAACAGTCCATTGTATCGTTCAACTTTCCCAGAGGCTGGTGCATGATAGGGGATGTGATACACCCACTCAATACCATGTTCTTTGGCCCAAGTGTCTATAAGGTTGTTTCAGAAATGAGTCCCATTGTCTGACTCAATTCTTTCTGGGGTGCCATGTCGCCATAGGACTTGCTTTTCAAGGCCCAGGATAGTGTTCTGGGCGGTGGCATGGGGCACAGGATATGTTTCCAGCCATCCGGTGGTTGCTTCCACAATTGTAAGTACGTGGCGCTTGCCGTTGCGGGTTTGGGGGAGTGTGATGTAATCAATCTGCCAGGCCTCTCCATATTTGTATTTCAGCCATCGTCCTCCATACCAAAGAGGCTTTGACCGTTTGGCTTGTTTAATTGCAGCACATGTTTCACAATCATGAATAACCTGTGCTATAGTGTCCATGGTCAGGTCCACCCCTCGGTCACGAGCCCATCTGTATGTTGCACCTCTACCTTGATGGCCTGAGGTGTCATGGGCCCATCGGGCTATAAATAATTCACCTTTATGTTGCCAGTCCAGGTCCACCTGAGCCACTTCAATCTTAGCAGCCTGATCCACCTGCTGGTTGTTTTGATGTTCTTCAGTAGCCCGATTCTTGGGCACATGAGCATCTACATGGCGTCCCTTTACAACCAGGTTCTCTACCTGGGCAGCAATATCTTGCCACAATGCAGCAGCCCAGATGGGTTTGCCCCTGCGCTGCCAGTTGTTCTGCTTCCATTGCTGTAACCACCCCCACAGGGCATTTGCTACCATCCATGAATCAGTATAGAGATAGAGAACTGGCCACTTTTCTCGTTCAGCAATATCTAAGGCCAGCTGAATGACTTTCACTTCTGCAAACTGACTCGATTCACCTTCTCCCTCAGCAGCTTCTGCAACTCGTCGTGTAGGACTCCATACAGCAGCTTTCCATCTCCAATGCTTTCCCACAATACGACAGGACCCATCAGTGAACAGGGCATATTTCTTCTCATTTTCTGGTAGCTTGTTGTACAGTGGGGCTTCTTCAGCACGGACCACCTCCTCCTCTGATGATATCCCAAAGTACTTGCCTTCTGGCCAGTCCATAATCACTTCCAAGATTCCTGGGCGACTGGGATTTCCTATTCGAGCCCGCTGAGTAATCAGTGCAACCCACTTGCTCCATGTAGCATCGGTTGCATGATGTGTAGAGGGGACCCTTCCTTTGAACATCCAACCCAGTACCGGCAGTCGGGGTGCCAGGAGGAGCTGCGCTTCAGTACCGACCACTTCCGAAGCAGATCGAACTCCCTCATATGCTTCCAATATCTCCTTTTTGGTTGGAGTATAGCGGGCCTCAGATCCTCTGTATCCCCGACTCCAAAACCCCAGGGGTCGACCTCGAGTTTCCCCAGGTTCTTTCTGCCAGAGGCTCCAGGTGGGACCATTCTCCCCGGCTGTGGTGTAGAGCACATTCTTTACATCTGGTCCTGTTCGGACTGGCCCAAGGGCTACTGCATGAACTATTTCCTGCTTAATTTGTTCAAAGGCTTGTCGTTGCTCAGGGCCCCATTCAAAAGCATTCTTCTTACGAGTTACTTGGTAGAGCGGGTTTACAATCAGACTGTAATTTGGAATATGCATTCTCCAAAACCCCACGACACCTAGGAAAGTTTGTGTTTCTTTTTTGCTAGTTGGTGGAGACATAGCTGTTATTTTGTTGATCACATCCATTGGGATTTGACGACGTCCATCTTGCCATTTTATTCCTAAAAACTGGATCTCTCGTGCAGGTCCTTTAACTTTATTTTGTTTTATGGCAAAACCGGCCTTCAGAAGGATTTGGACTATTTTCTTCCCTTTCTCGAAAACTTCCTCTGCAGTGTCACCCCACACAATGATGTCATCGATGTACTGCAGGTGTTCAGGAGCTTCCCTTTGTTCCAGCGCAGACTGGATCAGTCCATGGAAAATGGTAGGGCTATGTTTCCACCCCTGGGGCAGCCGATTCCAAGTATATTGGACTCCCCTCCAAGTGAAAGCAAACTGTGGCCTGCACTCTGCTGCTAGAGGGATGGAGAAAAATGCATTAGCAATATCAATTGTGGCATACCACTTGGCTGCCTTTGATTCCAGTTCGTACTGGAGTTCTAGCATGTCCGGCACTGCAGCACTCAGTGGTGGCGTGACTTCGTTCAGGCCACGATAGTCCACTGTTAGTCTCCACTCACCATTAGACTTTCGCACTGGCCATATGGGACTATTAAAAGGTGAATGGGTCTTGCTGATCACTCCTTGGCTCTCCAGTTGACGAATTAGCTCGTGGATGGGAATCAGGGAGTCTTGGTTGGTGCAATATTGCCGCCGGTGCACAGTTGTGGTAGCGATTGGCACTTGCTGTTCTTCAACCCTCAGCAACCCCACAACAGAAGGGTCCTCTGAGAGACCGGGCAAGGTAGACAACTGTTTAATGTCCTCTGTCTCTAAGGCAGCTATGCCAAAAGCCCAGCGGAACCCTTTTGGGTCCTTGAAATATCCTCTTCTAAGATAGTCTATGCCAAGGATGCACGGAGCATCCGGGCCAGACACAATACGGTGCTTTTGCCACTCATTTCCGGTTAGACTCACTTCAGCTTCCAATACAGTTAACTGCTGGGATCCCCCTGTCACGCCATAAATACAGATGGGCTCTGGCCCTTTACAGCTTGATGGCATTAGAGTACATTGTTCACCGGTGTCTACTAAAGCCTTATACTTCTGTGCGTCAGACGTGCCAGGCCATCGAATCCACACAGTCCAATAAACTCGATTGTCCCTTTCCTCCCCCTGGCTAGAGGCAGGGCCCCTCTAGTCCTGGTCAGAATCTTCGTTTCTGTGTTTAAAAGACTGCCTGCTGGAAGTTGGAGCAGCAAACTTTTCAGAGAACCCTTTTCTCCCAATTGTTTTCTTTTGCAACTCACGTACCCGTGCCTCTAGGGTCTCAGTAGATTTTCCATCCCATTTTCTCATGTCCTCTCCATGGTCACGTAGGTAAAACCACAGGGTGGCACGGGGTGTGTACCCACCATATTGTCTTCTTTGCACAGATGCACGTTTACCCCTAATAGCTGAGACACTGGTTTGTACAGGTGGGGAAGAAAATACACTCTCTTTAAGTTGGTGGACCTCTTCAAAAAATTTCTCCAAAGTATTCTCTTTTAGTTGGTGGCCACTGGTTCGTTCATGTGGGGGGGAAGATAAATTCTCTTTAAGTTGGTGGAACTCTTCAGAGAGTTTCTCCACAGCCGAGACGCAGGCCTGTAGGGAAGAGGAGAGATTTCCTTCGTACTCCCTGAGTTGTTTAGCCATGTCACCCACTGTGGGGTCTTCACCGTCTTTCCAGGTTATTATCGTCAACGTGCTGGCCCATGATGATGGTGCATTCCGTACAAACTTCCGCCACATGGGTCGAGTACACTGGACTTCATCTGGATCTGTGGATATTTGTGCGTCGTCTAGGTCCTTATAAACTACTTCCCGTACGGCTAATTCCCTCAGGTACTGAATTCCCTTCTCCATGGTGGTCCACTTGACTGGTAGACATACAAGTTCTTCCTTGAAGGGATACCTTTCCTTCACAGCTAACAGGAGACACCTCCAGAGGCTGTGAGATCGTGCTCCATCTCCAATTGCTTTGTCAATGCTTGCATCTCTAGCAAGGGATCCCAACCGCCTGGCTTCCCTGCCCTCTAATTCCACACCATTGGCTCCAGTGTCCCAGCACCGGAGCAACCAGGTGACAAGCTGTTCACCTATACAGCGACCAAAATCTTTTCACACATCTCGTAGCTCACGCTGGTATAGGGTTCGGGTAGTTACTGTTGATTTTTTGACATCCTCATCCGCATCTTCAACCTCCTGCACACTTGATGGCCCAGCCTCGTCTTCTCCACACCCAGACTTAGCAGAAGACTTTCTGCGTTCTAAACGACCTGAGTTTCTATACCATTTTTTCACCTTTTCTACAGGGGCAACTTGCACTGCTACAGCTCGCTTCTCTGACCCAGCCACAGGGTCTGCCACAGGGGTTGGAATACCCTCTGCAGGGGCAACTTGCACTGCTACAGTTCGTTTCTCTGACCCAGCCACAGGGTCTGCCACAGGGGTTGGAATACCCTCTGCAGGGGCAACTTGCACTGCTACAGTTCGTTTCTCCAACCCAGCCACAGGGTCTGCCACAGGGGTTGGAATACCCTCTGCAGGGGCAACTTGCACTGCTACAGTTCGTTTCTCTGACCCAGCCACAGGAGTGGGAGCGGCTGCAGGAGCTGGAGCAGCTGCAGGGGCTGGAACGGCTGCAGGAGCTGGAACTGGAACGGCTGCGGGAGCTGGAACGGCTGCGGGAGCCGGAACGTCTGCGGGAGCTGGAACGTCTGCGGGAGCTGGAGCTGGAACGGCTGTGGGAGCTGGAGCTGGAACGGCTGCGGGAGCTGGAGCTGGAACGGCTGCGGGAGCTGGAACAGCTGCAGGAGCTGGAGCTGGAATGGCTGCGGGAGCTGGAGCTGGAACGGCCGCAGGGTCTGTCACTAGGTTGATAGTAGCATCAATTGCAGCTCGATAGGCACAAGCCAGACCCCAGCACGCCACAGTGATTTGTGTCACTTTGGAACTGCCAGAGTCATGACACCTTTTTTTCAAGCATTCTACCAGTTTTTTAGGATTTTGCAGTTGTTAGGGGTGAATGTCCAAAACACTGGAGGTGCCCACTGCTCTAGAAACCTGCCCATATCCTCCCACACTCCCTGCCACTCACAACTGTCCCGCCTCAAGACAGATCTCCAGATGAGATTCCTAAGTAGTTGTTTAACCTTAAACAAAACCTGAAGTGCATTCAGGAGACATAACAACAAGAACATGCTGGTCTGAGTATCCCAAGGATATTCAACATCTTGGAGAGCTACCGTAACTAGCTCGGGGGATAAGAGGGTGGTGAAGGAGGAAGGGAGAGTGAACAGGTAGGAAAAAATATCTTCCCCTGTCCCCTCCAGAGATTGACTCCCTGATGAAAAAAGGCAATAGGTGTAATTGCTAATAGTTTCTGAGATATGGTTTCCGAAGTATAGAGTCGACGACAGTGCTGAGTACAAATACCAGGTTAGAGTCATGACCAGAAATCTCATCATTTCATAAGCCACCGTTACACCACACAGTACCATAACAATCTTAAACCAGGGCCCGGAAAGGATAAACAGCACGACAGGGAGCACATACAGAAAGTAACTTGCTATAAAACTCAATTTGGGAAACAGGCACAGCAGACTTGAGATTAAGGCAATCAACATTGTGACTAGCAACTATTAAGCAGGTCGAATACTTATACCAATTTTAGTTTAACACACTCTGGTCAAATCTGTCGATATCTCAACCCTTCGTGCCCCACGTTGGGCGCCAAATGGACTGTTGTGGTTTAGCCCGGCTGGCAGCCAAACACCACACAGCCGTTCGCTCACCCTCCCCCCTCCCTCTCCGGGATGGGGGAGAGAAACGGGAAAGTGAAGTCTGTGAGTTGAGATAAAGACAGTTTATTAAGACAGGAAAAATAATAACAATAATAATAATAATAATAATAATAATAATAATAATAATAGTATTAATGTGTACGAAATAAGTGATGCACAATGCAATTGCTCACCACCCGTTGACCGATGCCCAGCCTATCTCCGAGCAGCCGGCCCCCCCTCCACCCCGGCTAGCCACCCCTATATATTGTTCAGCATGACGTCAGATGGTATGGAATACCCCTTTGGCCAGTTTGGGTCAGCTGTCCTGGGTCTGTCCCCTCCCAGCTCTTGCTGCATCCCTAGCCTGCTCGCTAGCAGGACAGAGCGAGAAGCTGAAAAGTCCTTGGCTTGGTGTAAGCACTGCTCTACAACAATTAAAACATCGGCATGTTATCAGCGCTCTTCTCATTCTAATCCAAAACATAGCACCCTGCCAGCTACTAGGAGGAAAATTAACTCTGTCCTACCTGAAACCAGGACACTTGTATTTTTACATAACAGTGAATTTTTTAGGATCAAACCATATGAAAACTTCCCACCTAACTATATGAAAATATGTCTGGAAGAGACTTGAAGATATTATCTGTGCTTAAATTTTACCGTTTTACTTTGGATCTGGGCAAAATAATTTTGAATTTATATATATATATATAACATATGTATGTATATTTGTACATGGGTGTACATCTCTTGAGGTTCATAGTTCATAGCTTGAATCATCTTGCTTCAGTAATCAGAGATGTACAAGTTTTAACATTGATTATCTGTTTATTATTGTAGCATTATTGACACTGCAATGCAGTTTACAGGTTTTGAGCCAGTCAAGCATTTTTTTACTTGAAGTGTGGGCTCAGAGTCACAGACCCTCATTTTCCTGAGCACAGAGCCTAATCACTGTGGTTGAGAGGGTGGCATTTTGCAAAGGTTCTGGACCTCTAACTTAATATCTTCTTTTTAAGTGTCTCAGTAACAGTGGGAGGATCCTATGACCTGGCCTACCATTTCCTTCTCTGTGGAAATACGATTTTGGAGGTGAAAGCACTGCAAGTGCTCTAAAAAGCTTCAGTTCTCTAGAATTGGGGTGGATTTCTAATTTCACGCAACAATTTTCTAATTCTTGGAGCATAAATTTTATATGCTAGTGATTTTGGCCCTATATTTCTTTTACAAACTCATTCTGATGATATAATTTTATTCTGTAAATTATATACAATACACTATATACATATTTTATATATAATTTCCCATTGGCCTGTCATGATGAATTTTTGCAATCCTGCCATTTTCTGGCAATCTTCCAATTCCAACTATACATTTGGAAATATTTTATTTGACTTTTATTGATTAATCAAAGAAAATGGTGCTTTTCTGATATCTCAGATCATAGGAGTCATCTTAAACACTGTCAAATTTTGCCAGGGTATTGACATTTTAGGTCTTCTGCCTGGAACTTACAAATAAGTAGGTGATGACTGTTTATCTTGTCACCCCATACTAGAAATGTTGTAATCTCATGGATGTCTAGGTACCTGACAGATATGAGATTGAAACTGGTCTATCAAGATAGAGAGGATTAAGCCCCAGAAGTATTGAAATTTTTAAATACATGTTAGTTGATTAATTATTTTTAATCAAAGTCACAAAAATTCTCTTGAAATCTTTCCAACCTCTCCCACAAAGATTAAGAAGTCATCTTCACTTGACTGAAGGACTGAAAATTAGGGATCAAGCATCTCTAAATTTTTATTCCACAGATAATTTATGATGGGATCATGAACAAAATTATATGAGTAGAAAGAGCAGCATTTTAATATTTAGGAATCTGAGTGGACTCACATAATTTTAATTTTTTTTATATATGATTTTTGTTGAGGAATGCTCTAATGCATTTTTCTCCTTTGTTCTATTCCATGTAATGTAATCCAGTATGTTAAATATATCTAAAACTTTAAAAGGGATCACATCATTATTATAACTTTAACCATGCTAATATTTTTTTTTCTTTCTGCTACTCTATTTTCTCTGTGTTTGTTGCTTCCCCAAAGCACTACAAATTTTGTCTTCTTTTCTCAATGAGCCACCATGTAGCAAAGTGTATATGAACCACTTAAATTACCTGTCTTACATTGAGGTATATCAGACTTTTTATTTAATTGCTCCAGGATATTTCAGTCTATGGTCCTGACTGACAATCAGTGTGATAATTGTACAATATATGCTGGAAAGAATGTTATTTCAACACAAGGATGAAGAAAAAGACCCTACCCAGATTTACATAGTCTGTGTTAATAGCAACTCCATTGTTATTAATAAATTCATCTAATACATAATATCAGCTTATTTCTGAGATATATGTTGTTTCTCTGCAAATAGCCTCAGTTATTGTGGTGTCTTAATTCTGATCTCTAGGCACTGGACTGAGATCCCACTGCATTTAGTGTAGGCCTTCTGGTCGTTCTTTCCTAGAGCCTCAAAATAAAAATCTGCAAAGAAAACATCTTGGGCAGAAATCAGCAGTTTTTATTTGGCTGATTTCTGATAAATTTTATTTTATATTTTATCTAGATACCTTAGATATATACTAATTAAGAAAACTAAATCATAACTGCATTTATCATAATTGCTATCATCAAAGTATCTCTTGCTTTATGAGGACTTTATTAAGCCTAAGAGCATTACTCAGGAGTGTACAGAGATGTTTGTGTACAGAGAAGCAGTCTGAATGACATTATTTGAGCTTTGTCCAAGCAAAAAGGGTAGATTCCTGATCTGAAGTCTCCTATTCAAAATTTTGAATTTTTGAAGCTTACTCATTGGCTTTATTTTTATTATAGGTCTATAAAAATGATTGATGTCATGTTCCATAATGAAAATTACCCATTTTGTCCCTCAATAAATCAATTATATAAATTAAATATTGAAATATTTTTATCGCAATCTTTAACAACTAGAGGCATTGCCAAAACAGCTTTCTACTTTGATCCAGCTTGATAGTGTCAAATAACAGAAAAGTAAAATTACGAAGATTTAAAACCAAAATCCAGCCTGGAATTTAGTGATACACCTTCTGCCCTCTGTTTAAGAAATTTTCCTTTTTGCTAACTGATATAGATGAAGTCCTCTGACTAGAAGATGAGACTAGATTATGATGCAGGATTAATGACTTGCATTGACTCTACATATTAGATATTACCACAGAATATTTAGCTAAATGGGATTTCTGGGTGATGGTTTAATTATTTTGACTGGGCAATGATAAATACACACTTTTAAACAATTTTTTTCAAAGCATATTGTGCTGTACAGTGAGATATGCTGGTGTACTGCAGGCATTTTCCACACTATGGGAAGCTTTTTGTAATCAAATGCTGCAGTGAATATAAACACTGTCGTTCAACTGAATACAGTCAGATGGTTCCATAAGAGTAGATGGAATAAATACTTCTGATATTAGGAATCTAAAACATGCATTGAAGCTGAACAATCTGTACATAAATATATAATGTTTCTAAATAGAATTATTATTATTTTTATCACCTTTATCTTTCTGAGCTGTGGTGCTTGCAGCACATCCATCTATTTCAATCAGTACCTGAGCACCTCCACTTCATAGCCCAATATATTTTACAGTCTAGGAGCGAAGGCTGTGTTGTAGTGTAAACAATAGGGAACACTCGTAACTTTGACTTCTTAGGAGGACGGGAAAAGCTCTAAGAGTAAAAAGTACTTTTGCAGTTGCAGAGGACTCCCGTGAAGTTTGAGGGGGCATTTGGGTGGGGGGGAAAAAACAGGGTGGGAAAGTGGGGAACCCATAGAAGCTGGACTTGAGAGTCTGAGAAGAAATATATAATCCTTCTTCATCTGACGAAGATGCATAGCATGCAGCTTCTCTAGCGGGTACCCATCTACAGTCAAATGGAAATACTAGTCTACATTTCTTTCCTCTCAAGAATATTTTTTGGACTTCACTTGGATAACCAAGTTGGAACTTAGTAACACCTGGAGAAAGCTGTTTGCCATACTATATTATAACCATATTCTCAGTTGCAAACACAAAAACAGAGGCAGTCTTAAGAACTTACTTGTGCACATCATGTTAAATATAAGGAGAAATATGTATACTTCATTCATGGTAGAAAAAAAGAAGCTCTTTCTCTGAGTTTTTGTTATTAATTGTTTTCATGCAACAGTGCATGAACAGTAAAAACAACTAAAACAGTATCCTTGCTTAGCAAGTACATTTAACCCATTATGTAAGGACAGAAGTGGATAAAAAATTGTAGATCAGTGTGATATAGGATACTGATTCCCATAAAACAATAAATTTCAGATATTAGTCATAAAAATAAAAGTAATTTAAAAATACTATTTCTTTTGCATAGTAGTTTGACAATAATTTAATTCCTTAATTTATATATGATAATATATAAATATATTAACTTATGAAATTAAAAAATGGAAAATAAGGAAAAATAACAATACAATATACTAAAGCCATGCAATAAGTGATTGTAAAAAGACTTATGTAGTACACAACTTCAGAATGTTAAAGTTATTTGATCTGGAGCTTTTTAGTCTTCCAGATAAATATATGTGCTTTTAAAATTCTCTTATCTAACAAAACTATAATTAACTGAGAAATCTGTAAATCACACAGTAAGTAAAAATACTTCAAAGTTTTTCTAGCTTCAGAAATATATAACATATTTTCCATCAAAAATATTATATAGATGTGACTTTAAAATATATGACAACACAAGATTTTTGATTATGGTGTTTCATATCAGTGCACAAGACTTTTGATCATAGCACAAAGGAACTTTTATTTAAGGAACGATCAGAAGATGTGCTTTCAGTATTATCTGAAACCAAAGTTTTTTTAATTTTTCCTATACAACGATCCTCTGATATTTCAAGAGTCTTGATAAAGGAGGTAATGACCAGAAAATGAAGAAAAAGACAGTGAACTTTCTGTTCAATAAGGAAGTTTCAGGAAGATGCTTTTACTCTAATTCAAAGCTACTTTACAGAAAAATCATATTTACCAGCTCTGAATTTTAATAAAGAATAGCTATGCCAGAGGCTACTTTCATCAGTACTTTTTGTTCCTGGCTACTTTACATAGTTCTGAGCTCTTCAGTACATCAAAGAAAGTATGAAATCTTGAAAAAGAGTCCATAATCTCAGTGTCATTGCTTAGTTTTAGTAATAGAAATACTTTAAGTGGTCATTTCTATTGAACAAAGATACAAACAAAAGAAAGAAAAAAAGAAAAAAAGGTATGTTGAAAGATATTGTTTCAATGGGTAAAATACTACAGAAATGCATCACTATTCCTTACCATTTTGGCAAAGATTTATTTTATATCAGGCATCAGTAAATATCTCAGCTGCAGTTTTTTTCTCATAATCCTGTGTTTGGATTACAACAAAGAAACAAAACATAGTTTGAAACAATCAACCTTAACAAACAAAAAAACAGTAACCTCTGGCTATTCAAATCATCTGCTGTTATCTCCCTGTACTAGCTTCCATGCAATAACTGCATCAGATTTGAGATTCAGGGTCACCAGAGGACTTTATGTTCTGCTTTAAAGACATTGATCAGATCTTCAAGCAAAGTGGAACAAATAATGAAAGAAAAATAGTTTATTGAAAGAGAACAAGTTCATGAATTTGCCAGTGAACTCTGAGTAGACAAGGTCCAGAGCTTTAAGCTCTTACTAGAGCAACTGGCTAAAGTTGTTATAATGAATAATCAGTTTGGAGGTTTATGCAAAACCTGCCTGTGATAACAGTGCCCATGGATTTCTTCCATCATAATAGAGGAATAGTAGGCATCATGCCTTCTTAGCATAAGACTCAAGAGGTCCTCTCTCTTTCTGTGTTTCTGTACAGTTCTTTTTGCACAGTTTGTTTTTCCAAAACATATTGTTGAGGCTGGTAACTGGCCAGGGCTTGCTAACATTAAAGGTAGACTCATGACAGGCTGTAGCATGAGAAAATTCTCTTTCATGTTGAAACTTCCCTAAGCAATATGTTAAAAAAAAAAAAAAAAAAAATCGTATAAAGCTAACATATGACCATATGATTAATATGATTAGGAATACCTCAGGAAGTATGTTTAAGAGTTTTTAAGAGTTATAAATAATAAAGCATGTGATCATCTTGCTGCACAGAAATGAACATGCCTTGGGTAATCACAAAAACACAAACCTTATAAAATTTATAATTCTCATATATCTGAAGACCATCACAGGAAGTTCCTAAGTGTACTTTGATAAAGCAGAAACCAACTCTGGGCTAGTTCCTTTGGGGGGGGCGGGAGGGAGGGAGGGGGCGGTCTGTAATATATGGTGCTCTTACAATATTAATTACTAGTAAAAGCAAAGGAAAAATCAAAAGAACAAAGTGTGCTTGGAGAAAACAGAATTGTTTTAAATTGAACTGTTTTAAAAACTAATAGATTTGGGGAGCCATACTACCACCACTTTTACAGATATTAAAGTAATATCGTTTAACTTAATATTTGTCAATGCCTGGGTAAAATTCCATGACAATGTATTGCATCTAACTCAGAAGCACCCCAACTCCCTGTCCTAAATGCTCCACTCATTCAACTTCTGCCTGGGGACTGATATTATAGGGTAAATAAACTTTCACCCTACACTGCTTCAGTAAGTGAGTGTCTTTAAGGTAATTTCTCTGTAAAGTATAGATGCTAGAGAGTAGAAAAATGGTGACCCTTCTCCCAGTCATCTTCTTTTTGATCTCTCCACCAATCTCCACGGAGAAACTGCACTTCTTCAAAGCAACGGTTGAATCCCTCACTGAGGTTGCTATTGCATCTGCCAGCCACCTGTAATCACCATAAGGACCCTGTACCACGTTAGCGTTCATCACCACACACACTATTGGCAGATCAGAGAAGTTGGCCCAACATTTATCAAAGTCAAGCACAGAAGCAAAAGTGAAGGATTGGGGCAGCAGTATGTCCTGTTTTTCTTTCACACTTTGCTTTTCAGAAAACGCTAGAAAAGCCCGTTTTGAGTCCCCCAGTTGTAAATGCTTCTTCATGAAAGGGTCTCCCAAGAACACAGAGTTGGAAACTTGATCTCATCTCCTGGACTTCTCTGCCCAGAAAGTCTATCAGGGATTTCCAGACACCTGCAGCTACTGTACTGCTCCATATAATCCTGTTTCATATCATTTTAATTCTAACAGAGATGAGAAAACCAAAAGAATGGATAATTGCTAAATGTGGACTTTCAGACATATTTCCTTTTGTCTAGATGCAGTAACAGCATAAAAGCAGGAGAAGCTCTGTTTTTTCTATGTGTCTGCTCTGAGCTCATTTGGATTGTCAGGTTTGATAATATTATCCTGTAGTTACTAAGAGCCAGAAGCAGCTGAGACAAGGAAGATTAGTCAGTGTTATCCCGGTTTGCATCAGTGACTTCTTGTGGTTATAAGACAAGTGAGAGGAGCATCTGTGGAGGTCAAATTTCCTGTCCTCTAGCTACACTGGTGCGACTTAAAAATGAGAAGAGATATGAGATAAGAGAAATGAGAAGAAATAATATCTGGAATTCATTTAGTTCACACTAATTCACCACAATTACATTTATTTTCTGTTGAATTCAGTGCCCATTTAAGAGCATGAAATTTAGTGTCCCTAGCCTTCTAAGCCCTCAGACTACTACTTGGACACTATTGAAACTACTGAATGTGAGTTAATAAACTGCAGGAGTCACCTCTAGTCCTAAAGCTTATGACAATGTTCAAATGATATTGGAATAAATAAAGAAAATGGAAACACTCAGAAAGGCTCTACATCCTTTAAGTATATTTGAATTTGTATAACTGAATTTGTAGAAGAGAAGGCCTGTTAGTTTGACCTCAGAGCCAGGGAAGCTCATGGAGCAGATTATCTTGAGTGTCATCATGCGGCACTTGAAGGGCAACCAGGCGATCAGGCCCAGTCAACATGGGTTTACGAAAGGCAGGTCCTGCTTGACGAATCTGATCTCCTTCTCTGACAAAGTGACACGCTTAGTGGATGAGGGAAAGACTGTGGATGTGGTCTACCTTGACTTCAGTAAGGCTTTTGATACCGTTTCCCACAACATTCTCCTCAAGAAACTGGCTGCTCGTGGCTTGGACTGGCGTACACTTCATTGGGTTAAAAACTGGCTGGATAGCTAGGCCCAAAGAGTTGTGGTCAATGGAGTCAAATCCAGTTGGAGGCCGGTCACTAGTAGAGTCCCCCAGGGCTCAGTACTGGGGCCAGTCCTCTTTAATATCTTTATCGATGATCTGGATGAGGGGATCGAGTGCACCCTCAGTAAGTTTGCAGATGACATCAAGTTAGGTGCGTGTGTCGATCTGCTCGAGGGTAGGAAGGCTCTGCAGGAGAATCTCAACAGGCTGGACTGATGGGCTGAGGTCAACTGTATGAAGTTCAACAAGGCCAAGTTCTCACCTGGGGCGCAACAACCCCAAGCAGAGCTACAGGCTGGGAGATGAGTGGTTGGAAAGCTGCCTGGCAGAGAAGGACCTGGGAGTACTGATTGATAGTCGGCTGAATATGAGCCAGCAGTGTGCTCAGGTGGCCAAGAAGGCCAACAGCATCTGGGCTTGTATAAGAAGCAGTGTGGCCAGCAGGACTTGGGAAGTGATTGTCCCCCTGTACTCGGCTCTGGTGAGGCCGCACCTCGAGTACTGTGTTCAGTTTTGGGCCCCTCGCTACAAGAAGGACATGGAGGTGCTCGAGAGAGTCCAGAGAAGGGCAACAAAGCTGGTGAGGGGTCTGGAGAACAAGTCTTATGAGGAGCGGCTGAGGGAGCTGGGCTTGTTCAGCCTGGAGAAGAGGAGGCTCAGGGGCGACGTTATTGCTCTCTATAGGTACCTTAAAGGAGGCTGTAGCGAGGTAGGGGTTGGTCTATTCTCCCCCTTGCCTGGTGACAGGGCGAGGGGGAATGGGCTAAAGTTGCGCCAGGGGAGGTTTAGGTTGGATATTAGGAAGAACTTCTTTACTGAAAGGGTCGTTAGGCATTGGAATGGGCTGCCCAGGGAAGTGGTTGAGTCGCCATCCCTGGAGGTCTTTAAAAGACGTTTAGATGTTGAGCTTAGTGATATGGTTTAGTGGAGGTTTTGTTAGTGTTAGGTCAGAGGTTGGACTAGGTGATCTTGGAGGTCTCTTCCAACATAGACGATTCTGTGATTCTGTGAAAAACAAAACAAAACAAAAAAAAAAAACAAAACAAAACAAAAAACAGTTGTTCAGGTTTACATCTTCCTGAAACTAAATAACAAATAAAATTATCTGCTTGAACTCTGATAGCTGTGGGTTTGTTGACGCAAAAGCTCAGTATGAATCCTATCATAGTTTTGCTATCATGGAAGCATGGTGGGATGAATCACACAACTGGAACGCTGGAATAGAGAGCTACAAGCTTTTCAGAAGGGGCAGAGGTGTTGCCCTCTGCATTAGAGAATGGATTGATTGTGAAGAAATGCCTCTGAGATACAGGTTGAGAGCTTCTGTGTAAAAGTTAAGGACTGGACAAAGAAAGGACACCTTTGTGGCTGGGACCTACTACAGGCTGCCTGATAAAAGGAACCTGTTGATGAGACCTTCTTGCTTCAACTACAAGAAGTGTCACACTAGCATGCTCTCATCCTGATGTGGGATTTCAACCACAAGGATGTCTGCTGGAGAAGCTACACAGCAGGCTGTAAGCAATCCAGGAGATTCCTGGAGTACATTGAGAGTACTTCCTGGTACACTACACAACGCATTGAGTTGCATATTTCCTGGTCCAAGTATTAGACAAACCGACCAGAAGAGAAGCATTACTGGACCTGTTGCTCACCAGTGAAGATGAACTCATTAAAGAGGTTAAGACTGGAGGCAGTCTGGGCTGCAGTGACCACGCCCTGGTTGAGTTTGTGATTTCGAGGTATATGTGCCTGGTTAAGAGCAAAGTCAGGACCCTGAACTTCTGAAGTGTGAAATTCCAGCTGTTTAAAGACCTAGTGGATGAGATCCCCTAGAACACTGTCCTTAGGGACAAAGGAAAAGAACAGAGCTAGCAACTCTTTAAGGGCGCTTTTCTTAGAGCACAGAAGTTCTCCATCCCGATGTGTAATAAAGCAAGCAGGGAGGACAGGAAATTAATATGGCTGAGCAAGGACCTGTTGGTCAAACCGAGGTACAAAAAGAAATGCACAGACAGTAGAAGGAGGGACATGTGGCCTGGGAAGAGTAGAGCGATGCCGTCTGGATGTGCAGGGATGGGATCAGGAAAGCCAAGGCACAGATGGAACTGAGCTTGGCAAGGGATGCAAAAAAATAACAAGAAGGGATTCTACAGTCACATTGCTCAGAAAAGAAAGGCCAAGGAGAGTGTACCCCTGTCCTGGTTTCAGGTAGGACAGAGTTAATTTTCCTCCTAGTAGCTGGCAGGGTGCTATGTTTTGGATTAGAATGAGAAGAGCGTTGATAACACGCTGATGTTTTAATTGTTGTAGAGCAGTGCTTACACCAAGCCAAGGACTTTTCAGCTTCTCGCTCTGTCCTGCTAGCGAGCAAGCTAGGGATGCAGCAGGAGCTGGGAGGGGACAGACCCAGGACAGCTGACCCAAACTGGCCAAAGGGGTATTCCATACCATCTGACGTCATGCTGAACAATATATAGGGGTGGCTAGCCGGGGTGGAGGGGGGGCCGGCTGCTCGGGGATAGGCTGGGCATCGGTCAACGGGTGGTGAGCAATTGCATTGTGCATCACTTATTTCGTACACATTATTACTATTAATACTATTATTATTATTATTGTTATTATTTTTCCTGTCTTAATAAACCGTCTTTATCTCAACTCACAGACTTCACTTTCCCGTTTCTCTCCCCCATCCCGGAGAGGGAGGGGGGAGGGTGAGCGAACGGCTGTGTGGTGTTTCGCTGCCAGCCGGGCTAAACCACAACAACCCCCTCCAGTATATGAGAAGGGAGAACTGGTAATGACAGATATGGAGAAGGCTGAGGTACTCAACAACTTCTTTGCCTTGGTCTTCACTGACAGTCAGACTTCCCACATCTCTCATATCTGTGAACTTCAAGATCGGGGCTGGGGTAGCAAAGTCCATCCCACCGTAAGAGAAAAGCAGAGACCACCTGTGAGACCACCTGATGGAACTGAACAAGTACAAGTCTATGGGGCCTGATGACATGCATCCCAGGTTCCTGAGGGAATTTGCTGATGGAGTTGCCAAGCCTTTCTCCATCATATTTGAAAAGTCCTAGCAGTAAGGTGAAGTCCCTGGTGACTGGAAAAAGGGAAACCTCACTCCCATTTTTAAAAAGGGTAGAAAGGAGGACACAGGGAACTACAGACCAGTGAGCCTCACCTCTGTACCTGGGAAGATCATGGAACAGGTCCTCCTGGAAACAATGTTAAGGCACATGCAAGAGAAGGAGGTGATCAGAGACAGCCATCATGGCTTCACCAAGGGCAAATCATGCCTGACCAATCTGGTGGCCTTCTATGATGGAGAGATTGCATCAGTCAACATGGGCAGACTGACCAATCTATCTGGAGTTCTGTAGGGCCTTCAACATGGTCCCACCAGACGTCCTGATCTCCAAATTGGAGAGATGGATTTGAAGGGTGGACTATTCATGAATTGGCTTGAAGGCCACACGCAGAGAGTTGTGGTCAATGCCTGTGGTCAATGGTCCATGTAGAGGCTGGTAAAATGGTGTTCCTCAGGGGTCTGTCCTCAGACCAGTACTGTTTAATATATTTATCAATGACATAGACAGTGGGATCGAGTGCACCCTCAGCAAGTTTGCAGATGACACCAAACTGAGTGGCATAGTTGATGCAACAGAAGGAAGGGATGTCATCTAAAGGGACTTGGACAATCTTGAGAAGTGGGCCCATGTGAAGCTAATGAAGTTCAGCAAAGCTAAGTGCAAGGTGCTGCACCTACGTCAGGGAAATCTCAGACATGAGTAGAGACTGGGAGAAGTATTCATTGAAAGCAGCCCTGCAGAGAGGGACTTGGGGGTTCTGGTGGACAAAAAGCTCACCATGATCCAGCAGTGTGCGCTTGCAGCCCAGAAGGCCATCTGCATCCTGGGCTGCATCAACAGAGGGGTGGCCAGCAGGTTGGGGGAGGTAATTGTCCCCCTTTGTTCTGCCCTTGTGAGGCCCCTCTTGGAGTATTGTGTACAGGTTTGGGGCCCCCAGCACAAGGACGCACACCTGTTAGAGTGGGTCCAGAGGAGGGCCACAAGGATGATTAAAGGGCTGGAGCACCTCTTCTACGAAGAAAGGCTGAGAGGGCTGGGGAGGTTCAGCCTGCAGAAGAGAAGGTTCTGGGAAAACCTCATTGCAGCCTTTTAACATTTAAAGGTGGTTATAAGAAACATGGAGAGCAACTTTTTTTCTCAGTTAGATAATGATACGACAAGAGGGAATGGTTTTTAAACTAAAAGAGGGGAGATTTAGATTAGAGATTAGAGATAAATTCTTCACTCTGAGGGTGGTGAGGCACTGACACAGGTTGCCCAGAAAAGCTGTGGATGCCCCATACATGGAAGTGTTAAAGGCCAGGTTGAATGCAGCCCTGGGCAACATGGTTTAGTGGAAGTTGTCCCTGCTCTTGGCCCAGGAGTTGAAACTAGGTGATCTTTGAGGTCCCTTCCAACCCAAATCATTCTGTGATTTATATACTGACCTGTGTCCATCTTATATCACTGTGGCACTTTCAGAATTATATTTTACTTATGTACAAGGCTTTGACTCAGTATAAAATAATCAAAGTGATTCACTAGTTAAGATGGAGAAAGAAGAATGGAATGAATGTCCTAATCCACTTTTGAGATTGCTAAAGGCTTCATATATACTTAAAGAATCCACACTGAAGATGCACACAGATATGCTTAATGTCTTTGCATGTTTTGGTAGCATAGTTCCCATAATAATGCAGCATCTGCTTGGTGACAAAGACACTTTCAGTGGTACAGAACAGACAAAGGAAAAAAACTCCCTTATCTTTTAGTTGCACAAAACACTCAAGCAACTGCAGCATGGTTACACAGCCAACTTGCAGAAAGGAAAAATTGACATTTAAAGACTGCCTGGAATAACTACTATCCTGAAATGTTATTATGGTCCAGCAACCATATATTTGATGACAGGCAATTGCCTGGCAACTGCAGCTGAATAAAGTTGTACAAACATGGGGGGGGGGGGGGGGGGGGGGGGGGGGGGGGGGAGGGCAAGGAGAAAAAGAAAAGCTAACAAATATAAGAAAAAAACACTTTGGCAACTTTCTGAGCAATAAATTAAGCCCTCACAACCTACAGCAGAATTAAATAGCACTGCACAATATTTGAAAATACTACACACAGTTTGAAAATATTTTGAATTTTTATGACATCATTTTGAACGCCTATCAACTTCTAGAAAAATCTGGCAGGCTGAGGATGGAGAGTGGAGAGTGAGGATACAACCATAATAGTGAACAAATATTTTCAGCATATATTCTAGAAGTGATAACACCCATGATTTCAAAATGCTTGATGATTGCACAGATGCCTTTTGAATCCTGCAAAAGTATCACTTCATATAAAAATTATCTCTAGCATTTGCAGCAACTGTGCTTTTGTGTATGATGGAGTGTTCAGTAACTATATAGCTAACTGCATAAGTGTTATAATTTTAATTTCCTTTCATTCCATTTATAAAGTTATTTTAAAATTTGGCTATGTGCATTGCTTTGTCAGGAAAAGTATCTCTACTTCAGCATTTTAACTATAATTAATGATGACATTCACCTTGATTGCTGCCAAGTCTATATTCCCTAAGAGATGGAACAAAACACACAACGTGTGAATTATTTATACTTCCATATGGAATCTTATTGTTAATACTTTCTCAGTAATTCTTAAGTGCTGGATCTTAATGAGCAAATGTAGATCATTGGTACATTTAGCTCAAAATACAAACAGAAGTATATATCCAAAGAGATGAAAATGCTACTGTACTTCAAAAATGAACAATAAAGAAACCTTTCTTCCTGTCAAAACTGTAGTGACAGCTTTCAGAATGCATCTATACATGAACCTAGATACTGTTCTCTGTTGTATAATCTTTCTTTGAGCAATGACACACTGCCAATATTTTAACAAGAAGCTTCTATAAGTTTTAAAAAATAGTATTAATAATCTCCATTAGCTTGTAGTATCCCTTAAATGCCAAGCAATCTATGATCTATGGCAGGCTGAAGGAATGACAGAATTTATCTCTTTACTTTCTAATTTAAATAGTTTTCACATTAAGAGGGGAAGAAGAGTAGCATTTGATATAAAAGCTTTAATACATATGTTGGGTGGAACTGGTGCTTTATTTCAAAAGTAGTACCTCAACTGGAGTTAGCAGCAATTCAAGTGTGCTTTGAATATTCTGCTAGGTATCCATTAAAAATAATAGTTGTCTTTGTTTCTTAGATCAAAACACTAACATTTGCTCTTCCTTGCTCTTCAAAAGTATTAAGGTATTTGTTAGTTCACATGGAAGAAGAGAAATAAAAATTGATCAGAAAAAAAAAAAAAACAAACAAAAAAAGGAACTATTCTTCTACTTTCTATTCTTCAAATATAGTAGTATATAGACAGATATATTAATACTTATATAATTGTCATATAATTGTCATATAATACTTATATATTGTCGTATATATATAATAATATATATATATATTCTGTCCCGAGTATATATATAACATGCATCATTCACCTTGTTCGTCCACAGCTGGCAAAAGGAACTGACTAAAAGGAAACAATCATTTTTTAGCTATAATTTTCATTGGGGTTTCGTTTCTATTGTTCTTAGATATTTGGGACCCAGAATAAAACAGCACATAACTTGTGTAAACAAACAATACAGTATGTGAAGAGAAATGTAAAGTCTACCTGAAGTCTCTGCAGAAGAAGAAAGCCTTTAGAGAAGAACTGCCATTCACAGCACAAGCCTGTGTGAAAATCATAGACAGACACTGTGTATAACATAGACTTGTTATATGATCTGATTTCTTGCAAAAGATATCTCCGTAGACCATCTGATCTTTTCAAATACACCCAATGATAGCAGAGAAAAAAAAAAAAAAAAGAAAAAAAAAAAATGGACACAGAAATTCTACCCAGGCTACTGGACAAATCTAATCCTTTTTCTTCTTCCCATACTTTTCCCCTGCCTGTCTTTGTATTTGCAGACTATCATACTCAGAGTAGAACTCACATATTGAGAAAGCAAAGCAATGTATATGAATTACTGCCATCAGGTAGGGCAAACTAGAGGATTTACACACTCTTTGTCCTTTGCAAATCCTGTTTTTGCCCCAGGCATTGGAAAGATATGAGAACCATACAATTTAAGCTAACTGAACATCTCACTCCCCTTGGGTACTATTTAAGGACAGTGGACTGCATGCTGTCTCATCTGAGTGGTTTCAGCCATTCTGTCACAGACATACATTCAATATTATTCTTGTTTACATAGGAAGGATCACCGTAGTTTGTAGCAGCAGCAGAGAAGCTCTGAGAAGGAGTGGTTTCCACCCTTCTTTGTTCGCATTTTTCTCAAAAAACATGCTTAAACTGAACAAGCAAGATGCAACGCTTTCTGCAGATCTCAAAATTCTGTTTGATTCTATAATTTCAATGTACTTCTTTTATGCTTACTATATGTGATAAAATACAGGAACTGATACCAAGAAGTATATTAGCAAGAGTGAAACATTCTTTTTTCAACTGTAGTAAAAATGTACTTCTCTACTAAGCATGTCCCGGAGCTGTGTTTTAAATTTGACTTAGTCTCATGGTTTTAAATTTCCATTTTCACTTTAAAATAATAATTTTATATACAATAATATATATTAATAATTGAATATAAATATTTTATATAGTGTTAACTTATATATTATTAATTTAGTTATCTTAGACTGGTAATCATTTACTGGTTGTAATACCTTTCATAATTCAAGATGACTTTAAGAAATGTTTCAGATAAAAGTAGGAGCATTGAGAAGATGGAATCTTGTATCCCTGATGAATTTTCTAGAGTCAGAGAGAAAAAGTGCTACCCACCTTCAAAATAATTTTCCAGTCTTGATGGAATTAAAGAAATTTGCAAACACATTCTAGTCAGCAGAGCAAAACTGTTAGTTCAACTCGGAAACTCGTACATTTCCTAATCAGAAAATCTAATGAAAAATGGCATAAGATTTTTCTTGATCAAAGGTCACTTGTTTTTATACATTTATAAAAGGAGTTTTATTTCTTTTCTGGGATCTCTAACTTATTGCTGATGTCAAACTATCTTGGCTGTTCTATACTAAATACATTTAAAACGTGCTCACCCTTCCAAAACTTTCACTTCAACACAGGATAAGTCACAACAAATAAAGCAGAAAGCATCAGGAAGATTATGCTACAGACTGTTGCTGCTGCAATCGGTCATTAAGACAACTGGCCACTGAGACAAACATATTGTGAAGAATGTGAGGGTTTCTAAGATCACATCAAAATTCAGAACTAGAATTTAGATTTTAATTTTACAGTTCACAAAGTAACATATCCTCTTTGCTTTTCTCTTCACCTATGTTGGTCTCCTTCAACTTTTGATTTTCCTTAAAAGCTTTTTCTTTCTGTCCCAAGTATGAGGCTGAGTCTCATACAGTAAGATGCTGAATAAAAGTTTTCATTATTATTTAGATTAAAAAACCAAAAAAAAAACATTAAAACACTAGTAAAGACTTAAAAGTATCTGCTTGCACTCCTGACAAAGCAAACATCAAGTTAGGATTTTAGTTCACATCACAAGTGTGCTTTATATGTGAATCCTTATTTATTGTGCCTTTGTTTACATGGTACAGAGACCTAGGAGTATAAACTGGATTTCTTACAAATGAAATTATACTAGAAGAAACAACTCCAGAGCATATGTAGTGCTCCAGCCACTAATGGACATTCAGTACAAAGGGAAAGGTTAGAATTAGCCTGAATTAAATGTTTGAGTTTGGATTTAAGCTTAATAAGTTTCCAGACCTTTCTTACCCTGGTTACTCAAAACAGTCCTTTAAATTTTAACATCATATTTTACTTGTGCTTTTTATTTAAATTCTTGACATTTTGTTAAATTGAAGAAGCATTAATGTTATGAGCTAAGTGATATTAAGTGAAAGAAATGGTAAATTGAGTAGAGGACATCTAATGTATTATTTTATCACATTAAAAAAATACTTTATGGAAAAAATAAGATCAATTAAGTTAATTTTCTTGGCATTTCTGATTCGGCACTTTATTAGTACTTTGTCTACCTTTAAAAGTCAAGATACAACGACTACTTTCTGTAGCAGACATTTTTATCTGCCTTTCCTACTCTTTGTTCTTTTTTCTTAATTTTCTTTTATGCCTTTTGTATATTTTTTGTACCTTGGGTAATTCTTCTCAACACAAAATGAAGATCCAGTCCTCTTTTGATATTTGTAGATAGTTCCCTACTCTTTCTTCTTGTTAATACTCTGTCATAAATCAAGCTCTGTAATCTATATTTGGGCTAGGCAAACTCACAGCTTTGAATGCAGTTTGTGAGATCTCATCCATTGCACTAAGCATTATAGAGCAGTGATTTATTGGAATAGGGAAGCCAAGTAAATTCCCTGTCTAGACTAATGTAATTGTTCCCTTGTTCTAAATGTTCAATGATTTCACGGTTAGTCATTCCGTCTCTTTTTTCTACAAATGCATGCAGATACCCACAAAACCATCAGCCTTATACAACATTCGTCTAACTTAATGGAAAGATTTGCTTGACTCAGTATGTCCAAACCTTTAATCCCTGATTCAGTAAAGAAATACACATATTCTACATACGAATGCCTTTTCTTCTGTATACCTAGAAAAGCAAATGTCTAAATATGAGATAAAACAACCATAATCCATAGGGAAAGTAAAACTTATTCAAGTCTTGCATTAACACAATTTCAGTAAATCAGCGTAGCTATCAACAAAGCATGCCATACTGACAACAGGCTGATACGCAGCTCTGCTATTCCTGTCTCCAAAGGTTAGGAGATAAATGCCATGCACACCAAGACCAAAATGTCTAAAAGAAAATACTGTGTGCATGACACATCCCCTTTTGTGTGCAGAGCTGTACAACTTGTACCTTCACATACAGTAAGCATTTGTGAAAGTTATGATGCACAATATGTTAATCAAATTTCATAATGAACAAGAAAATGCATTATTTTCTGAAAATAATTGTGCTAAATTCTATTACACCACCACCACCACCCCCAAAAAATCCCCAAACTTTCTAACAATATAATTAATACAGATCAGTAGCATAGGTTAGTGTCTGCGTATACATATGTTACCTAACCTTAGACATTATTTTGTCTGTAACTTTCTGGAAGAGGCTTCTTATGAACCATATTGATTTTCATACTAATATAATTTTTGTATTAGAGATATTCTGCAGAGTTTATTTTTTTTATTTCTGCAGAAACATTTCACATTCACATAATAAAAAAATGCAAAAAAAAAAAAAATTTATATATATATATATATATTTGATTTTCCATGCCATCTAATGTTCTGCTCATATACTAAACAGTATAACAGTATTACACAGTGGAAGACTGTAACTGCTTAGCTTTATGAATTTCACGCATTCCCATCTTTAAGAGTGTGGCAGTTTATATGTGAGTTTATATGTGTAAAGTTAGTAACAGTGGTCTGCTAGATAAAGATCCAGGGGAACTGGAGAGTAAGTGTTGAGTGACTTGAAAATTGTTTCTTACCATTCTCAGTTTTCCTTTTGCAAATACATGTCTGTTGGATAAGAGGAAGCATCCTAAATATGCACAGAAGGAAAGCAGAAATCACTCTTATATAGTCAAATTCTGCTGACCACTGGTCTATTCTGAGTGTGTAACTCCCTAAAATAAATTCATAATGTAAACCCTCAGATGATTACTATTACAATTTAATCAGACCATTATAATTTTGACCATTATTGCTTTCATCAAATAAATGTATTTTTGAAAGATGCATCAGCTTCGGTCTACAATCTCTATTTAACTTCAGTTTATGTACTCCATGACAGCAGTTCAGGCTGACTAATACTGGAGACTTTTTCCCATAACTATATTTCAAACTTGGTCTATCAGTAGAAGTGTCAAGGAGACAACTCTTCATTTATCTGGCAATACATTAGCCTTTTAATACCAAATGGTAAGTAACCAGAATGCATTACAGGTATTTAGCAAATAAGCTAAATAAGAAGGCAACATCCAGCATCCTTCCAGTCTCACAGAGGATTCAAATTTATTAATATGAAAACACATAGCAAAGGAACTGCCAACATCTTCAAAGCTGGACAAGGCTTAGTGGTCCCACTGTGACTTCTGTAGAGTAGCATTCAGAGCACAACAGGTACAGTATAATTAATTCAGTTGAAAAGAAAAGGTGAATTTTAGAATGCATTTTATTTTCCTCTTTTTTATGCTTCAGCCTACCAGAAAATTGAAATCTCTATCTCTGGTAGTGCTGTGGCAGACTTCCAGCTTTATCTTAATGAAGAAAGAATTATTTTTGACAGAGTTCTGGTTTCCAAGTAACCTGAAATCCTCTAATTCATTTACATGAGGTAGAGGGGAAAAGTAAGGATGGAAGGGAGAGCAGTGAATCATACAAATGTTACCTAAAAAGGATATGGGAAAGTGTTCTGTGGAATGCAAGACATGAGAATTTTATAGTAGAAAAGTACTTCCATCACGTTTCCTTAAATGCGATAATTCAAAAAATCAAAAGTTTATTTTTTTAAACACTATCACAGGAATAATAAAAGAATGTCACCAATTTTGAAACTCAAGTGAGACTGAGAGGAAGCTAGAACTACAAATACTTTCAAAGGATACTTAAGAATAAGATTTTAAGAACTGCTATTGCATCCTGTCATAAAGGTATCCCCACCCCTCACCCCTCAAAAATAATCCAAACAAATAAGGAAAAAAATCACTGAAATTTAGGCATACTGATTTAGACAGCTTATTTAAACTAACATGTTTTGTGGGTTTCAAGCAGAACATTACATGACCTTTCCACTATATTTACCAATGATTTCTGTAGTGCTATGTGTCTGTGACAAATACTGGAAAAAAATTATAATGACATCTCCGTTCAGAGAACACTGTAACCCTGACTGAATCAAAAAATAAAATAAAATACAGATACCTGAGGATCAGGAAGGCAGGACAACTGTTATAACACTTTATTTTTTACGATCTAAGGGTTTGGTATTCTACAAGTTATATAGTCAAATATCAATTATATACGGTTGTACTTAACTCCAGAATTGAATCTTATTGAATTGTTGTTTCAGTTGAGAATATGTTTATTTCATAAAGCTACAATTAGCAAGACCTATTAATAAAGTGCCAGGAGAGAAAGGTAATGTTAAAAGCTTGGCATGGTTGGTTAGCCTTGGCCAACAGCCAAACTCCCCTTCCAGCCACTTGCTCACTCCCCCTCCTCATAGTGATGGGGAAAATTCAAGAAATGGAACAACAATTCTTGCAGGTCAAGCTACAGACAAGGAGCTTGCTTGTGCATTATCATCATGTGCAAAACAGAATCAAGTTGGGGAAAATTCACTTAGTTTATTGCCAATTAAAATAAATATTTTCCTACAGTGGGAAACAAAAAAAACAAACATTGAAGCATCATATTTTCTTGCCCTGCTTCCCAGTCTCAACTTCATTCCTTCACTCCCAACTCCTTTGCCTGCCTTCTCCAAGTTGTTCTTGGGGCATGGGTGCAAAGGGGTTTTGGTCAGTACATAGAAATTTCTTTCTGCTACTCTTTCCTCTTCATACTTTTCCTCTGCTCCAGCAGGGGCATATCCATCTGTTCCAGTGTGTGGTCCTCCCCATGCTGCAGTGTGGGTGTCTGCTCCAGCATGGTCCTCTCCATGGGCTGCAAGGGAATATCTTCTCTGCCATGGAGCACCTCCTCCTCCTTCTCTGACTCTCGTGTTCCCTCTGCTGTCTGTCAGTGATTTTTTTTCCCTTCTCCGCTACCTGTTTGGTGTTTTCTGACCTTTTTTACATATATTTTGGCAGAGTTGCTGCACACGCCTCTGATGGGCATCTGATGGACTCAGCTGTGTCCTGCAATGGGTCTGTTGCAGAGACCTTGACCATGCCTTGACCTGCTGGTCAAGGGGCAGCCCCTGACCTCTTTTCACAGTAGCCAGTCCTGCAGGACTCTGCAGCCAAAACCTTGCCACCTACATCCAAAACACTTGATAAAAGACAAAATATTTTTAATGGACTTCTTAATACAGATATTTTTAAATCTTGAAATTAGTAGATTTTATCTCATAGGAACACAATTTGTTCATCTATAATTGCATAATACTACATAGATACCAGAAAAGACCAGAATGAAATAAAGTCTCATGGAAATTATCCCTGGATTTTGAGCTCCTCTTATTTTCATTAATGGTTTTGATTACATGCAGACTCAGTAACGATGTAACATATCCAGTGATCTAAGCTTTGACTTTGACAACAATCTCTTCAATGTCAAGGAAGCAGTGGCACAAGCCCAAACTTCTCTTGCAGGATTTCTGGAGTTTTCAGTGGATGAGACTGTCTACCTGGAAAAGAAGATCTGGTTGTTCCCAGATTTTTCAGGACATGTTTATACAGCTCATTTCAAAATTAGCTGTCACCAGAAACATTCCTACTTATCTATGATGTAGTTAAAATTTCCCTTCCTCAGGGAAAAAAAAAAAAAAAAAAAAAAAAAAAAAAAAAAAAAAAAAAAAAAAAAAAAAAAAAACGAATCAATAACAACAGCACTTCTCCAAGGAAGACTGTTCCATCTGAATACTATCAAAAGTCACCTTAGACAGGAGGTACTCATTAAAATAAGGAATTTAATAAGGAATTTAACTACAGATATTTTCTAATACTCTTTTTTAGAGTTCTGACACCAGCTTTCTTCCCTGTTCTCCAAGTTTGTACAGAAAGCTCTAAGACACACAGAGTTATTATGTAAGGAGAAAGAGGTTTGAAGTAACTGAATTTTAGCTTTGTATGCATGAACTTTGGAATTCTCCACGATTCCTCGGTTCTGTTCTGATGAATTATCAGTTTCCCCATGGGGCATTTTATAATTTTGTTATGGTATAGATCAAAGAATTTTTTGTATGACAATAGTAAATGGTAATTAAGCATCAAGAAACTAATTTATCTCCTCTAATGTCAAATGAAAAATTTCCAGTGATTTCAGTAATAGTAGAAAGCCCAAATCTCTTTTAATCAGGCTCAACTAATCACTTAATTATCTTTCATACAATCAATTCTAGATTCAGAATCATGCAGGAATTTTGATACCGTATAGTTCTGTTTCTGTTATTAACTATTAACAGAAAAAACACTATGATTGCAGTTTCATGAACCTCATTCCTATGTTCACTGAGCAGAACAGAAAGATGTCGTATCCCGAAGCACTATAACCAACAATTTCTGGGTTTGCATCATGACATATGATTACTGTAATCACAGATTCATTTTTTATTATATTTGGTATGGTAAAAGGAAAAGAAAGTCTGGTTAAAAATTAAGATTCAAGGATATTTTCACTAATCACCATTCTCCTATTAAAATAAATTTGTACTCAATAGTTCAAAATGTATAAAATGAAATACACAGATTTAAATAATTCTCAAAATACCCCCACAAAATTATCTACAAGCATATCTACAAATAGGGAACTAAACAGAAAGAATATTATGTGATTTGCCTTCTATAGGCTTAGCAAGAATCCAGCAGGATATCCCAAGTTCTTTGTAGGTATTTTCAATTTTATAAGGTTGGAAATTATGAACTTTTAATTTTCAGAATAATCACTGTGTATCTGTTTTACTTTCTGAAAGTGTCTCCTTTTGATTAAACTAAGACAATAGAAACATTAAAACACATTAAAAAACATTAATTAAACTAAGACAATAGAAACATTAAAACACTGTAAGTACAACATGCAAATCTGCCCATATTGCAGAATGAGTAAGAGCCATAGAGTAAGAGCCATATTAGCATAAATAGCAATTATGTCATAATTTATGACTTTTAAAATTACTTGACAGATTGTCATGGAAAAGAATGTATGCAAAAGTATACATTCAATGCAAATTGTTTTTCTTTAAGACTGAAATTAGACTGAATCCACTACTCAATACTTATACTGAAAAGCAAAGGGTGTGCATTTCACTTAAACATCTTTGAATTAATCATGGAAAAAAAAAAAAAATAATAATCTTATTTCTAAAACTGCCTTGATGATAAGGTGTTCCTGACTCATACAAACTGAGCAATTATCTAGCAAAGTATTATGTAGACTGTGAGAGAGTTCATTTTGGATGTGATCATGGACATATTTTGACTTAAGATCAGGAACTGTTCAGAATGCATAAAAATGAAGTAGTTAATGAGGGGAAATTGGAGAAGGATGTTATGCTGTACTTCTTGACTGCATTTTTTTAAGTTTTCTGATTGCTTGTAAATTTTGATTTAAAGAGCTTTACGTAATCATATAAATACTCAGCAGGCTTTACCCAAGCCAAGTTACTTTTACAGCTGCCTTGCAGATTTAGACAGGAAGACACATGAGACTGCATTTGAGATTTGACCATCAGCTTTTTTGCAAATAGAAAGTTTGCTTATTAACAACTTTTTTTTCTCTGAAATTCTGAAGAAAAAAGTACTAAACTGTTGTTTTATAAACTTTATAATTGCAGTCATAGTGAAACAAGGACAAATATGTCCATTGGTCCAGTGAGCAACATCTACAGAGGCTGTAGATGTTATGTTAGAAAACTTGAACTTAAGTCTGATTTCACTATTAAACAGAAACTTGCTTTCTCTACTATAGGTTTAGATATTTAATAATTTCATAGAGACTAATATTCTCTCAACATCTAAAGTAATAAAAAGTTGGGTAGTCCTCAGTAAAACTGGGCATGTTACATGGAGTAAGGCAACATGGTAAGGAGTGAGAAGAAATGAGATATGCAAAGATATCCACCATCTTTGTGTACTTATATCAAGATAATCCACAAAGTAAAGAGAATATATGCATGCCTCCATAGAACTGTTGAGGTTTCTTCATCCCTTTATGTCATCATCAAGAAAAGATGATGTTACTCACCTTTAACCACCCTTGTGGAATAGGCCAGGTCTCCATTTGGAGCTAGTCAGGAGCTAGATTTTTAACAATTTAAAGGATGTGATACTGAGCCTAATGGTCCCTTTCTACCACTGCACACAAGAATTATCTCGTCTGTCTCACTAGAGACATATAACAGTTCGGGATATTTAATTGTGGTGAAAACTATAATATTTTGAGTGAAATGTTTAATTCAAAAGTGCACTAACTAAAAATAATGACGGTAATAGATAATCAAGGGAGTTCTTTTTATTATATGAAACAGATGTAACAGAAAAATTTGAAGTGAACATTATCAGCTTATAAGTCAGATATATAAAAATAATTTGTGGAAGAACTATGTTTGGATTCCATATTAAATTTAATTTCTAAGTTTTGCTTGTTACAGGAAAAGAACATCTCAAGAGCACAGTCAATTAGCTTTTATTTTGAGTTCTCTATCACCACTTATTATTCATTATGGCATACTTAGAAGTCTCAGCTATATTCTGAATCCTAATTTCTCAGTATCAATAGGCTGAATATCATAAAGGTAGGAAATGAATTCCATTTGATAATCCCAGAATATGGTACAGGCCTGTAATTCCTTCAAGCCCAAAATACTACAATTGTCAGCAATCTGTACTCAGGAGAAATAATAGGAAAATAAATAAAAGCCTAACTGAAACTTTCCTGAAACCTCTCAGGAAGGTTTTATAAGTAGTAGGGAGGAAAAAAAAAAAAAAAAAAAAAAAACTGTCTTTAGGAATCAAGAAAAAGAAATGAAAGGAAGGTAAGAAGCAAATGAGACGGGCTTGTGGAAGGATATGAAAACACATAATAATAATTAGGAATAAAATAGAATAAAATTTAAATAGGAATAAAAAGAATTGGAAGAAAACAGTGGGATCAGAAAAAAAAAAAAAAAAAAAAAGTAGGATATAGAAAGCTCTGTATAGAGATTAAAGCTAAACATAATATGGTTCCAAAATCAAATTAATATTTAAAGGTTTCACAATGAGGCAGATGTTGACCAAGGGACAAAGAGAAGAAGAACTTCAGGACAGCAGGATTGTAGAAAAACATAATACACCACAATGAAGATGGAAGGAAAACTCAAACAGCTTAGTAAACCCAAATTGGTTGGGACCAATCACGTCCTCGCACAGTTTGCTCCATATCCGACACACAAAATCATTGTATGCATTCATAATAAGATTTTTAAGATGAAATTGTTTTTGGATTAGTAACTAGTGAATTGGAATTGGAGTTGTAGCACATAATAAAAAACAATTTAAAGAAAAAAGAATCAGTGGTGAGTGACTTGGTTCAAATTTTCAGAACTGTTGATATAAGCTCAATAATTTGCAAGACATTATAAAAAATTATGTGATGAGCAACAGTAATTACAGAAATTAAAGAAAATGGGATTAGACAAGAAAAGTCGTAGTACAGATAACCTGGCAAGTACATTTCCTACACGAGAGAGATACAAGAAATCTAATCTAATTGGACTTCAGTGTGTCATGGGTCACATGGAAAACAGTAATAGAACTGAAAAATACAGAAAGTAACAGAGATGGACAAGAAGCCGCTAAAGGAGTGGCAACAACCACTAATCTTCAGAGGGAAAATGCCTTGATTGAGTGAGATTTTCAGTAAAGATATCATTTTAAATAATGGGACTGAACAATTATACTATTTTCATCATTTGAACATTTTTAAATTACAAAGTTTGAATAGCATCATCTGTTTTAGAAGGGACTCAAGAGAGGAAAAAAAATTCAGGTTTCCTAAATGATCAGAATAACAATAACAATAATAGTAATGATGGCATAAAATTCAAGACAAAAAGAAATCAGAGAGGCTTATAAGGATCATCAGAGGAAATGGAAGTCATATCTTGCAAGAAAAGGCTAAACGAAAAATTTTGACCCAGTAAAAGAAAAATGCAAAGGGTTATTATAACTGTCCATAAATAGGTGATGGTGGAGAATATAAATACCAGACAGTGCCAGAGTGAGAGCAAATTTAGAAAAATCATTAAATTTAAGAAAGATTTATTTATTTTTTCTGACTGTGAGATTTGAGAAGCAAAAACAACACACAACTTCTCTGAAATGGAGCTTCCCACATCAGATTGTGGTAAAAAGAGATGATGCAAGAGGTTTCGGTTACTGAAATATTATATAGTGTATGAATGTACACTGAAATCTTGCCTTGAAACTAAGACTTAATTTTTTTACCCAAACTCAGACAGCTGGGGAAATTGGAGAGATGTGGAAGTGTTTTTTTAGTTCCTTTAGTTTAATTTTCCTAGATTAGCATTCTACCTTTTCTTTGATCTATGCTCTCTAGAAAAGCTAGATCTCTTTGTTGGTGATGTCTTAGCTGCTCAGCCAGCTCAGGAAGACATAGAAGTCTCCAATAATTTTGAAGCGCCCAGATAGTTTCACATCCTCCTGATTGTGCTAATCTGTTTTTTTTTCCCCTCTGATTATTCTTTTCTAGAGCTAATCTGTTCTTTTCTACTAGTTTGTCAAGCTTAATTGTTGTCTTTTGTCACAGCCAGGTTTCTGACTTGCCCTTTCCCCTCTACTGCTATTGTCATAAATTGGACAAAGTGGAACTGCGTCACAGCGCTGCAGTGAAACAGCTCCCCCAGATGGTACTAGGTGGTACGAAATTTAGCATGGAAATCCCTAAGAAAATAATTTAAACTCATTGTTAAGAACAGCGGGGATTCTGAATTGTTCTGGAAAAACTGACCTTCATAATACCTTGCAGTACACTTTTATTGCAGTACTCTTTTATTAGCTTTTTTTTTTTTTTCTTTTTTTTTTAATTGAAAACCCTTTTACTGAAAACCCTGCTGAACAGCTATTGCAGTCTTTTGGATGGCCAGAGGTCTACAGGTCACAATCTGTTGCTATGTGATATTTATCACAGCTAAGAATTTTTCAACACTCTAAAGGAATTTAGAGACTTTGGGGACATTGGAGGGCGGGCATATTACCTCCCACAAGAAGAACTTTTGTGGTGAAGAACCTGTCATTCTTTTGTCAATATAGCAGCAATCAACCACGTACCAGAGGAAATAGTAAATTGAATGGAAAAGGATAACAGTAAAGAAGGGGGTCGGTAGTACCTCAATACTGTGGTCTTCCAATAGTGCAGACAACACAGCAGAAAGGAAGAGTATCTTGACCTGCCCATGGAATACACTGCTTCAACAATCATTTTGACAGCAACACAAAAGTCACTTGCTTTTTCTTCATAAGATTGATAAAGATTCTTCATTTTCCTTTCTGGCTCATCAGTAAGCTCCCATTTTTTCAGTGCTTATTTGTTAAGGACCTAAGTAGTTCAAGAAGAATTGACAAAGAATTTCTGGAGAAAATATAAAAGAAAAGGATTATCACATGTGATTCCTAAGATGTTTGCCATGGATTTTCAGCTCAAAACACTGAAGTCACATCCTCAAAGCTTTTTAATGTTCTTTAAAAAATGTAGATTTATCAGTTTTTATATTTGTATAACCTTATATGTTTTAGATTTTTTTTCTTTTTTAGCTTCTAGGCATCTTGTTTTCCAGCTTTTCTCCACCAAATTAATATTTTTATTATTATTATTTTTAATAATAAAGCTAAGCTTTTTCTAACCATATGCCTCCAAGGACCAATATTTAAAGAACACTACCAAATTACCTAAGACTTATGATAAAATTCTGATATCATTATTCCTTGGTTCTTTCTTTTTTCCAGCATTGCCACACTTAACAGTAACTTGCTGCGAAAACATAAATACTTCTTCATAAGAGAGGCATTATTTAAAATTACCTGCTTGGAGATATCTACAGCTATTTTTTGTAGTAAGTGGGCAATTAATGAAAGATAATAATGTTTGAGGCATACTGGGTGGATATTGAAGGTTGTATGCCCATTTTAATTAATAATATTAGAGGAACCTATAGTGCTGAATGGCCTCACAAAAACACAACCAGCTTTACTCCAATTTAGTATCAGAGGGTTTTGAAATTATTCCATGCAGACACTTCACAGAATTAGGTCATGGACTCATCAAATTTCTGAATGTCACTGCCTGCATTAGACATGTTTGAGAACATTGTGGTTCGTATCCAGCAAATTTACCAGTTATATGAACAGCAGTAGAAAAACTGTCCTTTCTAAAACACCCTGGAAATGCAAACACTAAACAGCAAATATCCACCATGTGTCATTTCTCTTTAAAGCTGGCAGCACTCTGCCTTTTCAGGAAGGTTATTTTTCCCAGTAGTTCTATCCTGACCAAATGGTGGTGGCAAACAAACAATGAGCCAATATCATCAGAAGGAAATGCTGGCAATAATTTTAACTGTTTCTTCCCTAAGGAGTAGAGACCAAATGAGGAAATGACCAAAACAACTGAAAACCATATTTATCAGTGTCAATACTGAACAAAGGATTGCCTTGTGTTTCGTAACAGATATTATTAAATCACTAGTAAGGAACAATATTAGGTGCAGTACAGGCTGCTCAGTTTTAATTCCTTTGTAAATATGCAATCTGTTCTCCATGTACCAGTTATGGACATCCAGCAGTCTTTGGTAATATGAATATAGTGAATTGGTCTTACTATAATAAGAATGTATATGTCCTCAAAGGGAAAATAAATAATTAAATTAAAAGGAATAAAATATTAAGTATTAAAAAGTTAATGGAATTATAGTCTCAAAAAGCCTACACATGCAGGAGGAGAATTTCAAGACAATGACGTTTGACACAAGTTGTTAAAGCAAGAGAAGTTCTTATCAATGACACATCATCTTTTCAGGTCGTTCCATGGTAACTGCACACACAACTAGATTATAATAACAATAACAATAATATTAAAAGGACCTTTACCTTAATACCTAAAAGTAAGGTCTTTTGAAAATGAGGTCTTCATCATAGGTTTTGATCACTTTTAATGCTAACCTTACCTTGAGTTCTGAAAATCTGGTCAATATCAAAGAAATAAAGCTAAACTACAAAAATAGATCTGTTCCCCTATAGTTCTGGCAACATGCAAGCAGTATTATACATAAACAAGTCATACTTTCTCAACTGTTTCTCTTTTTCTGAGTATTTCAGCTGTGGCTAATTTATTCACAAATAATTTCTCCTACATTTAAACATTTTGTATCACTTCTAAAATACAGTATTTTCCAGATAGCATGTTTTTCCATACCATGCTTAAAAATACAACAGAACCCTGTTACTTAGGATTTTTTTTCTTCCCAGTGCTAGTGCCAAAGTACTGTAACATTTAGTGACCTTATCCACTTAAGGAGTCACCTTTAAAATAGCTTTTTCTCATCTTGGCATGTGGAGACCTGGCTCATACCCTCTGGCTTACGATGACTTGGGGTTGTACAGCCACGTGAACTGTTTCTGGCTACCAGAAGCAGTAACTACAAGAGTACAGCAAAATAGTACTGGCTTAAAGGACACACTATCCCAGGGCCAGAATTTTCTAGCTTCATAACACAGACATGTATGAAGGGTGGAAGGCAGGTAGCAGGCTTGTCTTGTAGCACTTCGTAGACACCAGATACCCTCTTTCAATCCTGCCCTATAAGGCACAGGTTCTTCTATAGCCCACCCCAGAAAAAACACGTCAGTCAGCTGGGTTGCCTGAAAGCACAGCTAGCTTGATTGAAATCCTTTCAGAAAGGATTTGGGGACAGAACCCTAAGGGAAGTATATGAGAGAACTAAGCTCTGTAACATCTAGTTCACTGAGCACAAAAACTTGTAGTTTCTGAAAGAGGCAAATTTCGTACTGATAAATTGAGAGCAGCTCTTGAGGGCTCAACACTCATGGCAATGACTGAAGAAAACATCAAGATCTGTTTTCCAGACATGTCAAGATAAGGGGAGTCTATTTCATCATTTGTGCCTTGTCTCCTTACACATCACATCTATATGTATTTATGAACAGTGTTACTTTTCTATTTACTGATTATAACCCACCATCCCCTTTCTGTTTTAATAAGGGGGATCTGAAATGTTATGGATTGCATACGGAGCTCTTTCTATTTTAACTTCTTTCTAATTGACTGACTCACCAAACTGAACTCACCCACTTCAACAAAGGTTTCCAGAAACAGGCCTTCTGTTCCCTGTAGGAAAGACTATCACTGTCAACAAATCTCATAATGTCTCTTCCTTGCAGATACACAGGAAGATAAAGCAAACATACCCAGAACTCAATTAAGAACCAAAGCGAACTCTTCATAAAACCAGTAAAAGATACAATGTTTCAGCTGAGATCAGTGAATTTGCAAACACTAGCAATTTGCTTTTTTGTTAACACAAATACACTGAATTGCTACATACTCCAAACCTTTTATCTATCACTAAAATGCAAGGAGAATAAGTGATTACATGATGAGTGATTTGATTTGAATCACAGGGTTGAAAGAAGATCTCTTCTTGTTTGAGAATATGAAAAAAAAAAAAAAAAGTGAAAAAAAAATGTAGGGGGTTACCTAAGATATCTTCAACTTCCCTCAAAAGCTAGATAATTTGAAGAGCAGCTGTTTAATGTATTCAGTTATATGTGCTTTACAGACTGTGCACTTGGAATACAAAGAGAAATTGAAGATTTAGTTTATATTTATATTCACATCGTTGTTTCATATTTCAATTTAATTAGAATAGAAAAAAATAAAAGGATACAGAGCCTATGATAATCTTTGAAACTGTTCACAAAAGTGTTCTCTACTAGTTGTGCTTTTAAATTCTATTCATGAACACTCCAAATACACCCTGTAATACTGTGTTGATCTCAGTGAATTCATGCAAAATTGACACATGCAGTGACCCAAGAGATGACATTTTATCATTCTCAGTGTTTATTTTCTCCGAGTCAGGCTACTGTAAGATTTTTTTTATATTTTTTATTTTATTTGCATAGTATCAAAATCTGTCTTAGATATTGTGCTGTTGTTTGTCTTACCAACTTCTTTGCCGAAGTCATTGTTAAGAATGTAGTTGGGAAAGCAGAACAACATCAAAGGAAATTTTTTTTTTTTTTTTTGGTAACCATAGTGGATATAAAATTCCATGAGAGAATGACATCTTTTGAAGACTGAAATCTCCCCTTTTATTCTCTTTCTCCAAGAGGAGAAGGCTTGAATCCTGCTTTAGGACTCAGAGTGAAGCTCTGACTGAAGCAGAGTGTTCTCTCATGCTAGTTTAGCAATGGTATCTGGTAGAGACAATGAATTTCTTTTATTCCTGTGGAAGTCAATGAGGTAGAGGGGTCTCTGTGCTCCCCAGCATCAGGACTTTGCTCAGACAATCAAATGTTAACAGTTAGGTGAGGTAACACAGAGAAATGAAATAAAGATGAAGCAGTGAACTTAACAATTATTGCCAGCACCCGTGGCAGTGCTGTTAGCATTACAATCAAACGGAAGTAGTAGGGGGCATCTACACTCTCACAGCTGAAAATCTGTGGAATCAGATATCTCCTGGGAGATAGAGCATCCATATTGTAAATCAGAATGGAAAGATTAAAAGTAAAGCAATATGTTGTTTCAAAATCTTGCAACATGGCCTTGACCTTCTGCAAAATGTAACTTGTTTTAAATGCTGTGAGTTATAGCTGCCTAGATACTGCATGTCCAGTCAGGGAGGTTAATTAAAAATGTTTTCTGTCTCTCTGGAGCCTCAACTTGCTTTTCAGATGAAAGATGAAAATCATACAAATTGGGCTATTTCACTGTTAAACCGGGTATAGAAAAACATAGGTAGGAAGTTCAACATTTGTATCACGACTCTTGAAGTTAGCTCAGTTTCTCTCTCGACTTCCTCCGTCCCCAAGGGCTTCAGTCTGACACTGTACAGAAAAGATACGGAGATCAAATTTAATACTCTCAGTTCACTCAACACTAAGAATGCATTGCCCACTGTTTCAGTCTAAAACTGTACAGAAAAGATATGGAGATCAAATTTAATACTCTCAGTTCACTCATTGCTAAGAGTGCATTACCCACTACTGGAACAATTATTAAAGAGGTAAAGTTCATGAGGGTATTTTAGGAAGAATTAGGATAACTGTGTGGCCAAACTGAAAGAAGTAGCTGTAGTGACTTAGAAATGCTGTGCTCCTAGATATCTAGTCCACTTGCATGTAGATCCTTGGACCTGTGAACTCATCTGACTTCATGTTTCTAGAGCCTTACCAAGATCCTGACAAAATGAGGTCTAGAACTGTATCGAAGCCCAATATTTAACATAATATTATCATACAAATTGTTCATTTCTTCACATGACTTTTTAAATGCATCATACGTGTCTTCATGGATAATGATGCTTTGACATCTAGTAAATCTTTAATATAATATTTTGTATTCTAGACAAATCTGTTTCATTTGTTTTAGTGCTGTGGACCTAAATAAAGATAAGCTTTTATTAATTATTTTTAACACCTTCTAATTTTGATCAGGCTTATCGAGAATGCAAATTGAGAAAGGTATCATATCTATATTAGGAGTCAAATACTTCACCCCTTTTCAAACTTAGGTAAAACCATACCTTTCTTGGGAGAATGTAAATATAGTCTTTACCATTCCAATTTTCCATTTATTTAATTTGTATCAGAAAAGACAGATTTTTATTTTACTTGAGAAAAATGGAACAGCTCATTGAAGACATTTTCAAGGACATACTATTTCTATTGCAACTTGTACCAGAGAGATTAATCTTTCTATGAAAATTAAAACAATGAAAATAGATATAGTTTTTGTATATATTTTTCATGAAGGCAGAAGAACATAATTTGCTCCAACTGATATATTAATTCGATAAGTTATATTCAGATGCATTTAGATTAGTTATCTGAATTATATTAATCATTCTCCTTCTGCAGGATAGAATATTCTGATACTGTACTGTACACAGTTAATGCTTCCTTAATACATTTTCCTTTTTTAAAATGAATAAATACAAAACTACAAAAGGTGAAGCTAGAACCACATTCTTCTTGAATGGGATACTGAAATTCTTAAATTACTTTAGGCATTTTATAAGTTTGGAAAACAATTTCCAACTTTTTTATTTATTTATTTTTCTTATGGATGATCCAGAGGAAAAACAATACATAATCATAACTGTTAAATATGCTAGTAACAATTACCATTTGGATTTTTTTTTATACTAATCACTATTGCCAAATATTCCCTATCTCTGCCTTCTGTATTATCAAATACTGGACAAGTCATCAAAATTGCATACAATATGCTACTTCAGGCAAATCAGATATATTATTTATTATTTGTTCTAACAGCCCTGGGCTGTGGTTTGACATTTCAAAATGTCTAGCTGCAGTAGTGACATAGAATATTTCCATTCATTCCCGAACTCTGAAATGATCTAAAAATAAATGAATCCATTCAACATACAAATATTCTTTAATGACTAAGTTTTGTCTTTGTTGTTTAAAAAATGGTTTCATTCTTTAATGAAACCTTTCTAGTTGAAGTTCAGAATAAGAAACCAGCATTCCAGGCTGTGCTGGCACATACAGCATGCCCTTCTCCAGAATGGGCAGCAATCATTATTTATTATTGGTATAACACACATCTACATGAAACAAGATATGCACATACAGTCCACTTGAGACAACATATATAGAGAGAGAGAGACAGATGGAAGAGAAGAAAGAAAGAGTGAGGCAATATTGATCATTTTCATAAAAAGAGATTGCACCCAGGTTAGTATTGCACTAATATGAATTTTTATATTGTTTTCAGTTTTTCCATCATGACAAAGGAAACAGGATTCTTGGGGAGGAAATATTAGTTTTATGGATTTTTGAGGTGCAAATAGCAGGTTGGTGCTATAGTTTCTAGTGATAAAGTAGAAGTACAATGGGAAAAGAGGTATCACATAGATGAAAGATGAGTTCATGTTTGTGAGCAAGATCACCCTGAGATTTGCAGCAGAGGGAGAGGAGACCAAGTACAGAGCAACCTGGAATTGTCGACGGGATCAGGAGAAAATTGTAACACAGCAGGGACTGCAAAAGTCACTGTAAAACAAAATTAAAAAACATGAAGCAGAGTCTGGAGAGCAACCAAGAGAGATCTCCCAAAGACAGGGCAACAGAAAATGCAGCTCATTTGTCACATTGAATATTGATTCATATTGATTCTGAGCCTCAGCTAGAAAGACATCATTACTGTTTGTTTGTTATTGTTTTTTTTTTTTTTTTTAATAAAAAAGCCTTCAAATTAGTCACTAAGATTTGCCTGTCGTCATTTTTCCTGAATCATATATTGCCACTTTATATTCTGTCATTATATTCAAATTTTGAAATTACATTTGTGATCAGCTGATTAACTGCAGAGATAACAGGCAATTAGCAAATCCAGTGCCCCATATTTGCTATACTTACACAGTGGATTTAATATCAAATCCATGGTAAGTTCCATTCATGTCATTCATGCACCACTGAATTCCTTTGCACTTGTAGATCATTTGGCTCACACTGTGTCCAGGATTTCCCTGTTTATTAGGAGATCCCTGAGAGAGATCCCTGTCTCTTAGATTAATGCTACATTTTCTGTAAATATACCCTTGGTATTTCAACCAAAGTAGACTTTTGTCTTTATACATTTGGGCTTCTTGGGTCCTGCATACTGCCTAGATACCACGGTGAATGGTATTATTTGGGCATTTATGCCAGCAGTTTTTGGTTTTGTTTGTTTTAATTTGGAAGGTGTCAGTGACTACACAAATTCCAAAACAGTTTAAATGTTGAAAACAGTATTTCTCTCCATAACAAAGACATCTCTTAGTGAACTTTCCCTATGAAACAGAGGGGACCACCCAGTGTTAGATATTTCAAACCACTTCACATTCATGTTATCTGCAGTGGAGGTTCTGTAATTCCAGCTGTTTGAATATGAGAAAGGTAAGTTTTCAGGCAATCAGGAAAACCTCCCACTATTTAAAAAGAAATTCTTACAAAATTCAAGAAAAATCTCGTAATATAGTCAAACATTTTTAGGTAAAAAGAAAACATATTTTAAAAGACGTATTTTAAAAGACAACATATCCTAACTCTTACAGTAGTTATACCTAAAAAAAAATGTTTCAAAAAATGCATAAATAGAAAAAAAAATCTCCAATGAAACTACTCAAAGTGACTTTTACCTTGGCTTATTTGTTTTTACCTGGAAAAAATAAAATAAAATAAAATAAAATAAAATAAAATAAAATAAAATAAAATAAAATAAAATAAAATAAAATAAAAGCAGAATACCGGATTGGTTATAAGAAATATCTTAACAATAATTTGACAACAATTCCAGATTACTATTATTTCGTAATTGAATTTAAAGTAAGTATGCAGGAGATGTTTGGTTTGTAATTTTGTTTCCAGAATCTCAGGCATTGTATTTCATAATAGCATTTAATGCTGCATTAACAGAGTTTTATGCTGCATTAACACAATTTTATAGCATAATGTAAAACAAATGGATACAAAACAGAGGTAATACTGAAAATAAACTGTAAAACTTTTTCCTAGCTGTTCCCCATGCTGTACAGTGATAATATTGCCAACAAAACATCAATGGTTTTTAATCTACCCTCTACTTCAACTTCACTGTGAAATGAGCATTTACATTATCATATTTTCATATAATTGTAAATAGACAGATTGGGATCCATATTTTGGAGCTGAGATTTTTCCAACACAAGCATCCAAGTTTTACAAATTAAATTTGGTGAATGCAAATGCAAAGCCTGATATATTCTATGAGACTACTAATACTAGTAGTCCTATCAAGCAGTCAAAGAAGTAGAAGAAAGGAATAGGCAATACCTTACAGCCAGACAAAGGAAATTCACAAAGGAAAGAAAGGATTACCATCTAGCAATTAAATAAATTGTTTCCCGTTCTGCTCTCTGATGTTATCGTGGTTTTCCTCAGAACTGGTGTGTTCTCAGGAATCCTGTACAGGAGTCATGTAGATTTTTGGATGTTGGTTTGGTTTTGGGTTGCTTATTAAGAAAAGAGATGTTCCAAAGAGAACTGTAAGAAAAGTAGTCATGGGTTAGGAAGATAAACAAAAAAAGAAGGTATAAACAAATTGGGATGTTTAGACTTCAGAAGAGTCAGAGGACAGCAAGTCTTCAAATATTAGAGAAAAGAAAGGAGGAGCAGCAAGGTAATCAATCATCTGTTCTCTGTGTTCGTACTAAATAGGACAACAATAAAAGGTAACGCTTCAGAGAGGAAATTTAGATCAGAAATTTGAAAAACTACTAGAAGCTAAATAAGCAAGAAAAGGAATAGTTTGTTTTTGAAAATATCAATAGCTCCATCTTAGGATCTTTAAGAACAAGTTCACAAAACATGCTGGGAATAACTGTAGTTGCACTTTTCTATCATTAATTTGATTTTGCTTCCCATGGAGAATAAACAGAGCAGTGAACTTGCAACATTTTCTCCTGCTAGGTTACCTTGCAACTTAACCAGTTCCCTGACTCACTTCACTGCACAGACATTAAAACACTCTTGGCCTCCAAAGGAATAAGGTAGTACAGGGACAGAAACTAACGGCTGGAAGCAGGGAAAGTATGTGATTGCTTCCTTTGGCAGGTCTGTTTGGCATATGCAGATGCAAGATATTTATAGAACCATGCCTCATTTCTTGTATTATACTACTGTCTATTTGGAGAAGAGTCTTTTTGTTCTGATTGTAATGAGATGGTCCTGAACTATGCTGGAAATTTCCTATGTACAATGACAGTCTGAATAACAAAAGAAAAAGATATGCTCAAGTGACTGAACATATACACATCCTGATATGGCAACTAGTGACTTGTTAGGACCTCTTATTTTTCACTCCACACTCTCAATTCAGTTTCACGGAATGAACAATGAATACAAATGCTGTTTGTCAGTTTTCTGGCAAGGAAATTTGGCAAGAAAGCCAAAGGCACACAATGCCATGTATTTAGTGTTGTGATGTTCAAAAGTAATCTTTCACCAGAGCCTACAAAATTCCGTGCAGAAAAGCTTGGCTAGCTCAAAAGCAAAGAATCATTGTGTATACCTGTATCTGTCAGGAACTTTCAATGAGTGCAATGCTTATTGACGGCAGAAGGCATGAGGGAGACAGATTTATGACATTTAATTACATTTTTTTTATAATGTTTCCAAAAACAAAGTGATTTCCAACATCTAATTCTGCCCTTCCAGCTCAACCAGTTGTCAGCAACTGATCTTCATTTTTTTCTTTAATAACAATAATCAAAAAAGTTTCTTTTTCTTTTAAACTTTTGCTCACAAAACAAAGGCAATCACAGTCTCTGCTGGGAAGGAATTGCTTGTGCTGACAAAAGAAATATTCCACTGAGAAAGCAGTTGTATGAAGTAAACTGCAGGGTAAATTTTGGAATCTCTAGTATGGTTGTTCTGTCATTTGAAGGTCCTTGACCCAATCTTTTTCTTTTTTAAAACACTGTTTACATAAAAACAACTTTCAGTTACATGTAGGCTCAACAAAGTTGGCTAGAAGACAGAACGTGTGTATGGATTTTCAAGTTTGCTTGCAGCAGAGCACATCAGTTATGGATTTCAGTGCTCACCAGCAGTTGTCAAGGCTTCTGATGTTTTTTTTTCTTCTGCTACTTTACTATTTGACCTCTACATCTACCATTTTTCACAGGTCATTTTCAAAATCTTTTGTCTTTTTCCAAAACCTAATTCAATCCACTTAGTTATCAGTCTTACTGTCATGGTTCTTAGTGTCTTTTACACATTCACATTTTCTTTGTGTTTTGTTTCTCTGGTGTTGTGTGTTTCTTGGCTTGACTTTCCATTTGACTGCCTTCCATGATATTTAGTCAATTAATGTAACTTTCAGTCTTTGATATTTTTAACTCCTCTATCTTTCATGTGGTCCATGGATTTTGATGATTTCTCAATTAAATAATGTGATTGTCATATGCTGGGTGTTTCACTTCAAGAATAAACTTCCAAATGTAGTATTACACAAAAAGTTGCTCCTATTAATAATAAATCCTTTTAGTAGTATCTGAAAGTATATGAGCATAAGTTATGACAATGAGCTATTACATATTTATGTAGAAACAATATTAGCATCTGATTAATAATTAAAAAAAAAAACACTATGGAAACATCTTTTGGAAATCTATACAAACCATTCATGTGCAAGATATTTAAACCTTTTAATTTTGGAGGGACTTTCATTTTTCAGTTTTCAGAGTCAGATTCAGATTCATATCAATAAAAAAGAACTAGAAGTGAAAAGGACAAAGAGATGAAAAGGAAATAATGTGTTCTCAAAACTCTCCAATTTTGAAAATAGCAATACGTGATAGCTTATAATTTATAGACTGCTGAGAATTTTGCAAATTCTGAGAATTCAGCAAAACTGAAAGCTGGAAAAGTTAGAATGCATAAATGGAGATATTTTTGCACTATATTGTTACTTTATGAATTATCATGAAACACCACTAAATCAAAAACAAAGGAGGTTTCAAAAGCCAGACTAAATTTACCTATGATTAAAAAAAAAAAAAAATCTACAGTACATTTGCGTTGGACCTTGAAACAATGTGCTTTTCTGAAGATTTCTTGATTGCATACCTCTTCTAATCCTCCCCTCCCCTTTCTCTTCATTTTACAATGAACTTAGGGGCAATTCCTCTTACATTATATACATTAACTGAATTTCATGAACTGTCAAGGAAGAATTAGATTAATTTAGCTCAAATACATCATAACATGCTATTGATTAAACCTATCCATTTCAACAATAAAATAAAAAATATATAAATGGATTTAAAAGAGGTTAAATATATTTAATAGAAGTAGAAAATCTCCTATTAAAACCTCACTATCAGGCTGTTTATTTAAGGCATACTTACTTTGGAATTGCTGTCCTAATGTTTTAGAAGAACACACACGGACAGACACATAAAATGAATAAAACAGGCATTTTCTTTCACTTTCTCTTTGGTTGGAACTTAGACAGGAGTCACCCACCACACTCATCCTAATCATACTAATATACTAATCATGCTAGTCATACTAATCTTACCCTTGTGAGTTCTTTCGTGATGATATATTCCGTGACTGTAAAAAAAATGTCACTGAATGAATGAATGAAAAAAAGCTTGTGTGTATCATAAACGCAACTCTCCCCTGTCCTCCTTGATGAACACTGAGGACAGAAACTTTATCCTGAAGAAGAAATTTATAAATCTCCAACTGCCTGAAAAAGAAACAATATTTCTGAATGATGACAGAACTATCTTTGCTTCAATTCTAATGGGATTAAAAGGAGGAGCTTGACAATGCAGTGATGTTAAAATAATTATTCTGAGTAAAGCAATGACATTTTTTAAAGTAATGTGTTCAATATCAAGAGGAAAAGATAATCACAGTGGTTTGGGGTTGTTAGTTTATTATTATTATTATTATTATTGTAATGTTTATTTATTTATTTATTCTTGATTTTCATAACACATCAAAAAGTTAATTTAAAAATAAATCTGCAGAGAAAGTGGTGTGTCTGTACTTGACTTAATACAAACAGAGAAAAAAAAAAAGAAAAAAAAAAAAAGAAAAAAAAAATTATAAGACATTGTAATGATCCAGACTCCTAGATAAGTATTCTGATGAGCTAATTCCAGAAAATTAGCCTGAAGAACTTACACATTCAGCAGTATAAATGCAAACTGTAGGTCTGCCAAAAACAGATTCCAGTTCAAGCTCAGGGACTGACCAACATTCCTCAAAGTTTCCACTTTAACAGATAATTCACTAGTACTCTTGATACCATCCAAAACGAACACCAGTATTTAGTCCAAATACATAAGGTTTATAATGACTCCCAGACAGATCAATTCTAGCACTCAAAACAAAGTTTTATTTGAGTGCAAAAATCTGCCAATAGGAAGCTGAACAAATGACTGGAGGCCAGGCTGGGTAATAGTAACACTGACTGTAATTGTCTAGAAATCAGGAACAAAACACAAAGGGCAGATCTGAAAACATTTCAAAAAACAATCATGAGTGACTACAGCAACAGATTTGTACAGCCACAAAAACCTCTAGAACTTAAACCTAGATGTTTTCCATGTAAAGTAATTAAATTATTAGCCTTGTATTATTTTTATCATTACTTGAACTTGGAAAATGATCTTACATATTACTTTAAAATTAAACAGATTACATTGGTAGAAATGGTAGAGAATAGGAGAAAGGTTGATTTATTGGCTTTAAATTTTTTCCAGAAATATTTTTATCAGATTATCTTCAAAATAGTTTAAATTGATATGACGTGGTTAAGACAACAAAATAGTCTAAATAACCTAAATGAAAAAGAATTTTTTAACAGCTTTAACAATGAGACTTACTGAATGAATAATAAATACAGCTGAACAAATCATTTACAACACATCATTTACTGAGCTAATTTAAAATTCTGTTTCTATTCACGGAATGTCTGTGAACAGCTTATAAGATCATTTAGTGTACATTTTCTTTATCTGAATTTAGTCAATGACATTTAGAGGTACTTTTTTAAATCTGAAGTTTGTCATAAGATTATGATTAGGAACAGGTATTTTTGCAAATTATTGCCAGTCATTATCGTGCTAGTGCTAATTAGTCACCCCTCATATTTGCATTAATTTTATTTTTGGACAAATCATAGGTTGTGTGACACATTTCTGAAAGGACTACTGTTCCATTTTCTGAAAGGACTACTATTATTTCTAGAATCTGCATCCAGACATGAAGCTCATAAAACAAGAAAGTTCTGTGAATATGCTTTATTCAGGCTTACCTTTTTCCTAGAATTCAATTAAAAAGTCCAAAGAAATTATTTCAAAATCTCTAATGGGTCTGACTAGTCATGTTTTTCATTTTGTTACTCACCCTCTTGTCACATTTGAGGAAGGGCTCTGCCCTCTGTGGCTGAACTCTATATGATTGTGAGGCAGAGACTTCTTCACTTTGCCTGCTGGATCATTGTTTACCGTACCTTTTCTCTTGCCTTTATTTCACATGCACACTGCCCTTTGTGTTTGAGCTGTCTCACTAAGAAGATGCTGACAGCTCATTCTGTGGTACATGGCTGGCTTTAACACACTGGCTTTGGCTACCACTGTTCCAGTTCTTAAAGACTGTAATTCCTATTGACCTCAAGGCCTGTTGATCTCCAGAAGGAACATCATCTGGGGCTTCACACTGAAAATAAACGCATCCCTCCCAGTACATAAATATTTTTCTGTAGGTAGCCTGAGAACACTGCTGCATTACTGTTCAAGCTCAGCACACACCCTAATGGATGTGCAGCAGAGTGTTTAGGCAAGATGGAAAGTTTACAATGCATCCTAAATACACTATTGCTTTTAATTATGGAGTGGATATAACTTCAGAGAGTGGGCGTTGTTTTGCATATGTTTTTACCAAAAAAAAAAAATCTGTTACCAACATTCACCAGTAAATCAACTGCAAGTTGGAGCACATGATCCCCTGGCTTAGGGAATTCTCATTTTATGCTGGAGCAATGTGTTCGGTAATATTTTGCACTTTAAATATCTCCACAATTATTCATAAAATATCAATCTGTTAAAGTTTGTGACAAGTCTGATGGCATAACTAACATCCACTGAGGACTGCTATTCTCACAGACAACAACTTCCAACAAACATGCTTGCATGGGCCCACAGCAAGCCAGAGACCACCCTGAACGCCACTGGATTTCCAATGCGCATTTCTGTGTCCTGCTGTCTCCAAAGTAAACGAGAGATACACCAGAAAACTGTACTATTTGTTGAATGTGTGCTTCTATGTATATAGTTATATTAATATTGTATATTTGATACATTATATAGACAAATACACAACTAAAATACGTATATATCACACCTATTCACAACATTGAACATATATATGTGTACACAACATATAGCAAATATATATATATGAATGCAGGCAAAATACAAAAGCAAAACCAAGCACTCTGATGAACAGGACTTATAGCAGGTGAGGACAAATGTATGAGAGATGTTAACAATATTATCTAAAGCAGTGTGTCCCATAAAGCTAACAAAGGAATCCACAGACAAATTCCACACCCCTGGATTCTTCTAGTGTTCATTATCTTTGCAACTGAGACACAGCATAACATACTGTAAGTCATTTTTCCTGCAGCTGGAAATAAGCTAGACAATCAAATGGAAGACAAGAAAGAAACACTAATAAAAATAATTTTTGACATGATTAAGTGATGGAATTGTCTTACAAAACAGTTATTACCAAATCTTTAAAACTGCCAGAAAATTAGCTATTGAACTCTTTCTGAGTTTTAATATGGCTTAGATGAACAATTCTGTCTCATCTTTTATTAAACCTATATTCATCTGTGATATACTACATTTTAAAATAGCAACCACTATTGGAAAGGCAAGTCAAAAATAAAAAATAAAATTGAGGCTATAACACTACAGGGCTGTAGCTCACAGGTGAAGCTGTTTGATACAGTCCCATGCAAACGTTCACATAAGCATTAAATTGAAGTTCAGGGTGGTAGTGGTAAATATTCATGTGCATATGAAAAGCTGTGCTCAGTTTTAAAAGGGAGTCTATTAATTTAAGCAATGTATCATGTTTAAGTGTTGAGTGCATTCAGGCCAGCATATGATCACATCTTTATATAAGTCATAAGTGAGCTTTGTTGTCAGTGATTCCACGACAGTAAAAAATCAATGTCAGATCAGAATCCCATCTACTCATAACAAACTGGGAGAGAGAGAGTAGTTTTTATCAGTGGTCTATACCTATATCACACATGGTATTTCAAGGAAGCAATCGTATTTTAATAGCACAGATAATATGAAGTATATAGAGTATAAAACAACCTCAGCTGATATAATTTAAACTGAAGACTGTCTTAAAGACAAAATACAAAATAAAGATTCTTAAATACAAAAATTGAAAATTTCCTACCCGACTCCAATTTCTATCACTGCTGAGTTAGGATAGGGGTGATAAATGACATATGAATTAAGGAATGTAGAGAAAAAATATTGTACTGTTATTTTTGCTAAACTTACTGCTTCACATAGCAGACACACCACAATCTTAAAATAACACTAAGTTGCGAAGACAAATCTGAAAAATTAAGGCTAGACTTCAGTTGCTGGTGCATCCCTGATTCTGCCCTGTGCAACTGCATCATGAGAAATCTTTTAATTGATCACACCTGATCACACTCATTTTTGCAAGGGACCTCTGGCACAGCTAGTGCATAACCCTCTCTGAAGAAAGAATAATGAATTTCCTTGTGGATTTATCTGTGGTGGTCATAACAACAGTAGGTGAATGCTTGATGAAAATTAATCATCTTCTCAATATCTCTGTTTTTTGTTTCATTTGAACAATTGGCTGTATTTTCCACAGCCTTGTTCCTGAAAACAACAGCATTGTTTTGGGTGAAACTAGCTAAGTTTAGCCTGAGGCAGACATGCAGCCTGGAAAATTTCATCTCAAACTGTAAGGTGTTGCAAAGTTATAAACCACTGAAAAGTGGATATGAAAGGTGGAAGTGTCAGGAAATATTCACAGTGGGTATCACTAGAAATTTCCCCGTAACATGTCCAGATTCTCAACTGGCGTCAATTACCTTTCGTGTATCAATTCCAATCTGACTTGTAAAACTTAAAATGTCTCGAAAAAGTGTGGATTTAAATAAAGATGGAAAAAGATGGAAGGCTGGGAGAACAGGTTATGACTGAGAGTCTAAAACGGAGAAAATGCTGACATGAGGAAATTGTAAATCCAGGATTAGGAATCAGAAAAGGGAAATTTAACCTGCCTAGGCACAAACTGGTAACTACCTTGAAGCAGACAACTACAACTCTTGAGGAAAGATGAGAGGGAATAGAGGAAGAACTGGACTTGTCTGGGAAATCGTAGTATAAATAAATAGACTGGATTATAACCTAGCAGGAGACAGTCAGGAATCGAAAAGTGAGACTAAGAGATAAGGAAGACTAAAGCTCAAAAGTCAGGGGAAAGTCAGTTTAGATGAAGTGCCCAAAAGAATAGGCACTAAACTCTACTAATAGAGGGTGCTGGGTTTGATGGAGGAAGACTAGAATCAGGGAAATCAAATTTTTCAGGGAAAGGCTGGTGCATCCAGTTCTCCACTGGACTGGAGTTTGAATGGACTGGATGGTGTACTGGGAGTGACTGGAAGGGGGCAGGACTGGGACAAAGGACTGATTGGAAGCAAATAAATAAGAATTTATCTGTGAGCCTAGACTGAAAGTAGAAGAAACAAGCAGAAGTGGCACTCATTGGTGCATACAGCTTTCTGGGGCCTAGACTGAACTTTAGGCCTCCTCACTGCACTTTTGTATAGACATAGGTAGGTGTTTTCTACTGCTGAAATATCTATCTTACTGTGTGATGTTTTAGATGACATTCAAGATGATACCTTGATAATTACTATTACTTTATTAGCTGGAGCATATGCTGTTTGAGGTAAGGTATGGCTGGCAGACAGACAGCAAGCTTTGATAAAAGTTTGACTGTACTTGAATGCTGCCCAAAGAAAAGAAAGATTGGGTCCAGTCCTTGCCCCTGTCACCAAGTTTGAAGCTAGGCAAGTCACTAAAATCACATTTCCCTTAAGTGGTCATTCTATGCTGTTCATTCCCCCATTGTTTCATTGTTTTTGTTTTTCAAATAAGAAGGCAATTCACGTACAAATTCTCAAATCCTGTGTTGCACAGGAGTCTCTCTTGAGCAAAACACGTAGCATTGCTTTATTGGATGAGGGTAAGTTAACCCAGATCAGTGACAATCATTAACTTGACACAATTTCTTACACTTAAATAGTAATTCTGGAAATGTTTCACTTGCTTAAATAACATGTAGCAGTGCTGTGATTTTTATGCTTATGATTTTCTCGTGTTTCCTGAAATGGCCACATTCATTCTTCATTCAAATTATTTATACTTTTGTACACTGTTTGTATTTATGCATTTCATTTTTTGTATTTTATTTGCATTATTTATACATGGATTTTATCTTCTCAGGACTTTAAACATGCATTTTTGTGTGTGTGTACTGTAGCTATTTTTTTTCCCCTGGTCAACATTAATCAATGCTAGGTATTACAAGAGAAAGAGAATATGAACAAGTGTCTAGATTTTCCCTCAGGGGATCTTGCCATGTTCTATTTCATAAATAAAAAGTTTTTATATACCTTAAGCAGCCATGTGAGGTTTAGTTTTCAACACACCCACATTTGTTTAAAGCAACTGAAAAATAAACCACATCACTAAGGATATGAAAGTGGCCATATATGATAATATATGGTAATATATGCTTTATTGATTTCCACTGGCAGTTTCCAATGGTTTTAATTCTTACCTTAAAAATATTTGCCTGTAACATACAGTGGTGATTTTTAATTAATAATGTTCTTAATTCCAAAGATTAAATATGCTGTGTTTTAGTTCCCTTTGTAATGAGCATTTTGAAGCTTGAACTGTATCAGCATAATTGATACATTTACAGTCTCTTCATCATATGGAAAGGGAAAGTTTCCCTTTCTGACAAAGTCTTTCAGATATTAAATAAATTAATAATCAGCATCGGGACAAGCAAAGATCAAAATTCATGTCACCTCTCTTAAGGGACTGAAAGTAAGTGAAGTTCTTATTAGGAGCCTAACCCTCCTCAGTGCACCTTAAAGAAAACCTAAAGGTACTGATACAGATTTGGTGATATGTAGGATGCAGTACAGGTATCATCAAGGTATTTGTTGTTGCACCAGTTATCAAGGGATGATTAAATTAGAGACATGAAGAAATTGCTTAAAGTTAGGCAAGTAACCAATAAGCCAAGCACATGGACAGTCAGTGGGAGCACAGCAATGCCTGTCTCACCCAGTGCTCTCCTCTTACAGGATTTTGAGACAGACAGGGCAAAAATCTCAGCTTTTTTTTCAAATCACTGCTTTCCACTGAAAGAGTTTCTAACATGTCTCTCTTCCAGTTGCAACACAATCCTGAAATAGGTCCAGATAAATGAGTTGCATTTTTTTTCTATAAAAATACATCTGTATACTTTTTGCCCAACTCTTTATTGTCTAATCCTTCTGTCAGAATGATGAGATCAGCAGAACAACAGAAATTCATCACAGTTTGCATAAACTTAGAAAATGGAGAGGACATTGACTGATTAGCAGCCAGGATTGAGATGAAACAACTCTTATTTTGTCAATGATTTAGAGACCTAAAATATTTAGTTAGTCATTAATTTATTCATATTGTCCTCTTTACGTAGTTCTTTCTACATGCTCTCTTCACTCTCTTTTATTCTGAGAAAATGAAAGCTATCAAAATGGTTGTTTTTTAATGAATAAACTGAGAAAGTACAACTCCAAGACTGTAACTCAAAAAAAAAAAAAAAAAAGTTAAATTAATTAGCAAATAAAAGTGTATTTTTCTTGAGGGCTAAGTAATTTAGAACAGGTATCTACAATTTAGACACTAGTCAGCTTTAGCTAGCAAGCTTTATAGTGAAGTTATGTGAGTATTAAAATAACTCCTACTAATTGTTCCCCACACAGTAAAAATTGCCTGTTTCTTAATAGATTAAATGTCATGATAACTGCCCTAATTAAAAGAAATTAAGATTTCCCTACCTGCAAATGTATGTATTTTAGCTGCTGCAGAAAGAGTAGGCAAAAACTCACGTATAATTTTGGTGTTTAAGTCCTAATCTTGCAAAACTTAATGCAAACAAATAAAGGCTACCTATTCTATTAGTTTTGTTCAGCAAATTGAAATCCACAGACAGTCTGCAAACATGAATGTTAATCAAGCTTACCATGTGAATTTACCTAAACAACTATGACATATTATGCAAATAATCTTTGAAATAGTACTTTTAAAATAAATGTATTTGTTTTCTCCAGTCTCAGAATTTTCTTCGGATGCTGTGGACATCTTTGAGAGCTCTGCTGTAACCATGTATACATGACCACCAAAAATTAGTGACAAAATTAGTGACTGAAGATTTTTCAACCAGAAACTCATTTTGTAATGCCTGCACGTCTGAGATTAGAATTCATTTTCAAAAGTCTGCTACTGGGTTTTAGAGTCCTGCATACAGGAATAGCAGAGAAAAGAAGGAGCTCCCCATAGACACTGTTCCATCACTCTAAAACAAGGCCTGGGCAGTTTTGTTTTATCATTCCTCTCCTCTCCTCTCCTCTCCTCTCCTCTCCTCTCCTCTCCTCTCCTCTCCTCTCCTCTCCTCTCCTCTCCTCCCTTCTCCCTTTTTTTCCCCAAGACAAGTCTTTAACCCTTTCAAAAGGACATATAAAATACCTTTCTTTGTATGGGTACTCTTTCAAATGTGATCTGTAGAAATGACCGTACTCATTTACATACATCAGCTCAGGTCTCCAAAACAGAGTGAGGTTTTTCAGCTAAGTATTTTTCTTTCTGTCCTTTATCAGAAAATCACAGGCAAGTGATCTAAAGGATCTAAAGAGGATACCTCAGATACCAGCTTTAATCTTCCCTCCGGAAGGAAAGTAAATTTTCTTCCATTCCTTTTCTTTCTGACTTGCAACATCTTCAACATCTTGTTCTTAGCCCCAGTTTTAGATAATGTAACCAGCCCTTACATGTAACTGCCTTTATCCCCACAGAATCACACAATACAAATTGTATCATTTGATTTCCCAAAAGAAATCTCACAAGCTTCTGTGAGGTATTGCTACCACCATCTTTTTTTCCTTTCTGTTTTCTTTTGTGAGGGGAAAAAAATATCAACAAAGATAAGAAACATACAGTACCAAATCCCTCTATGCAATTATCTCCCACCTTTCTAAGGGCTGTCAAGATGAGAATACCACTGCTCAGAAAGAAATATCTCTTAGTACTTACGTTATGCAACTTTTTGCCTAGTGTTAGACATAAATTGTCTCTGAAATATCAACTGCCTTCTTGAGTGAAAGTGCCAAAGATAACCATAATGGGAATTACTAATATTTTGCTATGATAAAGGTCAAATAAAAGTCTTCTTACAAAAGCTTATTTACCAGTTTCCTTTTCTATGTTCTTCAGAGCAGACCTCAGCTAGAGTGAGTTGCCTTAACTCCAGGAGACCTGACAGTTTACCCCAAACAGAATAGCTGACCCTTAGTTTCTAAACACCAAGTGTTCCAAAAATGGAAACAGAGAGATTAAAATCACATCAAGGAACAAGAGGGATCTGAAAAAGAGTTAGAGTGGCTGATGTGACATTTCCATGCTGTTGTATGAAATTTGCAATGGAAATAAACCAGAGTAGGAGCTCTTCCTACCTGAGGCTCTATATCCACTAAATGTTATACACCCCCTACAAAGCAGAGATGACACCTTTTTGCTAACTGTCAAAAGTTATTCAAAGGGGATAAAAATCCTCTGTAGCTGCAGAGGTTTGTTTTGGCTACTTCAATAAGCACCTCCTGCTGAGAGTCAAAAGGAGTATGGGACTGCATTATTAAACACAGTGTCCCCCTTCCACACTCTCTCGGTTTTGCAAATTAGTCTGAGAACAGAATTCTGAGGATCTCTCTCAGATTAGACTGTGGTGCTTAATAAATGTAGATGCACCAGGCAGAGCCAATTTAGGAGAGATGGAAATTGGTAATGGCCATTTTGTGCATTTTGGCAACACATAATATATTATTTTCATCTACTAATGCTTGACAGGATATTATAACTAAAGAAAAGTTTGAAATACAAGATAAAAGGGGAAATTAAAGCCATTTTGTGAATTTTCTCATGTTCTGGCTCATTTTATGTTAGCCATTTACAACTGATGACAAGTAGTAATTTTTGAATACTTGTTTAATAATGTAATTCAAATGAATATGATTGTCTTACCTTAATTCTTCACAGAAAAGAGATGACATTAAGAATAGTAAAGACAATATTAATTGAAAACTATTTTTCTTTTCCTCAGAAGAAAGATACATTTGTGATCAAAAATTGTAGCTCAGGACAACACATTCAGCTCAGAGTTTGTAGATGATGTATCCTCACATGATGACTTTTAATGTAAAGTGGTAGGAAAGAAGAGACAATACAACTTACAATTGCTTAACAGTGTTGCATAGTGAAAATGGCAGAAGTCTTTTTCTGTTTTTTCTCTTATTTATTCTTTTTCTAGATTAACTAGTTAGAGTACCATTGGCACTACAGATAAGGTATTTTTCATCTAAAATGAATGTCATTGTGACAAATAGGACTGCCTAGCTCCATTTTCAGAATTATCAAAAAGTGAGAAGTGAGTGGAGATGGTATCTTCAGAGACAGGACTCTGTACTTTGCTCTTGGTTGTACCCTGTTCCCATGTAGCCTGAAATGGCTCTTAGAGATTTTGTGATCACTGTTTCTATCCGAAAAGGAAATTAGAGGCATAATGTATTTGGACATAACTGAAAAATAGGAATGAAAATTGAAGTATGGGCTTTCCTGATATTTTCAGGTTACCAGGCTGGCTGACAACTTCATCAAACAAAATATTGATTTTTCTGCAACTCCAAGAAGAATCCTATTTGAATTCAGCTTAACCTAATTGCTTTTTATCTAGCATTAAGGACAACAAATAGCAAAAAGGTTTTCCAGTTTAATGTACCACAGTCCATGAAGCTATTTTTAAGCTTGACTATACATTGGGGATCCCATGTGCAGAGACAGCTGCCAAAAATGATACTAAATATTTAGTTGGCTAATTTCATCTACCACTTTTTCTCCAAACTCCACAATAAGGAAAATAATAATAATAATAATAATAATAACAACAACAACAAGAACAACAACTACATAAACGGCTTTGGGATGAGTAGATAACTGAAAAATATTCTCTAGGAATGTTTTGCATATATTATTGATGAAGGTATGCACAGACTTTTATTTTGGGATATAATGCATTAGATATACAGTGAATGCTAGCAGGTATATCCTAAAAGGGGAAAACACCTTTTCTCCTTAGGATTTCTGAGAAAGTTTCATACATCTTAACTTGGAGACATAGAAATATAATCAAATGCAAAGGCTGAATAATTAAACTGGCAACATTGATATTGAACTTCCATTGTCATAAGCCATAACAGTTAATAAATATAATATTTCATTGATTAAATCCTATGTCAGATCCAGAAGCCAAATTCTATTTCTTATTAGCTATGAAAAAGACAAAATATTTCAGCTAAACCTTAAGTCTTTAGCCAAAAAATAACTGATGCTTGCAAACTGGTTGATAATTAAACACAAATAGTAAGAGAAGCTGGGATAGTACATCACAAAATGGACTGTATTAATTAATAAAATGAGTTAGCTTTAGTAATTCATGCAAATATATCAAAGCATATTCATTATTGTTTTTCAGCACGTTTTGCAAAATAAGCAATTTGTATGCAACTGACACAAATGTTCTTGAGGGCCAATATGGTTAAAATATACTCTGCATAATGATGGTTGAATCATATTTCTCCTCAGTCAGCAATAGCCGTGAAAACTCATAAAAAGGAATTTACAGTGGTAGCTGGGACTATAATCTCAATTATGTCATTGGCCAGGTTTACCTAACCTCACATTCTTTCCAATTTCTTTCCTAAAAGGAAGGAATAAATTTTGATTTGCCCACCTTGGGGGTGGGGCAGTGGAGGTGGGGAGTAAAACAAGACAAAAAATATGTTGCAAACTTAGTCCAGTGAGCATGAATCACATTCACAGACTCACAGAAATGTTTAGGTTCAAAGGGTCCGCTTGAGATCACCTGGTCCAACTTAATAGTGAAATACTATTTTTGTTTTGATGAATCATTCTTAATCAGGTCATCATTGTAGGTGTTTCACACAAGCTGAATCATTTACTGCTGCCTTTAGTTGAGGTTTTTCCTGTTTTGTGTAACATTACGAAAAGTAGGTGCAAAAAGATTTCAGATAATCTTTAACCATAATATGAAGAGGGGGAATGAGGATCCCATAAAAACCTGCAAGCGATTTGTACACTTTACCAAAAGTTATAATATCAGATATAACAACAAACCAGAAAGGTGGGGAAAAAAAAAATCCTTTGAAGAGCTCCCAAACTTTACTGTCTAGTGGTCAACATTACAAAACAAGCCACAAACTAATATGCTTCAGACTTAGCTTTTTTCTTGGCCTCAGTTGTAACTTTTCCATTCTGTGGTCAAAAATTTCTTGAGAGGACTTCCCATGAGCTTTTTCATTGATTTATTTTTATAAGATAATGGAAAATTCACTTAGCAGCTTCTGTGGAGGTCCAATTCCTTCATCAGAAATATACATACATCAGCCATACACTATACTGACCACATGTATACACCTACATCCATAGATATTTCAAAGATGAAGCTGCTTTCTTTTATTTCCTTAACTTCACAAAATTACTTCCTATTTCTACACAGAAAATTATCTATTAAATTCAGTATGGCTCTCCATAACAACTTTCTTCTTACCTTAATTTCTTAGAAGAATTGGGCTCAGATTTCCCAAATTGGAACACACCCCCTCCCCACTTTTGCTCTCTCCACCCCTTAAATTTCTAAAATCATTCTGGCATTCAGATTTCTTCTTCAGTAATATGCACTTGTTAAAAAAAAAATCTTTGATCCAATCAAAACAGTTGCTAAGTCTGGAAGTAGAGTCAAGGGATAACAGAATTTATTGCCATTTATGCCTGACTACAAGCAACTACTACTTATTTTGCAAAGTTATTTCCATTGAATGGCTGTCTGAAGACATAAAAACTGGGTCCTACTGAAATCTTTCCTAAAAGTCCAGCTACTAACCCTGCCCTTCAACTTTTTTTTTTTTTTTTTTTTTGGTGCATACTAGTTCTCAGGGCCCCTATCAGATAGAAAAATAAATAAATAAATAAATCCTTTCCTAAAGAAGTTAATTGTCAAATCCTAATATGATCATTTCTTTGTTAATGTCACCTTTCCTACCTAGGCTTTTAAAGCAGTTTTTCTTTAATCCTACAAGAAAAGAATTGCTTATAACCGGTGCAAACACTGTCAGCTGAAAAAAAAGAATAAATCAAATTTTCTTGGGGGTATATTTTAGTTACTGACTAAATGCCTACTTGCTATATAAAAGGTTGTTTGTTTTTCCATTTTACAAATTACAGTTAAGAGATTAGGATTGATGGAAATGTTTTTAAAAGTTACCTCTTTAATCCCTTCTCCTCTCTCTATAAAAAAAAAAAAAAAAAAAAGAATTAGAAAAAAAAAAAAGAAAATAAAAGTAACCTCTCCTCTTCTCTACACTCCTTTTCTTTGTTAAGCTTTGTCAGTTTTTCTGTCTACATTTATATTCAAGGAGAATGCATGTCATAAGACCTTTTAATCATGAAAAGTTAAAGTGATCTAAGCATCCTTCGATGAGATGACTACCCTATAAAGCCTCATAATTTTATTAACATAAAAATGCAGGAGAAAATATGTAACAACATTCAGATACCACCCAGAAACCTAAAAAATATTGACAGTTTAAAGTCTAAGAAGAGTCTAAATTAGTAGAAAATATGTAACAACATTCAGATACCACCCAGAAACCTAAAAAATATTGACAGTTTAAAGTCTAAGAAGAGTCTAAATTAGTAGAAGAGTGCATGGCCTCTCAAATTAGCAACTCCACTGACAGCACCAGAGACAATAAGCAAGCTCAGAAATTACTGTATTACATTTTGATTCTAATAATTGCATATTGTCTTAAGTAAATCATGACAGTGACTTAACACATGATAGATATGTAGCTAGAAGAGGACAAACTGTTAGAAGCAAGTAATACATTGAAATGTATCTTAATTGCCAGACTGAATTTTAGAAAGCTGTTTGTCATTAAAGATAGCTCCCCCCCCCCAAAAAAAAAAAAAGGAAAAAAAAAGCATACTTTGTTTCGTCAGTTTCTCTCACCCAATGTTTTCTTATTTGTAGCCTTTCTTTTCAAGCAGTAATTTGGAATGCCACACTTTCTCCTTTATTCAGGAGTTTCTTCATGACCCCTGCTACCACAATAACTAGAGAAAGCTGCCTTATTGAACTGTCTCTAAAAAAACATTCAAAATTTTTAGCATCACTACAAATTTAATGTAAAAATTGCTGCTATTTTGACTGTGCTTTCACATTTTAACTTAATATGCTATACATCATTAAGGATGGGAAATGGACGAAGCTTCCAAATAAATCTGAACAGCTTAAATATCATAGGCTGAATTTGAAATCCAAATACACAAAATGTTTTCAAAATGGAACAGCTGGTGACATTTTTGAGTCTTTTTTTTTTTTTTAAATGAGAATTTTGGAATTAATAATTTCTAAAGGAGTATTACTTACTATGACTGATAAAATTATTTGTATATCATAGCATAATACCATCAATTTTCACATTTGAAATCTTGCGTGGATGAAGCAAAGAAGAATAAATGTCATCCATAAAGAGTACTTGCATTTGTATTAAAGTACTTGCAGTATTATCATGTCTAACAATAATTTTGTAGTCTTATAGTGAAAGGTTTGAACTATGAGGTAAATTAGAATCACTGTGAAATAGGCCACTTAGAAGATCTGTGTTAGGATAGTATGATAACCAACTGTACATCACACAGGTATCACAAATTGTTAGTTGAGTTATATTTAATAAAGGTTTTATATAGTATAGCACTATTGCTGGCCTGTTTTAGGGTTTGGGACTCCAAATTAGATCAAGCTGTTTTTCAAAGACAGTTGATTTCCATTTGACTTCTATACATTCCCATAACTTAGATTTTATTACTGAAATTCAACTTTGAATTTTCCAACCAAATATTTCCTGAAGTCTGGGAACCATTCTAGTTAGGCAGCTTACCTAAAACTGATGAGACTTCTATTTAATCATAATTTTTGTTTGTGATTTCCAGTAAATTTTATTGGTTAAAACTTTAAGTAGAAATATAATGAGAAATTACATAATATTTCTATAAACTCTAAAGGTTTAAAGCAGCAACTGAGTATCTTTTCAAGTTATATCTTTTCTGACCACATTGATTGATTGATTTCTTTTTACCATTCTTACACATCACAGTAGAACTGCTGAAGGGTCATGCTGGATTTCCAGCTTCTTTACACTGAAACAGTACCACAGAGTACAGCAAAATTTTCTTCAGTCTTTCTTCCTAGATTTTCCTCTCACATAGCCTCCTTTTGCTTTTGTACTTCCTATTCACACCTTATTAATGTAATATATGTAACACAGGTACCATACGTGTATGCAATATATGTATGTATTCCAAATACTCAAGAAATTCAATATGAAAATGTAACTTCAAAATAATCAATATCATATCCTTGTTATGGGTCTTTCTTTCCCTTTCCTACATGCAGTTTACTTCCTTTCCTTCCAGTGTGAAACACATTTGTTTAAGGTTGCCTGCATTCACAGCATATTCCCACCTACCCCTTCCATTCTTCTCATCTGATCACTGTTAAATGCAGCACATTAGGAAGCATTTCAAAATAAATATTATTTAACATTAATTTTATAGTTCATAACTGGAAAAGGGTATTCCAGACACCTAAGCATATACATGTTCTTCAGGATTGCTGATGGAAATTCATTTCTTTAATATTATCTCCACCTTCCAACTCCTTCATAGGAAGTGAGGCCACAAAGGATCCTCAGTTAAGCTACCTTCTTTCAAGATTTCAGCACCTAATGTTTCATATAGAGCTAATTCCTGTGAAATCTTTGAAGGAACATTGAAAATAAAAGGAGGGATATACACATAAGAAACTCTACATAGAAGTGGTGACCTCAGTTTTGCTCATCAGTCCAGGCTGAAAACCGGAAATGGGGGAAGACACGTATCACAGGTATGAGAAAGGTTTACATATAATGTTCACACAACATTACAATGAAATTTTCAACTTTGGGAATCATAAACTTTTTTTTTTTTTCCTTAAGATATCTTAGGCAACTTGCTCATAATCTTTTTTTCAACGTCTGATATAGCTGGATAATCAAAAATTAGATGTGACTATAAACGATCTTGTAAACATTTTGTATTTTGGATCCATTTTGGAAAGGTGGATATAAGAACCCACAGAATTGATGTGATACTTGAAAGGTTGACATAAGTTAAGAAGTTTTACACTCTTAGAGAAAATTGGCTCTTCATGACCTGACTACCCAGAAACAATGGTTTCAGATCATGATCTCTGAAGAAATAGACTACAGGGAATACTGAAATTATACTGGTTTCCAGCTTTTTAATCATTACAAGTGGAAAAAAAAAAAAAAAAAAAAGTGATTCCTACTTCTATTTGTCCTGTAAATGTCAGAATAAATAATGATCCTTCTTTCCCTCACCTGATTCTCTAGGCTAGGACAAGAAGCTTTTCACCACATAAATGAATTAAGTTTGCAAGAGTACCTGCTGAGCTAAAAGCAACCACCCATCCAAGCAGGAAGGGTAAGAAATCTGTGGTCTCTTAAACTTGTTTGAGAAAAAGCAAACAAACCTGATGGTAGAAGGCTTTTCTCTTTGTCTTTTCTGATTGTGGACCATGTCAACCTTCTGAATCTTAATGAGATAATTTTCATGACCTTTAAATGAAGCTGGCTGATAATCTTTGAGCACTCGAAGTCTGCATGACAGCATAATAGTCATTTTTCTGTTCTATACATAATTTGCAGTGAAGACTGAGAAAGAAAAAAAAAAAACAACAGGGAAGATAAAGCTAAATCTGAAGGCTCAACTTTAAAGTCTGTAAGCCTCCAACAGCTCACATATCATGGCTTATACACACCCATAATAACAATGCTCGCTAACAAAATATATTTCCATAAGCTTTAAAAATATTCCAGAAAAGTCCATAATTTCCAAAGCATCACTCCAGAAACAAAGAGAGGCAGGTTCTGTAAAAAAAATAAAAATAAATAAATAAATAAATAAAAATAGAAGATCCGGACATGGTCTTGGGCAACCAGCTTTAGGTGGACCAGATGACCTCCAGAGGTCCCTGCCAACCTCAACCATTGTGTGATTCCATATTCCTTCAACAAAAATCTGAGGTGGAACACCATTAAAACATATATAATATTTTTTTCCTTCAAAAAGTTAAAATTTATTTGAAATGCCTTCCATTCCCCCAGAATATAAAGCTGGAAGACAATGAGATACAAAGAGGTTTTTCTGCCTTTTTGTGCCATTGGGTATCAGGTACCTGTACAAATATTGATATTTGTCCTCTGGTATTTTATTGCTTTCTCTCCAGTTTATTTCTAAACCACGAAGCCTGATTTCAAAATCCACACAAACCCTTACTTCTAGTGGAAGTATCAAGATGAGTCCTGAAGGAGAATGTTTTACCTTACTGAAGTCAGCCTTTTACACAAAGTCTGTATAGTTTCCACACAATTTAGAGAGTGTGCATCAAGGTGCCTCAAATTTGGTGTAGTTTTAGGAAGAGACCTGGTTCATATTCTTTTGCATATTGAAAGAATCTGAAAGAACTTGTACAGCTTTTATAGTTAAGAATTTTAATGATATTTTTGCTAATTCACATCTATTCACATTGTTTTTATTATTCCAAAAAATTAATCAGCATCCCTCAGCCAAATTAATCCTGAAGTCATGGAATTCAGTAGTACCTACTTGACAACCTCCTTCTAACAACTTTCTATTGATTCTCTGCAACTTTCTCCAATTTAGAACAGACCCTCATTTAATTCTTATTCCAAACACAATAAGAACTATCTATTTTGGCTACAAGATGCTTCAGCTGAACATGCTTTGGAGCATTTTTCTGTTTATACAGCCAGCATTTTTCTGTTTATACAGTCACCTTAATCCTCATTATTCAAAGAACTAATACCATTAATACCATCTCAAATACTTTCTGGCTTCCCTTTTTTTTTTTTTTTTTTTTTGGTTTTGTTTTCATTATAGGTCATAGATATATAAATAAATTTAAATATTTCTGTGTTTATAATTAGCATGTAGGCATTGATTTTTGCCTACAGCAATGTACAAAAGTTGTGCTTTTTTCTAATTTTTTGCTTCTTTTTCTTTCCTTTGTGATAAGGGAAAATGTTAAGGTTGTCTTAAAGTTGATATAGCTGCCTTCTGGGTTGATTTCCTGCTTTTCTTCCTCTGGTTATTACAAGTTTTTCAGGGTAGCCTTATCTCTGAATTTCTTAGTTTGAATGTTTGAAGTATGAGATAACATCCTTACAGTGTTCTTTTTACATTTCAGTCACTGACATGAGTTCACAATTTCATTATTATTTCTAAACTCTCCAACTGGGAATTCCTTCAGTTATTAAAAATTGTACAAAATGTCAAAAACAGAAAACTACAAGCAACCGATATGATAGTTTGCGATATGAAGATCTTTTAAATCAACTGTTATTTCTTTGTTTCTTTTAAATTGCAGAGACAGTTCATCAGACCAGTAGAAAGCGCTCAGCACAGTTGCCACTTAAAAGATCATGACTCTTGCACTTGTATGTAGGAAAAATAAGTGAAACAGAGCCTCACTGGAGTAGGCACTATTCAAAACTTGCACGGGATTTAAAGCTGCAGCATATTGTCAGATGAACAGAAAGCAGTTAATACATGCTTACTAACACAATCCTTACCTGCAATTAGCCTATATTATTTTGTAATTAATAAGCAGCAGGCTTATAGGGTTATGTAATGAGAAACATTACATGGAATCGGAAGAGAGAATATACACCTTTGATTCTGTTTGGATATGTCTACACAATCTTCTGAAGGCAGAACTACATCTCCTTAAAACTAGACCAAATGTTTGAGGCACCCTGATGCACACTCTCTAAATCGTGTGTTCACAGGTGCAAAATATCATGCCAGCAAACATTCTCTGAATGATCACAGAAAATGCTCTTGTAGAATAACAAAGATATGGTCAGTAATTAAGACTATCCCCGCATTGCCTTTTTGACACTTCCATAAAGAACATGCCAAGAGTTAAGCTGTACTTTGGTGTGTAACTCTGAGACCAACACCATGAGTCCTAGAAGCTGTAATTATTTGATCCACCTGGGGGAATTCTAACCAGGGCTTTACAGTCTCTCATCCATTCATTCACTACAGTTGAGCATCTACTGTGTTGCTAATCAGTTCAATGCAGTTGATAAATGCCTTCAAAGTACCTGCTGCACAGTAATTTGTGTTTGTCTACTACTCTGTTTTTCTTAGTTAATCACTGTGTTAATAAACTGTCCACTCAGTTCAGTGGATCATCTTGGGAAGAAAGAGAACATTAGGAAAAAAAACTGCAAATGTTTTAGACATTCTTTCAGTATTACCTCCCAAAATCTTTAAGTACTTCCTGGAAAGTGAATTACTGCTAATTTTCAGGCATGTTATACCAAGTTTAAAATGGCAAAGTGATTTATTTGTTTTGTTGTTTGAATTGTTCATTAGCAATCAGTGAAATGGCAGATAAATAGTAATGAGATCAAGACTTCTGTACATTTAAGTAAGGGGCATGGAAAATTCCTAAAAAACAGCCATAGTGGCCTGAGAATAAAATCACTTTGAATAAGCCAACATTTATTAAGCTCGTTATTGTAACATGGGACTGAAAAATGTTACTCTGTTATATTGACAGGCTACCAAACCTAGAACAGAAGAGCTTGCAAAATTGTGGTTAAAAAAGTCATCAACCTTTCAAAGTTTAAATAGAAACTTGGGATAAACTTATATTAAGATCCAGCAAATTCAAAGTAATAAATGTGATAAAAAGTAGTTCCAGCTAGAGATAAAGTGAGTTGTTAGCTAATTGCTGCCTATAACTTATAATGGCTAAATAAAGACACTTTTAATACATTAATTTACTTACAGTTAAATATAAATACAAGGAAGTAATTAAGTTATTATTTGGATGCAAGTAAAAATTGTCACAGATGCTAAATATCTTAAAAGATAATATCATGGAGATATGAGATACTTCCCTGAAACATAACAAATTTCTCACATTGTTTTATTGTTGTGTTTATACATAAATCTAACATAACTTAAATACTCTAGATTTTTCAAGTCTCTCTCTCATACTTAATATGCCTCATGGTATATAATATATGAAGGCTTACTACTATGTTTTAGAAGACTATGAATAGGTTAAAAGTTTCTAGATTCAGAAACGTTATTCAAAAATATTAAGAAGGACAGGGGAATAAATTGAGATCTCCACCCACATTGCCTTTATTATCCTTAACATCTGTGTACAGGAAATGAAGCAGAAACTGAGAAATTCATACCGCTTTCAGCAAGGGAAAAGGAATATCTCAAACTGACTGCAATTAATGACTCTACTAAACAACATTAATAATAATATACATGCCTAGAACACTCAAAAGTATACAAGCCTTGGCAGAAATTGTAAAGGATAGTCAGGCAGACTGGCATACTAGCTGAGATGTTATAACTAAGGAAAATTCTTAGTATGATACAGTCACATTAATGCATCTGTTTTAATTTAAATACATATTTGTGCCATTAATATAAAACTATATTTTCAAGTGTTCTGTTTTTTGACCTTACACCTTGTTTGGCAACAGCCCTCAAACTTATCATATGTATATGAATCATAACTCTCCTCTGCTTTGCAGAGGGCAAATATAAATAGCTCATATGACCTGCATCATTTAATTCATTCCATGTAATAACTACAGGAAAGCTATAGCCTCCATTAAGTTTCTTGTTTCCTAAATTTATTTGTAAATTTGATATGCAAAATAGCTGTAAGGTGGGAGATATATGGAACCCAGTTCCATGACTGTGACTTGCAGGATGAGTTTTTGCGGTCTCAGAATAAACCCTCCATTTTCTATCACTTTGCAACTGAAATTCTGCCAAGTTCTCATTTAACATGGAAATCTGATACCTACATAGTACATCTTCAAACAAACAAACGAAAATCCTCTTCCTCAAGGATTACTTCCTACCACCACCTAATTTTGAAAGTGTCCTATGCCTCTTAGAATAGAGTAATAGAACTGGGTAATAAACAAGACTATGAAACTTGAATGTGCATCCCAACAGCTACCCTGGTGCTAGAGAAATATGTTTTGGCCATTGCAAAGAAAACAATCCATCCAGTTTGTCAAACCAAGGCATCTTTGGCATAACACACTCAAAGCTCATTAGTCATGTACTTGTAAACTGTAAATTTTTGGCAAACATAAAAAATGAATGCCATCCATCCATTTTCATCTTGCACTAGAAACTCAACATGCTAACACCTTGAGGGTAGAAGTAGACTAGATAGAAGAAGTTCTAATATTGGCTTTCTATATGTGAGCATACCATGAGAATAAAACTAAAACTATAATTCAGGTTTGTTTAGGGCACACTTCTGATCTTCTAAAGTTATCTACACAAAATTGTTTTTTGGCTGTTATGAACACAAATATTTCCTCCTGTGAAGGCATTCTCAAATCACACAGATTTTATCACACTATAAGATCAGTGCTGTCTTGCATAGCTGCTTATAAAACTCAAATCTACCTGTCATTTTACCTACTGTCTCTAGGCAACATGCAGTTCTAATGGAAGGCAATTTCTTTAAAAAACAAACAACAACAGGAAACTAGCTTTTCGGGAGTAACAGTCACTGCAACTGAAGGTAATGTTTTTTATACTTCAGAAATTAGATTGATTTTTATGAGTATTGTTAAACTTTCTGGTTCTAGAAACACAAACATTTCTTCTAAACATAATGTCTTTTTCTGATTTCCGCTACAGCAGAATAAACACTTTAGTCCAGTTCCAAACAAACACGTAGGCAAATTATGATAGCACATTACTTACTGACCAGCTCCTATAACAGCAGTCCTAGCAGACAAAGAATGAAGAAATGAGCTCTAAATTGGTCCCACTCTTAGGCTTTTCCTTCATGGCAAAAGGTTATTATTGGGGTAGTCTACAGAATTTTAACTGCCATGCCTGTTCATTGGTTAGTGTTTTGTTTCTTTTCTAAGAGACTTATCTTCTGTTCAGAAATAAACCTACTTGATGTTGAAGAGGCTGAACTGACCTGAAGAGGAATTACAGAAAATATTTCTTTTCAGGAAATAAATACAGGAAATACTTCTTTCTACACTGGTGGAAGAAAATAGTATGTATTTTTGAAATAAAAGTAGAGGAGGGAAAAAAAAAAACAAAAAATTTTAATGGTAATTAAATGATGGTATCTGTAGATTATAGATATGCAGTATAGCTATAAAATAGCTCACATCTGTTAAAGAATTAAGCCAAATCAAGCCATGTACTACTCTGATATTTTATAAAGGACCTGCAAACTTTAAGTTCTAATATAAAAAAAAAATAATAATAAAAAAAAAAATATGTCACATAGGAGATTTCTAAACAGGTCAAGACAGTGGTTCTAATCCATGATTTAGAGCAGGCAATCTCTTAGACCCAAATCTCCTAAACTATTCAGATAGCTCATTAAACTATTCAGAGGCTCAGCAGTAGCATTAGCGTTGAATAGGGCTTCGTAACTCATGACAGACTCTGCTTAGTAGCTTTGCAAGAAGATAAAGGAAATGGTGGAACTGTCTCCTCACATCAGTGTTACCAGAGAGCCAAATTGTTCCCTCAGACTGGCCAGCAGATGTCAAGCTGAGAAGAGTATCACCACAGCATCCTGTGGAAGACAGCAGGGTTGTCTCTCATCCACTGTGGTTTTGCGTGGCTGCATTGCTTTCCCTATTACTGTCCAAAATCTCTGGCTGGGTAACAAGGCAATTAAATTTCCTTTCCACTTTCCAAAAGCCCCTTGCACTAAGATCTCTGTCTCAGATGTCATATGCCATGCCAGACCAAGAGTCTGGAATCTGCAGACTTTTTGCATCCTCAAACAACTTTGGTTTTGCCTTGATTCTCCCATCCATAAATGGGGATTGGTATGGGAGCCCACATAGCCCACTCTTGGCAAAATGGTTTGGATGGCAATAGCTGTTAAATAGAAATGTAAACATACAAAGTATGTATGACCCAGCAACCAAAACTGTCTGAGACGGAATCAACCCCCAGACTGACCATGTTCAAGAGGAAGAACACCATCAGTCAGATTTAACTGTAACCAGAAAATTACCAAGAGGCTTTTGAGAAAATGAGTCAGCTTGAAGAGAAGTACAAAAGAAGCATGAAAATTTGTAGCACTTAGGAGAGACCCAGTGGCCACAACCAGGGTCTGTTTGGGCACTGGTACCTGTCGCCCCATGGCACTGCAATACCTCTGTCAAGTGCCCCTCCCAAGGGCACTGCAACCAGCTGAGGGCTGGCAGCACAAGGCAGAATGCAGGACCCCCACCCCGGGTACCCAGGGCTGTGAAGGCTTTCTCACTGGTGTTGCATGTGTTGGCGGAATCTGGGGAGCAGCAGGGGTAGATGCTGGACTGGAGAACCCATGGTAGCACTGGAGTGAGGGTATATGGGACAAGCCATCCTTTCCATGGAGGGGTTGGGGGCATGCAACCCACATCTGATGAATAGGGGTGGGGGAGGTAGAAGCAGAGCTTTTGGGGATTAGTTCTCCGATGGTTTTAAGAAATTTGTTGTTGTAACAGTTTTATGTGTCTAGTATCAGGATTTATTTGTTGTATTACTGATCCTGAATGCACAGTTCATTAAACACCAGTTAATTACCAGCTGCTAATAAACCCATAACTTGCTTCAATCCTGATTTAATTTAAGCTACACAAATAAAGCAGGATCATTTTTTTTTCCCTTGCAATAGGGTTCATACCTCTTCCTTCACCTTTCCTTTGTCTTGTCACTTGAGATTATAATTCTTAACATGAGACAAACTGAAGCCTTACCTTTTAACTATGCACTAGACATGCTACAAATTCAGTTGAAATAATAAAACCAGCCTGTGTTCTAAATAAGCTTGTACAATATGGCAGGCTAATAAAAATCAAATTGCTAAAGTTTCTCAGGCTCATCAATTGCTGGTAAAACTTGTTAATACACTTTCAGCAATTAAGATGCATCTATTTGTCTTCCATTCCAGCTTCAGATTTCTTCCTTTGTCAAACACTTCATCTGTACTTATCCTTTTGTCCTATAAAACAACTTCAATCTCTTCATTGATCAATTAAAGAACAAATGAATCATTTAGTTCCATGTAGACCTCATCATAAACTCAGAGTTAAAATAATAATAATAATTAAAAAAAAGCTGTTACATCATTCTTTGTGTTTTACATTTCTCATGTAAATTAAATGTTATTATGTTGACAGGGTAGTGGTAATAGCCTTGGGTTTTGCTTTTGTATTGTTTCTATTCAATAGCCAGTTCTAAGAATGTCAGTATAAAATCTAATATTCAATAGTTTTAAAAAATTGGGCCTGCTTTTATTTATGCTATCAGGAACACAGCTGAATGCTTATGTTAATCCTCCCAACTACTAAAGACAGAGAAATAGATCTATTTATTAGTTGACTGTACAGTGTAACCTTCATTTAATGATATGACCCACAAAATGAAATACATGAATGGTCTTGGACTTTACAGTCATTTGCCTGTGAAAGAAGAGCTGTAAATCTCCTTTCTCTTAAATCATTTCAGGTAAACCATGTCAGGTCCTCCAAGTGTTGCCTAGGGCAGGACTTCACATTACACATGTGCCTTTCTAAGGATTATTGCCATTAGACTCCGGTGCTTGCACCTGGTGTCGGTTTTGAAATTTGTGAGTGGATTTCACCAACATATGTCATTTTCTGTTTGTTTTCTTTTCTAAAGGGTAAAATAGGTTAACAGGACCAGTGAAAGAGGAAAAGCGAGTCTGCCCAGAGGCAGGAGCAAGTCATTCTGTAGATTAGTTTAGCTGTAAAGCAAAACCATACCCTCTGTCTTCTATGACAAGAAAAAAAAAAAAAAAAAAAAGGGATGTTACAGGGCAGGAACCAAAGCATTCATCTCTTGAGACTCCAGTTATGCCTCCACTCGCAGTCAAAAGAAGCTGTAAAAGTAAAGAGTCCAGCAATGTGACATCCCATTGCTGTAGAAAAAAGTTTTGGAAGTGTCAAGTTAGGAAGGTCAATAAGGTTTTGGGGATTTTCTGTGGATTTCTTTTGCCTAATGTTGCTTGTTTTTTGGGGGGTAGGGAGAAGGGCTAGCCAGGGGGAAGGTCTTAACTACTTCCTTGAACTTCAGTGAAGCAGCAAATGAAGTCTCAGAATCATAAGATAGAAATCAGCCTTAAGAGAATGGACGAGGCCAGAGGAACAGGGACCAGAGCTAACAGATCAACTGTATCAGCAAGTACTTGGTCTTGAGGAACCTGAGCTAGAAAATGGGGATTAGAGACCTCTGGATACAGTAGTTCATATTTTCAACTTTTCAACTAGTGTGGCACGAAAAAAAAAAAAAAAAAGTAAAGATCAAAAGTGATCTGTACATGGATAGATATATACTTATGGGCACATGTGTAAGGTTTTCTATATTTTTAATATAAATTTTAAATAAATATATATATATATCAGTCCCTATTATTTAAGCTGCACAAAGGTATAAATGTAGTTTATAAATAAAACTAAGGGTTGCCACTTCAATCTCTCTTATTTTAATCAGAAGTGATGATGAATATTTGTTCAGATAGTCAAACCTTTAAATGTTAAATTAGTCCTAATAACTGAGAGCTTCCAAACACTTAGATGGAGCAAACATTAGCCTACACCTTAGTGTTGTCAGAGAGAGAGACAGAGACAGATACACTAAAGTCTACCATTAAAATGTAGGCTCTGAACTGGCCGATGGACTATACATTATCAACCCTTAATTTAGGCTAGTTTTGGTAACACCCTTCCAAATCATAATTTACTTGTCCATAAGCCTGACCCCACAGTGCAGAACATTATCAGTTTTCTGAAGAACTACTGTTGAGTCCATTTTATAAGTTTCTTTCAAATAAACAAATGACGAGGTGACAGCTAACATACAAGAAACAAGACTGAATTTTAATAACAATATAATAAAAAAGTAAATAGCCTCCAGGTGCAGCAGTAAAATAAAATAAAATAAAATAAAATAAAATAAAATAAAATAAAATAAAATAAAATGATTTATGTCTCAGCAAGCCATGATGAAACAAGAAAGAGCAATGCATTGGAAGCCAGCATGTAATGCTGGCTTGCAGTGAAATGAAACATGATAAAGTCATTTACACAGGAATAGACTGACTAAGACAGTATCAGGTCATGCTATTTCATTATGAAATGGAGTGCTTCAAAATTAGAGTTTTAGAAATTTTCAATGACCCACATATCCTACTAAACTAGTTGACTCCCACAAACTTTTCCCTCTACTACAGTTCTGATCATTTGACCTCATTGCTTGTGTCCCTCCACCTGCACAACCTGTTATCACACTGTTAAGTACTGCCCTGCACTCAAGTCTTTGCAGCACCTGTTGAACTTCAAATCAGACATCTTGAACTTATCTCAAAGGTCAGAGCACAGCACCACTCCTCCATATCCTACTTCACTGGTTTATTTAAAAGATCAGTCATTACCACTAAGAAATAAAATCACAAGATTTCAAACTTTGAAAACCATCAAGAGAATGGAAGCAGTGCATTTAGAAAGTCTTTTTTTTAAAAAAAAAAAAAAAAAAAAAAAAAAAAAAAAAAGGAAGCTGCTTAAGACAATTAAGTGGCGCAGAAGAGAAAAAATATCTTCATGGATAGATGATGAGATAATGGGACAGAAGACGGGTGTAAATGGATTTTCTATAAGCATCTGTAATTCTGTTAATAGCATTCCAGAAGTGAAAGAGAAGACCATTCTAATTAATAGGATCAACTTTTGAAAGATTTTGCAAGTTTTGCTATTAAAACAGATTTCTTTATTGGGGCAGAAAAGGAGGTTAATAGTGGCAATTTTACTTTTCAAGTGTACCAAATCCAACAAGGAACTGTGTAACCTAGGAGAAACGTATTTGGATATCCATAGCTAGGTGCAACATCAAAGGACAAAATGGCAGTTGTGTATATGTAAGTATATTTATATTTCCATTCTTTTCTGCTGCTCCTCATTAAAGCTAGGTGGCTACCTAAAGAAGTACCAAGTAGTACCTGGCTTGATGGACCTGTACAGCTTGCCTGAATATTTAGATAAATACTCATCTGGTTAAATAACGTTGAGATTCGAGGAGCAGTCTCTTTGAAACCAATAGCCTGTCTAGACAACCAGAAAAAATCCAAGTACATATTGTTTAATTCAAGTTAAAATTAAAGGTGTTCAACTGACATACACTGACTTAGATTTATAACAGTGACTAATAACATGACCTGTAACTTAGATATGTAACAACAATATATATATATTAGATATGTAACACTATATATATAATATATATAATTAATATATATATTATATATATGTACCAACATTATATATATATATATATATAAATCTACCTAATTCCTAAGCAAGGAAGACAAATAAAACTACCACTGTAGTATTTTTGCTTTTTTTTCCGAGAGATACATCATCAACCTTTAATACTACATACCTATTTAAATCATTAAGATTAAAGTTACCTGTAGTCCAAGCCACTGCTTAACAGGCCAAGTATGCTAGCTGTACTAGCTTATCACAGCAGCTAAACAGAATGTATCAGTCTGTCTTTAAGTGGCAATAGGCTCATGGGTAGTGAGACCAACACTGTATGAAGGCATAACAGAAGAACTCAGACCCTGAATGTGAATGATTTTCTACTTCACAGTTTTTCCAATATACTCTAGTTTCCCCAGAAGTGAAAAGTTTCTGGTGGAACCGGGACATTAATTTTTTGGTGAACTTTTTGTGTGATGTAGTAGCTTATAAAACTCTAAAAATGAATAGGTAGGCTGGTTAGGTTACAAAAGAGGACTTTACACAACTATCGTGCATCAGCAGTAAAAAGGAGACTGACTATCCATAGACTGTTGCATCACAATTTGCTGTACCAAAAAAAAAAAAAAAAAAAAAGGCGCCAGGAGTTGATTACATAAGATAACGTAATTTTGCTTAGGATTAATACAGACCAGTTACTTCTACTAAATCACACGTGTATTCTGATCCATAAATTAGACAAAAAAATCATTAATAACATATTAATCTCCTCTAATATGGGCTACATATGTAATATCAATTTTAATAGAGGAATGTGACATTTATAAAACATCTTTTAAAATATTTAATATATTCATATTAATTTTGAATATTGTAATGCATACAAAAGAGTCTAGTATGCAATAATACATTTTTAAATATATACTTGATTGTCATTTTTAATTTATAAAGTAATTAGTGGCATTACTAAGAATTGGAGTGATGAGAAAGAGGAAGATAGGTTACATTTTTTACATGAATACAAACAAAAATCCCTATTGAGAGTACAATGTTAAAACTAGGATGATAGAATCTTGTATATAATATTGTCATGAAGTTACTATATCCTTTAGTTCTTACAAGGGTTGTAACAGGAGGATCTAAATCAAAAAAAAAAAAAAAAAAAAGGGGGGGGGGGGTGAGGAGGAGGAAAATCAGCTCAGAGGTATACTGTAGCAGAAGCATCTTGTAAATTGTTTCTTCTTTTGTACCTCATATAAGCACCTAAACATCCTTCATTCAAGAGGAAGGCAACAGATCCACTGCTGGCTGACTGCACTTAAAAGCAGAAAAATCCACAAGGAAACAAATAACAGCTAAGCTTGAATAGCAGAGAGAGCATTACTTGTGCATTCTTGTACACATCTTTCAAATGCAAAGGTCTTTGGAGCAACAGTTTGTTTTCCATGCTTGCTCTAATGAAAGTTTTGTTTCAGCTGCCTCTGGTACAGTGACAAGGTGAACCCATCAGCTGGGCTCACGTAGCATGTTATTTTCACAGCACTGCTTGCCTTCAATGAACAGCAACTTGGTGCACAGACAGAAAGTTCCTAAAATGCAACTTATCAAGCCTGTTTTATAAAATCAGGGATTGAAGAGCAACATAAAGACAGGAAGTGTTTTCTTGCACACAAAGGCAGCCATTTTAGTTCACAGCATTTTAGCTCCAGTGGACAGGATGTAGAAGAAATCTTCACTACCGAATCACACCTGGGGTTAAATGTTTCACTCCCTTGAGCAGGATGGGTAGTATTTCATAATGCACAGATAGACAATAAAGTTGAGTTTATCCCTAGTTCTTTCATGTTAAACTATTGTACCTGCAAAACAGTTACAAGCCCCTTCTGTCAAGCTGTAAATTTTTCTGAAATGCTTTTAAGTTGAAAGAAACAGCGAGTTCTGTGTCGATGCTGTATAGAAATAATGTCACAGAACTGTTCTTTAAAAATGTACAGCGCTGCAAGGCATGCTTCTCCCCTACCTCCCACCCCCTTATTCTTAATATTGGAAAAAAAATATTCTCTTTTTTAAGATAAAATAAGTATAGATTAGCGCTTAGTAACACTGTGTTACTCATGAAAACTATTATAACTATTACATTGTATGGGCTATTTAGGGGACCTTTGTCTCAGGGATATAGATGCTGCATTTATACAGTTATTTTCTATGTTAAATTTCAAAAAAACTATATATTTTCATGAAGCTGGTAATGGAAAAAACCTGCCTACACTACTGAATACCATTGAAGTTGTGCCAAATTTGGATAAATGTAACACCTAAGTTTGCCAAAATGTAATTTTAAATTAAGCTTCATTAAATAAGAAAATCTCATTTTGCCATAAATGCAAATCTAATATTAGCCCTAAGTCATACCAGCCTTTTTACAGCTTTTAATGGTCTTTCATTTATGTAAATTTTTTAATTATTTTTTTTTTTAAAGAGCAATAAAAGTGGTCTACATTCCAGAGTATGCCTGTTGTTTTGTTATGGTATCTTTATTCAGACTCTGTAAATCCTTGCTGTTCATTAAATTCATGCTGTTGCGCATTGTTCTTACATTCCATCTACCTGAGATGGATTCTTTCACAAAATGTGATGTTTTTGTTTTGATAGAAATATGTCATTTCTCCACAAATACCTATTAAAGATTAATTTCATTTTTCACTTCAATGAAAGCTGTTTTCATTGTGATCAGGGTTAAGCAAATCTACTGTAATTATAACTTTTCCACTGTATTTAAACAGATGTAGAACCCCTACAGCTCTTCCTAATAATTTCACTGACAGCATGGAGAAACTGCAGAGGCTTGTCACAGGTACTGAGAGGACATTAAACCTGCAGTAAATGTTTTGATAGTGCCAGTTAATAATGGTGGAGTGCATATAAGATTCTATGTACCCATACATGCACGTGTGCTTCTAAAAAGCAGATGTGCACTAGCTACCGCTACTGACTTCTGTAGCTGAGCAATCTGTGTGGGTTTGAAGACTGACTTCAGCAATGGATTAAATCTATGGTCACTCTGGAGGATTTCCAAAACAATCAACAACAAACAAAAAGCACAGACACAAGATTTTTACAATGAGCTTTTCTAGGTTGAGACCTAGTATAGTCAGGTTCTTCTGGGGAGAGAAACTGTAAAGGAAAATAAATACGTGAAAAAGGTCAAGTCCAAATATACAGACCATTGCACCTAATAGCTGCCTGTGGACCTATCATTTATGAAGTATTCACATCTTCCTTGACCCACATCACTTTTACTTCCACAAGGCAACAATACGGCAACAATAAATTCCACAACGCGATGAAGTACTGAGTCAAGGAACCCCCATTATCTTCAGGCTTTTACAGATAACTTCACTAGGCTATTTTATCTGTATTTTTCCTCTGCTTGTAGTTAAGTAGAAGATAAGCAGAATAGTGGAGTGGCACAGAAAGAACAAATAGGATAATTCTAGAACCCCAAAGAAGCAGAAGAACAAATACAATAATTTTTCATTAGAATTTTAGGAAGACGACAATCTTCTGAGGATTAAAGTGCTATCTATAGAATCTTTGCCTTAGATCACCTACATGAGACTAGGCTACTCCCAAAACATCAGAAAGAAAAAGAAGAGTCAGAAGCACAAACAAGATAAATTACTAGAAAACTTGAAGTTTACAACTTAGTTTGCATAAGTTTGTATCTATAATTTTTTTTTTTAAATAAGTGATATTCGGATGAAACTCTACATCTGAATCTATCATTTCTCTCTCTCCTTATCTGTTCATAAGAATATCTGATTGTTTTTTACCCTTTGTTCCAGCTCTCTTCTGCAAGATTTGCACCAGCTCCTCTTAGAGCATTTTTTCTTGTCTAGGAAAGAAAAAAATCTTTGTTTTCAGGATAACTTTTTTGTATTTTTATTTTTCTGCAGTTTTTTTTCCTTCTCTTCTTCCTTTCCAACCCATTTGTATGTTTCCTCAATGTTTATAAGATCATACAATGTTATTATTTTATATTAAATATACAGCAAGTACACATATATTAGGATAATTTTGCTATATATCAATTTCAAATTAACTTCTATTTAAAGTACATAATCAAGGCTCTGGGCTTTTTGGCAAAGTATTGAAAATAAGACTATCTGAAGGAAAAAACTTTTAAATAGAATGTTATTGGATCAACATACAAAACCATCTAGGAAAACATAAATAATCTATTTTTCTTGTTGTAATACTTCATTCACTAATTTGTGTGGATTAAATGTACCCACCATATAAAACTGCTTCAAAATGCACAATTCTGTTATTATACTGTAACTTTAACGTTTCACTCTTCTCCCACCCTACAAACGTAAATGTATTTTGTATTTCCTAGAAAAGAATGTCAAGCAATTAAAACAAAGAAACAAACCAATAAACCAAACGAGTAAGTTTTGAAGGGAAGAATTGTCTCTGTTACAGGTATGAGATTATTTGTCATGCTTGTTCACAGAAACCAGCATTTCATTTAAAGTGACAGAATATGACTGTATAGTTGCCACTTGTGAAACGAAGGTAATGCAGATATTTTCTCCTGTGTTGTAGATACGTTCTACTATCACACCTCTTTGTACACTTCCAAAGAGTCAGCCAAAATTATTCAGTGCATCCTGTATATTCAGTGTCTATTCCATATATTTAGGGTAGATGTTATTCTGCTCACTCTCTTTATTTAAAATTTTCCTCACTAACAGCACTCCCTGTTTAATGTTTCTATTTGTGGTAGGTTTCGTGAGTAAAACTAAAATGCATTGACTGATGCTGTAGAGTTTTAGCCACTCACTTAAATCTTATCTGATAGCTTCAATATTAGAAGGGACTGTTCTGCAAGAGATGTCTGATGACTTCAGGGAGATTACAGTGTTCAGTACAGTACGAGTTGATCTTACATGCCTTTCCATCTAAAATGATGCTCTGTATTTGTAGCTGATATAGCTTACAACTTAGGTTATTCAAATAACTTCAGCTTTTGCATCTTTGAAATACCTTCTTAATTTGCATAAAAGTATCTTGTGAGAAATAATGTCTAGTACTTGCAATTGTATTTGATCATTATAAGTACAACATATCTTTGTTAAAATTTGTCATGAAGTTACAGAAATGTTGTCTAAGAGCTAAGAAAAAAATTATCAGGCAACCTTGATTTTTTTGCTACCAGAATATCAATATTAATTTATTGGAATGTGTTTTTTTATATGAAATTATGTATCATTTTGAAGGCTTTGTTTCTTTGTTGCTTTAATGCCTCCATGACTAATATTCCCTAAAATTCAATATTTCTTTTCATAGGTAGGGTTGAAAAGATGCATCTTAAGACTTCACTGAAGTACTCTTCAATGTACTAAATGAGTACACAGACATTTCTGGCATACATATTCAAATATGCCAATTTATAAGACAGTTTCTATAAATACATATGTGGGTAATTTAAAAATCTGATTCCTAGACATGAAAACGATCATTTAAGTATATACAAAAAAAAAAAAAAAATGCAGAAGAGACACAAACATGGCTGCAATGGATTGATTTCAGAACTGAAACGCGTATTCATTGACATACTTTACAAAATTCAAACATCCTCTCATTAGTTTTAACATTGATGAGATGACAGTCCATCTAAGATGTGTAATCATAAACATACGTAGATGATCTCTTATAACAGCCTAGGTCTAAGACAGCTCCTATATTTACATATTTCTAAAACTGCACATTTATCAAAACTGTTAATTTAGCAATAATATATGGAGGAATACACTCCAATCAGCAAGGTTCCAGTTTTCTTTAAACCCACAAACATTTTTGAATCATTACAGCAGCAGAGCTTGACTCTACAGTCCACATCCCAAAAAAACCCACAAGTTTGCTGGGAGGCAACTGTCTTCCTTAGACTCTCAGATCTCTAGTAACTGTACTACCTGGCTTGAGCACCCAGAAAAGAACCAAAAAAAAAGTAAATAAAAACATCACACACAAAGTAAAGGCTGAGACAGACACATAGGCTTACTGGGTAAGCCTCTGGATTCCTAATTGTTGAGAAAGAGTTTGAGGCTCTCTCTACCCCTTAATGCCACAGAAGGGAAAATCATCTCAAAGTCTGTTAAGTATCACATAGAAAAGGAAAGCAACATCACAGAGAAAATATACAGCAGTAAGTGAAGAGCCATTGTCAATATCTGCAAGGAAAATATCTTGACAGTTGAAAGCAAGCCTGTGCCTTTCCCGAACATATACTGTTCACTCCAGCACCCTCCTTCTCAAGGCTCATTTTAATTTTCACTTAAGTTGATCTTCAAGATCAACCCTACGGAGTTAGCATGAAACACTTCGCCTGTTCAAAGAAATTCAAAGCTAGTTCTCTTGAAAGGCTGCACATCACAGATGCCTTGTTTCAGGTTGTTCACTATAATTGTTTTGTGGTTCTAGCCAGCCTGGACTGAGAGGAAATCAAAGAATATTTCCAGGAGATGATAATGGAATCGCAGCATCTCTGTTACTGTCCCCAGTATGTGCAGTATGTGTTTCTAGTCCTGTGACCGGAAAGCAGACCTATTCCTTCTGCATATCCACAGCATTTAGTCCCTAACATCTGTGCCAACACAGGTAGCAGGCCAAAGCTAGCTGTGTCTGTTCAATTAGTATTGGTACTAATTGATACAAGATGGATAAGTCCATGATGAATATTGCAAGAGAAAAAAAAAATCATTAAAATTAATTTCTGCTTCTGATCTTCAGTAAATGCCCAGGCAGAATTTTATTAGAGTTCCTCCTCTAATTAACATCTTGTCAGCCTATTGTCAAACCCAACACCACTAGAAATATTTTGCATGAGTGCTTCCTCTACCATGAGGAATGGAATGAGAATCCTGTGTCTGGATTCTCATTATTAACAACTACAACTGTTCACTCAAGACCTGACAAACTCAGCAGATGTGAAACAATGAACAGATAACTTCAGTTCATCTAGTATGACAAAACTTTTGGAAATTGTATAATCAGTGAAAAACATACCAGGGAAAATAACTGAATCTTCAAAACAGCAGTTGTTAAAGTTATCAGAAACAAGATTTGGTATTAAATTTTTTGGATGCTGTAGAAGAATGAACATATCCCCTGCCTCTTTTTCTAACCTACAGTACTTCCAAATAACGTAATAAATAAAATGCCTAACACTTTTAATGACTTATAAGCTATCCTTGTCACTTGTCCCAATAACTTAAGATGCAAATATCCTCTAAATCTAATGAGACCTCCAAGGCAAACTACTTCAAGGGGGACTCTGAGAGTAAGAAGAATAAACCTGTGATCACATTATCTCCAACATGACAAAAGCCAGAAGGAAGAATATTGTCTTCCCACTGACACAGAAATAGCAAACGGCTTGAGGGAGAAGCTGACATAATGGTGAAGGTTTAGGCCTGCTTGGTGTTTTATTCTTCACCTGACTCTAACCAGATATTTACTGAAGACTTTGTCCAAAAGGCTGCATCAGACTGAACCCCTCTGTTTCTTCGGTAATAGCAATATAAAAATGACATATAAAATCATTTTTCGTCAGGTCACCATCTTGTCCAACTGGAGGACAGTTCTGTTTTGTGTGTCTTGTTGCATTTGAAACATGGAAAACAAAACAAAACCAATGAAGTAACACAAGTTTTTAATAATAAGAAATTCTGGACAACTAACAAGGAGGATGCATGTGATGATCAGGATATAGAATTAGTCACTGCGCTTCTTCCAGTGTTTGGTCTTTAGTAAGTCAGATAGTGCCAGATGCTTCAGATTCAGGAAGAGAACTGAAAACAAATTTTCACTGAACGCTACCGATTCATTTGCCAATACAGAAAGCACAGAAACTACAGATTAATATCCGAAGAGTCACACTTTTTAAAAACAGTTTCTTTTCCAGGCTTGGAACTTCATTAATGGTATTCCAATAGTTTTGCTTTCTCCTTTTTATGAAATCCTGCCGTGTCCTTGATTTTAATGTGATCTTGTGGCCATGAGTTCCACAGATTAATTTGTAACAGCCCAATAAAGAACTAAAAGGCTTTCTTGTAATGATTGTCCAATGCCTGTTAAGAGTATTACTGTTTCCTCTCTGCCCCAGTGCAGAATGCAGAGAAAAGTTACGACTTGAGGATCACCACTGCAAGACTTAACTAGGACTGAACCTGCTTAAAAGGGAAAGATTTGCTTACAAATTTGAGGCTGGAATTTTAGGGACTTTCAGGGAGAGCACACCCCAGAAGTAAAAGTACTTCTTTCCTCTGTAGTCAATATACAGACTTGATATTGGGAAAATCGCACTTTGAGTTAGTTTCTTACCATCAAAATGGTATTAATTCCAAACATATTAACAGAAAGTACATTTTCTCTTTTCTTCGAATGATAGAAACAAATATTAATAAAAGACTTCCATTAAGTATGTTCCCAAGATTTAATATTATATATGCTTAAAATATTATTGATTCAAAAGTGTGATTGCACTTACTAAGAGGAGAAACTATTCCAACTTTTTCATCTATAAAGATAATAGCTGAGCATTGATTCTACAGCAGAGAAAAGGTGATTAAGTTTTTAAAACTAATAATGTGCAGCTTCAAGCAACTCAGAAAAAATCAATTTGTATTTATTATGTGTTTCCAATATACTATATGTTCCACAGCCCTTTTTCTAAACTGCAGACTACTTACTCCACCACCTGAAAATATATCAACCTAATTGGAAAGAGAAAAGGAAATAGTGAGATTTCTCTTGCATGAAGGGTTATTTTCTGTGGAACAGTCTTAATTTTCCAATACCAATTCTTAAGAAAGAAGAAATGCATTCAAAATATTCCCATATTTATTTATTTATTTATTTTATTTTTTAACTCGCATGTACACTTGCCTCTTCAGTTCATATGTACAACTACTGCAGTTTCACAAATAAGTCTGGAAAAATACTATTTTAAAATTATCAAGTAAAAAAGATACTTCAGTGAAAGTATGCATTTATGTCAGGAAATGCTGTTTCCTGAGAGTACTTTGTTATGTGGCAAATCCATAGATGGCTAAAGTCACTGGAAAGATTCTTTTTTAATTCAGTGGTTTGGGCCCTTGTAGAAAGAGACCAGGATTAAACAAATGTGTAGGAATGTTACGGTCCTTTTCAAATGACTACTCACAAAGGACAAAGGAAAAATACTCATTTTAGCTAATTCATTTCCATTATAGGGCCTCTGTCACTGTGTTGAACCGTGACAGAGACTATCAAGAAAGCAATATTTTAATACTACTCAACTATTCAAAATATTATATTAGATATTCTTGTGCATTTTGGTCTATGTGTCTTCCAATCCAAATATGTAAATGCAATACCATCTCTACACTTTAACCACAAAGAATTAGGCTCCCAGGTTCCAGAACTTCAAACACATCAGTATGTGTCATTTCTATTGAAAAAGGCATGGAATATTTTGATCTACACCACTGTCCAGGGTCTTGCAAGGTAACCATTTTACAGGGATAAAATAGGGTAGTTTGAGCTGGGCGGCTTTATGATCAAGACTAGCAGCAAATGGAAAGGTGATGTTCAATGCTCTGTCATGCTGGGTAAAATAGATGTGTGATTATCATTGGATTATATAGATATAATTCCAGTTTTACTAATGTAAAGAATATGTCCTGTAACTGAAACTGTTCTGAGTTGTTTTTTATATGGTCTACTTATAAAACCAGATTTGGAGATTAGACTAAACTTGATGCCTTAATAGTTAGATTATTGCAGCCTGCCTTTTCTCATCCAAATTTGCCATTCACTACAAATAGATGTTTTCTTGAAGAAACCTGTGATGAATCCTTCTTTCTGTGTTCCTTCTATTGAATCCATATTTTTTCATGATATTTTTGCTCTATTCTATTCTGTAAAATTATATCACTACATAGCATGTAAACTAAATAATACAGTATGCAAAGAGATCAGAGCTTATAGCAATCCCTAGAAAAATGTCTGCATTCAATGAGTTAGTATCTTCTTTTAGATTCAGCATACATACACAAGAAGTAGCTAAACTGCATTCATTTTGTTTATGTATGATATCAAATATACTTACATTGGTGTGATTCGAATGATACTGAACTAAATCAGAAAATATATATACATATACGAAGGGGGGTTGTCTATTTATTTATTTATTTATGACTCCCTAAACTGGAGGAATTTAAAATACAACACTTTTTCATACTTGTAAGTGTAGTGTAAGGATGCATTACCAGAAAATGCAGAACATATTGAAAGAAGTAAAGGTCAGAGCTCACTTCCATTCATCTTGAATGCTCTGCCAAGTTCTTTCCATATCATAATTCATCAAATAATCTAATGAACTTGTTTAAAAATATAATTAAGTTAGGCATACTTAAGGTCATGCAATTACAAGTCTGTGAAGAGAGTTTTACACCAACAAAGCAGCAGCAATCCAAATGACAAATCACACATCCTCTAATAACTCTCCATTCCCAGGGAGCTATTAATAATGTTTTCTTAAAACCAAATTAAGTTTTTGTTTGTTCGTTTGTTTTTGTTTTTGTTTTTTTTGCTTTGAAAGTGCTGTCTATTCAAGGAAGTAGTAAGAATTAGTATTGTTATTGACTCAGGATGAGGTGTCTTGATTGGAATCTGGAATCATCATTTTCCAAACACAGAAACACTGTCAGGAGATGTTGGGCTTACAATTTCCTGCTTCCTGAGTGAACTCACTGTGATTCAGTAATGTTTTTTTCTTCTTCTTCTTCTGGTTAATTTTTTAACTTGTTAGTCGTGTCTCGACTATGATTATTACAGGACCCGGACAAGCTTGAAAAGTAGGCGCATGCGAACCTAATGAGGTTCAACAAGTCCAAGTGCAAGGTGCTGCACCTCGGCTGGGGCAATCCCAGACATGAGTACAGACTGGGAGAAGAACTCATTGAGAGCAGCCCTGCAGAGAAGGACTTGGGGGTTCTGGTGGACAAAAAGCTTGACATGAGCCAGCAGTGTGTGCTTGCAACCCAGAAGGCCAACTGCATCCTGGGCTGCATTAACAGAGGAGCGGCCAGCACTGTGAGAGAAGTTTGACCCTCTGCTCTGCACTCATGTGGCCCCACCTGGAGTGCTACATCCAGGTCTAGGGCCACCAGAAAAAGAAGGATGTGGATCTTTTATAGTGGGTTCAGAGGAGGGCCACAAACATGATCAGAGGGCTGGAGCACCTCTCCTATGAAGAAAGTCTGAGAGAGCTGGGGATGTTCAGTCTGAAGAAGAGAAGGCTTGGGGTAACCTTATTGCAGTTTTTCACCCTTTTTTAAAGGGGGCTTAAAAAAAAGATATAGAGCAACTTTTTGCTCAGGCAGACAATGACAGGACAAGGGGAAATGGTATATAGGAAATAATTGGAGATTTAAATTAGATGCTAGGAGGAAATTCTTCACTCAGAGGGTGGTAAGGCACTGGAACAGGTTGCCCAGAGAAGTTGTGGATCCTTATCTTTGGAAGTGTTCAGGACCAGATTGGACGAGGCCCTGGGCAACCTGATCTAGTGGGTGGCATCCCTGCCTTTGGTAGGGGGGTTGGAACTAGATGATCTTTAAGGTCTTTTCTAACCCAAGCCATTCTATGATTCTATGATATGACACAACAGTGCATAAATTTGTTATGCTCAATGGTCTTAGGACCTGGTCCTCACCAAAAGAGCTGAAGAAAAAAGCTCCCAACTACTCTAATAAAGAAATATCAACATCTGCCCAATCACTGAGCTAGATAATATAGCTTCAGCAATATATGACCCTTCATCTGTGGTGATGATTCACTGCATTCCTGCAAGGAAATGAGTAGCATGAAACTATTTTACGTTATTAACTCTTTCAATAGTCAAAATTTGCAGCCAGCAGAGACAGCTGAGATGAGGCCAGAACAAGCAGACTGCCTGACAGCAACACAGATATCTCAAGAAACTCATGTCCATAAAGACTGTGTCAGAAATTAACAAAACAGAAAAGTTGGTTGTCTTTTATCTAGCACAAATTATTATGTGTTTGTTAAATAACATCAGAAAGGCTGGCTGAATATGAAAGATATAGGAAAAATGTACCTTTAAAATGGTCTTCAAGAAAAAGAAGAGAAATCTGGAACAACTCAGTTTTTAAGCAAGCGACTAACGTTAAACAATGCTTAGAAGTTAGAACTCAGGTACAGAGTGAAGCAGAGCCTGTGGGCTGTGAAGAACACAGTGTTTTTGCTAGCATATTAGCAAAATAGAAACAAGTAATATTTTTTTTTCCTCCCAGAAGAACAATTTCAATAACTTTGCAGTCATTTAGAGTTTGACCAAAAGGGAAAAAAGAAAAAAAAAAAAAGGTTGTTACTCACCCAAGAAAGCTAACAGACTGCTGGGTGGCTGGATGACTGGTCACCAGAGGTATTGACAGAAAGAAAGAAAGAAAGAAAGAAAGAAAGAAAGAAAGAAAGAAAGAAAGGAGAAGGAGAAGAAGAAGAAGAAGAAGAAGAAGAAGAAGAAGAAGAAGAAGAAGAAGAAGAAGAAGAAGAAGAAGAAGAAGAAGAAAAAGAAAACTCATCATTAGTATGTTTCCAATTAATTTCCACTTAATCAAACTCATGTTATTTATCTCAGTTCCTCTGTTACTATTGTGATGATAAATTCTGTTATTTGTGTTATATTCTGTTACATCCTGTTCCAGAAATAGCCTGACCGAATATGAAACACCGGTTCACACCAACAAGAAAACTGTGCTTGTTTACATTAATTTCTCTGGCTGTCAATTGCAATCCAGTAACTATTTCAAGATATTTACCCCAGCTTAACCCAACGAGCTCCTGAATCTAACCCCTAAATTTCAAATGATCCCTCTGATCAATATGTCATCCAGCTCACAGGCAATGTAAAGTTGTCATGCCCTTGGCATCTTTTTTTTACAGCAAATCTTTATCTAGATGTCACAGAAGGAGTTTAATAAGTAAAGCAAATGACTGATTTGAGATGTGAAACATGGAGGGACAATAACCTGCCTTTCCAAGGTAAATGAATGGATACCAGGTCTTGGGAGGAAAGATCTTTACTCCCATGAGAAGATGTGTTTGGTCTCAGGATGAAAATCCATGCTGATGATAATCATCTCTCCGCCTGCTGCTGCCAAGCAGCAGCAAGCAGAGCCAGAAGGTGAGCTGAACAAGACCTTCATCCCCAAATATCTGCTGGAGCCTCCTGGCAATCTCAGTGCTTTGGCATGTTCCTTGATAAAAACAGTCTGGACCTAACAAACTGATCAATAAGGGCTAGAGAAGATATATGAAAGAGGACAATGTCACATCCGCCACCTCTCATGGATTTATGCAAACCATTGTCTTTTCTTCAGACTTCAAACCCCAGATGTCACTGAAGTTCATTCACACTCAAAACAGGAGAGACGGATTGGAAAAAGGAAACAAGGAGGAGGCAAAAGGGACAGCCATCAGGGAGCAAGAGAGACATCAGGACTGTAGTAAAATGTGTGATTTAAGCAAAATTTATCATGACAAAGTGCTTCCCTGTAGGTAGCAGGGAGATTTAAATTCACTAATATTATTGATTAGCAACTTATAGGAGCAGTGGGACTGTTAAGCTCAATTTTGCCTGTATCTGATTTCCAACTAAATTTGATTTTACCTGATTACTTCTGTATTACACCAAAATATTTTTTTTTCCTTTTCTAAAATGTCTGTAGCTGTTTTTTCTGGTCCTGTGCTTTGCTGTAATGTGAGAAGAAATATGGTGGCATAGTTGTTGTGAAGGAAAGGGAAAGCCTAGATTTTCCCAAATAGGAAGTTTCTAGTGAAGGTGAGGAGAGGGAGAAAATGAAGATAACTTTGCGCATATTTTTAAAAAGTTACTATTAAAATCACCATAAGATCATTTTTCTGAAACATCTAGAGGAATCACCAACATTAACACACACCACAAGTAATAATTAGATGGTGGGGCACTGGAACAGGCTGACCAGAGAAGTAGAAAGCAGAAAGCATCAAAAAGTCCATTCACACGTGAATGAATTCCAGGAAGCTGCAAACTGTGTATTGAAGAAATAGAGAAAGCTTGTCCCTCTTGTCACTGGGCCACCACAATCTCTGCATGCCTATCTTAATGAAAAGAAATACTGGCATCATTGAGGTGGATACTCAGCTTCAGTATTACTAAAATGTCTTTTTATGTTTCTTAATGTTTTGTTGTATCCACAAAAATCTTAAGTGTAAGAGGTAGTGTGGAGATACTTCAAGTACAGTTAACATGAAACACCTTAAACATGAGCAGCATGTCAGTTGGTACTTACAAAGGTAATGCTAGGCAAAGTGAGAGTTCTGCATCAAGAATTTACAGGAAGAGAGGAGTAAAACCAACCAACCAAAAACAACAAGAAAAAAACAGCCTTCTTCCTGTTTCCACCAGCACTGCACTAGTGCTAGTGATCCCATCCCCAAGGCAAAAATCCAGGCACAAGGTGTTGTTAAAGGCTTCCAGCAGTGTAGGGGGAGAAATGACCATGGAGAACTTGAAATCAGCAAAAGCAGCAAGCTTAGCTTGCCATAAGGCAAAATGGAAACACAGAAGTGCTTGGTATCATTTCGAAGGCCATAATCAGCTTGAAAAAAAATTCTGTAACTTTAAAAAAAGTTGAAAATTTTTTCAACTCCTTTATGTTGACTCTCATGTGTACTTGGGAAATAAAAATTAACATAAAATAAAATAAATAATGAATAAAATGTTATTTTCTATCACATCAAATTTATTTCTTCCTTGTCTTTCATTTTTCACTTATTGTCTTTTGTCTTTATTTCCTTTGTTATTTTTCTTATTATTTTCTTTATTATTTATATCATTTATTATTTCCTTAGTGTGCCATTTGCTTTTTGTCATACTTGCACTTCAATTTCTCTTTCTAAGCTTTGGTCAACAGTATAGCAATAGTTTCTCATAGCTAAATGGAGAACGAAATGAGTGACATAGGTGAAATATAGCTTCAAACTGCTCCAGGAAATTAGAAAAACATTATCTTCTGTATCTTTTTTCAGGAGTGAATTCTGGAAGCATATAAGCTATGCATCACCCAAGGTCAGTCAAGAACATCACAACGGTCTTGCAAATGGAAAAAACACTCAACCTTATATGTGCTATAAGACAGTACTTTACTGAACCTTTTTTTTTTTTTTAAAGGAAGAATTAAAAAAAAGCACTTTTGAGCTTCTGATCTCTCTGCTCCATTGACAAGGGTTAGTAATTACAAATATACAATAGATCAACAGATCTTTTCATAATCTTCTCATTGTGTATTTAATTAAAACTTCTCTTTTCCATCTTCTTTTATTAAATACGAGTGTTATAAGTAAGTCTTTAAGATTTTATTTATAGATTAGGCATTGGGCATTTCAATACTTTTTATTCATTGCTAGTGAACTGCATGTATTCAGAAATAAACTTTTCTGTTATATTATTACAAAGCATATTGTAATATAATACAAATATATCAAAGTCTAGATGGATTTATTTGTCTTCCTTAGCTTTAAACTGACTTTGTTATGTATTTATTCAGCACTCAATGAAGTAATATAAAGGGAAATAAATGTAAAAATCTTCAATTGTTTATTGTATAAGTACATTCTGTATGTACTTATTCTTTCTGGTTAAGACCAGGAACTCCTCTCCGGGATTCCCAATGAAAAAGACATATATTCATGCATGCTAAAGTTTATCCAGAAACACATGGGCTTGCAAAGCACTGCATAGGCAGTCTAAACATGAATAGTGTGTATATATGCACACAACTCTGGGATGCAGATTCCATAATTATTGGAGTTTCTCTCACAACTGAGACCCCTACCCTTTACCTTCACGTTGTAGGAAACATAAAAACATTACTTCTTCCAAAGAAAGGTATATTCACAACATTCATGGAATGTTAAGGAGCAAACAAGTTCTCACTTAAAAAAATATATAAACCACTTATATTTTATTAGTTTGTAATTGTGGTGTACACATGCACCATATTAAAAACAAAGGGTCAGATTTTATCCTTAAAAATAAAAATATATACAAAAAAAAAAAAAATCCAAGAGCCAGCAGCACAGAAATACTTGAAAGAAATGCTTATTCCTTTTATTTTTTTTTCATAAGCAATACTAATTTACTATTCAGCATTCTCTAGGGATCATTTAACATCAATAAAAACACATGCTATCCAAATGCAAGAGATAAAAGACAGCCAATTATGTTTAACAGTAAAATCCAGGCTAATGTTCCCAAACGGATGATTAGTCAAAGAGCAATAGGTTATTTTGTGAGATTTTGCAGAAAAAATAACATTTTTTTTTGCCTATCTTTCCCTTTAGTATTGTCAAACTAATGTGTATTTTTACCTTATGTCAGTTTGTTAACAAAATATATATATAAAAAAAATAATTTTTTTTTAATATTTATTTTCATTAATACAGATGTGTTGAATATCCATTACATACCTCGTTTCCCCCATCCCCCTAATCCCATGCAGTCTCAACCATTAATCTAACTCTTAATTATCTTCATCCATATGACAAATTGATGCCACCAACATACTTTGCTGATCAACTGCTGATCGATGTAGAAATGCAGAAATATGGAAATATTTTTACCTCCAACACATATCTTCAAAAGACAAAGTAGAAACGGGATTAGCTCCAGATTAAACTAGACCAGGACAACCTTGATTCACACCAGAACTAGAAGGGAAAGAGTGGAAAAGTCACAGAAAAAAAAAAAAAAAAAGTATGTATTTAATTCCTCTCTGACCAGGAAGCAAGAAATGCCAAGAATTTTAATTATTTTATAGATTCATGAGACTTGAACAAAACAGCCGATCTACTGTAAAAGAAAACCACAAAACCGCATTTGGAAGAAGAGAGCTTCTTTCCCCTTTACTGTTTTTTTCTTTTTTGTTTGTTTGTTTGTTTGTTTTTTTCTCCCTGGAAACAAGTAAATATTTACATTATACCTTTCTAAACATTTATTTCCATTTGGTCTAAGAATCACCAGTTTCTTGTGAAATATGGAACATCAACTTTAAAAGACAGTCACATGTTAGAATTTTACAAAGGAAGAAAACCTTGACCATCTGACCTCTCATCTTATCTAGTCATTCATATATATTTTGATACACTCAGATTTGAAGACCTCTAATACCACTGGATTGTTCTTGAATATCAAATGAAACTAATCTGAAAGTAGTTTTGGCACATTTTATACCCAGTTAGTTGAATCTTAGCAATGAAATCTCTTAGTAATGCAGGTGAGAACCAAGAATCACCAAGAATCTTTTTGGTCACATGCTGGAGAGACCTCTACTCTCCAGAAAGAGATAATATTGAGTGAACACTGTAGATTTCTACTATGGTCACTTATTTAACAGCTTCCAAAATAAGCACCACTCAGAATCTTTTCTTTTTTTTTTTTCTTTTTTGCTATAACAAGATTTCTGAAGGAGAGTAGTCATAGTAGAATATGCTCAGCTACATACCACTGAAACTACTGAAAGGTGTTTTTTTAACCATTATTTATAGTCCACCCTAAAATGTATCAAATTCTCCAACAGTTTTATCATGTTATTTAAATATTGCTCTTGCTACACATCTCCATACATTATCCAAAAGCTGAGGTGCACCATGGTTCAAAGGGCTGTGACATCTGTGTAGGCTCTTTGCTCGCTCCCTGCAATATACCTTGAGAGCTGTCTTGGCGTATGATCAAGATGAAACCAACTGATCCTGGGTAGGCATTTAGCATTAAATAGATACTATGTTCTACAGAATAAGGTACCGAAGATCCATCAACTCAGAGCCCTAAGTGATCGGGAAGACTATTATCAGGACCTGCTAACTCAGGTGACCACTCTACTATCTCATATTATTTGCAATGGAAAAACAAAATATGATATGTCATTGCAATTTGGGTCTGCTGCCACCATGTTTTATTGGCAACTTGTGGGGCATCTCTTTCTCACCAAAAAAAAAGAAAAAAAGAAAAAAAGAAGAAAAAAAAAGAGGTCATCTGTTCTCATCAAAAAGAAAGAAAGAAACAAACAAACAAACAAAAAATTAATTTTGATGTCTGCTTAAAGCATCATTTCCTCTCTGTGAAATTAAACCAAATTAGAGCTGATCAACAAGTACTTGATTTCTGCATTCTACATATGTATCTCTTATATTTGCTTAATTACTCTTTAGAAATACCAGGGGTCATGTAATTCATGCAGCATGACCGACAGGACAAGACACCCTTAAGTTTTGGTGGCCTATGAGAAGGACCAGCAGTATCAATTAAATTTATATTGAGGAATCAAAAAGAAAGAGAGAATGTTGGGAAAAAATAATCATTATGGAAACAGAGTCATGAAATTATAGATCTAGCTTGACTGTGAAGTAGCTCAGTATACAGTCTAAACATTTTTCCTTCTGAATATGTTCAACACTACAAAACTCATAACTGACCGCAAACACTCGCCAGCTTCAGCCCTCTGTGTGAACCCCAGCCTGATAAAAGCCAAAATGCTTTTACTGGAATTTACTTGGGTAAAGCGGCAGCACTCAAGGTTAAGCACTCCATGCTGCCACTACCTATTTGGATATCACAAGAAACTTTCTGAAGCCTCAGTCAGAATTCTGAGGTTTCGGTCAGGATAAACCAGTAGTTTTTAGGAAGATCTTTCTAACCAGTTATGGACTTGACATTCAAGGGGGTCACTTGAGGTCTAGCTCTTCAATGTACTCCTTAAAAACTATTACCTTTTTTTTTTTTTTTTGGAATAACTTCACAGAAGTACTCCAGGCACCCGAAACTAAAATGACTATAAAACTGTTCCTCTCAGCACTACCTGAGCCAGTGGGAAAAGGAGTGTAGGAAGACATACATCTGATTTATTCATCCTATGTTTTTGTGCTCAAGCAAGACATTTCCTGGAAGTTACAGCAGAGAAACATGTCTCTCTTGAGCTTTTATACCTGCAAGCAGAACAAAAACAAATGCAGTTTCGCTGGATATCCAGCACTCTTTAATCCAAAGACTAGGCCTCTAGGGGACCTTTAGCAGAACCAGTAAGCTGCTCACAGATTAAATGCTGGCACTAGACACACCAGGAACCAGATGGTTTGATTTCATTGCTGGACATACCACCACCTGTTATCTACATTTCTCATCAGAACATGTACATCCCACATTCACCAATGCATGCTAACATATTTAAATGAGGCTGTTTTTCTGCATAGATATTTTGCAGGTGGTCTGCGTGTTTCTGTTATCATTTGTCAGACAAAGCCATCCTCATGTTTGGGGATTCCTGAGGTTCTTAATCCTCAGCATTTACTCAAGAAGCCATCAGCATTTCTGCGTACAGTAAGAATCTTTCCATATAATTTCCTATCTCTATTTGCCCTTTACCAGTTCAGAAAACACACAATCCAATTGAAACTGCTTTTGAAGGGCAAGCACTCTTCTCCTTACCAGGGGAAGAGCTGCCTTCGCTCTACCACAAAACCTTATCCAGCATGTAGGAGATCAATATGGAATTGCAACCATACAGGTGTCCAGTTCACCCTGTGCATGATCCTTTGATCTATGACCACGTCTCCAGTCCTGAGATGAAAATGAATGTGTTAGGTGGCCCCAACATACGTGGCACTGAACAGTTATCTTGGCCTAACCCCCTTGGCCCTACTCAGGGTAAAAGTGGGCCTGAAATATGGAGCTGAAAACTCAGGCTCTTCCTCCAAAACTGTGTAGAGTCTTACACATTTCTGAGGTTTTATTGAGATTCTCATGATGTATAGTAAAGCTAAAAATAACTTCTAGAGTAAAATATATAAACACTTCAGTTGTATATCACTTATTAGTTTAGTAGCTATAGAAAGAAAACTGGAAATATGAACTTCAGCAGCTCAAAACAACAACAAAATCTTGTTGGTTTTCTTTCCAGTGGGCTGAAAAGGACAAAAACTTACTATCTTTGAAAATATTTTAAATTATATATGAGCAATACATATGATAACATGCAAAGCAACATATAGAAATCTCCATCTTCACTCTTACATCTCTTAAAATATTCCCCCTCCTATGTAACCTATGTTACCTATGTAACATGGATTAAATAATCAGAATATTCTTCTTCTGCTGCATTTCTGGGCAGAAAATCATGTGAGTCTACAGTACTAGTCAATATTCTTGTTATGTTTTAAACAGCAGAAACTAGGGAACTTTTATATTTTTTAACCATTGTGTCTCTTCTTTTAAAGCATAGTTTCATTACAGTCAAAGTATGCTATCCTCATTCCATTCTTTTCTGTCATCTATATATCACAAGTTTTCCACCCCACTGTATTAAGAAAACATTGCAAACTTTTTGGAATAGTTAATATAAAAGATAATGCAAGTATACAAAATATATTGTACTTTTCTAAGTGAAGGTTTTAAAGCAATCAGCCTTGTAATAAACAAGAGACTTTCTTGATAGGAACAGTCAGTATTTATCAGGCATATTTCCTTAAAAAGAGTTGAGTTGATATTAATAGCAATCTGTCGTTCTCCCTATCAATCAGGAATTGCAATCAGCTACAAACACACCCTCTAGTTCTCCTTCAATCAGGGAAATAACACAGAAACTCAACTGCATGTATTTAATAAATTCATAAAGGGAAAAATTCATCAGAAACTGTTGGGAGCACACTGTCATGCCTTTATTTAAACTAGGATTTGCCTTTCTTTGTGAGCAGCTTTTTTTTTTTTTTTTTTTTTTTCCATGAGTCCTCACCTGCATCAGAGTACTATGAGTCTTCAAATAGATTGTGTGTTTTGGAGAGGTTTTAGTTCACAATCACTATGGAAAAACACATCAAAGTGTTAAAACTATTGCTATTAAGCACTGATGAAAATGTATGTCTCTTTTTTCAAGTGTTTTCTGCGAAAGAAAAAGTAGGTTACCTGTCAGCTCTTCCAAAACAACCTCTGTAATAAAGCTCCAGAGCAGATTCCCAGTTTCCCAGAATGGAGGTATCATTAAAACAACACCATGAATTTAAAACTAAGAAGCTTCTTTTTGAAGAGCTTAAGACATTAGCAAAACAGATTGTTTTTCCCAATGGTATGTTTAAACAAGCAAGGTACTTTCAAAGTGTTACTGTAAGGAACAGAATTTCACTTACGCATGTGTTTGTGATGCCAAAAACAAGCTTCTGAAACACATTGCAGATTATTGTTCATTACCAAGCAGAGACTTGCTAAGCATTACTAATCCTCCAGTCTTTGTACCATATGCTTTAATTCCCCTATGGGAAATCTCAGCCGGGGCAGAAGTCAGAGCAGGTGGAAAATCATGTGAAGTTCTTTAGAAATAACACAAAATAGTTTGGAGTTTGGGATTTTTTTACGTTCCCTCTCCCCCCCTCCCCCCTCCCAAAAAAAAAAAAAAAAAAAAAAAAAAGATTATCTTAGAGCACTGTAATAAATTCATACTTGATACATTATATGTCAGAATCAGGAGAGAGATTTGCTCAAATTAGCTGAAATGTAAGGTAAAGTAACTGTTACTTTAATCCAATGAAATCCTTGGGAATCTTTGTCTTTACTAGGTAAGGTAAATACCGATTAATACTGATTACATTGCAAAATTCTTGTAACAGGAATACTACTTGTAACTACATACTACTTCCAGGACAGCAAAGAATTTTTAGGTCAATGTAAAAGCCAATTTTTAGACTGAGTTCTTGAAAACTGCAAGGTGGAAATATTAGTTCTAAAAAATGTCTGCATGTAACATTTTTTTGTCCTCTAGAGTAGCAAATCTACTGTTCTGGAAAAAAAAAAAAAAAGCCAGTAACTGATGTGTTTATATTATCTCTGGTGCTATCAGGTGATGCTATTCTTAAGTAAACTCATTTTAAAAATCATGTTCATCAGAAGAGGAAAGCGGGATTTAATATTCAAAGTAAAACAAAGATATTCTTTGGCAGCCTTAGAAGAACAGAAAGTGTTAAAGTCTGAAACTGCCAACAATTGAATTTGGATAAACCATGGAAGATTAGTTGTCCAGAAGAAACATGGAAAGGGGGTTTTAAAATAAGTGCATGTGCATATATATATACATATATACAACCACACATATATTAAAGTTAAGCATCTAAATAGAATTAAAATCTAAATATTTTTACTACTACAACTAGTGTCATGTAAAGTTTCTCCTGTTAAAACTAATGCAATATAAACATCTCTTTGTGTCAGAAAATGTGAAATAAGTATAAATTGCTCCTATACTTGATAATTCTAAAAAGCTACAAATGATCTTCCTGTGTTATATCCCTTTTGACATTTTTTTTCACTTGCTTTTTTGTTGTTGTTTTATCGTACTTTTGAGTGAAAAGATACAAATGCACCATAGAACTGCTACTACAGAATTGAAGTAAACTGAAAGGGGCAGAAAATCAAACTCAAGAAAAGGAATTTTCATCTGAACCATTAGACCCAAGAAAAGTAGATTATGTTCACCTTTTAGTGTTAAATACTATATCTTAAAATTATCAGACTAATACTACTTTGATATGACATTAAATGACCTGGTAAATGATGATTGCATTTAACAAGAAATTTAAGCCTCACACTTCAAGTAACAACACAAAATTATTCCAGCCTATCTTTTGGTCAGAATATACAGCCTGCCCTTTATCACACAGATACTTCTGCCTTGCACACTAGCGATAGTAACCTACAAACTTAAGTCAGCAATAAAGTTGCTCTGGTATGTGATGATGGGCATATTATTTTGAAAACGCTATATAAAAAATGTAGTAATTTAAAAGATTACTTTACAGGAGTCATAAAGAATGACTTCTACTACTTAAAGGGTCTGGTGCTTTAGGAAGGTGCTAAACTATTGTACACTATGATTTGTCTTTATGAGTATTTGTCATACCCTTGGCAGCTAAGAAGAAAATGTGTCTTTCTTTCTGCCTCTGCTCTCCCTTGCTCATTGTGTCACAACAAGCATTTATGCTAACAATCACAAATATTTAAACATTCAGAATGCTTTGACTTCATTTTGAGACATAGCATCTGAAGTTCTAGATATCGGGGCATTGTTAGGATATCCATACTAGGCCTAAACGGGGAAACCACATGTAGCCTCTCCTGTTGTTATCAAAACATTACATCTTGATGACAGAAATAATTATCAGTGATGCTTATTAAGCTTTGCAATACTCCACTGCAAGAAATTTTTATTCTTAGGGTGTTATTCTGCTGTTCTGAGGCAGCTAATGCCAGCACATTTAACCAAGTAATACAGACAAGCCATGGGCATACCAAGGTGATTTTACCATATTCAACAACACCTGAACCCAGAGGAGCATTCTTTATTCCTTTTATCTGTATTTTCCTGAACATCATTTCGAAAATTCTCATAATTCACTGGTTTTAAAATCAGTTAATTTATTAAAAAGCTTTATTTTCTGTAAATGCTTCCCGTAATAAATGTGATGCTCTTAAAGGACAACATTTTCAAAAGCCAGGACACAAAATAAAACATGGTGATTGAAGTAAGAATCAAAGCCAGTGAAGTCCAGTAAAATAGGATCTACATTTAATTAAATTAGATTTCTCATTCTGAAAGGGAAAGATAAATGGCATTACTGTATTTTACAATGCTTTAAATCATGACACATTCACATATTTATGTTGCTATCAAGCATGTCTAGACATGGCTGCAATGAAGTTCTCCATTTTACCCTTTTAATTAGGGCTTTCTGCTCTGCTTTTTCTAACAGCTCTGGCAAGAGTAATTCGCTATGATGAAAGCAAACTTACGTGTACAAGTGCAATTAGAAATGCACCATTTTTGTGGGAATACAGGTTTCCCATTTATATATAATGGAAATGAATTTGACCTATTTGTAATTTCTGTTAGAAGAATCAAATTAATGTTCTACTGGAAAAGTTGATTAATAAACAGGCAAGTCAAGGAACTAATGACTGTTGTTTTTTTCTGTGGAGTTAGTATAGTAAAAACTGAGTAAACCCAAAAAACAGCCTACATATTTAATATTGCACAAGCATCTATAGATGCAGCAAAATAAAAAAGGAATTGGATTTTCTACCATTACTTGGGATAAAATGTTACCCCCCCCAAAAAAAAAAAACATAATTGATGAGTTTTTCTGAACTGGAAAGGCTAAATAACGGTGTTTTTTTTTTTGTTTGTTTGTTTGTTTACAAGACTCTATGAGTCTTTTGTCATTGATAAAATATTAAATACACTCATAAGCATGAAAATTTGGAGACTTCCACATATTTTTACTTGTATGGATGTGCATGTGTATATATCCATAAAGTGATCTTAAAGAAAAGGTTTGCTATATTTCTTACATTTACAGTGTGTAACCTTCCCTTGCTATTTCCTCAACTTTTTCTTTATGGGAAATGTTGTGCTTTCAATGATAACTAGAACATAATGGATGTTGCATTTAAAAAGGCATGTATCCTCATTTAGCTTAGTTTCAAGCTACAAAACATTCATTTTTTACTCTAAGGCAGCTGTCTATAAAGCATACCAGTATGTTTCTGCCAAAAGGCTCACATTTCCTAGCCAAGTTTCTTCTGACAATGCAAGACAGGAGCAAAGACTCTGTTCTAGCAGCTTAAACCACACATCTTGAGCTTGTTGGTAACAACTTTAAGTTCTCTAACAAATTGTATGGAGCAAGTTGTTAGACCCAGAAAATGGCTCATTTTTGTAACAGAAAGACAGTCATGTCGTTGCATGTGGCTTCAGATCGTCCAATCTTTACTATTCTGTATGAATGTTTAGATCATACACAAAACTGATCAAAGAATAGTTTCCAGTAAGATTTCATTTGGAGAATTTCAGTTTGGGGATTGGGGGGTTTTGAAGTCAAGAAAGAAAAAGACACCTAGTGAAAAGGGGTGATGGGATGAAGCCTACACAAAAGCAATGCTCAGATAAGTGAAACCTTGACAACATCTGTCCAGATCTAACTCATTTGATGATTCTGGTATGTGCTGGCAAAACAAGAAAAGTTCAGATATTTAATTGTTTTGAGGAAGGCTTTCCCAAAAGCTCCATAATATATCTGCCTTAGTCTCATAGTTTAACTATGTATAGCAAAGAAAATATGACATGCAGATGAAAATTTAACAATTTTACATGCTTATAGAATGTTTGCTGATAGTTATGGTTAATTGGTTTTAGTTATGGCAAAAAGCAAGATTTGCTTGGGGTGACCAATAAGGCCACGGGTCACTTATGCCAACCATCTAGGTTAGAAAGCAGTAAAACAGCCCCTTGGGAACACGTAAATAGATGTCCAACTGCAAGCAGATAGCTGAGCCCAAGTAACAGCGCATAAAGGCCTAGCCAGCAGACAGGACTTGGACTTGTCAACCAGACAGAGCAAGTATCCTCATTCCCTGAGGTCACGGTGCCGGTTACCACTGTGCTGGAATCCTCGGTCAGTTGTGTTGGTGTGTGTGTGTTAGGGCAGAAATCACTATCCATGTGGTAGACCCACCCCACTCAGTAAATTAATATTAGATTTGAAGTTACTGAGTAGTATGGTTCTGTTCTTTTGGTTACCACAGCCCTAAATTTCCCAATGGCTCCCTTCATATCATTACAATATTAACATCTTGATTCGGCATAAATGGTTAATGGCCATAATATTGACAGTACTTAAATACTTCATGTCTGTACTCTACTAAGATATCGCTCTGGTAAGAGACCTCTGTGTTCAAAATGCAAGTTTCGCCCCGTTTCCTAGTACGATTTATAATATTTATAGCATGACATAAACCTTGAGATTAGATAAATTTACAAGGAGAGAATATGTATTGTATAATTATAAAGTGAAATGGATTTAAAGGAATGTGTAAAATGCAGTGGGAAATATCAGTTTTAATAATACATATACTTTTCTTGTTACTTTGCAATTTATAATTCAGTAGGGTTAATTATTCTTCTGTTGCCTCTGATAAGGCTATATAAATATTCTGAAATAAAAGAGTAAAAGGTGAAACAAACTTATGTATGATGGTATTTGACTTTTCCAAACTTTACAGTTGTAAATCTGCAGACTAATTGCAGGGCACTTTTATTTGCTCATTTGTTTGGCTTTCACTTGAAAATTAAAAAAAAAAATGCAAAGAGACTGTTACACTATATTCAAACATGCCAAAGCCTGCAAAGGATAGATATTTTGTTCAATGCATAAATGTATAACACAACAGTGACTTAAGAAACTAATAAGGAAGCACTTTTTCATAATCACTTTCTTTGGAGGAAAGTGATGGTAAAATAAAATGAATCGAGAAACACAGGCAATATAAATTTTTATTTTTATTTATTTATTTATTTTTGCTACTTGAGAAAACACTGACTTTATCAATGTCTGGCTGGTCTGCACCTAACAGTCCTTTATGATCCATGCAGAGTATATGCTTTGCAGTATATGTTATCAAATTAAAAGGATTAACTAAGCAATTTATAATGTCTTCAAGTAAAGTGCATATAAATGTATAAGTAGGTCAGAGCTGATGAAGTCTAAACATTCCTAAATAAAATACATATTTTCCACACACTTTTCATGAAAACAACTTGGGAGACAATTATATTGGAAACTTCTTTTGACTAAATATTCCATAATATTAGACAAATATGGTTTTTAAGTATATCTCAGCAAACAAATGATTTGGTTGAGTAATCTCAGTCCTTAAACTCTCCCTCTTGAAATCTGATTTCAGAAGGATTAAAATAAGATTTTCAAGGACTAGAGAATTCACACAGAAGATCCACTGAGTGATCTGAGGTGGGAGTTGTCACAGTCCCTGTATTCCACAACTTTCTGTCGAAACACAGTAAGAGGAATGGATCATTATTCAAGACCAGGTTAAATGAGGCCCTGAGCAACCTGATCTAGTGGGTGGCATCCCTGCCTATGGCAGGGGGGCTGGAACTAGATGATCCTTGAGGTCCCTTCCAACCCAAGCCATTCTATGATTTAGTCGTCTCCTTATAAAGATCTGAGGATCTACAAGGAGAAGCCTAGAGGTCCACAAGAGATCAAGAAAAGAACATATAGACAACTACAACTGGGAAGCATGGGTTTTAACTGTGTTCATATATGTAAGCTGTATTTCCTTCTGTTTCTTAAGACTTTGAACTGGATCAAGATTTCAAGTAAGTAGTTAACCAAGCAGTAAAGAACATCTAGTGGTGGTGCACCTTTATGCAGTTAACTTCTCAGAAGCAGACACCAATAACCATTCAATTCCTTCAGAACAGCAGTGCCAGGTCATAATCAAGCTAGGAGCTCCACCATATAAACACATGGTGACAGGTAAGTGACCATATAGAACGTAAAAGACAAAGGCACATCTCTGCCTTGCATATATTCAAGGTTAAAAGTCAAGTGAGACAAAACAAGAACCAAGTTCCTGAACTGCTGAATCCAAAGCAAGCTCTTGAAGCACTGTAAAAATTATACCTTTTGTGCCAATGTAGATATCTGAGCAGATAATTGGAAAGAGAAAGACAGAATGTAACAGCTTTTTTTTTTTTTTTTTAACATTCACCTTCTTTTTCCTAAACAATCAAGAGAAGCAGTAACTCAATCTGTAATTGGAAGGTAGTGCCATTCATATCCCACATTACATTTTGCAGCAAAAATAACATTTTTTGTTATTAAAAAAAAAAAAAGAGAGAGAGAGCCTAAAATATGCTTTTGATATATTCAACAATGAGGTGTAGTCCATACTGAAAAGATGCAGTAGGATTTGCATATAGATGTTTCAACTCCCTTTCCTCCTGGCACCACATGCTGTGCATGCACAACATTGAAATTTAACAGTAATATGCCAAAGTATTACATTTCCCAGTAATTCTGTTGCAACAGTAAGATTTGTCTACTTACTCCTTTGGCATAAAGCTCCGGCATTAACGTTTGTTATAACAAAAGGAGCAGCAAAGAGAAGAGCCAGTTGAGCCTCTAAACATTATGCATTTCCAATGCAGAGAGAACTTATTTCTAACTCATTAGAACTGACATGGTGTGCAGGATCTGAAGGATGTGTTTGCAAATGACATCCTCTGAAAGCTGAATTTGTAATAAAATTTATTTATGAACTTGGCTCAGCAGAATAGTAGTAGCATGAACTGTATCCTGAGTCAGAAAATTTCACTGATATAATACTCCACAAGAACCCTCTGTAGTGTAAATGCCTTTGTCAGCCTGGGGAAGCAGGAAGGAAGAAACACGACAAACAGGAGCTTTTAGTTACCTCAAGTAAAACTTGTAAGGAAGAAGAGTTCTTAAACACACAAAAAACAGGAAGAAACTCAGGCATGCAAACTGTATGAAGATGTTTCTTATCTACTAGCAACAGAGCATTTCTAAAATAAATATTAGGAGGAAAGCATGAAGTTAGGGTCAAAAGAAGTAAGATATATTAATGCTATGACTCTTATGCTAACAAACCTATGGAAACATAGGTAAGAATTCACTGACAGTGTACATCAGATGTGACAAAGATTAGTGCATTAGATGTTCATCTTCTTAGCTACCCACTGAATTGCTTGGACTGTTGTGCAATTAAGTTCAGTAGAGCCCTATGCTGCTTGCTCATTCCTAAAACCACTTCCAAAGGCATCACCATCCAGCACTATAAAGATTTTGGTTTCTGATTTTTTTGATATTTGCTTAGTTCAAGGAAAGAGAAAAAGACAAATTTTCCCAAATTTCCTAATGTTTACCTAGAAGAAATTCAGAGGCAATTTTCTTACTAATTTTCACTAGAAAAACTAGTGCAAGCATTGTGCATTAAAGCTACAGGTAATGACAGCTGTGGGAAGTTACTACTTACTTCAATTTTTCAGGTAACATCACTAAATGTATCAGAAACCTAATTAACCACAGCTACACAAAGGATTAAACCTCTCCTCCTCCTAGCTTCCAGTCTTGACTTTAATTTCTGCAAGCCAAAGCCATTCCCTTATTAGAATTTTCACTGCTATGAACAGCTCCAAATATTTCAGTGGAGGAAGGAAGTAGTTTCTCCCTCCTGGATTTCAAATAGTTTTTTTGTTTTGTTTTGTTTTTTAACATGATTTGGTTTGCAAAGGTTTGTGACTCCCTGATTCCGACTTCCAGTTTTAAGTTCAATGAATAAAGAGGATCAAAGTAACCAAAGCAAGAAAGCAGGCTGATATAGCTGCTAGCAGAGAGGCACCAGGAAAGCTGTTTACTCAACTCCAGTAAGAGGAAATTACTGAGCTCCATTTTCTTTAAATATCTCAGAGATTATCCTCAAGTTCAGCTACAACTGGGAGCATAGTACTTCTGGCTAAAATATAACAAATAAGTTTTTGTGTTGTGTTATGACAACAGGGACTAATTTTGACTTTTCATGAGTTGGAGTATAGTATATATGTAGATGTAACATTGTATCTGAGATTGTCAGCTAAAACAAACTGAAAACATTAAACAGAGCAGGCAAGATGGGAAAAAACTGTGTATCAATACCGAGCCGCAAATGCAATCCAGACAGCTCTTTTCTATTCGTGACTTTGCAGTGAAAATGTAAAGGCTTAGATAAAACCTCTTTTCCCTTCTGTGCCTCATGTATAAACAGATAGTGGTTCCTATACTTAGTATAACATCCTTATGTGTAGGGAAGAAAAAACAGTAAGTGGAAATTCTTAGTTTTAGGTTTAGGTGTATCTTCAGATTAAAATGACCTCCTCATGATGTGAATGTCACAGTTACATTCATTTTTGTAATATTCTCCTACCAGGAGCTATTCTTATTCACCCTTGCTTATATCCAAAACAAATTTCCAATTTTTTCCACACAGTATTTGTTCCTTCCCTTTCTGCCATTATTGTATTGATTGACTGGAAACTTAATGGAATTTCTGTAATCATCTTCTCTTTACTTAACACACTATTAGCTCCTTCATCAACTTTCTCATTTTCTGTTAGTCCTCAGGTAGTAGATCACAGCTCACATTTTTACCTTAATTGACTACCTACTTGAATGCAATCATAGGTTCTTACAACAACTATTTTCCAGAATCTGTTTGGCCAGGTGTGCTTGACTGAAGAAGTAATGTTTTCATAATGTGATTACTATATGGTGTTGGATTTGTGCAAAGGATAATTAACACAGCCCACCTGTCCAAACTAATAACACATTTCTAAAGGCCCATTTCTGAATGACTGTGGGACTATCTCTAGTGGGTTCCCTTACCTGCTAACAAACGCACACACGCAAACAAAATCTGCAGGAGCCTCACGGGAAGGCTTCATCTTGTGGAAGGAGCAGGCTCTCCCAGAGGGATGGACAGGAGATTCCACTTGTAAGGCAGATGATGGCTTCTCCTTTGATCCCACAGCAACCCCTCCCACCAAAGCCCCTGTGGTGGTTTTACCCTGCTGGGCAGCCAAACTCCTCCACAACGGCTCTCTCACTCCCCCTTCCTCAGAAGAGGAGGTGAAGAAAGAAAAAAAAATAAATAATAATAATAAAAAAATAAAAGCAACTCATGGGTTGAGATAAGGATAATTTAACTAAAGGGAAAATAATTATTAAGGTAAAATTATTATTATTAAAGGAAAATTAAATAATTTAAAGGGAAAAGGAAGAGGGATTAAAAAAAAAAAAAAAAAAAAAAAAGCAAAGGCCAGGCCGTGAAGGCCATGTGGAAGCACAGAGAGAGAGGAAAGAAATTACTCTATTTCTCACCAATGAGTGATGCTTGACCACATCCCTGAAGCAGGACATCAATACACGTAGCCGTTGTTCAGGAGGACAGACGTTTTCATTACAACAGCCCTCCCCTCACCTCTCCTTCCCCTTTCCCACTTTTTATTGCTGAGTGTGACATCACATGGTATGGAATATCCCTTTGTCTGGTTTATGTCAGTTGCCCTGGTGATGTCCTCTCCCCACCTCTTACTCAACCTCAATCTGCTGACTCTTGAGGGGGTTTGAGGGAGTCCTGATCCTGTGCCAGCACTGCTCAGCAATAGAGACAACACTTGTGTGATACCAGTGCTGTTCTAGCTACATGTGCAGAGCACAGCACTGTGTGGGCTGCTGCAGGGAAAGTTAACTCCATCCCAGCCAGACCCAGTACAGGCACTGGGAGGACTGTATGACCCAGTCAGTGGTTCCCACTCCACTGGACTATTTTAGAGACAGAAACGTTGCCTTTTCTCTATCAAAAACATCAGATGCCTGCTCTGGAGGAACAGCTCACAAGCGTGAATGTTCACATCAGCACGACACACACTGACTGCACAGGCCCCCAGGAATAAAACTCCCTGCTTAAAGATTCTCTGTGTTGTGCTCTTTAGTGATTACATATCTTTCCCCATCTGTAATTACCACTATTTTGATCCCTAAAGGGTGACAGCAGTTTGCTCATTCTCCCAGAACACACGTGCTTTCCTTTCATACACAGCAGGAATGATTCAAAGGGCTTTTATTTTATTTTCCATTTGCATGACATAGACCTATCCAGCAAATTTCAGGCAACTAGGTTTTAAAGTAGCACTACATTACAGTACTAGACTTGTGTGGTTATTATAATAAATTCCTTACAGTCTTCTGTTGAGTGCATGCAGGAAAAAAAAAAAAAAAAAAAAAGAGCAATTTCTGCATTAGTCATATAGAATGTATATTAATTTCCATTTAAAAGCTAAAATCCCTTTCAGCTGATCTGAGCCAAATTCTGACTGGCTATTTTCATATGCCCTTGTCAGAAAAATGTGTGAATAGATACTTAGTTTCAAAGGCACATGACAAAAGAGGAAAATCCACGGTTGAATTTCCATGTATACTCCAAGAGAGGCCCATTTTCCAATCCTTCAAAAGAAGTATTTTACTGAATGCCATGCTCCAGGCAAGACTTTCATATACAGTTTAATGTGAAAATATTTATTAACATCACGGTATCTCGTAAAATAGAGGTCTTACCACCCTATACTTTAACTGCAATAAAAACGATGATGCATAAGAATATGTACACACAAACCATGCCGTGCGCTCCTAAATAACATGTAAGCACAACCAAAGGAAGATTTTGCTATTTTCCTTTTTTTTTTTTTTATCCCTAGGCTCTTACTTAGTGCAAAGAGACTGGTCTTAGGTTTCCCAACATGAGACTATCTATCTGATGATATCAGCAACATCCAAATAAATGTATCAATAAATTTCTTATTCTCAGAAGAACATTTCTTCTTCTCAGCTTTTGACTTTTGACTCAAAGTGAATTTGAATAGATTGCTAGTCTACGCAGATTAGATGAAGATAACAAAGAATAATTTATGTTTTAAATACTTCAAAACTTTTTACTGGTTTCATGCTCAAGAAGCTCCTCCTTCAAAGCTCCAAAGCTGGTAAAAACAAACAAACAAACACATAAATAATCTTTTGGCTTCCCCTGTCTCCCAGTCAGGCTTGAGACTTTTTTTTTCTTGCATCAGCTCTGGAATGACAGAATAATGAAGTATTCAAAAAGCAATTCATGTTGAGACAAACACTCAGCATGGAAATTTTAAGTCTGAACCCTTGAAGTTTGGCAGTGTCACAAGCATTTGAAATGCAAGAAGAAATTAAGCATTTCCTTGGTATAGGGAAATTACTTATCTTTTAAATTAGGTCATGCATCTTTTAAATACTGGCCACTTTTAGCCCTGATCATTTTTCACTATGATGGCCAGCAAAATATATTTCATGTGGTATTTCAGAAATAAATGGAGAAGTCAGTCACGTTGAGACCGAATATGCAGAAATTTATTGAAAAAATATCTTGTTGTCAATGTTAATAATGAATGATAGTTTCACTACTGCTGAAAAGAAATTTTGCAGCCTTCGCGCATAATGTCTCTTGTAGACGGTGATCTTGTTCAGATCAGCCTTTGTACAGATGTGGTAGAGAATTCAAGGTCCATACAGTTTGCTGTCTGTTTCCCCTCACCTACTCCCAGTTACCCTTAAACTTGCTTGCTAATACCACACAGATTTAGAAGAATGGCAGAAAATTAAACAATTATTATTTTCCATGGAAATTTGCAGCTGGGTAGAGAACGGAGATGCAGATTAGGAGAAACTCAGCTCTTATACATTCATTTTGACAGCTGTAAACCAGTTAATTAGGCAGTTTACAGCACAGCAGCCAGTCAGTCACCTTGTACGCAGGGGTGTCAGGGCCTGTGTTATCTCTTGTGTAACAATGGAGCAGGAGGTTAGGTTATGCTTTGGCAAGATTTGAACAATGGGGACAGAATGCCAAGTTCAATTTGTTTTGCTTTTCACAAAACAACCGAACTGTACGCCATACCATGCAGAAAGATGAGCAGCACAGAAGCCACTTTCAGTGCATCTTTATTACCTTCCATTTATTACCTGTATCTCTTTCACATCAACAAGATATTGTATCACTACTTAAAGTCTCTGTGAGTCAGTCAGATCTCCTCTTCCCTCCCTTACACATTTTATTAAAAGGCATTTTATCTGAATGTGAGACTTTAGATAACCTGATATAATAACTTGATACAACTTGATAACTTCCTACTGTCTTAGGAGATGGTTTTCCAGAGCTACTCCATTTTTGAAGACAATATATTTGTATGGTACTTCAAACTATGAGAAAATTAGGTCTTCCATGTACATAATTTGCCACAAATAATGCTGAATTCGCTTGCCATTCTATTTTGCAAATACAAATGAAACAGCGTGCAAAGACTTTGTGGGGGAGGGCATTATTGCAAGACTTATGGAGAGAATAGATTTTGTGCAGAAACAAAGAAGCCGAATGGAAGACTGAGAAAGCTGCTGAATAAAACCATTTAGTGTTGCATTCTGAGTCCAAACCAATTTCAAATGGATCAAAGAGCCTCTGGACAGCTGTCAAAAGAACTTCACACAACAATTCAGGGTCAAAATCTATATGGTTTGTTAAGTCAGTACATGACTAGTCTGCAATACATTCTTAAATATACAATCATTCTTTATTTGCCTGTTTCACAGGTTTATTCAAGCAGATTTTGGCTGAGATGTGAGTTCTAGAGTCTTACAAGGCCACACTCTCTGATGTTAAGGCTGCTCTGTCTCAAGTTAGTTTTTTGTTTATTGCTTTTTAAAAGTCAGATTCCCCTTCAGCTGGCAGGATTTGCTGTGTTCAGTAAAGAAAAAGCAATCAACGAGGTTAGGCTACTGATACCCTTTTATTTTCTGCAGTGCAAAATGTACCTCTGCACACATACACATTGGAATAAGTACCCGAGAAGATAATAAAGCACATTCTTTGTTTCCAAACAGCAATATCAACATTCTTTTGAGAGAGATGCCAAAAAATTCCCTGCACAGATCAACAACATTAGGAGTCTGGCAAAGAATACTTATCTGGATAATCAGCAGGAGAAATAGAGTAGCAATCTTTTTAGTTTCAGCTTATGATTTCCAATTGCATGAATTGAAAGGATACTTGCTACAGAAATGTAACTACAGATATTGAGTTATGTAAGTCAGAAATCTTAAGTAGCTGGCTTCCTGAAAAGATATCTACTAAAAAGGAGCAGTCACCTCTTTTATACAGCCTGTCATAAAACCAGACCAAATACTGTGTGAGATCTTAGATCATACATAGCACAACATATATTTTTTTTTCAAGAAGCAAGACCAAAATAATACAGCATGGATCAGAGTAGGTTTGAAGACGCTGATATGCTGTTGTGATAAGTTCCTGAAGTAGCACATTGGAAGACTTCCTGAATGAGAAAGTTGTCTGTCTCTCTTTGCTCAAAGAAACAAGAACATGTACACACATTTTTACATAAAAAAAACATAATTTCTTCAAAAAAAAAAAATTTGAATTACCGGTTTCTCACCGAAGTAGACATGGGCAGTCTAGTGCTGTCTAGTGCTGTCATGATGTCATTTAACGAAACAACAAAAATGAGAAGTAATTCTTGCCTAATATGTGCCCTTTAATATTCTCATTCTGAAATGAATTGCGTGGCTTTTGAATATAAACAGATGGGAAATCAAATTGTATATTGACAACTTGTTACCTCAAGCTTCCAGTAAACAGGTTATTGCAGAAGTTTGCCATAAGCTAAGAGAATCTTGATGCTACCTGTTTAATCCTTAATCTTTGCTCTGCTTAAAACCCACAAAAAGCTCTTTGTCATCAGCCACCAAAAAAAAAAAAAAAAAAAAAAAAAAAGGCCCTTCACCCCAATAATACCCAGTGACCAAGTAGACCATGGATTTCAAACAATCCCTTTTGTATAACAATCCCCTTCATACTGCAGCAACAGAAATATGAAAAAAGTCTTGTGCTGCTTGTGTTCTATGAAGAGATAAATGCATGTGAATGGCTTCTCACCACATGAACATCAGCAGTAAATTGTCTGGAAAGTCTTTAGCTAGTCAGTTCTTTCTTCCCCCTCACCAGCTTCATAATTTTAACCATATTTTTCATTTACAGCAATACAAAGAAGAACAAATTATGTCCTTATATCTTTAGAGCCCTGCTGATGTTAGCTGATATGGAAGATAAAGAATGCAAAATTATAGGCAATAGTAGTGGGATTTTGGAGAAGATGAAATAGCTATTACTGTAAGAGGAAGAAAATGTTGGACTTTTTATCTTGAATTTATGAAACATATGAAGAAAAAGACTTATATATTTAATAGTTTTAATAAAGGAAAAAATTACACCATACTCCAGATATTAGCCTAAACATGACTGTGAGGTAAGCAAGAACCATAAACTTTTTCTTTCTTTTTAAACAGTCTTTTTAAACCTGAAGCAAAACAATGAATTTTATAATTTCCTTATTTTTGAAAAACCTTTATAAGCAGGTCTGTTTCAGACATCTACAGATGTCTGAAATCCAGTATTTGCAAAACTTGAAAACACTAAATGACATTTTTAAAAGTTTAGAATATTTCAGAAAGTTTGAAACCCTTTTGAAAGACTTGGAACTGCAATCTTTCCTTAGTCCTATGCATTTTCAAACGTTATTATTAGTTGGAATCTCTCAGGTACCACTTTTTTTTTTTTTTATATGAAGCTGAATTTTGACTTACACATCTATTTAATTATCCATTTCCTGACATCCTATCTCCACTGATATCAGATCTATCATCCACAGTCCTGCCTTACCTTAAAACTTCAGCAGTAATAAAATAAATAAATAATCAACCATCATAGATTCTGGCTGTTTATGGTAAGAAAAAGTTAGCTAATGACTGGCCAATTTCTAATTTTCCTGCACTGCATAGCAGGTCATATAACATAGCAATAGGCTGCACAGCTGAACTTTCAAGAGACTACATCTCTTTTCTTAAAAAAGCTGATCTATCCTCAGGTGTGTATGATGTATCACATTCAGCTTTTGCAAATCTGGGTTTGCAGATCTGTGTGTGTGATATTTTCCTTGCTGAGCAGTAGCCCTGGGGAGTTACCTGTAACTCCTCCACCTCTTTTTGTTCATGTTCTTCATCTAGCTGCAGGATAGAGGTACAACACTTTTATGTTTAACAGGTTAGTAGTATACTGCAGGACCTACATTGATTCCCCTTGAAACAGCTTGAAACAGCTCGCCTCCAAACAATAGAATTGTAAAACTTCACTGGAATTCAAAAAGAAACAAGCAATAACAAACACTTTTCAAAGACTTAATAGCTAATACTGGGAAAAAGTTGTGTCCATATTCAGCTTGAAGGATTTGGGGATTTAATTTAATCAGTTAAATGCAGATGGTCTGAGAAATCTATCGGTTCAATCAATATGTTTTATTTTGAGAGATGTAGAAACATTCAGACTGAGATCTGGAAGCAGTACACGATGAGCTGTCTATGGATGCTTCTTTATTTAAATTGGAGATATATTATTTCCTTCCTTAAACAGGAGAAATGCATTTCCCTTGTCTGTCTGAGAAAGGTAAATACTTGAACAGTGGCATTTTGAGAAGAGTGATGAAAGGATGTTATAGGAATGACTGGCGAACAATGAGGGTTGATAGGGCAGGAGACAGGAGCACAAAGCCACACGTAAAACATATTGAAAAATAATAACATGGAAAATTACAGTTTTCTTACAGTTCCAGGTAATCTGCAAACACTGTTGATATTAAAATACTTTTTTTTTTCTTGACACAAACAGGT